>NC_141135.1:65812495-66414578 GCF_053477565.2 Lygodium microphyllum
ACTTTTGTATACAATATCAGATTTAGGTGTTCTATAGCTAGAAATGAAGAGCGCGATGAGAGATACAGATTTGAGCACTCTTAGACTTGATTATATATAGTTTCCAATTTTCTATTTTACACATAACAGAATAGTTTTGGTTTGGAAAACAAATAGTGAGCTCCACTATACATGTTTAATGCCTTGGTGATGCTATTTTGGTACTCAAATGTTATGATTATGCTTTAGGATGCTATTGGATTGGTTAAAGTCTGATTAGCTCACATTTGTAGAATTTCATTATTGTAATAAACATTTGGGTAGCAAGCTATTAAACTTTATGACTATTGAGGCTTGATGCTATTTGGGTATGCCACTTATATGCATTGATGTCTAGTATTGATACTCAGACCTGGATATGATTATGGATGGATTTACCACTTGGATTTGCATTATCAAGAGATCCATTATCTTAAAGAATCAAGCTTGACTACATTAGAGCTTTGGATTCTTTATGTGGTTAAGCTTGGTTCTTTGAGACAATGGGACTCTTGGTTCATGTATATGGTCTCTTAAATGCTATTGGATATAGTTACCTCTGCTTGTGGGCTGATTTGATTCCGTATGATTTGGACACTAGCACTTACCTTTGTCAATAGTCTGTTAGTAATGTACATGTGTACATGCTTATGGGATGTATAGTTTATTGACACTTTGAGTCCATGATAGTCTTTGGTACCAGTGGTCTATGCTTAGTCACTAGTAGTTGCATTCTCTGTATCTTAGTTGCTACTCAAATATCCCTAGAAGTGGGAGCTTGCTTCTTGGTTTTTTCCCACAGTTGGATCGATATATAGTGTTGTCTTTATTTTAGCATTACTATAATTATAGTTTTAGCATTGTCTTGGAGAGTACACATTGTACTTTGACCATCTATTGCTTGCACTTGGTGGATAACTCTATACTTTGGTATTCCCTCTTGTTTTGCCCTTAATTTGTCTACATTTTGGGGGCTGATTTGCAATCATTTATAGCAGCTCATTCTCTTGGATTTTGCATTGGTATACTATCATTATGGTAGGTTCTTCAAATGATAGTACTATTTTCAATATTGAAAAACTCGACGGCACAAATTTCACCAATTGAAAGATGCAAATATGGCAAGTACTAGTTCAAAGAAAGTAGATTAGGTCCTTGAAAACCAAGAGTGTAAAGCTTGAAGGCATTGATCAAGATACTTGGGATGAGTTGGATGACCTATGCAAATCCACTCTTATATTATCATTGTCTAAACATGTTTATTTCAATGTTGTAGCACCTGAAGATAATTCTTAATAATTATTAAAAAAGATATACAATCTTTATGACAAGTAAAGGCGTGCTTAATAGATGTATTGGTTAAAATAGCTCAAGATCTTTGCATGAAGGAAGGGACTGGTATGTTTGCACATTGGGATGAGTTTTACACGATTTTCAACCAGTTGACTTTGCGAGGCATTGAGTTTAAGGATAATCTTCATCCCTTATTCTTGTGACACTTTTTGAGTCATGGGACACTTTTCATATTGCCATGTGTACTAATATACCTAAGGATGGTTTGAAACTCTAGGATGTTGAGGGTTCCTTACTCACAAAGGAGATAAATAGAAAGAATGTGGATGTAGCCCATACTTATCATGCATTGATTGCTAGGGGTAGACATGATGGTAAGAGTAGTAATACTGTTGTGGTAGAGACTCATAGAGGTCTTAATCTTGTGATTAGTTTCGTGGTTGCAAGGCCTCTCTTACATGTCATTACTATGGGAAGCAAGGTCATATTAGGCCACAGTACTTTAAGATGCACGATGATAAGTATAAGAAGAAAGGTAAGTACAAAGTCAAGATATGTCTGATGATCACAACATTATTCCTAGTAAGTTTAGCATAAAAATTCAGGAGGTAAATGCCTTGGAGCCTGATTTTGACAATGGTTACATCTTGACAGCTTCTGCTCTTGATATTAATCAGTTGGATGATGCCTCGTCTACTTTTTCTCAGTGTTGCCTACTTGATTCACGAGCTTATTTCCATGTTACCCTTGCATAGGGATTGGTTTCATTCATGTCACAACATGACATGCTTTATTAGAATAGGAAATGACTTGGCATTAAGGATGTATGGCTATAGTTTGCTTCAGGTAGCACTTTTGTTTTGTATGATGTACAACATGTTCTGACTTTGACTAAAAGCCTACTCTATGCTCGATAGTTGGATGATGCAAGCTATCATGTATCTTTTGGTGATTGTGAGTGGAAGATTACCCATGGGAATCTTGTCTTTGCTCAAGGTGCCAAGGCCGACAGCCTCTATCCCTTTCTTGCATCTAGGTCTATTGACCATGTTTTAGCTATGGGAGAGTGACATACCACATGTATCTTTATGATATTGTCACCTTAGGCACATATCCTTAAAAGGAATGAAAATGTTTTCTCATTTGTAGTATATTCTGCCCCTTGACTACAAATATTTTGATTCATGTGATCCTTGTCTTTATGGTAGACAAACACGTAGTTCTCATAAGAAGTCTAGTATTAGGCGCATGGGCGAGCCTCTGGCTCTTGTTCATTCTAATACATGTGGTTCCATGCCTTGTTAGTCACTAGATGGTGCAAAGTGTTTTGTGACTCTCATTGATGATTATTAGCATAAGGTTTGTGCATATCCCATAAAGCAAAAATTGAATGTATTGGCTACCTTTTAGCATTGGCATGCTCTTGTTGAGAACTAGCCTGGATATAGGTTGAAATGCCTCAAGATAATGGGGGTGAATATGCCTCTAAATCATTTGAGTAGTTTTGTGATGAGCAGGATATTAAGCATCCGTTGATCGCCCCTTACACCCCACCCCAGAATGGTGTTGCAGAGCACATGAATAGGATGATTCAAGAGAGAGTTTGTAGTATGCTTAGCCATGCATGCTTATTGCATCATTTTTGAAATAAGGCAGTTATTATTACCGTATACTTGATAAATAGATCCCCATCCATCTCTAATACCATGCCACAAGGGAGAAGAAGAGATAAGCAAAGACATGGAGCTATCAAAAATGTAGAGAGTAGTGTACTCTCCCATTCTCAATATTCAAATCATACTATGTATTTCACACCACAAAGTCTAAGTCACACATAATACAAATAACTAGGTCACTAATTAACCATACTACCATGCTGTAGTTAAATCTAACTGACTTAGTTATTGCCACACACATGACTGACAACAGCTAGTTATAGTTATATGAGATAGAGTCAGTGTTGGTGAGCTTGATTCTCAACAATGCTTGGTGTTGGCCTTAGTTGCTAAGTTAGATCTGGATCTTTATCAAATGGATATTAAGACCACATTCTTACATGGAGACTTGCATGATGAGATTTATATGCAGCAGTCTAAGGGCTTTTAGGAAAAGAATAGGGCACACTTAGTGTGCAACTTGAGAAAGACTTTATAGTTTCAAGCAGGAACCTAGAGAATGGTATCATAAGTTTGATACATTTGTGCAATCATAGTCTTACTCCCACAATAGTGATATGGATATGCGTCTCTACATGAAGAAGGCTCATGATGGCAGCCTTATGTTGGTACTTTATGTGGATGATATGTTGATTGTTGGGAGAGCTCATGATGAGTTGGATACTTTGAAAACTCAACTCAAGAAGAGCTTTGAGATAAAGGACATGGGACAAGCCTCATATATTCTTGGGATGCACATCACACGCGATCGCTCTAAGGGGCTTCTTTACTTGTCACAAAAGGAGTGCATACAAAAGCTCCTTGAGTGCTTCCATATGTAGGATGCTAAGCCTATTGGATTTCCTTCACCTTTCCACATGAAAATTAGTTAGGCAAATTGCCCCCAGTTAGTTTAGCAGAAGGCTAAGATGGCCAATCTCCTTTATGCATCCATAGTAGGTATTTTGATGTATGCCATGATCGCTACTCACATGTAGAGGGATGCCACACTTAACCCCCAAGACTCACAGACCGCTTATTACTTCAAGTGAGCAAAAATGGCTATCTCTCACCTAGCTGATGCGTCATTGATCCTACCTGGGTGTAGTGAGCTTACCTTGATGCCCAAATGAGTAGCCTCCTCTTTCAAGCAAGCAAGTAGCTCCACGATTCATGATATGAGCTCAAGCATCCTCAAGCCTCCACCTCCAGCTCCATTCTCCATAGCCACATGTGAGAGAAGAAGAAGAAGAAGAAGAAGAAGAAGAGAGGAGATAATGGAGAGCTTCTTCTCCAAGACCCCTCACCCTCACACACTCACTCCCTCACACTCTCACACTCCCTCTCTCAAGCACACAAAAGCAATCAAGAAGGAGAGAAGAAGGGAAGAAGAAGAGTCCACTTTAGCCACACACCAAAGAATGAGCTTCTCATTCACTTTTTGTTTACATACAAAACCCTTATCCCTTTGGGCACCCATCCCCTTTTTTACATGACCAGCCATCCTGGCAAGGTCCTATTTTCCATCCCCTTGGATGAAGTGAACTATTAAGTTGTATAGGTCCCCTGCCATGAAGACTAGGGCTTCTTCGAGTTTAGTAGCATTCACATTATAGATCCATGGAAAGTCGTATCTTTCATGGATGCTTGGATTAAAATTGACTCCTACCCTTCTTGGATATGGCATGAAAGTTGGGTCATTCCTTTCGAAGAGTAGGGTGTTACAAAATGCCATGTAGGCATCCATGTTTACATCCAAAATGCACCTTCTCCATGTTGGTTGCCATTCATAGCCCTTGACTACTTTGGGTACTTCAAAAACTTTGTTCTGCCAAAAATTTGTGTCCTCTATCCCCCATATGGTAGGGTTCTGTGCCCTCTCTGATATCCATTTGTCTCCCAACCTGCTCTCGACATTAGTTACCTCTTCCACTGCCTTGATTGGCAGTACTCTACACAAGTTGGTGGAAAATTGGAAATTCAAGTTGAAGGGCTTACGAGTAGTCTCTTGTTGGTCCTAGATTATGAGTTTAGCATTAAAGCTTGCTAGAAAGTCATCTTGACTTAGTGGGATATGTGATGTTGGTACTACTACTAGTTGAGCATTCAGCCTCATGCATGCTTGCTCTACCATTTGTTCTCTCTTCCTTTTAAGTGCAACTTTCCTTTCTACAGAGGTGTCCACTTACTACTGCTCTTCTAATCGAGGGGAAGGGGGCAGTGGGACGAGTTCTTCCTCTTGAGGTCCCATCTCAAAACTTATTTTTGCCTCTTCCTCTTGTCTGTCCTCCTGTGGTGCTTCCTCGGTGAACCCTAGGGCATCCACTTCTTGTGGTGTCAAGCTAGCCCTTAGTAGATAACTCCTCTGCTCTTTGAGGCTAATACTAACACCCACTAGTTGCGTCAGCATATGCAATGCTTCTCTCAGGGCCTTGCGCAAGAAATACCTAGCTTTTTCTTCAATGGTTCAACGATCTCCCCTTCTTCTGTTTGAGTGATGTCCAAGATTGTGTTAAGGAAGGCATGTTGTTGGGTCTCTAGGCTCACTTGAGTGGCCGCCTTTACCTTGCTCTCTGCTAACACTTTATCTCCTTCTACACAGGCCAGATCACGCACCAAGTCCTTGATTCTTCTTTCATTCTGATCGGCCCAATCCTTTGCTCTTCTTTTCATTTCTTCCGGACTCTCCCCTTGCCTTTGAGCTAGGATTAGGAGTCTTTGCTCTTGATCTTCAATCTCTCTCCAACCTCTTTTTCTCCTCCTATCCCAAGGCTACCTCTTTTTTCAAATTCTCTATCTCCACTTGATACCTGCATGCCCTTTCCTCTTGTGTTGCCTTTAGCGTTTCTGTGGCATCTTGAACATTCTTCATTTCTTCTCGCATCTCTTCATACAATCGTGCCAGCTCCTCGATGCGTTGCTGCATCCTTACTAGGCCTTGTTTCTCCTCAGCTAGCCTTGCATTCCACTTTCCTTCTTCGCTCTCCTTAGCTTCGAGCTTTACCTTCAACTCGTGTATTTCTTTCTGGCACATAGCTACTTGGCGGGTCTTCTCTAATTGGAATGCCACCATGGTCTCCTTTTCGGCTTCTAACTCAGTCATTGCTACCTTCTTATCCTCCTTTGCTTTCTCTAACTGCGGGAGAAGCTCTTGGACATACTCATCATAGTTTGCAGGTAGCATCATCGTTGTGGGAATGGAGGTCATGGAGGCTTCCACCCTCTACCTCTTAGGGTCCTGTCTCTACTCGGCATCTGCTGCTACTGCTGGTCTCTTAGTTCCTACTATAGGGGTACCTTCACCTGCCCCTTGGGCCATTTCCTTATTCACCAAGAATTGCACCTAGAAAAACATATTTCTAGCATCAACTTTAGGCATGGAGCCTTGGGTGGTTGTGGTTGTAGGGGTGGTGGTGGACATTAGGAGAGTAGGGATGGGATCAATATAAGGCCCTTTCCCTTGCGTTCTTTCACTGAAGGCTGCGTGATCTCTAGAACTTGGGTACTTGAGCTTAGGCCTTCATCTTGTGGTGGGCTCATAGCACCCAACTTGTCCTATCTGTAGCACTGTTGTTCTATATTGACATGTGCATTGCTAGCGTGATGTCCTCTTCTTCCTTTCTTCTAAATTCTCTCTTTTTCAGCTGCCTTTTTCCTTCTCTCCTGTTCGATTCTCTTTGATTCTTCTTTAAACCTCTCTAACTCCTCCTTTTCTTTCTTTTTTCTTCCTTCCTTCGCTTTCTCAAATTCTTTCTTAGCCTTTTCCAAGTCTGTCTTCTCCTTTTTCCTACTTTCTTCTTCTTGTTCTCCTGTGCAATCTTTTTCTTTGCTTTCTTATCCCTTCCACGGCTAGATTGTGTTTTCTTTTCCTCCTCTTTGTCACTTACTATTCTCTCACTAGATTGCTCTCATTCATGGTGGGGAGGTGACCTTTTTGGTGTCTCGTCAACCCCTTCTTCTTCATCATTTTGTGTCTCTTTCACTGCCACTTGGATAAGAATCGTCATAACTTTCCCATACCCAATGAATGCAGATTTTGATGATGGTTTCTTTCTTTTAGCTCCACCTTTTAATGCTAGGGATTCGCCACGTGCTAGCTTGCTTCCAAGGGCTAGTGCCTTGGCTGATTGGTCAATCGTCTTTCTCACATACCCATTCCAATTGACCTCATCCAATGAGTGGGTTGCCAAGCTCTCTAACATGGTATGTTGATTCTGTGCATGAGTGAATTATACATTTGGCTGGAAAATAGGGAGTGGATGACCTTTGCTTGGAGCCTTATCTCTAGGTCAGGGATGTCTTGAATGCTGATGCCATCATTGGTCAGAACTTGGTCTTTCTTCATGTTCAACATGGTATAGACATCTCTTTTGGGTCTCCTTTCCACCTTGGGTTCCAGCCCTAGTGCCTTCTCCACCAAGGCCTTACTGAACTGGACCTGTACCTACTTGGCTCCTTCTCCTCTTCCAACTGTCACCGTGCCACATTCTCTATCTCAAGATCGTAGGCTCTTAAGGACTCTACACATTTGGTGTGGTTGGTCTCCTACCCAAATTTCTCGATGTATTTTGATAGATTATATTGTTCTACGACTCTTTTGGTAGCCTACTCCTTGGATACGACTTCTCCAATGTTGTGGATAGTTCTAAAGTTTAGCTGGTGTTGTAGGCATGGTTCTCAAGGGAGATGTGGTACCTTGCCCTTTCTGCTTCCGTGCATGGAAGTCAATGGGCCCGATCCTATTGTGTTGCCATTTTGAGTTCTTGCCATGATATCACAGTTTACCATTAGTATCCTTAATATAGTTTCTTGTTGAAAGCTAAGCAGGAATTGATTATGTTTTTATAGAAAAAATAAAATGCTTGAGTACAAAAAGAGAATTTTTCTTCATGCAGTCCATTCATTCCAAAGAATTTATGACGTTTTTCCTCAATCACAAGTTGATTTTCATCCACTCTTTTCCGCTTTTGGACATTGATTGAGGCTTTTTTCCTTGTATGCTTCATTCACCTCATGTGTTTGATTCACCTTACCCCCTCCCCCTTGGAATTGAGAACAATCCTTTTTAGGATTAAGGTTTGAGAGGTCAAGGACATTCAGTAAGTGCTCTCGGTGTTTTAGTTTTGCATGAGCCAAGCATAGAAGTTCAGATTGTATTCTAGATTAGCATAGCAGTCCATGTCGAAAGGATGGATGCCTACTTGGGTGATATAGGTGAGAACATCCGTGAGGAAGTCATTAGAGTCTATTCAACTGGAAATGTGTAACTCCTCCTCAGTCAGAATTGGATCTAAATATGGGTGGGTCAGGAGGTGCTCTTCTAGGGGTCGGTTACGAATGGTAGTCAACACCCTATAGGAGATTGGAGCTATATAAGTGGGATCATACTCTGAGGTTTTGATTGAACGTCATTGCTCAACGTTGGTCATGATTTGGTAGCCCTCTTGCTCCTATTGAAGTTGGAGAGCATATCATTTCCTCAAGAAAGAGGAGTCGTCGTCAGCAAGTCGTTTCAACTCCTCCATTTCGTGGTCAGTGTGGCAAGGACTGTGCTCTTGTCATAAGACGTAATGAGGCGTTGTTTTTGTGTGTGTTCATGGGATATCTCAGTGGCAATTAATTCATCGGCTACCTGGGGAGCTTTAACAAATATGAATTTGGATTCTTCCCATGAGCAAGGCAGCATACGTACTTCCATTGCTAAAGGATCATCTAAAAGATCGAGGTCTAGTCGGTCATAACTTTTAGCAAGTGTGGTAAATGTGGCATCCAACCGTTGAAGGCAGGTGACCAAGTCATCCTATATATTTTTAGTGAAGTCCGCGGCCAAAGTGAGAATTGATCTTCATTCGTAAGAGGGTCTAAGACATGCAGTAGGTGGTTGGGGTTTGATAGAACTAGATAATTCAACAGCTGATGGTTGTGGCTTTGGTTATTCTTGATGGTACAATTGAATCATTGGTGCACTCAGCTTGGCTTGTGATACGGATGTCGCACTACTAGACTCTGGTGACATTTTAGGAACACTAGCATGACTAGGTTGAGGCAGTGTGTGAGTAGCAAGTTGTGGCTTTGGTTTCATAAAACATCTATCATAAAACAAATGAATCTACCACTTATGCATAAAAACACAGTTTTGGAGGCACGCATTTCATGGTTGGGAGGCCGCTTACGCTCATTGTTCATTGTTTTATAAAGAACAAAATAGTTCTAGTTTGGATGGCAAGCATTTGATTGGTTTATGCTCTATTAATTCTTATATAGGGAATGTTTGCAATGCTGAATGATACATTGATGCTTTGAAAAGGATTTTGAGTTGATTAGTGCTTAATTAGCTTATTCATTGAAGTGTTTATTACCATAATAATAGTTTGGACAGTAAGCATACAATAGTGAGCTTCATGCTTTGAATGCCTATTGTACCTACATGGTATTTTGAGTATGCTATATATCTATGAATATGGTTATGATATGCTTTGGCACTTGGATTTGAGCTACATTTGATTTACTTGGGCTTTGGTTAGTTGCTTTGAGCTTCAATGCTTACTCACTTATAGGTATTGAAGCCTTATTTGGCCACCTTTACTCCTAGATGTATATGTGATAATCTTGGGCTTTCTAAATGCTTTGATGTATATGTATTAAGCTTTGATTGCTCACTTTATATTCTAGATTCGCTTCCTATGGGAGACGCTTGTACTTACTTGGCAAATCTTGGTTCTTTGAGATAGTGGGACTCTTGGTTTATGTATATGCTCTTTTGTATGCTATTAGACGTAATTACCTCCACTTGTGGACTGATTTGATTTCATATGCTTTGGACACCAGCATTACCTCTATCAACACTTTCTCATTAGTGATGTATGCATACATATTAGTTATATATTGAACATCATTACTCTTTGCTCGGTCAATTATGCATTTCACTAATCTCTGTAGGTTGCTCTTGAGATCTGCTATATGCATGATGTATATGCTTATAGGATGTATGGTTTACTAACACTTTGAGTTTGTGATAGACTTTGATACTGGTGGTCTATGCTCAATCACTAGCTAGTTTCATTCTTTGTATCTCAGTTGCTACTCTGCAGAATATCCTTGGTAGTGGGAGCTTGCTTTCTTAGCTATTTACCCACAATTGGATTCACATATATTGCTATCTTTATTTCAACATTATTATAGTTACATTTTTTCAACATTCTTTTAGAGAGTAGACAATTTTTTTTGGCACTCTTTTGATTGCAATTTGTGGACAGCTATACCCTCGTTTGGTTCCATCCTTTTGGATCAGTCATGGGATTGTTTTGCTAAATTTATAACAACCTAGTGCAAACATTTACACTCACTATGATAGGTTCATCAGCCAATAGTGTTATCTTCAATATTGAAAAGCTTGGTGGCAATAACTTCTAATATTGGGAGACACCGATATGGCAAATATTGGTGTAGAAGTGGCAAGTTAAAGTATTGAAGTTAGAGGGTATCAAATCTAAGCTTTATGATCTAGAGAAATAAGCAAAACTTAATGAGCTCTGCAAGTCCACTATCATTCTGGCATTATCAAAGCATGCATATTTTAATATCATTGACACTAAGGGTGCTATTTATGCATTATGGAAAAAGATTTGTCATATTTATGATAAGCAAAGTCCTACATCTCAATTGAACTCATTGAAGAAGCCTGTGTACCTTTGCATGAAGGAGGGTACAACTATGTCTACTCATTTAAATGAGTTCATTCCATTTTTAGCTAGCTTGTATCGTAGGGCATTCAATTTGAAGATAATATTATTGCTTGCTACACTACTTGAGTCATGGGATATTTTTCATATTGCTATGAGTGTTCATCCCCCTGACGATGGTTTTAAATGTAATGATATAGAGAGTGCTCTATTGATAAAAGAGGTAAACAAAAGAACATTGATATAGTGGCCACTTCTCATGCATTGACTGCTAGAGGTAGAAATGATGGTAATAGCAATAATAACCGTGGTAGAGGCTCACATTCCAATAGGGGCAAGTTTAAGTCTCTTGCGTAATCTCACAATAAGTCCCTACGGATATAAGTCCCCTAGATGTAAGTCCCACGGACGTAAGTCCTTTTTGACATGTCATTATTGTGGGTAGTAGGATCATATTAGGCCACAAAGGCCATAAAATGCACAATGATTAGTGTAATGAGAAAGGCAAGGGAAAAGCACAAGACAATGCAAAGTCTAATGATTGTAGCATTGTTCTTAATAAGTACAACATGAAGATTGAAGAGATTTAGCACAATATCCTAGCTCGATGGAATAGGCGCGTGTGGTACTTGTATAGGTTTGGCCTTCGGCCTTTTCCTTGCGTCCTCCAACATCTACTTCCTTTTTTCCTTGACTGCAACTCTTCTTTCTTCGAAGGTGTCCACCTATTGTTGATCGTCTGGCTATGGTGGGGAGGGAGATTGTGGGACTAATTCCTCTTCATGAGGTCCCAACACGAAGTTCAATCCAGTCTCTTCCTCATGTTGGGCTTTGTGCTACACCCCTTTGGCAAACCCTAATGCATCCACCTCTTGTGGGTTAAGCCTGCTTGCAATAGATACATTCTTTGTTCTTCGAGACGTAGGCAGACTCTCACTGGTGGCATCGACATCTGCAGTTCTACCTTCAGGGCCCTGCATGCAATCCCAAACTTCTTCTTAATCATCTCAATGGCCTCCCTTTCCTCTGTCTGAGAGTGACATCGAGTAGCGTATTGAGGAAGGCACATTGTTGGGCCTCGAAACTCATGTGGACAGTCGTTGCTCTACTTTCCACCAATGTTTTGTCTTTCTCCACCTGAGCTAGGCAATGTGCTAAGGTTTTAACTCTTCTTTCATTCTGATTGGCCCATTCTTCCGCTCTCCTCTTCATGTTCTCGAGGCTTTTCCCTTGCCTCTGAGCTAGCATTGTCAATCTTCGTTCTTGATCTTCCATTTCTCCTCTTAGCTTTCGCTGCTCTTCTTGTGCCAAGGCTGCCTCTTGTGCCAATCTTTCCACCTCTCTTTCGTACATGCGTGCTCTTTCCTCCCTCAGCGCCTCCAGCTCTTCTATGGCTTTAGTGATATTCTCTATTTCAGCTTGCAAATCTTCATAGAGCCCCAACAATCTCTTCATTGTGTCTTTACAAGTGCCATATGGCCTTGCTTTCTTCATCCAATCTTTCCTATCATTCGGCTTATGTCTCCTCTTTAGCCTGTAGCTGCTCCTTCAACTCATTAACTTCCCTTTTGGGCCATGGCTATTTGGCATGTTTTCTCCAACTAGGATGCATCCATGGCCTATTTTTTGGCTTCTAGCTCTGCTACTGCAATTTTTTTCTCCTCCTTGGCTTTCTCCAGTCGAGAGAGAGAGAGAGAAGCTCCTTGACATATTCAATGTACTCTGCAGCAGGCGGCCTCTCTGTTGGAGGGACGGAGGTTGTGGAGGCTGCCACCTTTTGCCTCTTTGGGTCTTGCCTCAACTCGGCATTTGCTATTTTCGGTCTTTTGGTTCCTGCCAGAGGGTTTCCTTGTCTTGCTCCTTTGCTCATTTCTTTATTCACAAAGTATTGGACCCAAGCCATTAGGTTGTTGGCATCCACCTAGGTCATAGAACTGGGTGTGGACATGGCAGTGGTGGTGGCAGGAGCCATGAGAGTAAGAATGGGGTTGATTGGGACCTTGCCCTTGCCTTCTCACGCACTGTAGGTGGCATGAAAGGTGGCGACGTGCTTGGTGTTTCATCCACTCCTTCTTCTCCTTCCTGCCCTTGCCCCAAGGCTTCGCTGATGATGGTGGTAAGGACCCCACCAAATCCAATGGTTGAGGCCTTTGAAGACAAAGCTTTCCTTTTAGCCTTAGTGACAGGGGATTCTCCTCTGGCGGGATGTCCTCCTGTTGCCAAAGCTTTTGCCGAGGTCTCGATGGTCTTCCTCACAAAACCGTTGAGGTTCACTTCATCTAGCAACCATGATGCAATGCTCTCTAATAGGGGACATTAATGCGGCTCGTGATGGTATTGTACCTCTGACTAGAAAACAACGTATGTACCATCTTGGCTTGGAGTTGGATTTTGGGATCCGAAATATCCGCCAAGATGATGTTGTCATTGGTGTGGACCTTCACCTTATCCATTCATAGCAAAGCGTATGTGTCTCTCTTCGGCTTCCTCTCTACTTTGTTTGCCAAGCCCAATGCTTTTTCTATCAGCTACGGGGTCAATTCAATATGCACCCAACGAGTTTCCTCTCCCTCACGCACAGTTGCGGTGCTGTGGTTCCTGTGAAAAGTCCGCAATAACTCTACACAGTGGATGCAGTCTACCCCTTGACCTACTGCTTCCATGTATTTCTGTTGATTGCATTGCTTGCCTCACAATGTGTTCTTCGATGGCCACATATTCTAAGTTGAAGATATACTGGAACTTAAACTAGTTAAAGGCTCGTGTTTGCACTAAAAGACCGTATTTTGCATGTTCTTCTTTTGAAAAAGGCAATTTGCCAGCCTTTCCTTGGCCTACCATGATGGGTGCCTGTTATGAAGCCATATTCACCATTAGTGTTATTTAGAATAGTCGCAAGCAAAAGGAAACAACTACATATTTGCTGAACTGAATTGCTTGAGTGCAGAAGTCGACTTTTCCTCCAATTAGTCTATTGATTTCAAATTTTACTAACCTTTTTTCCACTCACAAGTTGTTTCATCCTACCATTGGCGTTTCCAATGTGTGCTTTTCCTTTATTTTTTTCCTTATGTGTTTGGTTTGATTCACCTTACCCCCTCCCCCTTGTAAATTGAGAAGCATCCTTTGGAGGATTAAAGGATTAGAGGATGAAGGGCCTTCAGCACATAATCTTAGTGTTTTACTTTCACATGAGCCAAGCATAGAAATTTGGATTATATTCTAAATTAGCATAACTGTCCATGTCGAAAGGATGTATGCCTACATGCATAATGTAAGTGAGGACATCAAGCAAGAAGTCGCCGAAGTCCACTTGACTAGCAATATGCAGCTCTTCCTTGGTGAGGATGCGATCTAAATAAGGATGTCCCTTAATGTGTTCTTCAAAGGGTCAATTACGGAAGGTAGTCATCAACACCCTATATGAAGTTGAAACTACATAGGTTGGGGCGTATTCCGATGCCTTGATTGTGCATCGCTGCTCAGCATTGGTCATTATTTCGCATCCCTCTAGCTCCCATTGCAATCGAAGAGCATACCATTTGTGCAAGAAAGATGAGTCGTTGTCAGCTAGTTGTTTCAACTTCTCGATTTCCTAGCTTGTGGCCATGATCGTGTTTTTATTATATGACGTAATGAGATGCTGTTTAATTAATTACCTATTCTCTGGATATCTCAGTTGCAATTAACTCCTCAGCTACTTCATAAGCCTTAATGAATACAAATTTCGACTCCTCCCAAGAGCAAGGGAGTGTTCGCACTTCCATTGCTATAGGTTCCTCCAAGAGGCTTAAATTAAGTCGATCATAGCTTTTAGCCAGTGTCATGAAAGTTGTGTCTAAGAGTCTAAGGCAAGTAATCAAGTCATCCCTCGTATTTTCAACTAAGTCCACGATGGCCAAGGTCAGAATTGATCTTTGTTCATAAGAGGGTCGAAGGCCGGTAAGTGGTTGAGGTTTGACAGAACTAGAGAGTTCAGCAGCTAATGGTTGCTGCTTGGTTTACTCCTGAGGTTGTGGCTTGGCCTCATGTTTGATGGGTTTGGTTGCAGCTGTGGTTGTCATGCTACTAGATGCTTTTGATGTTTGAGGGGTACCATTGGTGCTAGATTTGGGTGGTTTGTTAGTAGCAGGCTGTAGTTTTGGGCGATAGATTGGTTTAGGCCCTGCTGACCTAGGCTTTGGAGACTCTAGGTACTTAGTGGCTTGATTCTCTTGTGGCCTGAGTGTCTTTGGCTTAATGTTTTGTGTGGTCAAGCTTGAGGGTGGCGTTTGAGTAGGGCCTTTGGTTGCTTTGGCTTTAGGTAGCCAAATCCAGGTGTTACCCTCATAGTAGCCTTGCGCTTGCAATAAGGTCTTGGGGACCCATCGTGGCTTTGACCGTACATCAATGTTTATAGTTTTGTATTTGCTGGGGTTTATGGGCTTTAGCGTTGGGTTTAGCGATTTGCTGGCATTGAGGCTTAGCAAGTTATGACGAGTCACAACCCCCCTCCTTAGACTTCATGGTGGGTTTCTCTATTAGTGGCTTTATGGACTTAGAAGGAGTCATGCCGCCCTTGCTGATGAAAGTTGTAACTATGTGGACATTTCCCACGGCTAGGTGGATATGCTGCGACTCGTAGTTGACATTGCAACGTTCTTCCTTCTTAAAGGTTTGTCCTAACAGCAACTCTATACCTGCATGTCGAGTGCTAGGCAACACATAGAAGATCATTGGCATGCTTTTAGACTCTATAGAAATTGCAGCCTTGCACTTTCCCAAGAGTGCGTATGATTGGCCCCTATATGGGGTTGAGCTTAGCATTAGTGGGCTGTAACTGCGGTTTGCCAATTTGGATCCAATGATCATGAGTTAAGTCATTAAAGTCAGCTCCCTCATCGATCAATGCATTGATGGTGCATGTGTGCTTGGCAGTGACCGTTATGCTTAGATAAGCTGGTTCTACAGCGTCCTCATCCTCATCTTCCATCTTGGTGATAGTGGCTACTTATATTTTGACAGGGGGTGCTAGCATTGGAGGCTCATGTAGTGGGTGCGTGGGAGGGAAGTACTTCCTTATGCAACTGCCATTGAAGAAGCCTATGCCCTCACCTTCTAGGGTTTTGAGTTCTATGTTTCCAATTTGACTAATGGTTCGAACTTTGAAGGGACCTAGCCCTCGAAACTTCATTTTCTGTTTATGTCCCTTGACTGAGTACATCAGTACTAAGTCACCCTATTCAAAGTTTCATTGCTTGACATGCTTGTCAAACTAGCTTTTGTGTCTTGCCTTCTCGCATATTAGCACATGGGTGGCTAGAAGCTGAGTTTCCGATAAGCATTCGAGCTCAATCGAGCATTCCATCCATGCCTCCTTCCCATCCCATCTTTCTTGAAAGAACTATCCGCAGGCTAAGAACGAAGAATTCTAAGGATAGAATTGCCTCAATTGCATAGGGCAACCTAAAGCGAGTCTAACCCATGGCCATTCTATAAGCCGTGTAGTAGGCCCACAAGGCCCATGAACTTGTTATCCCAATTGCTGCATGAAGCAGAGACTACTTTGGTCAGGACATTCACCAATATTTTATTTGTGGATTCAACTTGGCCAATTGCCTGAGGGTAATAAGGTGAAGACTTCCAATGGATGGTTAGGAAGGTGGATAAGAGATGAGCTATTACTTCATTAATGAAGTATGTGCCTTGGTCACTAACAAGTTTGATGGGGTAACCGAATTGAGAGATCACTTGCTCCCATAAGAACTTGGCAGTGGTCCAAGCATTGTTTCTTCTCATAGTATGTGCTTCCGTCCATTTTGTTAGATAATCAGTGGGGAACAATTATATATTTAGCCTGTGAATACTGTGCGGCAGGACTGATGGGTTCAATGAAGTCAATTCCCCATTTCTTGAAGGGTTGTTGTGCAATGATTGGGATCAGTTCCATGTGATCCTTACGAATAGGGACCTTAGTCCATTAGTACTCATCACAATGCTTTATGAATCGTGCTGCATCTCAAAAAAGGGTAGACCACCAGAGCTGGGAATGTAGCACCTTGGGGGCTATCGTATCTCCACTGAAGTATCCACTTGCAATTCCACCATGTGCATCTATGAGTACATCATGCATTTCATACTCACACACACATCTGTGTAGCAATCCGTCTTGCCCCAGCCTGTAGAATTGGCCTACTATTAACTAATAGGGTTGGATCTTCAGGATGAGTCACCTAAGTCAAGCATTTTCTATTGGTCGTTCAGGTAGTTCGTCCGCAAGCACTTTGACTATGTCATCTGCCCAATACGGTGTCATATCGGCTCTAAACAAATCCCTTTTGCTGGACATGCTGAATAGATGTGCATCTGGCAATTCATCTACAATGCCTTGCTCGACAATTTCTCCTGTGGGGATGGAAGACATATGGTCAACCATGTAGTGTTGCTTCCCTTTACGTACCACCACGAAGAAGTCAAACTCCAAAAAGCAGAAGTAACCATTGAGCAATGCGTCCTGTAGTGCAAGGTTTATTAACCAGATACAACAAGGCTTTGTGGTCAACAAAGAAGGTAAAAGGCATAGCCAAAAGATAATGCTAAAATTTCTTTACAGCAAACACCATGGCCAAGCCCTCTCTCTCCATTGTTGAGTAATTTATTTTAATCTCAGTGAGTTGTCTGCTAGCAAAGCTCCTTGGGTAGTCCAGGTTGTGTTCACGAAGCTGGCACAACATAGCTCCTATGGCGAATTTCAAAGTGTCAATGTGCACATGGAACGTGAGTGTCTAGTCTGGGGCTCGTAGAATTGGTGCTGTTGTCAGAGCCTTTTTCAGTTCCTCATACGCATGTTGGCATTCCTTGGTCCATTCAAATATGATCAGTAGCTTGTATAGAGGTCTAGAAATCAATGCATAGTTCAACACAAACCGTCGATAATATCCTGTATGGCCTAAGAAGCACTACACGCCCTTGTAATCAATTGGGGGTGGAAGATCGACAATGACCTAATCTTCAAGAAATCTGTGGCAATGCCATTCTTCAACACCTTGTACCTTGGGATGCATCCATGCTTCACCCAAAATTGGCACTTTAAGGGGTTCAATGAGAGGCGATATAGTCAATGCTGTTCAAAGACTGCTCGAAGTCTACCTAAGTGTTCCCTCCAAGTGGAGTGAACACACAAGTCATCCACGAAGACCTTCAACTCCTTCCTAAGCATATCTTTCAATATAGTGCACACAAGTCGTTGAAATGTAGGTGGCGCGTTAGTCAACCCAAAAGGCATGACTATGTAGACAAAGACGTCCCACTCTATGGCAAATGCGGTCTTATGCTTATCCTTAGGGTGCACTTGCACCCGATTGTATCCAAAGAATCCATTTAGGAAACTATAGGCCTCTTTGCCAGCCACTCTCTCGAGCATGTGCTCGGGGTGTGACAGTGGATAGTGATCCCTTTTTGTAGCAACATTTACCTTCTTGTAATTGACACACTCTAATCTTACCATTCTTCTTCAATACGATAACTATGGGCGAAACCTAGTCCATGTGCTCAATTTTGTAGAAGAAACTTGCTCTCACTAGCTTGTCAATTTCCTCCTTAACAGTGCGTGCATACTTTAGATTCATAGGATATGGTCGCTGCTTGACTGGCGTTACATCAGGCATCATGGGTATGTTGTGAGTCACCACACTCGGATCTACCCTTTGAGCTCTTCTAGGGACGAAACAAAGATGTCTATATACTCTTGTAAGAGAGCAGTGAGACTTGCTTCCTCCTCCTTGGTCAAGGTATCAGTTATAAAGACAAGTCGGGGTATCTCCCCTTCTCTAGCTAAATTGACCTCCTTGACCTTGGCAGGTCCTTCGATTGGTTCACTTGCTTGCCCCTGTCATTTGGCTCCCATCAAGGTCACTATCCTATCTCCTTTTTTGAATTTCATGAGTCGCTTTGGTAGATCTTGCAGTTTCCACTGTCTTCTGTTTGTATTTCCTTAGGCAGCTTTCGTCATTCCTCCATTAATCCTCGGTGTCTTAGGTTGACGGGTAGACCCCCCTTGGTGCGTGCTGGGGAGGTTGAGGTATCTTAGGATCACTCTCTGAACTAACTTCCGACTCAGAATCAAACTCCCCATCTTTGCTAGAAGACGGAGCCTCTCCTGGTGGTCATAGCTCTCGAAAGGTGAGTCCGTTCTTAGTAATGGTGTGTCGCTCGGTTGGGTTAGGCTTGCCTACTCATAGTCAATTGTGCCCATGTGCTCCAACTAGGTTTGATCACAATCCATGTGCATGACTCCTTTCTCTACCCCAAAGGTATTATGCTTGCGTGGTCTGGAGTCAACTCATATTTGTTCGATTTCACGTCCCCCAGTGTCATATTCTATAGTGTCTATTTTTCCTTCACTCTCATCACTAAAGGAACAACAGTCTTCATATTTGTCGTTAGAGCTCTCTTTGTCCGACTCTCGTCATCCTCCAAGTTTTGATACGTCTCTTCTTATTGGTTGGGAACTAAAGCCCGATTGTACATCAAGTTGAAATTATGCACCGTGGACCATCGCCATTCAAGTTCATCCAAGAGATCTCAGAGTGGCTTGAGAGTCATTGTTGGATTGCCAGCCAACTTGTCAGTTAGATATCCTAGGATCTCTAGGAGTTCTCGTCTATTGTTCAGGACTTGGAATGTGACAGGGTTGGGTCTTCTGCATAGGCTTCCAACCATCATGCAAACTAGTACCGAGGGTGTGTCATTGGGCTTCTTTCACCCACTCCTTCACCTTCTCGATGGCTTTGAGCTGGCACTTTGGGTTGCGTTACTCCTCAACCATCATGCAAACTGGTACCGAGGGGAGGGTGTGTCATTGGGATTCTTTCACCCACTCCTTCATCTTCTCAATGGCTTCGAGCTGGCGCTTTGGGTTGGGTTACTCCTCAACCCTAGCACTTCCCATTGCAACCATCTTTGGGGCTAACGTTTTTACCTATGCATCAGTGACCCTCTGTCCAGCAAGCAGTGTCATGGCACTTTCGGTTTTGAGCATGACCTTAGCATCTGGTCTTTCCTTCCTCTATCTCCAACTCTTCCTTCCAATTGAGGTTGCATCGAGGTTGCTAGGTCCTTGCAATGATATGCCGGCTTGCTTTGTCTGCATGTCAATCATGACATGCAATGGGATAGGCGTGAACTCCCCATCGAGCGTCTCGACACCAAATAACCCCAATGGAACCGATGTCTCGTTTGTCAAACTAGAGGATGGTTTTTGTCCTAGGGTAATCAACAAAGAGATGAGTGATTCCACACTCAACGCATCTTAGGTTAGTCTTGTCTCTATTAGCTTCCTCCCTCTCGAGACAGCACGAAGAAATGATTCCTGGGTGACTGCAAGTCCAGTACACAATTAGCTCTTGTGTCTACCCTCCTAGGCCTCTGCCTCTCCCTCTACCTAGCACCATCACTAGTACTGGTCAATAGTCCATAAGAACCATATTGTCTTCTTCATCATACGATACATAAGGGTTTACATAAGGCTCCTCACTGTTTGGCTCCTCCACATAGTGGACTCGGGCATCACTTGGTGGATGGGTTATGTAGGGGTCCATGTGGTCTAGGGATACCTATAGGGTTTATCTCCATCCTAGGAATGGTTGTCTTAGCATCATTAGGTGACGGGAGGACCAATGGGACTCCCCTTCCAAATAATTTTAGTGGCCTGTTCGCAAGGTAGGGTTGACCTTAAAGCTGCAAGTATGGGAGTCTCCGAGGTAGTCAACAATGCATGGCGTCATGGCCGAACCTACTGGAATTAGCGCAAGGTCGTGATCCAAGGTCCTGACACTCGACTGGCAGGTGGTTTCCGCCACAATGCACACATTAGATATGTGGGCATGTTGGTCATCTCATCATCTCCTACAATTTGGCTATGTCCATCTTAATCTATGCTAGCTCTTATCCTGAATCAGTGCCCTTCCCTTTATCCTGGGTACTTGGGCCTAGTCTCTCACTTGGCATTGAGGTCCTCTCGAAATTCCTGGCGTTGGCTCTTCTTGATTCGAGCTTCTCTCCTTAAGTTGGTCATCCACTCCAATAGCTTCTTCAAAGACCCTGGAGCTTCTCTCCTTGAGCTGGTTATCCACTCTAATAGCTTCTTCAAAGACCCTTGCCAATGCATCTCGCTGCAAGCTCAAGTTCCCGGCCAAGGCTTTGTAGAGCTCTTCACTTCGTATTCTGTTAATGAATACCATGGAGACCGCTCTTTCGGTTGGTTTCTTGCCCATAGGGATTCTCTTGAAGAGGCTCCTCACATGGGTCACGTAATCTTGAATGTCCTCTTTCTCAATCTGTTTGATGTTCATAAGTCGCACTAGCAGGTTATCGGAGTAACCAGGTTTGAAAAATCTCTTAATGATGAGATTTTTCAAGCCATTAAATTTGGCTCGCTCTGCAACATCCAGACTACTGTGCTGTCAGATCGCGAAGGACCACTCTCAGGAGGCAGAGGACCACTTCTCGAGTTTCTTTGTTAAGTCTTTTTCTTCTCAAAAAAACAGACAATAAATTTCATCAAAGTTGAGTTTATAAGCTTGATAAAGCTTAAGATAAGCTTAAAACTCTTCAAAATCCAACAACTGCAGCGGCAACATGTACTAGTCGTCGCCGATTACGATGACAACATGCATCCTCTTGATCGATTAGCTAAAGTCCATTAAGCTTTCATAAAGCTTAAGGTTACAAAACTTATTAAAGCTTAAAGATTTCAATCTCCAATCTCTTCCATAGTGGGAGTTCGCCCCCAATTAATCCCGAACTGGTTTTGCAATTCCTACAAGCCCATATTCACACCTATACCTTGACAGAGCCGATTTGTAGCAAGCAAACTATCACATGCAAACTATATAGAATATGTATTCGCTTGGAAGAAGACCGTCATCAATTACCGTACTCGCAAAAGAAGCAAGATCGCAAAAAGTCATATATATATATATATATATATATATATATATATATATATATATATATATATATATAAAGCAAGCCTTGTAAAGCCAAATTTGAGCTACGCTCATCCCTCTAACGAGATTTCGAGTGTGTGAGGTTGTTTGAGATTTGGTAAGATGTCGGATCAAAATATGGAAGATTTTATGGCTAAATGTGATTTGCCGGAACCAACCATGGAGCAAAAATTGGACCTAATTATGATGCAGCTTCAAGAGGAGGGAAGAGCACATCAAAATTTGCAAGCACAGCTGGCTAACTTTAACGATCCATTGTTGATCAAGATGTAATTCGGCCTATGATTGATGTGACACTTGACGCACAATCTCTTAGGAAAGAAGCTAAGATAAGTAAAGAAATTTCAAATTTCCTACTTTTAATGGGCAACGTGACGGAAAAACTATTCTTGCTTTTATCAGTCAGTTTGATGATTATTTTCATGAAGAGTAGTATGTTGAAAAAGATAAACTCAAATGCATCACTAACCATCTAATAGACAAAACATCGTTATGGTGGACTGTTTTCCGCAAGAGTATTGATTGTCCTACTACTTGGGAGACTTTTCAAAAGAAATTTTTGCAGAATTTTCTTCCACCTCAATTCCATGAAAAAGCAACCAAACAATGGGATCTTCTGCAACAAAGAGATTGTGAATCCATTCCGCAATATACTAAGCATTTTTGGAATGCCTTACTACAACTTCAAATGCTTGAAGATGTTCATGAGGCGATCCACAAGTGCAAGTATATGTCCGGTTTTCTTGGTCATTTCTATGTGGAAGTGAACATGTTCAAGCCAAAGACTTTGGAGGATGCAATTTCTTTGGCTCATGATGCTGAAGACAAAATTCATGGATGAGAAAAGCGACCACAATAATTTCCAACTAACGGTAACTTTGGTACAAAGCAATTCAATTCTAACTTTCAAAGATTCAATCAAAATCGCTTTGTTCCTTCTTCTTTCCGTAAACCTTGGACTCGAACCCCAACTTTACCATCAAACACAAATTCAAACCCTAAGCCATCTCTCCAGCCAAATCCCAACATAACTAAATTTTCAACCATTACCAATAACGTTTCCAAAGCAAAGTCTATAATTTGCTACAAGTGTCAACAACCTAGACACTTATCAGTAAACTATTAATCTAAGAAGCCAACTATTCAAATCAACTACTTAGAAGCGACAAAAGACGAAGACTGTGAAGATATGCCAAATTTCACTAAAGATGATGATGATATCAGGATTGCTTCAGATACTTTACCAAGTATGCCAAATCCTCATTCATTATTAACAATGAAATGTATTGTGCATGGTCACGAAAAGATTGTTTTGCATGATGATGGGAGCACACGTGATTTTATTTCTGTAAAGTTGGTAAAAGAATTGAATTTACCTACTATTCCAACTCATTATCGCATAAAGGCTGCATTTTTAAGCATTAGATACAATGATACACAAGAAGTTCATGATTTAGAAATTAAAATTGGTGATTATGTTGAGCGCATAAATTTATTGATTGTGCCTTTGTAAGCTAGTGACATTATTTTAGGAATGCCTTGGCGTCACAAATATAATCCTGACATAGATTATTCCACACATTCCATGAAAATTCATCTTAATGGAAAACAAATCACACTACATGGAATGCATACATTTGATAATTTTCCATTGCTCAATCACACACAGGCTAAACGTGCATTGAGAAAAGGTAGCAAATCATACTTAGTATTGGTGAATGAAATTGAAGCTAAGAAAAATCAGATGCATCATAGGCACACATAATTTCTTTCACAATTTAAAGATTGTTTTGCTGTTGATATACCCCTTGGTTTACTACTTATACATCCTGAAGATTATAAAATAGACTTAATCCCAGGTTCTCAACCACCATGTAAAGCAACTTATAGACATAATCAGATCGAGCAAAAAGAAATCCAAGCACAAGTTGAAGAACTATTAACCCGAGGACTTATTAGGCTCAGTAGTTATCCTTTTGGTGCACTTGTCCTATTAGTTAAGAAGAAAAATAATACTTATAGGATATGCATTGACTATTGTGCCCTAAACAACATCATTGTTAAGAATAGTTATTTGATCCCTAGGGTAGATGACCTTATGGATAAACTACAAGGAGCCACTATTTTTAGCAATATAGAACTCAAATCTAGATATCATCACGTATGATTGGATACACCTGATATTTTCAAAACTGCATTTATAACTCAGTTTGATCATTATGAATTCCTTGTTATGCCTTTTGGTTTGACTAATGCACCAGCTACATTCAGTCGTATGATAAATTGAATATTTTTGAAGTATCAGCATTGTGTAATTGTTTTCTTTGATGACATATTGGTTTTCAGTAAGAATGAGAATGAGCATTATGCACATTTATCTTTGGTTTTCAAATTGTTAAAAGAGAATCAATTATATGCTAACCCAGACAAGAGTGATTTTTTCCAAACCCAAATTGAATACTTGGGTCACATTGTTTCTTTTGATGGTATTCATGTTGATCCTAAAGATAGAAGCAATTTTGAATTGGCCAATCCCTAAAAATGTGCATGAGTTAAGTTCTTTCTTAGGTCTTGCCAGCTTTTATAGAAAATTTGTGAGAAATTTTTCATTACTTGCATTGCCTTTAACGAAATTATTAAAGAAAGATGTTGTATATCATTGGTCTGATAATCAGCAAAAGTATTTTAATTTATTGAAATATGCTTTAACACATGCACCTATTTTGTAATTACTTGATTTTAATCGACCATTCTTTCTAGTAATCACTAATGCTAGCACATCAGGAATAGGAGTTGTCCTTATGCAAGATTCACATCCCATAGCTTATTCTAGTTGCAAACTTAAACCCTCTGAGCTGAAGTATTCTACCTATGATAAGGAATTGTTAGCTGTAGTTCAAGCCTTACGTCAATGGAAACACTATCTAATGGGATCCGAATTTATGATCAAAACTGACCAACAAAGTATTAAACATCTTCTTAGTTAGCCACCAATCTCTGACCATCATATTAAATGGGCTGCTTTCATTCAAAGTTTCCATCCATATCCAATATCAACTCGTAAAAGAGAATGTTGTTGCTGATGCATTAAGTAGAAGACCAAGTATCCATTATATTTCCGTTCTATCTTTTTATTCTCTTGTTCCTATGAAAGATACCTATGACCATGACCCCAGTTTTCAAGCTGATTGGAATAAATTAGTTGCTAATAACTGGATTCCAATTGATTTGTGTTTTATAAGAAAAGATTGTGTGTCACTATTCCATTTGATCATTTGTATTGCACGAAATTCATTGTCCCCTATATCAAGGCTATAGAGGTTTTATTTCTACTATAAGAACATTAGTTGAGGATTTTTACTAGCCACAAATGGAATCTGATGTTTCTAACTTTGCTTCTGAGTGTTTAATTTGTCAAAGAGTCAAGTGACACCATGGTAAGCAATATGGTTTATTAATGCCTTTACCAATTCCTGAACGACCATGGGAACATATTTCAATGGATTTCATAACTAGTTTACCTAACACCCAAGCTAATCATTATATGATTTGGACTATAGTAGATCGATTTAGTAAACAAGCATATTTTCTACTACCATGCAAGAAAACATTAACTGCATCTCAAGCTATACAATTGTTTTTGAAGATTGTTTTCACTAACCATGGTTTGCCAAAAGTTATTATTTCTGATCATGATTCTAGATTTTGCAATAATTTTTGGACTACTTTGTTTGCTAATTTAGGTACTAAGATTGATTTCTCATTTGCATTTCATCTTGAAATCAATGGGCAAACAGAAGCTACTAACAGTACAATTCTAGATCTTTTGTGTGCATACACAATTTCAAAACCACAAACATGGGATACACATTTGCATTTACTTCAATTTACATACAATAATACACCACATACAGCTACACATAAAGCACCTTTTGAGATCATTTATGGACATAGATTGTCTACACCTGTTACATCATTGTCTAACAAAGTTAAAGATGCTGATGATATTGCTAATGCGCATGCTACTATCTTTGCTGAAGTTAAAGATATGATTGTAAAAGCCCGGCAATCATACACTAAACAAGCTAATAAGAAAAGAAAAGCCATGAGTTTCAATGTTGATGATTATGCATTGAAAAGAGAAGATTGGAAAGTGTTGAGAAACACCATGTTGTTAAATTAGCACCTAGATTTTATGGACCTTTCAAAGTAATTCACAAGATCAATGACAATGCATTCAAATTAGAACTACCCTCACATTGAAAAATCCATAATACTTTTCATATCAGTTTGTTACGACCTCTTAGAGGCCAATTACCTATCCACCCTATCTGTGAAAACCCTCCTTTGTTAGAAGATGAAACTGAAATTCTTGAACCTGAAACTATTCTAGACACTGACTTTATGACCACTAGAACTAGTCGTATATATTCTAAATATTTGGTCAAGTTTAAAAATCATCCTATTGAAGAAGCCCAATGGATGCAAGCCCGAGACCTAAGTGCTTATCCCTCAGTGCACGCTCCACATTAAGCTAATAGCGATTGAGGACAATTGCTATCCCACCCTAGGGGTATGATGCCAAGAGGCATATTCCACGGTGGATTCCATGAGGTTTTTATTCATTGGTGGATTTTGTGAGGTTTTGCGGTGGATTCCATAAAACTATATTTATTTGTCACACAAGGTGGATTCCTTGTGTGAGAAGTTGACGGGGACGCCTGTCCTTTTCAGACGTCATGTTAATTTAATGTGCACATGGATAATTCCACAATTGATGATTCTGAAAAATACATATTTAAATTAATGGGCGTTTATGAGTTTAGAGTGCACTCGTATCAAATTAAGGTTAGGACAGAGTTCCAACCTATTTATTTATTTTGTAGCTAAAGACTACTAGGTATTCACTTTTGTCGATTTACTTTTATTATTTTCTAACAATTGTGAATGCTTCAATTGATGTGTAGAGTACGCAGCAATGGCGTTGGGAAGCACTGGGCGATGGCGTGTATTCAGATTACCTAGAAGGAGTTATTGTTTTTTATGGACGCGCACCTTATCATTAAAGGTGTGGCGTTAATATTTATTCAGGCGCACTTATTTATTAAAGCGCTTGACAAACATTTATTATTTTGTATGCGCATAGGTGCTCGATTTAAATATTTCATTATTGGACATTGTATTTGGGCACAGCCTGATTTTTGGGATTTCCAGCCTCTTTATTCTTTATTTGGACAAAAGCAAACACAAAAGCCAAAGCATGCTAATTATAAATTGGGCTATTTTTTAGCTTGGAGATTAATTAATCTATAAATACATGCCTTGTGGAGCACTCACACAAGGCATGGGGGGAGATTGTACCCAATTTGTCTTTTTGTCTCATGTCGTGCAAAACCTTTTTCTTACTTTATGAGTTTTAGTAGAGTTCTTTGTTCTTGGGGACCTTCTGACGTTCACTACACGCGCATACAACATCCGATTTGCGCACCACTATGTTAGATAGTATCTAAGCTAACATTGTTTTAGGAAAATGGTGTGGTAGAGTACTCATCCTTGAGATAGTAAAAGCAAAAGCCATTGTCTATAAGCTACTCTCATCTTTGCAAAGTGACTACCTTAGATGGGCATTAGACTATGCTAACCTTCTGAAGTTTTCCTTGCTAAGTAGAACCTAATATCTTGCATTCAACTAAGTTTGCAATTTTCAAAAGGGGGCTAGAAAAGGTTTCTCATAGAATCGGGACTTTTGGTTGATTAATCAAGGACGCCTATAGGCCTTGGATGAGGGGATACCTTGCACATGGTATCAAGGTGACAAAGATGATAAAAAATATTAACTTTGAGATGACATAGGAGTTAAGATCACAAAAATAAAGAAATAAGGATGGATGATCGAACATCTTGAGAAAACAATCTTCTTACTTAAATAAGCACGATAAACTTGAGTTAGAATTTTATTGATCTTGGAGTAATTTTCTCGATCATATAGTAAGTATCCATCAAATGATTTTACAGATTTTAGGATTTTTAAAGGATAGAGGCGATTTCAAGTCTCTCATCTAGTGGGAAAAGAATTCCTTTGGTAAAAGAAGAAAGAGGATGCTTTCAACAAAGAAAAGCAAATAGGAGAAATTGAGTTGGAAAATGACTTGTGATGATTTACTTGGGGTGAGATGCATTTTTTTGTCATGAGTACTATGTTGACTAGACATAAATGGAATAGAAGCGATTGTAGTACCCTAGTATTCATCGAGATGATTTTTTCAAGGGGGAGTGGATGTTGTGTACCAACCTTCTACCTTAGATATGTTGCAAGTTTTGTTGCACATGATCAAGGTTCTAGATTGATAATATATAGGGATTTTCAAAACCTTAGTACATGGGGATAAAAAATTTGGCTTTTTTGAAATTATTGAAACGATAAATTTGAGGAGATGTAATCATATAGCTTGTTGCTATACTTCCAATGCTTCAATCCATTTGAATTTTGAAGTTTGGATTAAAACTTATGTCTATTTAAAAAATGTCATGCATGTAGGATTTTTCACACACTCTGTGTGTGAATATGTATGAGCACATTTTTGGCTTGTTTGGGCAATTTTTGAAAGCCAACCTTCCTTTTCCTACCTCTCAAATCCCATAATCTTTTCTCAATCTTTTGTAAGCCTTAAAGCAATCCCGCAAAAAACTATCTAAAGGATCCTTATGGTTAATTGTAACACATATTTCCCTAGCCAAGCACTTTATAGATGCCAACACCCTTCCTTGAGAGCCTCAAGGATCTAGAGCTTGAGTATGAAGTATGGAAGGGCAATAAGAAAATAATTTGGACTTTTGTTCCTCTTTTTCAGTTATCTAGAAGAATCTCTACCAAAATCTTGATGAAGCCTTTAATTTCCATACTAATCCACATAAGTTTTAGGCCATATAGGATAAGCACCATCACTCAAGTACTAATGCAACAAGGGAGGCAATTGGTAAGCATGTGGCAAACACCGACATGAAGGCTACTACACCACCCCCATGAATAGAATAATCAATTGGCAAAATAACCAAATCATCAATTTCTAGGTTAGGAATGGTCGTCGAATTAAAGTAAGATTGGTTATTGTTTGGGGCAAAGGATGTTTTCATGTAGTAAGGAGAAGCGTATCAATAATTTTCTTTTTGTTGTATACCAAGTTGATGATGGATTTATTTTCTCTTTCTATTGACTCATCCACATGTTGGTAAAGTTGGAGAGGATTGTTATTAAGGATTGGTTGTGATATACTCGAGAAATTCCTTGGAGTAGGATGGCTATTAAGGCTCGATTGTACAATCATTCGAAGTGAGTGGCAATGATCAAAAAATCCTCTAGCATTGTGGACATGAGATAGGTATAAGATGCAAAGATGGAACTTGTTAGAAGTAAAAAGAGTGCATCAACACCCTTCTTGAAGCATTAGTACAAAATGCAATAGGAGGCTCCAATTGTAGGATATAGAATTATTGTAAAGAATCAAAAGCATCAACCATATCAAAAGCCATGGAATATAACCCTACTTATGTTACACCAACTACTACACTACTGTTGGTCCAAAAGCACTCCCAAAGACACATTGAAACTCCCATTGATGTATAAGTTAATCATTAAAAAAGAGCTATACATGATTAGTCTCTTCCATTCTAAAACGGTGATGCAAGCAATTTTTGAATATTTAAATATACTTGCCCCAAAATCCAACATGATTAGATGGATTGACACAATTTTAGTATTACTTAGAATATTATTCCTAGTCTCTACCTAGTTCAAAGTAAATTAATAAATCAATTAGCTCAAGTAAACATTTTGCACACATAATTGTTGAGTTGAATCATTTCTAAAGCACATGGGGTGGTGACCTGAGAGGCCTAGAAGGCTTAAATGGCCTTCACTATGACATTGCAATGAAGGAAATGAATATGCTCTTGACATTAGCATGATGCAGCGATAATTCATGCACTTCCATCTTAGCATAACTTCTTACTTGGAACCTAGAATATGGTCATTAAGATGTTCAAATCAATTGGAATGACACTAGGTAGCATGCGAGCATAGGTAGAATTGCAAATTCCATTGAGATCAAATTTTGTTTTTCTTCAATATGATATGTAACATGTTTCTTTTACAACTCTTTCCTAGCTTTGTTTGTTTTGCAAAAACCCTTGTTGTGCTTATTTTCATCAAAGAATGGCTATCTTAAGTATTATCTAATAAACGATGAGCCATTCAACTTGCCAAATTCATTTCAACAATTGAAATCATCTAACCATATGCTACACTTGGAGTTTAACCTACTATTGCGTGTTAGCCAAATGGGAGAAAATTATAACATGGGAGGATATGAAGGAGTTCTTAATGCCAACTCTATTACTTTGAGATACAGACCATCCTTAGCAAGGGATAGAGTAGTCATCCACTCCCCTTGATTCTTCATTAACAAACACTCATATTTCTACAACCTCTTCTTCCAACATCCTCCAACCATAAATTCAGGTGAGAAGACATCAATAACTATCACAATTATACCCAACCTTGCAAACCTTTAGCAAGGAGGTGGGTGAGGATACAAGAATATGGAGGTTTCATAAATCCTTCATGTTATGCTAAAAGAGTACATATTTTTGCTTCAACAAAGTCCATTGATGATCTACCTCACACACTTCTCATCTTCTTTCGGGAGAGTCTCCCGACGCTTCTTAACAACTCAAGTATTCATCGTCATTACTCAAGCATTGAGCTAAGATTTCTTCCTCAACAACATGATCATCATACTTTCCAAACAAGGTACTAATTAGTGACATCACCCTTGGATTGCATGGGTTGATACCATTGTCAACTCATTTCTCATTTTCTTGTATGCATTTGAGCACTCATACTTACCTTTGTGTGTTAAGTGTGTAACTTCTAGTTGCCTTTATATTTCATTCCCATATAAACAAGGCTAAGGCTTGGTATGACAATGTTATATGGCATTTCAAAACAAAAGAGAGAGAACAAAAAGAAAAATGGGAAAAAAGAAAAGAAAAGAAAAGCATGAACAAAAAGTTACATGCATGTTCATTATACCACACCCAGGGATCCTAAAGTTAGTGATGCTAGTGACCTTGGTCGATCAGCTCCATCATTGACCTTATATCCTCTTTCTTATCCCCACACATACTTGAGGCTTGCCAAGGGCATGACATACATAAGAGGCTTCACATTGCCTAGTATTAGACCTAACTCCTTGAGCCATTTTGCACCCTTCTTATCCCAATGCTCTTCGTTTCCCTTATTATCCCTTCACCTACTTTAGTGCCAATGGGACAAACTTGCAAACAACAAGGTGAAGAAGATGCTACATAAGGGAAGACTTTTCATTGCATGACCTACCTCTAGATTGGTGGTTGAGCCACAAAGGAGGCATGCATATTAGCTTCCACTTGGATGGAACTCTAACAAATTTCTTTCCAAGCTCTTAACCTTCATCCAAATTGCTTTGTAATACATTATCCTCATTATCAACACTATTTCCTAGTTATCAACCGTGAAGAATACCCTTGAAACAACAATAACAACCCATCATTGGAAGTGAGCTGACGAAGTAGTCTTCTGCTTATATATTAGTTGATAAAGCGGTCTTCTACTTATATAAGCACATAAACTCACGTATTAATCATGCTCCAACCTGTATAGATATTGGGTCCTCAAGTGTCAAGACGTAACTTGGAGGGTAAAATTGGCCTAGTCTTAGACATAACTTGGAGGGTAAAATTGACGTGGTGTTAGATCCATCTCCAATCTGTTAGTATAAGAAATGTTCATAGGAAGACTAGCACTCCCCCTTAGGAAGAGATCACACATGAGGTTTCCAATTATAGACATTAGGGTTCATGGAGGACTATATCTCCTTATATCTACCCTCACCTACAAGAAAGTTCCTCACTCTTAATCACCTTGCAATCACTCCTTCCTAAGCACTTCAAGACAATATATTCAAGAAAGAAAATACCAAGTCAAGTATACCACCTTCAACAAATAGCAAGAAAGTTTTCAACAATAGCCTCTTTTTCCCAATTATTTTATTGTCACCAATCACCCTTCATAAATCCTTGTCCAACATCTACTAATTATCTCAACTAATCGTCAAAGAAGAAAGCAAGCAATGCCACAATCCTTTATTTCAAAGATATCCAAAAGATTCTCTAATACCCTTGACATCAATAGGGTCACATGTCCATCAACAACAACCATTGCCTCTCCATCAAACCTTATCATTCAATTCCTAACATTAAATGTCTACAATGCATGCTACCTCTAACACTAATACCATGGGATTAGCACGCATATAGCATGGGGCAATGTTAAGAGTTTTACAGGAGACATATATTAATGTGTATCAATATAAATATGTTAGGTGGTCAAGTGGTGATGTCATGAGCTCAAATGAAGAAGCAAAAAGCTAAACGTTTTATAGAAAGTGCTAACTATTTAATTGTGAGTACTTATTTTAGGTTCTATGGGTGTTGAGAGTTAATCTTTGAAAAATTGAAGTGTTGGGCTCAATTTTGTGAAAGTTATAAAGTCCCACAAGCAAGTTGCAAAGGTCTATAGTAAATGTGGATATGTGTAGCAAGGAGACATTGATCTAGAATAGTCAAAAAGGCAAAATGGATAGGCCAAAATGCTACATGGAAGGGTGGAAGCCAAAAGTGAAAACCCATTGTATAAAATGTGTGAAAAATGAAGAGAGCTCATTCTTGTGTATGCTAACCAGTGGATTCTATTTTCCATCTTCTTCTTGTTCTTGTTCTTCTCCATCCACCATAACTTATGAAAGGGTTTGTGTGATGGAGGGAGTTTGAGTTAGTGAATGTGGGAGAAGGGGATGCTCTCTCCTCGCCCTCTCCTTCTCTCTTTTTTTTCTCTTCTTTATTGTCCAAGTTGGAGCTTGGAGCATTGGAGTTTAAAGTAAAAAGACATTGAAGGCCACATGAGGATTTAGGAGCATTGAATTGCTCATTCTACCATCTAACCACTATGGAGGAAGTAAGGGGAGAGAAGTATTGTGTAGCATTTTCCAAAACATAAATTTTCGAAGTGAAGCACTATATTACTTTCATAACCTAAGGCTTCAAAATGATCCCAAACTACTTGTCCAAATGATCCTTTTATGAAGGAGAGGATGTGACTCACTTAGCTAGGTGGCTTGTTAGGTTGGCAATGATTGTATTGTGGATATTAGCCAATTTTGTTAGAATCACAGAAAACTTGATTCATCAAGCTCACTTCGTCCTCATTTATAAATTGTCATTCTAATGAACCTCAATGGTGCCATCCTTTATTAGCCAATGTAGCTTATTTGTTTATTAGGAATGCATCACACAACTTTAAAAATACTATTTTCTTACAAGTGGAGTGATTATGCATGTAGAATGGTGTACTTAGGAAATATAGGGTGACCAAGTTCATGTGGAGTTAAAGTTAAGTAGAGGTTGACATAAGTTTTGCCGCATCTAAATAAGTGATTACAACCTACATTAGGCATTTTCAAATAGTGAATCATACATGGTCCTACACAAAACCATAGAATCAATTTTAAAGAGGCTAGAGAGTTCAAAGTTGGTGGATTGTGAAGAAGGTACTACTAAACCTAAGCTCTCTAAAGCTCTAATAGTCCAAGACTTTGGATCTATTATTTCTTATGTTTACAACCACATTTGCTTGCAAAGAACTACTATCATAGTGGGTCAAAAAACAAAATTAATGCATCATGACATTAGGCCAAACCACTAAAGTTGAATTGATTTCTTGTATAATACATGTACACCAAGGCTAGGTGCTAGAAATCCTTAAATAAGGGCTACAATTATCTTAGACTTAAGTTGTATAAAAATGCATGTAGACACTTTAACACTTCCCTAAATAGACTATGGCTCCATAGCTTCCAAAAATAAGCCTTTGGGTCACTACCCCGACAAGATTAACAACTTCTAAGGCTTTCTCATCAAGAACACCTTTGCAAGAAAAAACAACAATATTGAGGCTAAAGTAGTTCCTCAAGCGAGCAACATTTAACCACATCTTAGTGCTTTTCTAGATTGGCTTCACTTGTAGACATACCTAGAAAAGATGGTGGAGAGTCCTCAAGCTTTTTGCATAGTAGGCATAAGGAAGAGATGGATATCCTTTTGGAAACTCGATCCTTTGTTGGCAACTTGAACATCATAATTTGTCCCACTCCAAGCTGAAGTCTTTTTGACCTCATAATAGATAATGCACAAATAGGTGCAAACAAGAATATTAAGTAGAAAATTTAATGAAATGGCAATGTGTAATGGATAGCCATAAGGAGACATATATTGTTGTTGGCCATAAGATGCTGCAATTTAGTAGCAACTTCTAGAAAAGAACATTAATAATCAGGCTAGAGATGGACTGGGCAAAGAAGGCATTAGAGACGGAAGAATGGCCCACCTCGCAAGTCTATAAAGAACTAGTCCTTAAGTCCCTGATAACCAAGAGAGGGAAAAAAGCCATAAAAGTGAGGGGAAGGAAGGACTTTGAGGCTTGGAAGGTGGAAGCTTTCTTAGCTCTTAAGGAGGAATAGAAGAGACAATTCTCAATTGGAGGTGTAGACTAAGGAGAGTTTGGAGGGCAACACCATCAAACAAGCTCAACGGATTCCTTTAGAAAGTATGCACTAGAAAGCCACTAACCAAAGATAGATCTGGCAAGTTTATGAAGATCAAAGATCTTTGCATGATATGTGTTAAGAATAAGGAATCCATGTTACATGTTCTCTGGCACTACACAGTATCACAAACTATCTAGAAAGGAGTTAGACAATGGCTCAATCCAGAAAGACTGAGTGTGGATAAAGCCATTTGGGCTAATAGGAATAGGAATGGCCAAAGCTAGTAGAACGAAGACTAGTAAGGTACATGACAAGGTAGTGAGGGAGGTATGAAAATGCTGAAGAAAGTAAAAGACATGTAAGGATACAACAATAGCTTTTCTGGTCAAAACCCGGAGCATCCTCGAGATGCAGATGTAAATTTTATCCTTCTGATAGAAATATCAATATTTTTCGCATTTAAAAAAAAGTTATAGTAGTAGAAAAGAGAGGTTACCTTAGCAATTACGAAGTATGCGACAGCAGCAATTTGGTAAAAAAGTTTTAGAAAAGAGAGGTTAGCTTAGCAATTACGAAGTATCCGAGAGCAGCAATTTAGTAACGAATTACGAATTGAGCCCGCGAACCACTGTGAGAGAGAGAGAGAGAGAGAGAGAGAGAGAGAGAGAGAGAGAACGAGCGCGCATGGAGGTGGAGGAAGGGAAGAGCTCGAAGAGCCATGGCATCATCTTCAAAAGAATCGGACCCGACCTGTATGCGGTGGATAAACCAGGAGGCTTCACGGACACCGTCCCCGTGCAAGGCCTCGCTGTTTCTAACAAGTACGGCCTCACCTTCTTCGTTCACCCGGACGGTACGCTCAAGTTTCCATTTCTGCTTCCTTCATTTGCAGTGTGCACTCATGTCTGCTTCCTTATCGTGTGAGTGGATGCATAATCTTGTCGCGCAAATGACACCGTCTTTGTTATATGAAGAAAGTGAGGCGCGACGCAGTTTTTTAGTCTGCATTTGTGGAAATCATCACGTGCAAAACTATGTGTTTACGTCAATCATATTGCAGTACAGAATTTTCTGTTCACCTCTTATTCGATCTTTGTGGGTAAAATAGGTACGTCTGCTGATGTATTTCATGCGTGCAAGGTACTATGTGTTCACTGCCTTTTAGACCTATTTAGAGTTACATTGAAAAGAAGGGGATGCGACTCTAGTACTATATGAACGCCATCTTATGATGTCTCTCATTGAGTATTGTAACATAGAAAGCTACTTGTTTGGTTCGAGTTGATGCTAGCAATAATGGCCTTAATCTTGCCATAGTATCTTGGTTTTGGTTTAGGATCTTGTGGAAGGAATTGCCTAGTGCTTTAAATGTTCAAAGCTTGATCGAGTATTAAATAGGAGGTCATCATTACTAGTGGTTGCTTCACAAGGTTCTACCCATCATATATACGTGATTGGCTCCCCTCCCTCTTTCTCTCTTCCTATGATGTAAGCTTCATCCCCATATAGATGCATCACGCAACAAGGTTGTAGTGATCATTGATGAATCATTAAATAGCTTGGGCTTCCTCCATGGTATAGTGCCTCTCTAGTGCTTCTAGAATGGCATACTCTTCCATGAAGTGGGCCTCGGTTGCCCATTGCATGGAGATTCTAGGCCTTGCAAAAGTAATTTCCAACCAAGGAAACTCATTGGTAGGCAGCTATGAGGATTTTGCGATTCCTCAAGAGCACACTAGATCGTGATTTGTACGTTCAAGTAGACATTGTCAGAGTGAAGTAGTGCGGAAGCGAATGACCAAGACAAAGAGCGAACAGAGAGAGAGAAAGAGACAACGAAACACAAAAAATCGGCAATGAAGAATGATGTATAAGGATGCAAATATATACATGGGTGCAGAGAGAATGTTTGCGTATGTCTCCACCTTGAAGATCTCATCCTCCATGAATCACGAGGGTAGTCTCCACGGTTTGCAGCTCGAAAACTGGGAGTACAACTGATTGAGAATGTGAAGATTGAGGCCAACAAATAGGCCAGCAAAAAATGGCCGGAAATAACAGGTTGGTTGCATTAAATGCAGTTGACTGGAAAGAAAAATTGTTTGATTGCAGTTTGTCTACTTGACATGTGTTAGTTGCCACATGGCTCGCTTGCTGTACCTGTTGCTGTTTATTGCACCTGTTGCACCTACTACACCTGCCTGTCCAGGGAATGTCCAGCCCTAACACCCCTCTCAGATCTTAAACACTGTAGAAGGCTAAGGGATCTTGAGTGTTGTCGAAGTAAAGCTTGAGGAAGTGCCTTTGTAAGCAAGTTTGCAAGATTGTCCTTTGTCTTACAATAGACCAGGGAAATAGTCTCATCAAAAATCTTCTCTCGAATGAAATGGTACTAGATCTCAATATGCTTTGTTTGAGCATGAAACATAGGGCTCCTGGCCAAGGCAATGCAACTCTCATTGTTGCCCTGAAGAATAGTAGGACTGCTCTGCAGGCAACCAAGCTCCTCCAAAGCTTGCGATGCCATACTGTCTCACATGTAGTAGAAGACACCGCGCGATACTCCACCTCAATCGAAGATAGGGCAACTGTGGGTTGCTTCTTGTTGCTCCATGAAACAGCACCAGTATCCAAGGTGAAGCAATAACTTGTTGTGGACCTTCAATGATTCACATTGCCAGTCCAATTTGAATCACTCCAACCTGTAAGGACCTAGTCTGTAGTACCTGTACTTGTTGGATAATAGATCCCAAGATCAGGAGTCCCCGATAAGAACCGTAAAATCTTCTGTGTAGCTTGCCAATGCATCATCTTGGGTTCACTCATGAACCCGACCAACACACCTATAGCATAACATAAGTCAACATAAGTATTAAGAAGCCAGATCAAGGAGCCAATCAATTGCCTATAATGGGTAGCGTTTGCCAAAGGAAAATTGGAATGAGTTGTTGTAGCCTTCCAATTTGGGTCAATAGGAGTCGTAAGAGACTTGCATCCCTCCATCTCACACGTAGTCCAAAGCTGCTGTACATATTGTTGTTGGGAAATAAAGATCCCCCTCGAAGTCTAATAGATTGCATGACCTAGAAAGAAGTGAAAAAGTCCCATATCCGTCATCTAAAACTTCTCATGAAGTGTTGCCTTTGTATACTCGATCGTTTGAGTATGGTCACTTGTCACAATCAAGTCGTCCACATAAAGGACAAACAACACACGGCCTCCATGTGAGGTGTGAATATAAAGCAGGGGGTCGGCTTTGGAACACTGATGCTCCAATTTCGCTTGGAGGAATGAGTCAATCTTCTCATTCCAAGCACGGGGAGGTTGCTTAACTCTATAGAGTCTTTCTCACCTTGTATACCTTACTGTTAGAAGAATCGAAGCCTGGAGTTTGCTCAACATAGATCTTCTTCTTCAACTCTCCATTTAAGCAGGTAAACTTCACATCAAGCTGATAGACCAGCCATCTCCTATGGCTAGCCAAGGCAAGAACTGTGCGAATAGTAGCCATCTGAGTTGTAGGGGCAAAAGTATCATGGAAATCAATGCTTGGGCGCTGTGCAAAACCTTTAGCAACAAGGTGGGCCTTGTGTGTGTCCAACGTGCCATCACTGTGGTACTTGGTCTTGAAGATCCATTTGACTTTAATGATATTCTTGTGAGGAGGCTTCAACACAAGATACCAAGTGCCATTCCTCTCAATTGACTCTAGCTCTCGCTCCATCTCTTTTCGCCAACGATCATGCTGTAAAGCCTCCTTCACAGAAGTGGGCTCCCGATCTTGCACGACACGAGTCATCAAACAATAATTAGTGTAAACAAGCTTGGTGTGGTGTGCTTGGTTCCTCTGAGAACACCGTGGGCCATGTTGGCCTTTGCCAAGGACCCCCTCAATCCCTGTATCACAAAGAGTGTCATGAGTCCAATGAGAAGGAGGTCGGATCTCGCCTCATTGCTCTCCATTTGCTGGAATTTTTGGAAGGTTCATCGATGACTGGGGTGCTATTAGTCAATTTGGTGGTTGAGAACTAGGCTCCTCATCCGAAGAAGAGTCCTCAAGAGGCATAGGCTCCAGAGGAACGGTCACTGGTGTTCAGCCATCACCGGGATCTCCAAGAATAGGGTGTTCCTCACCCCCCTCTGAGGCTAGAACTTCCACGAAACTAATATCACAGCTCGTGTAGACATTCCACTTAATGGGATCATACAAACGGTAGCCTTAAGACTGGGAGCTAGCCACTTCAAATTGTCACGTTGTGTCTTCAGGATGTGAACATAGGCATTACACCCAAAAACCTTAAAATAAGAAACATTTGGCTTAGACCCAAAGTACGCCTCATAAGAAGTCATACCAACAACAACGGAAGTAGGGGAATGATGAAGGATGTGAATTGTAGTAGCCATAGCCTCAGCCCATGAAATAAAAACGAGCGGATGTGAGCATTGAGTTTATCCCAATGTGCTTGAGCCTTTGCCAACTCCACCTTATCACTGGAAGAGAGTTTGGACTCGTCTTGTGAAGAAGGACGATGAATAGCCTTCATCACAAGCTCCACTAAATCATAGGACTCCAAAATTCCAAGCATCATGACCCGCTAGATGTGATAATTCTCGCCATCAAGCTTTTGATATGATGGAAGAGCCAGTAAGATGGCGGTCCATGATCGCCTGAAACTCTGTCTTGGCCTCAGAAGATATCTACACCTACAATGCGTGCACAAACACAAAAAGTACCCCCCTTTGATTGTGAGAATGCAGCCTGCTAGGGCTCTTCACCGCTCCTCCCACTCCTTCACCCGCTAGAGGCAATGAAAAGGTAAAATCTGCAATTGAAGGTCCAAAACACAGCCTTCTTCCTTCTCTAACAGCAAAAACGAGTAGCAGCTTCAGCAAATCTTCTCCTTTCTTGCACACACACACACCCACACTCGCCTCAGCCTTGTTTTGATGTGCAGCCCTCTTTCTCGCCCTTGAACGCTGAAAATGCAGCCTTTTGTCGCACTGAAATCTCCTCTTTAGGAAGGTCCAGTCCTTCAATGCTCTGATACCATGTCAAGAGTGAAGCATTGCAGAAGCTAATGACTAAGACAAAGAGTGGAGAGAGAGAGAGAGAGAGACACACACACACACACACACACACACACACACAAAACAAATCTGCAGTGAAGAATGCTGTATAAGGATGGAGATATATACACGGGTGCAAAGAGGATGTTTGCGTATGTCTCCGCCTTGAAGATCTCACTCTTGGTGAACCCCAAGAGCAGTCTCTACGGTTTGTACCCTAAAAAATGGCAGCACAACTGACCGAGAATGTGAAGATTGAGGCCAATAAATAGGCCAGCAATAAACGGCCAGAAATAACAGGTTGGCTGCATTTAATTGGACAGAAAAACTGTCTGATTGGATAGCCCGTTGCTTGTATAACACGTGTTAGCTGCCACATGGCCCGCTTGCTATATCTGCTGCACTTGCCTGTCCAGGGAATGTCCAGCTCTAGTAGACATAGGTGACCTTAACATATTGCTCAAAGGACCACCGATCTTGATTAGGTAGGAGATGTGAACCATCCAAGGTAATATACAGGCTATTGTTTCTTATTGGGTTCAATTGTTGTTTCATGGAGGAGCAAGAAGCAACCTACGATGGCCTTTCTTCTACAAAGGTAGAATATTGAGCAGTGTCTACTACCACATGGAAGGCTGTTAGGTGAGCTTTGCTATCTTGAGAGCCATGCTACTATCATCCTATTAACAACCAGAGCTGCATAACGTTGCTCAGAGTCTAGTGTTTCACACACAAAACAAACATATAGAGGTCCGATATCATTATATTCGGGAAAAGATATTGGACGACATACTCATAATGAAGTAATGTAAGAGAAAGAATGACTTGGCAGATCTCTTCACCATAGCTTTTCCTCAGGCGGCATTACTTACCCTACATCCCCTAAATCTCACGACCTGTCTAGGATCTGAGAGGGGATGCTAGAGGATCAACTCTTGTACATGCAGGCAGGTAGACAGATGGACAAACAAGCTGAGCAACACATGGGCAGGTTAGGCAGGCTAGGGCCAGCTTGTGATTAGGCCCATTTTAGCAGGCTGACTTGGTCGCATTCTTAGCCTATTTACAGGCTCTCTTTTTGTGGTCAGGTCATTCAGTTTGTGAGAGATTGCAAGGTCTTCTGAGAGCGATACTGCATACACACTCTCTTGTGCATACTCTTTTTCAGATTTCCATACTCTTTTTTCAGATTTCTATATTCAGCAGGCATCTTCTTCAGAGTTATTGCTGCACTTTGCCAGTGCCATGATAGAAAGTCAAGGGCACTTGATGCCATTGAGGTTAGAAACTTGAAGGGATGGTGGGTGGGAAGGAGGTTGGTCACAATCCGCACTGACCATGGTTTGTTCACGATCTTGTCGGTTTTCACAATGGTCCTCTTGATCTTCACAATGGTGATAGTCTTTGCATCGATCCTCTCGATCTTGGTAGTTGTAATGCCAGTCTTCATTATCATGGTTAACACTTTTGTGGTCCTATTGGCATTCCGCCCGCTCGTGCCAATCATACTGGTCTACCATGGATGTCTTTCCAAAACCTGCGAAAAATGAAAGAAAATGCTGTGTTTTGGTGTGGAGGGGCCCTGGGAAGATGAGAGATCAGTGACCCCCTACAATAGCTGTGGTTTGAGTGCAGCCTGTTCAGTGTTGTAGTAGGGTCTTCGGTGCTAGAGAAGGTGACGGGAACACTAGGACAGTCACTTGCCCAGCAGTAGGTTGCTTCACTAGATTGAAAACGCTGCAATCTGGAGCGATTCAGAGCACACTGTTAAAAGCCTTCTCTTCAGTACAGCTCCAGTTCCTCTCTTTTGGGGATGATACTATGCAAGAGTGCACAACGAAAAGTAGACCATGAACATGGGGAGAGAAGGGAAGGAGAGACAAAGTGAACAAAAAACAGAAAGAAGGAACAAAAATGAACTGATCTCAAGCTGAATACAAGGCTGTTGCGGTCAGCCCCTTCAAAGTTCATGCTGCTGAACACTGCATAAGCAAGGGCAAGATGTAGTAGAAGAAACAAGGAATGGAAGGGATGAGAGACAATGGGGGCATCTGAATCTGTACTGGGTAGTTGGCCAAAATTGGCAGCAAAACCAATAGGCAATCATTTGAAAACTAACTGACCTGCTGCCTGAAATGGCACTAAATAAATCCTTCTGACCTGCTGCAAATAATGTGAAATATATGGTGAGTCAGGCTGCCATGTGGCTGTTAGACAGTCATTTTCTGGACAGTCGGTGGACAGCGGAGTTCGGCAGTGCCACGTCAGCAGACTGCACAGGTGCCACGTGGCAGCTTGCAGTCGGACAGTTTTACTGCACAGTCGGCCAGTTTACTGCAGTCGGCTGCATTTAATGCAGCCGACCGACCTGGTGCAGTTATTTCCTATTTTTTGGCTATTTATAGCCGGTTTGTGGCACACTCCATCATTCATTCATTTTCAGATTTTGATCTTTAGATCTGTTGGCTGAGACAGATTGTGCTCGGGCTGACGGAGATCGAGGTCATCAAGTCGGAGACATACGCAGATATTTCCTCTACCCCCTTGTATATTTCTGCACTCTTATACAGCATACTACACTGCAGATTTTTTGCATTTACACTCATTTTCTCTCTCTTCTCTCTGTGTTCACTCTCTCAGTCTTTGTCCTACGCTTCCGCATCGCTGCACTCTGACATGGTATCAGAGCGGTGAAGATGGATTGACTAAGGGCTGAGCTTATTTGAAGAGGAGATTTCAGTGCGATACAATGCTGTGTTTCCAGGATTTGAGGGCGAGCGGGAGGGCTGCGCATCTGATCAAGGCTGAAGCAAGTGTGGGCGTGCGGGAAAGGAGTCTAATCGGTGAATTTGTTGCAGGTTATTGCTGTTCAAAGGGGAGGAAGGCTGCTTTTACACAGTCAGAGGGGGCTGATTTTGCATTTGTGCAGGTATTGCAGGTTAACATGTCTACAGAGACTGATTTGGAGTTCTAGGCGATAATGGACAGGAAGGTGCTTGTCCTACCAGCTCTTCCATCGGATCAAAAGCTTGATGGTGACAATTACTGCATCTGGTGGGTGATGATGTTGGCCATTTTGGAGTCTTATGATTTGGCAGAACTGGTGATGGAGGAGATTCACAGGCCCTCGGTGAGGGATGAGTCCAAACTCTCTTCCAATGCTCGTGCGGAGTTGATCAAGGCCCCAGTCTCATTGGGACAAACTGAATGCCAAGATTCGATCTTTTCTATTTCTGTCTTGCACTATAGCCGTAATAGCTCATATCGAGCATTTGACAGTGACTCTAGAGATATGGCTGGAGCTCGATCAGATGTATAACCGGATGACCCTAATAAAGAGGGTTTCTTTGGAGGTGCAGATGCGGACCTTGTCTGTGAATAAGTCTTCTTCGCTTCGAGAACACATCAACAAGCTTCGACAGCTTCAGATGTAGGTTCAAAATGCGGGGAACCCTATTTCCTGTGAAGACATGGCGATCACATCACTGTTCTAGTTGCCGCTACAATTCGGTAGCTTTTATTCCGCTCTTATTGCTTCAGGGCGGGAGTCGAGTCTTCGGCGGGAAGAGTTGGTTCCTATGGTCTTGGATCAAGAGGAACAATTGAAGGGACAAAATGCTTCCAAATTGGAAGCTTTGGTTGGTCAAGCCTCTCAGAAGAAGGGGAAGGACCAAAAGAAGAAGAAGGAGAACAACAAATCCAAGGACAAGGAGAAGGAATCGACTTGCCATATTTGTGGTAAGACCGGTCACTGGAAGAAGGATTGTCCCGACAAAGATAAGAAGGACACCAAGAGGAAGGACACGAAGGATTCTGGAGTGGTGGCTGCACCCTCATCAACTGCTTTTCTACACTTAGCAGTCATTGAGGACTCTACATCGAAGACTTCTGATGCTGTGATGACAGCTCCCCAAGCTCGAGAGTGGATTGTGGACAGTGGTGCCTCATGGCACATGACTCCTTCTTTCGATGGTGTTACCCATTTGCGACCTTCAGGTGGGAAGATTCTCGTTGGAGACAGCTCTTCTGTGTCTATTGCTGCGCGGGGTAAGATGCAGCTTATTCTAGATGGATGTGGTGGTACCCACACTTCCGAGGTGTTGCATGTGCCAGGCTTGGGATATCATTTGCTTTCGGTCCATAAGATTTATGCTCTTGGTCTCTTGGTGGAGTTTGATAGTGATACTATTTGTGTCCTTGATCATGGATCGAGGAAGGTTCTCTTTGCAGGGTATGAGGAGGATGGCATCTACAAGTTGAAGTCTTTCCTAGCTCTTACCTCTCTTCTTCTTACTTCTTAGACACAGTTTGAGCTTTGGCATGCTCGGTTTGGGCACCTGAACTACGAGTACCTTTGGAAGGCATTGCGAGGGTCGTTTGTTCGAGGTTTACCGGATATAGTGGTGAGCCATCAGCCATGTGTCTCCTGCATATGTGGGAAACTGCATCGGGATGCGATTCCCAACAAAGCTTCTAGATAGTCTCTTCACCTATGGAGCTTGTATCTACGGATCTTTGTGGCCCGATGAGGATCGAGTCCCTGAAGGGGAGCTTGTACTTCATGTTGATCATAGATGACTACAGCATAATGACTTGGGCCTATTTCTTGACTTTGAAGTTGGAGGCTTTCTCTTACTTCAAGGATTGGCTTCTCTTTGAGGAGAACCGTTTTAGCTGGCGATTGAAGACCTTGCGTTCAGACAAGGGAGGTGAATTTATGTCTAGTGAGTTTGCTCGTTTTTGTGCAGATAGGGGCATTCACCAGGAGTTTGCTAACACCAACACTCCCCAAGAGAATGGCATTTTGGAGCAGAAGAACCGAAGTGTGATCGAGATAGTGCGCACCATGATGGAGCACCGACAGACACCTCGGTTTCTGTGGGCCAAGGCAGTGGCTACCGCAGTTTACATCCTCAATCGATCTTCCACTTTGGTCGTTGACAAGATGATACCTTTTGAGGCTTACTTCGGGACTAAGCCTAATGTCTCTTATTTTAGGATCTTTGGGTGTGACGCTTATGTGCACATTCCGAAGAGGCAGTGTGATAAGTTCGAGGCGGCTTCCCAACGACAGGTTTTTGTTGGCTATAGCTCCCAGTCCCAAGGTTATCGTCTGTTTGATCTCGTCAAGCGGGATGTCTACACGAGCCGAGATGTGCGGTTCGTGGAAGTTTCAGCCACAGAGGGGGGTGAGGAGCATCCCGTCCTTGGAGATCCGGGGGAGAGCTAGACTCCCGAGACAGTTCCTTTGGAGCGAGAGCCTCTTGATGGAGATCCTTCTTTTGATTCAGAGTCTTCTTTTCCACCGGCCACCCCCGAGGAGCTTCCGCCGGTGGATGTACCCGAGTCTTCAGCAGATGGAGAGCGACGGGGAGAGATTTGCGGGGAGAGATTTGGCCTCCTCCTTGTTGGGCTTGTGACACACTCCGCGATTCAGGGATTGAGGGGGTCCTTGAGGAGTGGGAACCACAAGATGGACCGTGGAGGTCACGGCGGAATGAGGCACATTCTTCGGAGCTTGTTTGCTTCAACTATTGTTTGCTGACCCATGTTATGCAGGATCGTGAGCCCACTTCTGTTAAGGAGGTTTTGCAGTCTGATCATTGGCGGAAGGCCATGGAAGCCGAGTTGGAGGCTATTGAGAGGAATGGCACTTGGTCTCTTGTGCCTCGTCCCTCTCACAAGAAGGTGATTGGTGTCAAGTGGGTCTTCAAGACCAAGTACCTTAGCGATGGTTCTTTGGACAAGCACAAGGCTTGCCTTGCTGCTAAAGGTTTTACTCAGCGAGGCATTGATTTCCATGATACTTTTGCCCCCACTGCTCGTATGGCAACTATCGAACTGTTCTTGCCTTGGCTGGCCATAGGAGATGGCTTGTCTATCAGTTGGATGTGAAGTCGGCCTTTCTGAATGGTGATTTGCAGGAGGAGATCTATGTTGAGCAGCCTCCTGGCTTTGGATCCTCGGATGGGAAAGTTTACAGGTTGAAGAAGGCCTTGTATGGCCTCGAGCAAGCTCCGCGTGCATGGAACAAGAAGATTGACTCGTTTCTTTAGTCGAAGTTGGAATATCGGCGCTCCAAGGCCAATCCGCAGCTTTATGTGCACACTTCCGAGGTTGGTCGTGTGTTGTTTGTGTTGTATGTTGATGATTTGATTCTGACAGGGGATCTTGCACAGAAGGTCCGAGAGACCAAGACAGCTTTACATCAGACATTCGAGATGACGGATTTGGGGCTTCTTCATTTCTTCTTGGGTCACGAGATTTATATGTCTCAGAGGGGGATTTTCATCTCTCAGCAGAGGTACATTTAGGAGCTCTTGGTGACTTTTGAGATGGAGACTTGTCGGCCCATTACTACTCCTATGGATCCGAATTGGAATGCACTTCACACTCACATTCTCCCGTGATGGATGCTTCATGCTACCGTCAATTGATTGGATTCTTGATTTGGCTTCTCAACACTCGTGTTGATCTTTGTTTTGCTGTGGGTCTTTTGGCAGGGTTCATGACTGAACCCAAACAGGTGCATTGGCAGGTTGCCCTCAGGATTCTTCGGTATTTGAGGGGGACCTCTGACTTAGAGATTTCTTATCTTGCAGGTACAAATGCTTCCGATTTGGTTCTTGCAGGTTGGAGTGACTCGGATTGGACTGGCGATGTGGACCACCGACGGTCTACTACAGGCTACCGTTTTACCTTGGGTACAGGTGTTATCTCTTGGAGTAGCAAGAAGCAGTCCATGGTAGCCCTTTCTTCTACTAAGGTGGAGTATCGGGCTGCGTCTTCCACCACATGTGAGGTTGTGTGGCTTTAGAGATTGTTGGAGGAGCTTGGCTGCCCCTAGACTCGTCCTACTCTTCTACGTTGCAACAATGAGAGTTGCATTGCCTTGGTACGGAATCCTGTATTCCATGCTCAGACGAAGCACATTGAGATCCAGTATCACTTCATTCGGGAGAAGCTTTTGGATGGGACCATTGATGTGGAGTATTGCAAGACGGAGGATAATCTTGTAGATTTGTTTACGAAGGTGCTTCCCAAAGCTCTTCTTTGGCAGCATTCGAGATCCCTCAGTCTTTTGACCCGTCCAGGATTTGAGAGGGGGTGTTAGACAGTCATTTCCTGGATAGTCGGTGGACAGCAGAGTACGGTAGTGCCACGTCAGCAGACTGCGCAGGTGCCACGTGGCAGCCTGCAGTTGGACAGTTTTACTGCACAGTCGGCCAGTTTACTATAGTTGGCTGCATTTAATGCAGCCAACCTGGTGCAGTTATTTCCTATTTTTTGGCTATTTATAGCCGGTTTGTGGCACACTCCAGCGTTCATTCATTTTCAGATTCTGATCTTGAGATTTGTTGGCTGAGACAGAATGTGCTCTGGCTGATGGAGATCGAGGTCATCAAGTCGGAGACATACACAGATATTTCCTCTTCCCCCTTGTATATTTCTGCACTCTTATACAGCATACTACACTACAGATTTTCTGTTTTTACACTGTCTCCTCTCTCTCTCTCCTCTCTGTGTTCACTCTCTCTTAGTCTTTGTCCTATGCTTCCATATTGCTGCACTTTGACAGTGGCAAGCTTGCTAATGCAACATCAAAATTGGGTGGACTGATGTCCATGAATTGAAGTATCTCTCGAGCTGATCTTTGTCTCCACCACCTGAATGACAAGTGAAGTGGGCTGGCTGCGTAGTGGCTATAAATAGCATGAATTATGCCTGCAAAATAGTCAGGGCAGCTAGCAAATTGGTTGACAGCAGCCGATTGGCCACAATAAACGCCATAAAAACATGATCAGCTGCCATATTGCCACGTGGCACTGCCCCTGCTCGGTGAAAAGTGCCTGCACTTGTTGACTGCTGGAAAATGACCAAAAACTGACAAGAAATGCATAACTGTGCTCGAGTTATACCAACTGTAGGCTTACAATGCCAGTCTAAGGTTGACTAAATCTCTAACACCCCCTCTTAGATCGTGGATGTGGTGTAAGGCTTAGGGATTTGGAGTGTTGTTGTTGAACAACCTGACGAAGTGCCTTTGTAAACAAATTTGCCAAATTGTCCTTTGTCTTGTAGTATATCACATCAATAGTCTAATCTAAGATCTTATCTTGAATGAAGTGATACTGTATCTTAATGTGCTTCAACTGAGCATGGAACACAAGGTTTCGTACGGAAGCAATGCAACTTTCATTGTCACAGTGAAGTGTCATAGGACCTGTTTGCAGTAGGTAGCTAAGCTCTTCTAGTAACCTCTGAAGCCACACTATCTCAAATGTGGTAGAAGACGTTGCTCTATACTCCGCCAATGTAGAAGAAAGGGCAATTGTGGGTTGCTTCTTGCTACTCCACGAATAACACCTGCACCCAAAGTAGAGCAATATCATATCGTTGACCTTTGTTGCTCAACATCTTTGGCCCAATTTGAATCCATCTAGCGTGAAAGAACCAAAGCTGAATATCTAGTACCTGTTGGATAATGTGATGAAAGATGATGTTTGCATGAAGAATCAGTGATGGCACAATAGAAGAAGAGAATTGAAACATGGAAGGATGAGGATGCAGAGGCCACCGATGTTGATGGGTCTTCAGTCCTTCAAATGATCGCCTACGAAAGTCGTGTAAACCAACTTGTGCGCTTGGTGGCCAAGGGTGGATTTCCATGACACCTTTACATTGATAGTTTGGATGGCTACCATTAGGGCCGTTCTTACCTTAGCTAGCCATAGGATATGGCCGATATATCAGCTTGATGTGAAGTCTACCTTCTTTAATGGTGATTTTAAGGAGGAGATCTATGTTGAGCAGCCTCCTAGGAAGCGTAGAAGGCTTGTAATAGATTGCACAACACGAGAGGAGAGAGAAAAGAGAAAACAGGAGAACATAGGAACACTGCAAAGAGAGAACTTAGAGATATGCTCGGGAAATGGAATCCATATACCAAACATGAGACAGTCGTATACAACAATGAATCTTTGGTTAGGTGGGCATTGACACAGACGACTCCTCTCCAACAAGACTTGCTTTGGAAGATAGCAAGCGACGAATGAATGTAAAGGAGGTAGCCGACAATAAATTGGCAAAAAATAATTCCTAAAAGAATCTCCTATGTCTAGCTTACAAATACACATGCATAGACTTACTCGTGAGATAACTTATCTGCTAACACCCTTTCTTCCAATGTTACATTGCATACAATTGTGAATTACATTGCATATACAAGAGAGCTTAGGACAAGGGGCTTATAAGTTACAACAAATTCTCAGCAATATCATCCTTGGACAAACTCTGATTGGGTTGGTAATGTTGATCATAGATGATGGACAACAAGCTATCACTTTCTACTAGGTACAAGCGTGATTTCTTGGTTAGCGATTTGAAACCAGCATTCTGTCTCACATAAGGTGGTAACCCCCCCATACGGCCTTTAGAGGCAAGGATAACTGTCCTCTGCTCATGGATTGTCGTTACACATCCCTTGGGTCACTCCTATGTAGGGATTTTCATATTCTGCTCCTCATGTCCCTATCCCTCCACCTTGGGCTCCACAGGCGGTTACCATACCCATACCCAATCCACCCAGCTTTGGAGCCATTGTGTATACTTCTTGTATGCATGGTAGGCACTTTGGGATTCCTTCCTTAGTGTACTTCACTCCCCCACCTTATCCCCTATATCCATTCTACCCTCATTACACACCTCCATCTCCTAGCACTACCACTCCAGTTGCAATGGCCAAGAATGCCTTCACGGATAAGACACATTTTAACGGGTCGAATTTCACCACTTGGTCGAACGTCATATAACAAGTGCTTGAATCTCAAGGACTTTGGGACCTCGTCATTGGTATCAAGGACCCTCAATTAGCTCACCTCGATCACATTCGTCATTGGAGAGCCCACAATGCCACAGCCAATGCTGAGTCGGGGTTGCTTCCTGAATTCCACTTTCAATTATAGCATTTTCCCCTCACATTTGAGTGTTGGACCGCTATGCGGCTCGAGATCGCACTCGATGTATCAATCTCGATTGTGAGTTTTAGGAGTTTTTCATTAAGGAAGGGGATGATCTAAAAGTCAAGTTGGCCGAATATCGGTAGTTACTCATCGAGTTTTCCACTACTCCCTTCTTGAAGTTAGATGACGATCAAGTCATGTAATTCTTGAAGAAGTTGTTTGACAAATACTTCCATTTTATCCAGCATATTATCTCACTATCTAGATTGCCGACCTTTTACAAGTTTGAGTGTCAGTTCTTGCGTTATGCGAGGCTGCATTATCAAGTCCATAAGAAGTCCTCCACCCACATCTGTTCCAAGGGGTGAGGGCTGGTTGCCTATTCTTCGAGAGGAAAAACCAATAGTGGTAAGAACTCGCATGATGCAAAGGCAAGTCAAAACAAGAGTGACATCACTTCCTTTCATGAAACCAAACAAACACGTCTCCTTTGGCAACACATTCTTAGGAAAAATAGGTTTTACACAAACTGTCAGAGGTCGGGCCATGTGGTCAAGGAGTGTCGTACCAAGGCCCAAGGTCTTTCTCCTAGAAAACCACCGCAGACCACCACGATTGCCTCCACTCTGGCCTACACTCCTGCTGGCCAGTCTAGTGGGTCTACACCTCGTGTTGCTGTACCATTTGTTCCATTTGTCCTAACGGCTACTGGATATGTGGCACGTGGATAGTCTCAATAGCCTATCTCCTTCACTACTTTTGAAGGATTGGTTGATTGGTTTGCTAGTGGCTCATCTATTGCACTTTACACATCCATTCCGAGGGCATCCATTGCACCTTCTTGGACCACTTCTCTGCCTTGCTATACGCAATGGTGGCTATACACTTAGCCTTTTCTTTTTTAGACTTCCGCTGCATACTTACATACTCATTGCATTGCACTTAGCTTTGTTTTATTTTATTTTTAGTTTTGTTTTTTGGAACATCTCACTAGTCATCTTTTTGCTTGTAGATTTTCTCTCTTTTGTAGGGTTTTGTATTTCAGTGTAGGGCTAACATATAGACTTGTACCAGTCCTTCTTGAGCTGGAGAGAGGAGATGCGCGCCGTTCCTTTTGTGGTTCCATCTACTTAGAGTTTTGCTCTTCTACTAGTATGGAGGCTTTTCCTCCCGCCGCGGATTGTGCCATATCTCTCATGATGCTATCATGGGGGTGACTTCTATCCTTGCTCTTCCAGTAGGGATGCTTCATCATCTTCATCCATATGGGTCTCGACACCACATGAAGACCAACATCCTTGGGCTCCTCTTTCTTCTTCGGTATCGACATCCAGGTTGAGAGGGGGTTTCTACCCTTCTTGGTATTCTACAGGTTTCGACACTTATCTTCAATATTGGCCTTCCCTCTTATTGTACCTTTCTTCTATGCATTGCATGATTTTATCATCTTTGTACTAGGGAGCTTGAGCAAGTGAACATTTTTCCATAAGGGACATTGTTAAGTGGCACATGTTGCATGAGTATTCTTCAGCATGTAGCATACTGTGCATCCCATTGTGTAGAGCACCATTGGACGGATCTTAAACTATTTTCACTAGCGGATTACACCACCGTTCTTCTTCACATGATACTTCATTACCTTTGTCTCGTCATTGATATCCTTGAGTGGTTGGGTAAGCTTGTACCGTTTTGTGATGTGTTGTGAGACCAGTCTTTCTTCTGTGGACGGGTGGTAAATCCCTAATTACAACTTAATTATAGCAACAAACAATAAATGCAAATTTGAAAATACAAATTTACCTACTGATCTTGGACAATGTACACCCAATTGGCCCCAAAATTGGCGCCCCTTTCGGTATTTCTTTAGCTTTATTTACAATGGGATTCTCCCGATCCCCTTCACAATCCAAACTCCCCTTGCTATCCAAAGTGACCAGCAAGTCTTCAATCTGATTTGCCCTTTGATTCGGGCACTTAATTGGTCTTCACCCACTTCATAGACGATGGAAATGCCCCAAATTCAAGGGCTGGCTAGTCCTCCACTTGAATTCAGCTGAAATTCACCTTTAACCTTGAAAAATCCAAGTTTTGGAGCTTTCAATTTTTGACACGCTTCTCGAGGTTGTTGCTAAATCCTAATTTCTGCTGCAAATTAGAGTTTATAGTAGAGAAATCTGAAATTTTTCAGCCTTTGGTGATCTCAATGCTGCAATCTCTGGAGCAAGGCTGTAGAAAGGTTGGGAGATGAGAGAGAATGCCGAGGAGAGAGAAAATTCAAACTTTCTTCGCAAAGAACTGAAGAAAATTTGTCATTTACTGTTGCTGCTCTGTCTCAACAGCACGTAGATGCAAAGAACTGAGGAAAATCAGTCATTTACTGCTGTTGCCCTATCTCAACAGCTTGTAGATATTGTCACTTGTTGTTGATTGGTCTTCTCCTGCCCCTCATTGCCTTAGAAGTTGCTCCAATGATTGCAAATCAGACCAGTAGCATCTCCTTCCTCTCTTTTAAAGGCAGAAAACACTAAAATTGCCTCTCTCTTGTCTCTAAAGACGTTTTTCAGTCTTGCATGGGCATTTTTGACAAGTGGCAGCATTTCCAAATGGTTTTTCCAGCATTAGTCATAATTAAATATTAATTTTCAATCTTTAAATATTGAAAATTAATCTAATAATTATTTTCGTGCCTTGAAAAATAATCTGACTGGCCAATAATTAAATTCGCTAGGCAACTTCCATTCTCGAGTGTCTCTGCGTCATCTTTGACCATTAGATTGGCGTTAGGTACTACTAAATGCCACTTCTCTAGTGTCACCATTTGACACTTATGGCCAAATGAATGACCTAGGCCAACAACTAGCACCAGATATCACCAAGTACTTGTGCGATATAACTTATAGCAACTTTTGCCTTTGATATCCCGTGATTTTCTCGGGTCTTGGGCTTGTAAATTTACTCTAATCCTAATTGCACCTCACATGTGCAACATTTACTTAATCATGTGATTAAAAATTAATCCATATGTTAAGGGAGGTTTCAAAAATACATGTCCTCATGACATGTTGGGCGTGTCATCTCTACTATTGTCTTCTAGGTCACTCTTACTCAATGGGCTGTTACCCCCTAAAATGACATTTTCACCACAAAACAAGAAAAAAGAAAAAAAGAAAAGAAAAGTTTAATATGGTTCCATTCGCCTTTGTAGGGCTTGGTAGGCCATTGGGTAGTTGATGAGCACTCTTTGTTCGATGCCCTGTTGTCCTCTCTGGAGTAAGTACTTGGACACTCTCGGTAAGATAACCATTGCCTCTATAGTCTTGGTAGGTCATTGGGCAGCCAATGTGCACTCTTTGTCTGATGCCCTGGCTACTTTGGGGTGGGACACCTTGGGGTAAACATTGTTGGCCTTTCCTTTTAGGCTTTGTTTTGGGTGTGAGAGGGGTTGTTGAGCTAAAACACACTTTACAGTTGATTAGTATTTTAAAATAGCCCCAAAACATGCCTAATTAATGAAAAACACAAATTTGGTGCGCGGTTCAAGAGAGTTTCAATGGTCCCCCAAAACCCTAATTTTTTGAGGCACCCTTCAACATCTATAAGTAAACGGGCTGCCCACCATTCAGTCTTATCCTTCTGTGCAAGTTTCTCACTCTATCGTGTAGATTTTAGCCATTAGCTACCTACTATTTGCTATCCAACTATCACCGACTGCAGCCCATCACTATCTAGTCCTAGGCGGCTTGTTTTTAGCCATCATCTTGCTGTTTGGAGGTCTCCATCTACTGCATCATTACAACACCTAGTTAGCGTGCATAGCATTTGGTGCCAGGTGACAAGCTATTGCCATCTCTCCCATCGGGCGATTGTTGCAGTACTTGCATTTTTGTTGTCCAACAGGCCGTCTACATCAGCAAACACCTCTCTTGTTGTTGCCTTAGTTCCTTGACACTCTGATGATTAGCATTTGGTGTGTCCTGCACTTCGACACTCCGACTGGTGGTTACAACACTTGGGATCCGTCTCCAATGGACGTCACTCTTCGACACTACATTGCTCTGCCGTTGGGTATCCTATACACTCTTATATTCATTTATAACATTCATGTGAGAGAGGAAGGCATGATCGAAGCTCAATACAAAAAACAGTACAGTGTGAGAGTGAAGCACGACACCCAATGCAATAGATTGAAAGAGTGTAAGCTGAAAGTACAAGGTACAGCCCTTAAACGTTAGGGTTGTAGGGGATGTTCACACCCGAACACAGTAAGTGCCCGTAAGTGTGTGTCATAAGCACATACGAAATAATACCATAAGTCTAGGGGAAAAAACCTCTTCTATTGAGAGTAAAAAATGCCCTAGTGTCCTATTGATCATTGACACTCCTATGTGAGCATAGGCGTAAGTGAGCCGTGAGTGAAATACCCAACAAATCTTCCTGAAGTGAAGAGTGATCAAGAGTACAAGGATCATCTGCCACCAAAGGAGATCAAATTTAAAGCATCGTGAAATGCTTCAAATTTGTCACGAGGAAGAGCTTTGGTGAAGATGTTTGCCACATTATTGGTGGTAGGACAATAGACAAGGCTGATATCACCTGCATTTAGCCTATCCTGACAAAGTGATAACGTATCTCAATGTGTTTCGTGCGTGTATGAAACAGTCAGTTCCGTGCCATTGCAATGGCACTTTGACTATCAGTGAACAAAGGAGTAGGCTCCATAATAGATACATCCGAATCAGCTAGCAAGCGTCTAATCCATACGCATTCAATTATGGTAGTGAAAGCTGCCTTTTATACAGCTTCACATGACGATGTGGCAACAATGGATTGTTTCTTGCTAAGCCAAGATATGCAAAATGAGCCAAGAAAGAAACAATTGCCATTAGTGCAGTGACGTGAATCATAATCACCAGCCCAATCAAAATCACTGTAAGCATGTAACTGCAGCGGTCCCCCCTTGGAATAAAGCAATCCAAGAGAGCTAGTACCCTGCAAGTAACGGAAGACACGCTTAACAGCTTGCCAATGTGACATGCGTGGCTGATGCATATATCTGCTTAGGGCTGAAACTGCAAACTGTATGTCCGGCCTAGTGTTGCATAAGTAAATAAGACATCCAACTGTTGGAGCATATGTGTGTATATCAAACAAATCACTGTCATCATGTAATGACAGCTTAAGTCCAGGTTCCATTGGTGTACAGACTGGCTTGCAATCCTGTAAGCCAAACTTCTCAAGAAGTTTACCAATGTATCTTGATTGTGATAACCCAATACCTCTAGCATCATGTATGAACTGAATGCCCAAGTAATAATGCAAAGACCCCAAGTCTGACATGTCAAAAGTTTGTTGCAAATTTTGTTTAAATGCTGAAATCTGATTAGCATGTGTCCCTATAAGCAAGAGATCATCAACATAAAGACAATGATCAGTATGGATCCCCCCTCTTTACATACGTAAAGGATAGACTCAGATGAGCTGTTTATGAACCCTTGGCTAAGTAAGAAAGTATCTATCTTTGCATATCAAGCTCTAGGAGCTTGTTGCAAACCATATAAAGCTTTTTTTAACTTGCAAACCAAGTGTTCCAAGCCCTCAACTACAAAACCAATGGGCTGCTGTATATATACTTCCTCATGAAGTTCCCCATGTAAAAATGCAGTTTTAATATCCAACTGATGCACAGTCCATCCATAATGAGCAGCCAAAGCAACCATAGATCTGATGGTCGTCATGTGGGAAGTAGGAGCAAATGTCTCCTCATAGTCAATGCCTTTCTTCTGTGCATAGCCTTTAGCTACAAGCCTTGCCTTGTATTTGTCAATGGATCCATTTGCATTCCGTTTTAGCTTGTAGACCCATTTTGTTCTAATGGCTTTCTTCCCAAATGGCAAAGACACCAAATCCCATGTTTGATTCTTAGTGATAGAATCCAATTCAATTTTCATTGCTGCCATCCAATGCACACTTTGTTGTGCATCCTCAAAACATTCAGGCTCCTCTTCATCAAGGGTGCTTGTTGCCATAACAAACTCCATGGTATGTGCAGTATCATGCATACAAGCTTACTTTCTAGTACGACCAGCCATGGGTGCATCCAGATGACTATCTTTCATAGTCTGTAAATACCATCTAGGCATTTGTCTTGCCTCCTGACTGTGCATAAGCTCTTGCTGAATTTCAGTTTCAGCACTTTGCTGAATATTTAGATCAGCCAATGGCTGTTTTTCTGCAGTTTCCAAAGGAGTAGCTAGCTGAACATTGAGTTCACTTGCTGAAACTCTACCTGAATCACAAATGTAATGGGCAACAGCCCTTCAAATACATCACAGGCAGTCTGATATGTGTCTAGACCAGCCAAGGACAATTCTGATTTTTCATCAAATAGTACATCCGTACTGACAACCACCTTTTTAAAAACAAGATCATAGAGTCTGTAGTCTTTGCTTTCACTACTATAACCCACAAAAATGCATTTGACAGCCTTGTTATCCAACTTTTTTATGAGTGCCTGTGGAATGTGTGAATATACAAGGCACCCAAAGGTACGAAAGTGTCCAACAAAAGGTTTTCGGCTGTTCCAAGCCTCAAAAGGTACAATTTTCTTCAAAGATTTTGTGGGGCATCTGTTCAAAACATGGCAAGCACACATGACGACTTCCATCCAAAAACTGTGTGGCAAGCTCTTTGCCTTCAGCATACATCTGGCCATTTCCATGAGTAACCGATTCTTCCTCTCAGCAACCCCATTCTGTTGTGGAGTATAAGCAGTAGTGTACTGATGGACAATGCCCTTCTGCTTCAGAAAAGAATTCAGTATAGAGAACATGTATTCCCCCACTCGGTTCGAACAGAGAGTTTTAACTTTATACAACTAGACTAGTTTTTAACGAGTGCAATAAAAGCCCAAAATGCATCATACACTTCTGACTTTTTGACCAAAGAGTAGACCCAGCAAAATCTAGCAAAGTCATCAATAAAAGTCACAAAATAGTAACATCCTCCCAATGACTTTGTCTGCATAGGCCCGCATACATCTGAATGCACTAACTGCAACCTGGCTGTTGCTCTAAAAGCAACATCATTGGGAAATGAAAAACGATGCATTTTCCCCAAAATACATCCTTCGCACAAGTGATCAGGAGGTCTCTCCAGTAGAGGTAATCCATCTAGCATTTGCATACGTTGCAAGAGTATCAAGCTGCCAAAGTTCACATGCCTCATCCTAGCATACCATAGCTCTATCCGTATCATAGCAGGAGTAAGAGTGGATGCCAAGTATGTTGACTGATCAACTAAAAGAGTATTCAACTTGTATAACCCATGACATAAAGTGCATGTTAAGAGCAAAGTCATGTGTTCTTTGTTTCTCACCATGCATTTGTCATCATCAAATGTGACCTGCAATCCACAACGTGCCAAAGAAGAAATAGAGAGCAGATTCTTCTTTATGCCTGGCACGAACAAAGCATCCTGTAGGCGGAGAATAGAGCCATCAATGGCTGTGAGCACAATCTCCCCAATACCTCTAACAGGGTATGAGGCGCACTGTACAGACTTGCCAACTGGAGCTGCACCAACAGAAGCAAATAAATCTTTGCGAGATGTAATATGCCTCGAAGCACCACTGTCAAAAAACCAAGTGCCTGCATCCTCAGTAGAGCTAAATGCTCAATCAGCCCAAGAAGTGTTATAACTACATGTGTAAAAGCAATAGTCCCTGTCTACAACAAAAGACACGGACTCAGTAGCAGTGGAAGGAGCATCAGAAACAAACATTATTGACTCCTTCTTCTTCTCCTTGGCAATGCGCTTTCTGCACTCAGTAATGTAGTGGACTGGCTTCTTGCAATAATGGCATTTGCCGTTTTTGGCTTTCGTGCCCCCTTGTCTCTTACTTGCCTGTGATGTGTCAGAAGTCCCAGAACTCTGCGGAGTATTCTTCACTTGGCTGCTTTTGCCCTTTTGTCTAGCCATAAAAGCCTGCTCAGAGGCTATAGCATCCACACCACTAATTCTTCTTGTTTACTTCTCCTCTAGAAGCAAAGTGACTAATTGAAGAAAAGTGATTGGCTGCGCGGCAATCCTCATGGTGAGGTTTAAGGCCGTATGAAAAGCCAAGTACGAAGGAGGTAATGAGTTCAAAGTGGTAGATATCATTTGTGCATCCGAATAGTACTCATCAACATTCATGAGTTGCTCTCACAAGTCCTGAATTTTGTTCAAGTGATCCTGAATAGAATCACCTTCATCCATTTTCAATGTCTCTAGCTCTTTCTTTAAGAAAGAGATGCGAGTCTCATTCTTTCCTGCAAACATTTGCTCCAAAGTTAGCCAAGCTTCTCGTAAAGAAGCTGCTGAACAAATGTGGGGGATGATTGACTGTTGAACTGCCAATGCAATGAGTGATAAAGGCTGTGCATCTCGCGTATCCCATGCCTTTTGAGCTGCTAATCTTTGGGGAAGCGGCTGAAGTGGAGTAGGCTGAGGTGCCCGTTGTGCACGTCCTCCTGGAGGAGGAGTGGTTGGAGCTACAATTCCAGGTCTAACTTCTTCTCCACTGACATAATCCCAAAGATTTTTGGCCTCAAGTACATTCTTCATCATAAAGGACCGAAATGAATAGTTATTTCCATCCAATCTGTCCTCCTTGGATACATAGGTGAAGACATCTCCTCCCTGATTTGCCATGATAATCAATTACCAAAAAAAGTAAAAGAGCAATGTCCAAGCGGGACCAAACTGGAAATCTGAAAATTTTCAGAAATTGTAGGAAATAACTTTTTGCAATTAGTATGCACAGGTGCACTTTGCCAAAACTGTCTTTAATGCATGCAATTCAATGTGCAATCAATGTTCAACAACATTGTATCTACAAAATCCCCAAAATTTCTTGCCTCAGATTTGTTCAAAGCAGTCTTTCAGTGACTGTAACTGCAGTGCGTATGCCAATGTCCTTAGAAAACATAAAAGTCCCAAAATTTTTGATGAATGTGCCAAAAGATTTGCATCCAATGCGTCCCAGACATGCTTTTGAATGCTATGCTTGTTGCGTAGGAACCCTTGCTTCCAAAAATTTATGCTGGAATTAAAAAAGAAAAAAGAAAAAACGTTTGCCACAGAAATCACGGGTTGACTGACGTAGATTCGCTAGGCAAGTGTCAAGCGGGTACAGTCGTTAGGCAGGCGGACCAGCTGTGGACCATTGACGGGCGGCACAGGAGACGTCTGGCGAGCACTGGCGGGACGTGCGACTGATGACGAACGGCACAGGAAGTAGACGCAAGCAGCGCTGCCTGCGTGCACTGGTGAAGCGTATATCAGCTTACGGCTGACGTGGCGGCTGCAAACTAGCGACTTACATGGCCTAAGCAGGCTACAAACTGCAGAGGCGGCGATTCCAGTGACGGGAAGCACTAAAAATGCGACAGAAGACGAACAAAAGGCGTCAAACACCTGAGGTCCAGGCGGCAAGAGCTAGAGGAGCTGGCAAGCAGAACGCTGGCGATTGCTACAGGTCGTGCTAAAACTAGGGAGCTGAGGAGAACCGCGGAGCTGAGCTGAGCAGTGCCACTGCTGCTCTGATACCAAATGTGAGAGAGGAAGGCAAGATCGAAGCTCAGCACAGAAAACAGTACAGTGTGAGAGTGAAGCACGACACCCAATGCAATAGATTGAAAGAGTGTAAGCTGAAAATACAAGGTACAACACTTAAACCTTAGGGTTGTAGGGGGTGTTCACACCCGAACACGGTAAGTGCCGAAAGTGTGTGTCATAAGCACATACGAAATAATACCATAAGTCTGGGGAAAAAAACCTCTCCTACGGAGAGTAAAAAGTGCCCCAGTGTCTTATTGATCACCAACACTCCTATGTGAGTGTAGGCGTAAGTGAAGCGTGAGTGAAATACCCAACAATTCATTCACTTTAGAGTTTCTTCTCTTTGTGTTTGTCTCTGTGTTTGAGTTTTGAGTTTTTGCGTTTTGCATTTAGGGTTTGAGTTTTGCTTGTCTCTATCTGAGTCTTTGTGTTTTAGACTTGGGCGTACATGCTGTGTATCCTTAGTGCAAACCCTGGCATATCTCTACACAGGGTGGGTAAATTGTGCAACATTGCATTGTCTAGGATGGGCACATGCATGTACAAGGCGGGTAGTTTGTGGAGCATTGCATTGTACAAGAGTAGGTTGGACAACAATTTTTTGCAATCACCAGGTTTGGGCAGGCGGATCAGGACAGGCAGGTTTGGGCAGATTTGCCACGTGGCGAGCAGTACTTTTTGCCGTAGTTTTTAAAATGTTTCATTAATTTACGAGCAATCGGCCTATTTATTGCAGCTGTTGGCCAGCTTTTACTGGCTGACCTTATCAGATTTAGGCTGGCTGCCCTGGGTCACAATTACTTCAGTTTTCATGCAAATTGAGAGAGATCTCCAGCTGTTTATACTCACACAGCCCTTGCATATATCTTCCTTCAGTATTCAGCATTCATTCTATAGTCTCCATGTTCACTTCTTTCTTTCAGTCCAGTCATACGCTTTTGCATTTGTTGCACTCTGGTGGTGTCCAATCTAGAAATTGAGATACAAGGATATAGAGAAAAGATAGATTTGTAATTTATGAATATGAATGTGTTAGCAGTCATGTGTCATTTCTGGTCATCTCTTGCTTGTGAGCCTCAATCTGATTTAGAAGAGGACATTTGGAGCTCTGATGACGTGTTTTTTTGTCAATTTATTAGTCGTAAACACTTTCGGTGAAGATCACATCATTGTATTCCATTTTTGGTAGGGTGAAGATTTTATTAGTGGGCGGGCTAGCCTAGGTGCACATATTTTGGGCCTTGATCAATTAGTGTGTCAGTTGTGGCATCAGTTTGTCTATTTATAGGCAGTCCCCCCCCCCCTTGCTTCACTCATCCACTGTTCATTCAGCCAGCCCTTGTTCTTTTGTTTCATCCTCCTACTTCTACTTGGCATCCACACTGACGCTCCAAGTTGTGTGTTGGGACTAACGGTTGGGGCTTTGTGTCATTCAATCTTTTGTTTGTTTGTTCCTTTATTCTACTGCGTTTCTTTTAATCTCCTTCTCTACTCTCTTCGTATTCACTTTCCTTTCTGTTGTGCACTCTCACATGGTATCATTCGCCTTGGTGGGAGCTAGAGTCAACTAAAGAGGAGCATCTATCTGCGATAAAGCAAGCTGGGTGACATCTTTTAGTGCTGTCAATCTGTGTTTTTTGTGTTTCCTGAGCAGGATGACCTGTTTCTCAGTCAATACCAGCCGCATTTCAGCCTTGGACACCCATCTCAGGGTGTGTTTTTGTTGGGCAGCACCCTTCCAGTGCTGGGTCACAGTTTTGCAATGAGGCGATCCTGTTTTGCAGCTCCAGAGGAGGCTCTCAATCATCTGTATTTCACTGAGGCAGCCTATTTTCAGGTGAGATCAGCCTGTGTGTTTCCTGTCCGAGCTGGATGCATTCTGTGTTTTGCAGGTTTTCCTCCCTGGACAGCTGCATTTTGACTTGTTTCAGCCTCAGACACTCCCCCTCTGATCTGCCGCACACCAGAATTGCTGACCAGCAGTTGGACAGACCTCAAATAGGGAGATGTCATCATCCTATACGTTGCTTCCTTTTGTTTGCGAGAGGAGCGTTGCAGGAATTCATCCGGTTTGTGCAGGATAATCTAAGCAAATGCTCCATGAATTTGAGCTTAATTTCTGGTAGCCATTACTAGAGTTCAGCAGGCTGAAGTATTCAAGTGAATGTAAGTCCAGAGTTGGTAATAGATCAGCAATGAGGGTGACAAAAGTCGTTGAGCGTCTCTAGATCAGTTGTGTTGGGAGAGATTGCTGGAAATCCAGCCTATTACAACTAATTTGGAGAATTCTTTGTTATTATAAGTAATTATTGAAAGGGGCACTAGGCATAGGGGCCAATAGGTGTCACAGGTGGTATAGGAGCACTCTTGCTCCGGTTGTGTGTGGATTTTCAGTAGCTGAATTTGCTGTTTTGCTGAATGAAGTATTTGCTTAATTAAGTTTTGCTGCCCTTTGGGTGACCAAAGTTTGGTTTCATCTCAAGTCCTTTTTTGTTTGTGTCTATTAAGGACACTGCACTTGTTTTGTATGCAGGGATCAGAGAATCACATTGTTGAATTTTTAGTAATGTATCAATTGCGTAGTTTAGGTTTTCATTTGCATTGATTTAGAATTTTATTTTATGTAAGTGAAATTTAGTCTCACAAAAAAGTCACGTGCATTGTCATTTATGATTATTTTCCAATCCTAAATGTCTACTAAAGTTTTGTGCAACATTGGAACAACAGTGAGGAGATGAATTTAAGGTCAATGTGTATAGAAGAAGAAAGCGTGAAAGTGCTTTTTTAGCATTGTCATATTATTTACATTTTTGTTTCATTTGAATGTGATCTATGAATCTAAGTCTCTTTTTTTCTATAGGATTTTCGGTGGCATATACGAAAGATCTTGTCCAAGCCTCTCAGAAGTTGGTCAACAGTCCAAAAGCCAAATGCTTTTTAAAGGAAAGATGTGTAGCAAGCGTTGCATTGCCAAATATACGTTTCTTGGCACTTTCAAGTGATGATCTTACAATTGCAGCATGTCTAGAGAATAGTATTCACTTTTACAATGTCTTGGCACTTTTGCAAAAGGTTCTCTCTCTCTCTCTCTCTCATATCTATATATATATATATATACATATATATATATATATATATATATATACACTTTGTGCATGTGTGTGGATCCTTGTCTTGTCTCTTTAGGGTCAATAGGTTTCAATGTGGTATAGGAGCATTCTAACTCCGATGGAAACCAGCCTTCCTTCTTCAAAAGGGTAGTATGACCTGATTAACACTAGGAAGAAGCAATTTCATATAAAATGAAATACACACTTTATTGTTTAATCTTGGACAGCCAACACCTGAATATGATGTTGCTTGGCTGAAACAACCCTCAAATTGCAGTCACCTATTGCTGTAGTCTCTTTTGGGCATGTCACGAGCTCCGAGAGGGTCTCCTGCTGGCTGTCAACTATTGGAACAGCAATAGCAGCCTTCTCTCTTCCTCTCTCAACTTGCACAAGGCTAGAATGACTCTTGTGGCAGCCTTCCAAAACAATTTCCAGCATTATTCAGCTTTATTAAACTAACTTTTAGAACATTAATTTTGAAAATTAATTTAATAATTATTTATGGCAAAAAAGAATCCGACTAGCCAACAATTAAATTGGCTAATTTATCACCCAAGTGATTTTGAGGGCTCATTACCTTGGAACTTGCATTAACTAATTAATTAATTAATGCTAATTCTTTAGTGTCACCACTAACATTAATGGCTAATTAAATGTTCTAGGCCAAGTTTTGACACAGGGTACTACCTAGTACTTGTTAGGCATAACTTATTAGAACTTTTGTCCTTTGGCACCAACTGATATCTCAAGGTCCTACGTCTTGCTTTGCGAAATAATTAACTTGCACCTCACATGTGCAAGGCACATTTGCACATTTGATGAACTTTCAGTTAGATGCTAAGCAAAGCATTAAAATTTCATGTCCTCATCATACTAATTGAGTGTGTTCTAAAGTATTGAATTATATGTTTATATTATTGTGGTTTATTGCTGTTTGAGTGTTTGAAGGCCAATGTGACTAGCTTCAAGTTGCGATATAGGTAGGTACTCTAGAGAGGCACGGGAAGACTGGATATGTCAGAGATGCTTGTTGGACGTGGAGATAGAGGAGTATTACATATGTAGATGTCATGTCTACTATGAGATAAAAAGGCACTACCATTGCGTTTCCCATGAGGGATTTGATCTCTTTTGTTGGATCATGGCTTTCCTTGTCCAAAGATGCCTAGGACTTTATCTTCAAGAGCTCTATAGATATTGAGATTGATTGACTTGGTCTCAAGTAGTAGAAGTAAGTACACATAGAAGGAGAAGTAGATACTAATAGACTTCTTTTCCAAGATCCCATTGATCAAGGCCTTATCATCTGCTTGGTTGAGTAGAGGACCAAGCAAGGGTGACTTAATGTAGGGCCCACAACTAGGAGATGACCATGACCACTACTATCCCCTCTTGGATATTGGGTGTGCTTGCACTCCCAAGGAGCGCAAATAAGGAAGAAATGAAGGTAGTGAATGTTCCTTCATGAAGATGTCTACTATAGAGACCCTTGTAGGATAATACACTAGCTCTATTTCTCGATCCAAGATCCTCTCTCAAACAAAATGGTATTGGATGTCAATGTGGTTTGTGTGAGCATGACACATGTGGCTATGGTTATGCAGGTCTGTTTGTTGACAATGAAGAATTGTAGGGTCTTCTCAAAGAAAGCCAATCCTAGCCAACATATGCCTCAACCAAAAATATCATTGCATGATGGGAAATGAGTAGTTCTATACATAGACAAAGACTTCGAGGTATCAGGGGGGCTAGAGTCATAATGGAGAGCATTAGGGAGGTGGTACCTCTTGAATGGAGGAATGACACAATGATAAATTAGACATGGATAGGGCTCTTCTCCAGAGGAGAGATCCTTCTTGTAGTGGTAGCCACCAGTGGAGAGTGTTTACTTTTTCAATAGAGATGGATGGCAGACTTAGGTGAGAGGATCTAGATCAGCTATAGTTCACAAGATGCTCTCGATAAAGGATTAGAGTTGTAGCTCATTGTAATAGGACTTGGTACTTGATCGAGACCCTCAGACTTGTATGGAAGATGGATGGAGACATTGGGCATATAGGAGGAGGCTGCTACAGAGACTTCAATGGGACCTTGGGGAGTGGATATGGAGAGATCCATTTGTAGAGATGCCTTAGGATGTGCCCTTCTTTGGCTATATCACTAGGTTCGGAAGGAGAATACAGATGAGTAGGATTAGAGTGGTGCCAAGTGCAGTTGAGCATTGGGACTATCCAAGGTATATCATAGCCTTTCCTTGTAGACTTCTGGAGGAGATTGGAGGGCAACTTTAGACCAAGAAAGATTTCACTCTTTTTTTGGTTACTAGCACATAGGAGTTTAGCAGTTGGTACATGGCTTGGCTATGGTGGAGACCCTATTCCTTGTGCTAGATGTGGGGATTATGAGGAGACTTATAGACATTGCATAGGAGATTGCCCATGGGCTTAGGAGGTCGGGAGGAGGGTCCTTAGGATGGTGTTTCATGGCACTACAGATTCTATGATTGCTACGTGGGGGTCAATTGCATGGGTCACTGAATAGAGACTCAAATTGTGGGTAGGAGGATGTATAGGGGTGTCAAGCTAATCTAATCTCGAGATAGCTTGTGAGCAGGACTTTCATGCCAGATTTCTCATAGACAGTATGGACTTAGGGGCATTGTTACAGATGGGAGCTCCTTAGAATTATTGCTTAGTACATATGGACAGCCAGATGTAGCTAGGGTATTGATTTATGTGTTAGGATTTGCCAATTCTATGGGTAGTGCCCAATGTTTTAGTCAATTAGTTTGTAGTGTGAATACAACTAAGTAATAAGTTGTGTCACCACATTTAGAGTTAGTTCTAGAGTTAATTGAAATCAATCGAGTTAGAGGTTTGGTCTACCCTAGACCTAAGGTGGTACTTTCATTCTATCACTTTCAATTCAGCAAGTACGGCATATCATTTCTCAGCTCACACTGTCTACTCTGTCTCTCATTTCTCTCTCCTCCACAGCTGGTGCATTTCAAACATTTGGTATCAAAACCGTATGAGTGCGGTTTCCATTTAGCCAATGTCAGTTGTGCTTCTCCACCTGAGGTCCTGCAGTCAGAAGCTCGACTCTCAGCCCGGATGAAGAGCAGCAGTAGATCTGCCATCAGTCAGAGAGGAGGAGCTGAGCTGCCCAGCTCAGCTGCGCCGCCGCCGCTGCTTGCCAGCCCCTGTCGGCCAGTCTCCAGCGCCACTATCCACCAGCTCCTCAGCCATCACCATGGGCGCCCTGTCCCTTGCACTGCCGCTGCCTGCTGCATTCCCTGCAGCCTACTGCGGCCCTGCGCATTGCCTGTGCGCCACTTACCTGCGCTGCCCTGCCAGCACCCCTGCCCGACCTGCCTGAACTGCACGTAGTCCACCAGCACTGCCACTGCCTGCCTGGACTGCCCAAGTTGCTGCCTTGAGCCATCAGACCCGTCACCTGTGCACGGTGCTGCCACAGCCACCACCAGTCCGCCCCTTCGGTTCTGCTTAGCACCACCGCGCTGTCGACATTCACCACAACCTCAGCTCGCATCTCAGCCAGTGTGCCACCCAAAATATGGGGCTTTTGCCCCAATCGAAGTCTTACGCAGTGCCAACATTGTGCAATTTCCTCAAGATTTGCACAAGAAATTTGGGGCTTTTCTGATTTTTGGCTGCAACACAGATCCCAAGGCACATTCAAGTTGTTGGTTGTTGTCAACACACATCCTGAGGTGACATTTCATCAGATTTTCAGGCTGTAAGTATAAAATCTCTTAAATTTCTCAGAATTTCTTCGCAGAAATTTGGGGCTTTTGCTTGGCATGCATCCTAGAGCAGTGAACATGTGTTGCAACAGCATTGTCTTGTTGTTCATGTCTGATTGGGAAGAGTAATTGGTACAAATTTGGGAAATTGCAGTAAACTTTTGGGGATTTTCAGCATTAAGAAGTTGTATTTAATATTTGGCATGCATATGGAGGCACATGTAGTGGTACAGCACTGAATTGCTGTAAATTACAAATTGGGTGTTGTGTTGTGCAGTGGGGGCATGCTTTTCAAGGAGATTGATTGTTTTAACAGTGCAGTAGGAAATACTAGATGTCTTTTCTCATGGAGAGAGGACCTAAAAGTCACCTTTGTTGGGCTTAATTACTTTTTTATCTGATCCATTATGAAGCTCCACACTTGCTCTCTTTGCTGTTTAAGGTTAAGCAGTATTTTCTGTATTGAAGCAATTTGTGTTATATAGTCTTTCTAAATGTATGTAACCCATCCCTTTTTCTTTGGGCTTAATTGCTTTTTTATCTGATCCATTATGAGGCTCCACACTTGCTCTCTTTGCTGTTTAAGGTGAAGCAGCATTTTCTGTATTGAAGTAATTTGTGTTATATAGTCTTTCTAAATGCATGTAACCCATCCCTTTTTATTTCTGCTTTAATCTCATGTTCTTTCTTGCTATGGTCCAGGGAAAAATGCCATCCCAGCTTGCTACAAAATCAGTTATGTCCTTATCAGTTTTGGATGGAATCAAATTCTTTACGTGGAATCCTGCCAAGAATGATGCGTATGTATTCTTGTCCAATGTTGGGACCTTGACAAGTGGGAATTTTATGCACGAAGCTACAGTCATTGCAGAACAAGTTGATGCAGGTTTTTTGTTCATCTATTTTTCTTTTCTGGTTGGATCTGCACTTCTGTACCGGTCACTCCGAGCAAAGTGTTGCACCTTGTCATGTTTTTTACTCAAAATGCCAAAGTTTCTATTCAGTGCATGGCAGGAAGATCTTGTTTTGGACGAGTTGTTATGTTTTTGCTCTGACGGGCTACAAAATTCTCAATTTGCTCTTTCGGTGTTGCAATTCTGATACATCTGTGCTGCTGAGTGGAGGGGTTCTAGTCTGTCCATGCACATTGGGTTTGTGATATGCAATGCAATCTCGCCTCATCATCAAGTTGGGGCCTTTGTTCAACATGGTTCTAATGGGTAACCCTTACCCTCATAGGCAATATTGGCTACAAAATGCATGATTGTATAGTTGAGTGGTCATCGGCCTATGTGGTGCTCCTTTTTCCTAGTCTCCTTCATGCTTTCTGTTATGTTTATCCACCTTCACTTGGGGTAAATATGCTCTCCTTGCTGAATCTGACTCTGATTTGTTTATATATACCACTGGACAATCTTGACTCTTGTAGATTGAGGTTAAAAATATGAACATCCTGGGCTGATTAGATTGCAAGAAAGTAGGTCTTTAAGATCCATGATTTCTTGTGTAAAGATGGGGCTTCCAGTCATAATTCCTTATTTTGATAATTACTGACCGTTTTGATACAATGTTCTGTGGGCTACTACTTTGGGTTATTCTGGACATTTGATTTTTGATTGGGGGACTGTTGAGACAATTTATTCAAAAGTGGCAGACCTCCTGAGTGAGGAGCTCACATATCACTCGTGGGTCAATTGTTTGAAAGAGTTATGACAAATTTGGGAATACAGTTGCCAAGATATGTGTTTTGGTCCTGCATTTCTAAGAAACTGAAATTGAACTTCAATAAAATCAAGGACAATAGAACAATCTGTCCTGTATAGACAACTCAAAACAACTGCAAATCGGGAATTAAAGAGAACATTGGGGAGCTAGAATCCTTGTCCAAGTAGACATTATCATTGATTGGCTTCAAAGACTGGCACCTATCTAGTGTTTTATTCAATTTTATTTACAAGATCTTTGAAAATAATAAGACAGCAACAAAGCCATCTTAAAAGTGAAAGATCAAGAGTGCTTCAAACTGCCAGTGTACTCTAGGTTTTAGGTCAAAGGAAGGGATCAGAGGACCAAACTAGACATGAAATCCATCAAGGGCATCTTCATGGGATATGGAGATGAGGGAGAGATGGGTTATAGAGTTTGGCTCCCTCAGGGAAGGAAGATAGTATGCAGCCGAGATGTAGTATTTAATGAGGCAAAATTGCGGAAAAATGCTTGTCACAATTCTATAGAAACAGAATTTGTATCCTTTTTTATTAATTTGTCTATATAATGATTTATTAAATTTATTTCCTTTGCACTAATTAGATGTAAAGAAAAGTGCATTGGAGCTGTTCATTGATGAGTGGTCACAGGTTATGGTGGACCCACGCGATGGGTTATAGAAAAGATAGTTCACACTTCCACCTATATGGCCCGATTGAGCGCCTGTGACCAGAACTCACGCATATCAGGGTTAGACTCGCACACAGAAAAGATTGATGCCTTGAAGTGTGGGCTAGATTCACCAGAACAGACAGTTACAATCAACAAGATGGCATGATCATGAAATGCTTGTATAATGTGCATGTGTGGGCTGAAAGCTTGAAATACACATTTCTTTGCATAAGAAAGTCACATGAAGATTCTGATACCGTTTTTGCGATGTACACGGAAAAAGCTTTCATATGACACCCATATTGGGGGGTCCCTAAATTTTAGGAGATCCCTAAATTTTAGGAGGTCCCTAAATTTTAGGAGCCTCGAATTAGCCTAAAAATGCTAGTCCTAAAAAAATAGGGATGTCATTCTAAAAATAGTAAGTTCTGTACTCTGACTGTGCTTACTAAATTTGGTTGTTTCTATTCTTGACAGTATTTATTCAGCCCAAAAAGGAAGGCCATAGAGAAGAGACAAGTATCAAGACACTTGTCACACAAGTTTCCAAGTGTCCCACCACTTGTCACATCTCATGACATGTGGCTGGACACTTGTCTTGTGCTACTCCACTTTCCCCTTTTGTACTAGCTCTTCCCTTTCCTATAAATAAGAGCTCGTTTTTCTTCATTCAGCATCATTTTTCTTTGCTGTAAAATCATGTACATCACCCATAGATAGCCAAAAACTGGCCCCATCCATCCCCATCATCATCCCCCACTTTTCCATTATCAAATTCCTCCATATTCCCTCTTCTATCACTGCTGTTTTACAGGACAGCAAGCCTGTAAATTCATTACAGCACCTCTTTCTCAAGCTCTTTCTTCCATTTTAGCAACAAGAAGCAAGCCCTATCCATATTCAGTTCTTATCATTGCATAATAGATAATGCATGTGTGTTTGTACATCTTTGCATGATCTTGTGAGAGTGAGAATTACTTCTCCTCACTCTCAGGTTGATTGTAACTGAGCTCTTCCCTAAGGGACTTGGGTTGAGCAGAAATACATTCCTTGGGGGGGGGGAGGGGGGGGGTTTGCCCATCTTCAACCCTCAATCTTGTCTCCATTACTTACATTTTCATGGCTGTAATTTTGTGAGTAATTTTCATTTTCAGCTTTAAGTGTTCATTCTCTTTTATATTAAATCTCGAAAACAAGCGAATATCATAATTGTTAAGCATACTACGTTGTTCGGGGCATTTATAGTGGTATCAGAGCTTTGGCTCGGTCCTCACCCCAACACTGGTAGTGCTTACAATTATAAGTTTGTTTGTTTTCAGCCTTGCATTGAGTGCTTGAGCATATTTTTTTCTTAAGAGTCTCAATGGATCAGTCGAGTGCTATCCTTCAAGCCATTTAAAGTCTTAGAGAGGAGAATCAGCAAATTCGTGACCAGCTTCTCAAACTAGAAAAAGTTGAGAATTCCAAAGAATTTAAGGAAAGAAGCCCATCTGCTTCAAGGAGACAAAGCCATACCAATGAAAGGAGCCGATCAAGAAGTCCAACTACTTCTAAGAGGCAGTCCCATTCTACTTCAAGACAAAGAAAGAGATCACGTCGAAGCTCATCCTCTTTTTCAAAGTCATCTGGTACCTACTCTGATGGACCCTCTCCTAGTGACAAAGAGTCACACCCTTCTCGTGGAAGACCTCATCATCGTCAAAGGCGTTGACATTCTTCACCCTCGTCTCCATCTTCATCCCCATCAAGCACTTCATCATCTTCAACCTCAAGATCCGGGCATGGACGAAGGCATAAGAAGAAGAAGAAGAAGACTAAGTCACTTTCTCAACTTGAAAAGAAGATCAAGTTCAGTATGTATGATGGTTTCCGAAATCCTGATCTTCTTCTGAAGTTTATTCGTCAATTTCAAATTTTGTATGGTCGTGACAAGTATAAAGAAAAAGAAAAGATTAAGTTTGCAGCTTTACATTTAACCGACTTAGCCCATACTTGGTGGACAGGGTTGGAATATGATCATGCTGCCCCAAAATCATGGCGGTCCTTTGTTCGCATGATACAAAGCCAATTTCTTCCTTTTCATTTCAAAAGAGATGTAAAAATGGAATGGGATCGGCTTTGGCGGAAAAATGAGTCACTTGGTGACTATACCAAGAGATTTTGGGAGCTACTTTTGAAGGTCCAACATTTCAAGAAGATCAGCAGTTCGGAAAAGCTTAGGAAGTTTCAAGGAGGTTGGCATTTTAAACTTTGTACTGCTCTTAATCATTATCATTGTTCTAGTCTCAGGGAACTCATTGACTATGCTGAGACATGGGAAATGGAGCACAATGGCAACAAATCATTCCAAAAGAATGATAAGAAGAGAGTAGCTGATGATGAGGAGTATTCAGCCCCTAATGAAGGACAAAAATAGCGGCAAAAGCAGCCATCAAATCAAAAGAAGATGAAGCCCTATGCACCTCCTAATGCTCCTCAATTTCGCTCCAATCTATACCCACAAGCAAAGCAACTTTCCGAAGAAGAAAAGCAACGCTTCATGAAAGAAGGGAAGTGCTTTAAATGTGGACAAACAGGCCATATAGCGAAGCAATGTCCAAACAAGGGACAGAGCAAGGTTTCTGACAACAAGCCTAAGTCGCCAGTGAAAATCAATGCTATCAGTGATGTAGTTGCAAACACAACTCACACTCCAGAGACGCGCAAATTATTAAAAGCTTGGGGACAGTTGCAAGGTAAGCAAGCACTATTCTTGATAGATCTTGGGGCGAATGAAAATATAATTTTCTTGCAATTAGCTAAAGAGCTTGGATTAAAGAATGAAGAGATGGACACTCCAGCAGAAGTTCGCCAAGCTTTAAATGCTGATGAAGGTGACACAGTGAAGACTGTGACACCCTACATTGGCAAGCTCAAGTTTCAAATTCAAGGCTACAGTGACGAAGATACCTTTTGTATCGGAGACCTTGATGGTTGCGATGTGATTCTTGGCATGCCCTGGAATCATAGAGTAGATTCAACCATCTTCTCTCAGAAAAAGAAGGTAGAACTCACCAACAAAGGCAAGAAGTACGAGATCCAGGCTGGAGTTTCTGGAGAGACCATACCTATGGTAAGCCATATGCAAGTCTCTAGAGAAATTAAGGATCGTGTTCAATGTTGTTTGCTTTATGTCACTGATGTAAAAGATAATATGAATGCTGAAAACCAAGAGCGACTTCAGCTCTTGGAAAAGTATAAAGATTGTTTTTCAGAAGATCTTCCTTCTCAGCTTCCCCCAGAAAGGCTAGAAGACCATCATATTGATATTATTCCGGGCAGTTCTCCTCCTAATATAGCACCATACCGTGTGAGCCGTCCTTAACAAGAAGAAATCAGAAAGCAAGTCAAAGACCTACTCAACCGTGGGCTAATTAGGCCAAGTAGCTCACCATTTTGTTCATCGGTTCTTCTTGTTCAAAAGAAAGATTGCACATTCAGGATGTGCATTGATTATTGAGCCCTCAACAAAATCACTGTGAAGAATCGGTTTCCTATTCCGAGAATTGACAACATTTTGGATCGTCCAGGAGGCTCAAAGGTTTTCAGCCGCATTGATCTAAAGAGTGGTTATCATCAAATTAGGGTAATACCACAAGATGTACACAAAACTGCTTTCTGCACTTCATACGGTCTTTATGAATTCTTGGTGGTTCCTTTCGGATTAACCAATGCACCAGCCACCTTTAATCGAATGATGGAGTGCATCTTTAGAGAGCATCGACAATATGTCGGTACTTTTTTTGATGATATTCTTGTCTTTAGCAAGAATGAAGAGGAGCATCATCAACACTTGGAAATTGTTCTACAATTACTTCAACAAAATCAACTCTTGGTAAATGGTAAAAAGAGTGAATTTTTCATGCATAAAATAAATTACCTTGGGCATGTCATCTCTTCTGAAGGGATTCAGATGGATCCTGAAAAGATCAGGATAATCCAAGAATGGCCTCATCTTCATGATGTACATGAGGTGCGATCGTTTCTTGGCTTATGCTCTTATTACCGCCACTTCATCAAGCATTTTGCACATATGGCTTCTCCACTTCATGACCTTACAAAGAAGAAGATCTCTTTCCAATGGAAGGAAAAAGAGAAGGCAGCCTTCACAAGGCTGAAAACAGCTCTTACTTCTAGACCTGTTCTTATCATTCCAGATCTGGTAAAACCATTTGTGGTGGAAGTAGATGCTTGCATTGATTGTATTGGTGCAGTGCTAAATCAAGAAGGCCATGCCGTAGCCTTTGAAAGTCGCCGTCTAAATGATGTGGAGAAAAGGTATGACATTTATAAAAAGGAGCTCTTAGTAGTGGTTCATGCTTTAAAGATATGGAAACATTATCTTTTGGGCAATGAATTCCTTATTAAAACTGATCATCAAAGCTTGAAGTATTTCAAGACTCAAAAGCATTTGCAGGAGAAACATGCAAGATAGGAAAATTTCTTGTCTATGTTTCATTTTCAAATTATGTACACTCTAGGGAAACAAAATGTAGTTGCTGATGCACTTTCTAGAGTGCCTCGCATTGCAACTATTACAGTGGCTCATCATGAAGATTTTCAAACGATGAAGAATACTTATGATGAAGATATTGATTTTGCAGCAATTTGGTCAAATTTACAGCAAGGAGGTTCTCATCCAGATTATTCCATCAAAGACGGTTACCTTCTCATGAACAATCGCCTTTGTGTCACTCTTCCTGTTCGACAAAAGGTGCTTAAAGAAAGTCATGAACCCCCTTATGTAGGGCATAGAGGGAGGGCAGCCACCCTAAGTGCAATTGAGCGCTACTTTTATTGGCCAACATTACGAAGAGATACACATAACTTCATTGAGGCTTGTCTGGTATGCCAAAAATCCAAGTATGATAGGCAGAAGATTCCAGGATTGTTGCAACCTCTTCCAGTGCCCAAAGATCCATGGGAATCTATCACAATGGATTTCATCTGAGGTATTTCAAAAACACCTCAAGGTCATGATATGATTTGGGTTATAATTGATAGATTCAGCAAACAATCACATTTTATTCCATGTCATAAAACATTGAAATCTGCACAAGCTGCAAGACTTTTCATTCAACATATCTTCAGATTACATGGTATGCCTTCTGAGATCATTTCAGATAGAGACTCCAAATTCACAAGTAACTGTTAGCGTGCTTTATTTGAGAATTTGGGAACCACTTTAAAGTTTTCCTCAGCTTTTCATCCTCAAACTGACGGCCAAACAGAGGTGATGAATCTCACTCTTTTGGATATGTTGAAAGCTTATGTTAGTGAACATAAGTCACAATGGGAGAAATATCTTCCATTATTGGAGTTTGCTTACAACAATACAGTACACTCATCCACAGGGAAAGCTCCAAATGAAATAGTACAGGGTTAAGTGATTCCTCCGCCAATTATTCGCACTAAAGATAAGATTTTTGCCTGCTGATGAGTTTGCTTCAGATTTAAAAACCGCAATGGATCAAGTTCGAGCCACTATCAAAGTTGCCCAAGAGCGACAAAAGAAGCAAGCAGATAAACGAAAAAGACCTTTGGCTTTTGAAAAAGGTCAATATGTCTTGCTAAAGTTTGATAAAAGCAGGCTCAAACAAGGTTCCGGTCAAATTTCATCTTTTCCAAAGCTCTCCAGTAGATACTTTGTGTTAGAGATCACAGCCAGGCAGGCAGGCAGGTCAAGCATGTGCAGTCGGCTGCACAGTCGGACTGCCACGTGGCAGTCCGACTGCCTGCAGCCCAGTCGGCTGCATTTAATGCAGCCGACCTGTCCTGTTTGCACCCTGTTTTTCTGGCTATAAATAGCCGAGGATTTCTACAGTCTCCGACATTTCTCTGCTCGCAGATTACAGACCGGTTACACGCGCAGATTCCGTCTCTGTTCGCAGATTTCAGATAGGAGACAGTGCAGACTGCAGCGGATTTCGAGGTGAACAGCAGGTTGCATCGTCGAGGTGGAGACACGCAGTCCAGTGCACTGCGCCCGTGTATATATCTGCATATCTTTGTATTCAGCACACTTTATACAACAGATCTTCATCTTCCACTGTCTCTTTCTCTCTCTTCTCTCTCTGCGTTCTCTCTCTCTCTCAGTCCTACGCTTCCGCACCGTTGCACTCTGACATGGTATCAGAGCAGTGTTAGAGGGCTGACTGAGCGCAGAATCAACCTGAAGAGGAGTTTCCATCGCGACACAAATTTGCGTTTTTTGCGTTTGAGGGCAGACAGGAGGGCTGCGCCTTGGAACAAGGCTGAAGCGAGTGTGGGCGCGCAGGAAAGGAGTCCAGGTGGTGGATTTGCTGCTGTTTACTGCTGTTTGATGCGGAGGAAGTTTGAGTTTTCAGCCTACAAGTGCAGGTTTTGCTTTTTCATCGCCTCCGGCGGGTGAAGAAGTTTCAGGACGCGGAAGAGCCTTAGCAGGCTGAGTTTTCACAGTCAGAGGGGGTTGCTTTTGCGTTTGTGAAGGCATTACAGGTGAAGATGTCTACAGAGATTGACTTGGAGTTCCAGTCGATCATGGACCGGAAGATGCCTTTCTTACCGGCTCTTCCTGCAGATCAGAAGCTCGATGGCGACAACTACCTCATTTGGCGCGTCATGATGTTGGCCATCCTTGAGTCCTATGATTTGGCGGAGCTGGTACAGGAGGAGATCGATCGGCCCTTGGTAAGAGATGAGTCCAAACTCTCTTCCGATGCTCGTGCGGAGTTGGCCAAGGCTCGGTCTCATTGGAACAAACTGAATGCCAGGATTCGTTCCTTTCTTTTTCTATCATGTACTACAGCCGTGATCGCTCACATCGAGCACTTGACGGTGGCTCGTGAGATATGGCTGGAGCTTGATCAGATGTACAATCGGATGACCCTTATGAAGCGGGTTTCTTTGGAGGTACAGATGCGGACCTTGTCCGTAAAGAAGTCTTCTTTGCTGCGGGAGCACATTAACAAGCTAAGGCAGCTTCAGATGCAGGTTCAGAATGCCGGGAAGCCGATTTCCTCCGAAGACATGGCGATCACACTTTTGTCCCAGTTGCCGCCACGATTTGGTACATTTTACTCTGCCCTTATTGCTTCGGGGCGAGAGTCTACTCTTCGGTGGGAAGAGTTGGTTCCTATGGTCTTGGACCAAGAGGAACAGTTAAAGGGACAGAATGCTTCCAAGTCGGAGGCGCTGACAGGTCAAGCCTCTCAGAAGAAGGGGAAAGGACCAAAAGAAGAAGAAGGGGGATAACAAGTCCAAGAAGGACAAGGACAAAGACTCCACATGCCATATTTGTGGAAAGACTGGCCATTGGAAGAAGGATTGCCCTGACAAAGACAAGAAGGACACCAACAAGAAGGACACACAGGATTCTGGAGCGGTGGCTGCACCCTCATCAGCTGCATTTCTTCATCTAGCTGTCATTGAGGATGCGTCACCGAATGCTTTTGATGCTGCGATGACGGCTCCCCAGGCTCGAGAGTGGATCGTTGATAGTGGTGCCTCCCGGCACATGACTCCTTCATCAGATGGTATTGCCCATTTGCGACCCTCGCGTTGGCAGATTCTCATTGGAGATAGCTCTTCAGTATCTATTGCAGGTTGGGGTAAGATGCAGCTTATTCCAGATGGACGAGGTGGTATCCATACCTCCGAGGTTTTGCCTGTACCAGGCTTAGGGTACCATCTTCTGTCAGTTCATAAGATTTGCTCCCTTGGCCTTTTAGTGGAGTTTGACAGTTCTACGGTGCGAGTCCTTGATCGTGGATCGAGGAAGGTTCTATCATTCGGATATGAGGAGAACGGCATTTATAAATTGAAGTCTTCCACCGCCCTCTCTACTCTTCTTCTTACCTCTCAGTCACAGTCAGAGTTATGGCATGCACGGTTTGGTCACCTGAACTATGATTATCTTCGGAGGGCGTCACGTGGACAGCTTGTTCGAGGGTTGCCGGATATAGTGGTGAGCCAGCAGCCATGTGTCTCCTGCATTTGGGGGAAGCAGCATAGGGATGCCATTCCCCACACAGCCTCGCGGCGGTCTACTTCACCGATGGAGCTTGTATCTACGGATCTATGTGGCCCTATGAGGAATGAGTCCTTGCGTGGGAGCTCGTACTTCATGTTGATCGTGGATGACTACAGCAGGATGACATGGGCCTACTTTTTGGCATTAAAGTCAGAAGGTTTCTCACACTTCAAGGATTGGCTTCTCTTTGAGGAGAACCGATCGGGCCGGAAGTTGAAGACCTTGCGATCCGACAAGGGCGGTGAATTTGTTTCTAATGAGTTTGCTCGGTTTTGTGCAGATAAAGGAATTCACCAGGAGTTTGCCAATACCAATACTCCTCAAGAAAATGGCATTCTTGAACGGAAGAACCGCAGTGTGATCGAGATGGCGCGCACCATGATGGAGCACCGACAGACCCTCAGGTTCTGTGGGCCGAGGCTGTGGCTACTGCAGTCCACATCCTTAATCGATCCCCTACTTCGGCCGTGGAAGGGATGACCCCGTTTGAGGCTTACTTTGGGACGATGCCAGATGTTTCTTACTTTAGGGTCTTTGGCTGTGATGCCTATGTTCACATTCCCAAGGCTCACCGTGATAAATTTGAAGCAGCTTCCCGAAGGCAGGTATTTGTTGGCTACAGTTCCCAGTCCCAAGGCTACCGATTGTATGATCCCGTCAAGCGGGATATGTACACCAGCCGCGATGTGCGGTTTGTTGAGGTTCCGGCTATATCAACGGGTGAGAAGCATCCCGTTCTTGGAGATTCAGGGGAGAGTTGGGCTCCTTCTACAGTTCCATTGGAGCCCGTGCCTTTTGATTATGATTCTGTTTCTGACACAGAGTCTACCGTTCCACCGGTCCCCCCTGAGGAGTTACCACCGGTGGATATTCCAGAGTCTTCTGTTGATGGAGAGAGACGAGGGGAGGTTCGGCCTCTTGCTCGTTGGGCCCGTGACACACTCCGTGATTCAGGGATCGAGGGGGTTCCTGAGGAGTGGGAACCGCAGGATGGTCTGCGGCGGTCACGGCGGCACCAGGCACATTCTACGGAGCTTGTTTGCTCTAACTATTGTTTGATGACCCGTGTTATGCAGGATCGAGAGCCCACCTCCGTGAAGGAGGCTTTACAGTCCGCACCATGGAAGAAAGCTATGGAAGCCGAGTTGGAGGCTATTGAGAGGAATGGCACTTGGTCACTCGTGCCCTGCCCCCCAAATAAGAAGGTGATTGGCGTCAAGTGGGTCTTCAAGACCAAATACCTCAGCGATGGTTCTTTGGATAAGCACAAGGCTCGCCTTGTTGCTAAAGGTTTTGCACAGCGCCCAGGGATTGACTGTCATGATACTTTTGCCCCGACAGCTCGTATGGCGACCATTAGAGCTGTTCTTGCCTTGGCTGGCCATAGGAGATGGCCTGTTTACCAGTTGGATGTGAAGTCGGCCTTCCTCAATGGTGATTTGAAGGAGGAGATCTATGTTGAGCAGCCTCCTGGCTTTGGATCTTCAGATGGGAAAGTCTACAGGTTGAAGAAGGCCTTGTATGGCCTCAAGCAGGCTCCGCGTGCATGGAACGAGAAGATTGATTCGTTCCTCCAGTCTCAGTTGGGATATCGGCGTTCCAAGGCCGATCCGCAGCTTTATGTTCACACTTCCGCGGATGGTTGTGTGCTTTTTGTCTTATATGTTGATGATTTGATCGTCACAGGTGATGATGCACAGCAGGTCCAAGAGACGAAGTCAGCTTTACATCGGACGTTCGAGATGACGGACTTGGGTCTACTCCATTTCTTTTTGGGCCATGAGATTTATCAATCTCAGAGGGGGATCTTCATCTCTCAACAGCGATATGTACAGGAGCTCTTGGTATCTTTTGAGATGGAGGATTGTCGGGCCCTTTCTACTCCTATGGATCTGAACTGGAAGGCCACTTCCCATTCAGCTTCTCCTTTGGCGGATGCTTCCCGCTATCGTCAGTTGATTGGGTCCTTGATTTGGCTTCTCAACACTAGGGTTGATCTTTGTTTTGCTGTTGGGCTCTTGGCAGGGTTTATGAGAGAACCTAAGACGGTGCATTGGCAGGCTGCTCAGAGGATACTTCGGTATTTGAGGGGGATGTCTGATTTAGGGATTCATTACCCCACAGGGACAGATGGTTCCGATCTTGTACTTGCAGGTTGGAGCGACTCGGATTGGGCCGATGATGTGGACCAGAGGCGGTCTACTACAGGTTACTGTTTTACCTTGGGTGCAGGTGTTATCTCATGGAGTAGCAAGAAGCAGCCCACGGTAGCCCTTTCGTCTACTGAGGCGGAGTATCGGGCCGCGTCTTCCACCACATGTGAGGTTGTGTGGCTTCGGCGATTATTGGAGGAGCTTGGATGCCCCCAGACTCGTCCTACTTTGCTGCAATGTGACAATGAGAGTTGCATTGCCTTGGCACGGAGCCCTGTTTTTCATGCCCGGACGAAGCACATAGAGATCCAGTACCACTTCATCAGAGAGAAGCTTCTGGAGGAGACCATCACTGTGGAGTACTGCAAGATGGAGGACAATCTTGCGGATTTGTTTACGAAGGCACTTCCCCAGGCTCTACTTCGGAGACATTCCAGATCCCTCAGGCTTCTGCCCTGCCCAGGCTCTGAGAGGGGGTGTTAGAGATCACAGCCAGGCAGGCAGGCAGGTCAGGCATGTGTAGTTATGCTGCATTTAATGCAGCCGACCTGTCCTGTTTGTGCCCTGTTTTTCTGGCTATAAATAGCCGAGGATTTCTACAGTCTCCGACACTTCTCTGCTCGCAGATTACAGACCGATGACACGCGCAGATTTCGTCTCTGTTCGCAGATTTCAGACAGGAGACAGTGCAGACTGCAGCGGACTTCGAGGTGAACAGCAGGTTGCATCGTCGAGGTGGAGACACGCAGTCCAGCGCAATGTGCCCGTGTATATATCTGCATATCTTTGTATTCAGCACACTTTATACAACAGATCTTCATCTTCGAAAGTCTCTTTCTTTCTCTTCTCTCTCTGCGTTCTCTCTCTCTCAGTCCTACGCTTCCGCACCGCTGCACTCTGACACTTTGGACCCTTCAAAGTGATTGAGAAAATAAATGAAGTTTCTTATCGACTTGAGCTTCCTGCTCATTGGAAAATACACAATGCTTTTCATGTAAGTTTGCTAAAACCTTACATAGGACCAGAACCAAAGGAACCCATTACTGAAGATCCCCTAGAAGTTGAAGAAACAGAGCAACTCTTGGAACCTGAACAGATTTTGTTTCACAAGGATCGAACCACGAGAAGTGGCCTTGTGACACGAAAATTCTTACTCAAGAATCTACCCACAACAGATGCACAGTGGGGAGATGAAAAATTCATGAAGGATTACCCAAACATTCTTCAGCCATATCAAGAAGCTTTTCAGCTGAGGACAGCTGAATAAAAGCCAGAGGGCTGTCACAACTCTATAGAAACAGAATTTGTATCCTTTTTCATTAATTTGTCTATATAATGATTTATTAAATTTATTTCCTTTGCACTAATTAGATGTAAAGAAAAGTGCATTGGAGCTGGCCACTGATGAGTGGTCACAGGTTATGGTGGACCCACGCGGTGGGTTAGAGAAAAGATAGTTCACACTTCCACCTATATGGCCCGATTGAGCGCCTGTGACCAGAACTCACGCATATCAGGGTTAGACTCACACGCAGAAAAGATTGATGCCTTGAAGTGTGGGCTAGATCCACCAGAATAGACAATTACAATCAACAAGATGGCATGATCATGAAATGCTTGTATAATGTGCATGTGTGGGCTGAAAGCTTGAAATGCACATTTCTTTGCATAGGAAAGTCACATGAAGATTCTGATACCGTTTTTGCGATGTACACGGAAAAAGCTTTCATATGACACCCATATTGGGGAGGGGGGTCCCTAAATTTTAGGAGATCCCTAAATTTTAGGAGGTCCCTAAATTTTAGGAGATCCCTAAATTTTAGGAGGTCCTAAAAATTTAGGGATGTCATTCTAAAAATAGTAAGTTCTATACTCTGACTGTGCTTACTAAATTTGGTTGTTTCTATTCTTGACAGTATTCAGTCCAAAAAGGAAGGCCATAGAGAAGAGACAAGTATCAAGACACTTGTCACACAAGTTTCCAAGTGTCCCACCACTTGTCACATCTCATGACATGTGGCTGGACACTTATCTTGTGCTACTCCACTTTCCCCTTTTGTACTAGCTCTTCCCTCTTCTATAAATAAGAGCTCGTTTTTCTTCATTCAGCATCATTTTTCTTTTCTGTAAACTCATGTACAGCACCCATAGATAGCCAGAAACTGGCCCCATCCATCCCCATCATCATCCCCCACTTTTCCATTATCAAATTCCTCCATATTCCCTCTTCTATCACTGCTGTTTTACAGGACAGCATTCCTGTAAATTCATTACAGCACCTCCTTCTCGAGCTCTTTCTTCCATTTTAGCAACAAGAAGCAAGCCCTATCCATGTACTACTGTTCAACGATGGAGAAAGGTTGATTTCCCCTCTTTTTTCTCTCATAACTGTAAAGAAATCAGTTCTTATCATTGCATAATAGATAATGCATGTGCGTTTGTACATCTTTGCATGATCTTGTGAGAGTGAGAATTACTTCTCCTCACTCTCAGGTTGATTGTAACTGAGCTCTTCCCTAAGGGACTTGGGTTGAGCAGAAATACATTCCTTGGGGGGGGGGGGGGGGTTGCCCATCTTCAACCCTCAATCTTGTCTCCATTACTTTTACATTTACATGGCTGTAATTTTGTGAGTAATTTTCATTTTCAGCTTTAAGTGTTCATTCTCTTTTATATTAGATCTCGAAAACAAGCGAATATCATAATTGTTAAGCATACTACATTGTTCGGGGCGTTTACAATGCTACACATGGTGACCTTGACAAAAAGAAGGTCAAATTTGAGCATGATTAGCCAGCCATTCAGCAGCCATTAGTAGAAAATTCTGTTCCTTTTGATGCTGAAAATGAGCAGCAACCCATTGTGCTACAGCTAGAAGATAATGGACAACAAATAGATGCACAAGATGGAATAGGACAGCAAGAACATACTGAAAACAGGTCACAGTAGCAAGGAAATGCTAAAAACCAGCCACTAGGTAATGGTGTGCACATACTTGAGGATGTAGGTCCATTGCCTAACAATACAGATCATTGGGTAAGGTCTACACGTGTCAGAAGACAGCCACAGAGGTTTCAGCCATCTTTGGACTGTATTTTGTTGACTGATGAGGTGAGCCTTTGACATTTAGAGTGGCACAGTCATGTGAAAACAAGAAAGTGGGAGTTTGCTATGCAAGAAGAGATGAAGTCTCTGTATGCAAATAACACATGGGAGCTTGTACCTTCGCCCAAGGATCGAAAAGCTATCCCTAACAAATGGGTTTATAAGGTGAAATGGATTGATGGGAAGCCCAAGTACAAGGCACGATTGGTTGCTAAGAGCTATACACAAAAGGAAGCATAGACTTCCAAGAGGTATTTTCACCAATGGTGAAGATGACTATGCTCCGTGTTTTGTTTGCTCTCATTGCATCCTTGGATTTTGAGTTGGATCAAATGGATGTGAAGACTGCTTTTCTTCATGGTGACCTGGATGAGGAGGTGTACATGAAACAACCCGAAGGTTTTGAAATCCCGAGCAAAGAGCATTTGGTTTGTAAGTTGAAACGCAGCTTATATGGGCTGAAACAAGCCCCTAGACAGTGGTACAAAAAGTTTAATACCTTCATGCTCATCCATGGATTTAAACGTAGTCATGCGGATCACTGCTTATACACTAAAAAGGTTGATGATGGAAGCCTTATTGTGTTGGTCTTGGTCTTATATGTGCATGACATGCCGATTGTAGGAAAGCATAAGAGTACTTTGAATGCTCTTAAAAGGCAGGTGAGTTCAGCCTTCTCAATGAAAGATTTGGGGGCAGCTGACACATTTTGGGCATGCGCATTAAAAGAGATAGAGGGCAGCACTTGTTGTTTCTCTCACAAGATAAGTACATTAGCAAAGTACTTGATAGGTTTAATATGGCTGATGCTAAGCCTCTTGGTGTGCCTTTACCGCCACATACAAAGCTTAGCAAAGCTAATTGCCCAAAGGATGATGCAGTTGCTAGTGCTATGAAGGGCATACCTTATGTATCAGTTTGTGGATTTTTGATGTATGCCATGGTTGCAAATCGCCCTGACATTGCTCATGCGGTGGGAGTTGTTAGTAGATTCATGTCTAACCCTGGCAAGCCACATTGGGAAGCAGTGAAATGCATCCTTAGATACTTGAAAGGTACACAAAAGAAGTGCATATGCTATGGAAATTGTACACTAGAGTTGTAGGGATTTTGTGATTTGGACATGGCAGGAGATCTTGACACTAGGAAATCTTCTAATGGATATGTCTTTACATGGGCTGGTGGGGCTATCTCTTGGTGTTCAAGGTTGTAAAAAATTGTGGCACTGAGTACTACAGAGGCTGAATATATTTCAGCCACTGAAGCTTCTAAGGAAGCTATTTGGCTTGGCCGTATGGTCAAGGATTTTGGTCTTTCTTCACGTACTCTAGTGCTTGGTTTTGATAGCAAGAGTGTAGTATGTTTGGCTAAGAATGCCATGTTCCATGCACGTACCAAACTCATAGATGTTTGGTACCACTTTATTCGACAGGTCTTGGATGATGGTCTAGTCATGCTGACTAAGGTCAAAACCCAAGATAACCTTGCAAACTTCTCACTAAGAGTCTTGCAAAGGCTCAACATGAGCATTGCATCCGTTTAGTGGGAGTTGGTTAGCTTTAAGGTACCACTTCGGGCTGTTAAGTGGGAGGTTGTTGGGTGTAAAGTCTCTTCGTCTCTATGTATAAAGATATACGGGTGTGAACACACCCTAATTGTACCCTAACATATAAATACATTCTTTTATTCTTTGTGTACCATCACAATCTGGTATACCTATCTCTGCATTCACTCTCTCTCACTCTCAACATTGCTGCTCGGGCTTCTGTCTGGCACTCTCATTGCGCACTCTCCCCTTCAATTTCATGATGTTAGAAAGCATATTTTCTGCAATGTGTTCTTAGTGCTAACATTTTATATACAGGGATTGAATAATTGATATTCTTTTTCTGGCAGTGGACTGGAGCCCAGATGGTGAATATCTAGCATACATTTCTAGTGCTAAGAACCTTCATGTGGTAAAGCTGGATTCGACAGCAAGTGTGAACTCCGAACTTCCACAAGAATTGTTTGGTGAAACTTCAGAAGATGGCGAATCAGAAGCATATGGTATGTGTAGTTCCTAGCTTTACTGATGGTTGGTTAATTTTTAAAGTTGCTTTATGTTCTCTATTTTTTTGAGCTTGTGGAAAAATATGTAATTAAGATGGATTGTGCTGTAAGTTTGTGCTTGGCTCTATGCAGCCAACATAATGATTTTTGGTTGTATGTGGGCATATTGATTGTTGAGGAACATGCACTTTGTTAGTTATCCTGTAAGAAGCTGTGTTGCATTGCAATGCCTTACTCACACATTGTAAAAGTGAACATGATTGGAATATGTCAGAAATGGATCAGATTTCTTTTGCAAAATGTTAACTTGGATTTCCAAACTGAATATTCAAGCATACATTTCTTTTGTGAGGTGTCTAAACAAAATTTTTGTTTTCATCCAACTGGCTAGTGCTTACCAGGATTGTCAATCAGCAAAATTAAAAATATTTAATGTGCATTGTATATGGCAGATCTTTGCAATAATGGACTAGCAGCATGTTTGCCCCGACTATGTTTCTTTAGATATGAAAAGGTCTAATACGTAACAAAAGGAGTCCTTATTGCATGGCAGATATCATATTTGTGAATGGTATTCTATGGTCTTTCTGGTCACATTTTCTATAGGTTGCCAATTGTGCCTCAATCTAGTATGCATATATTGTTTAGCTTGGGTGCACATAAATTTGATATTTGCATTGTAAATAAGCTGTCTAAGTTGTTGGGGTGAAAGCCAAGCAAAGGGTACAATGCATTGCTTATTTGGCTTTATTAAAAAGAAGACCATATTTTTCTTGCTTCTATTTTATACCTTGAGGGCTTTCAAACTCTATGCAAATGGAAGGTAAACAGCGAATTTTCCTAATCACCCAAGTCATACAGCATGTGTGCTCTTTGAGGTTTTTTGGAACTCTGTGAGTGGAATGCAAACAGCAGATAAATAACAAAGACTGCAATGTGTTGCTGATTTGGTGTATTAAAAAGAAGCCCATATGTTTCTTGCTTCCATGTTATGCTTTGAGGGTTTTTGAATTGTATGAATGGAATGCAAATGGCAGATAAATAGCAAATGGTTGTAATCACCAAATTCATATAGCAAGGATGTCCTTCAGTTGGCCAAAACAGTTACATCATCCAGGCTATGCACCTCTTCTTTTCTTGCTAAAAGAAAGTCATCACATAACACAACAGAACCTCATTGCAATGTCAAGTTAACAAAGCATATGGCAAATAGTTTATGCTGACTGGCTGTGCTGTCAGGTGACCAGTATAGTGAAAAATACTGAAATTCAAAATGTACAAGCTGAGGTGGTTGATACATCAGTAGATAGTATAATATTCTTACTGAATGTGGTTAAGAGGAGGAACCTCACATAATGGTTGAAAGGGCTTAGCAATTAGGAGTTGCTCACTATAATATGCCTTGTACATGCGATCTCAATGTACTCCAAGGGTGTGGATGGAGTTCTCCCAAATATGTTGCATTGCCCACGGTGCAGGGGTGCTGTCCCGAAATAGCAGGTGTCTAGAGACACGTCCTAGCTCGACGTACCAGGCATGCCTTTTCCCATGAGAGTATGGAGGAGAAAGAGTGTGTGGAAGACGAGCAAACAAGCAAATAAAAAAAGCAGGAAAAATGGAGTGAAGCATGGTGCTCTTATCTCTATTTTTACCATGCATTTGTCTTCAATCTAGGTGCACTTCCAACTCTAGAATGTGCAAAGAAAGGGAAAGTGGTCATACTAACAATCAGTCCAAGGAAAATATCAACAGAGTGGTTTCTTCACATTTCATGTCAGAATTTGCTGTTGGTAAAGCCTTCATCTATTGTAGTGATGTATTCGCAAAGTATGTTGATATAAATGAGAGGAAATCTGCAAGAGTCATACTATGCAGAAGAATTGCAATAATAGAATGATTATCTAGGATTCAACCTTCTTCGCAATGAGCTCAATCCTTTCATGGGGAATTTTCTTCAATGTCTATATTCATATCTAACCTTACAAATAGATTGATCCCACTACTAGGGTTGCTGATATGCTCATCATGATGATCATCAATGATTGCTACACGATCATTCTCATGTGTGATGTCATTATCATGGTTTGTAATGCCTCCATCAAGATCATACTTTAGCTCTCTTAAACCACGCTCATCATTGCCTCCATTGTGATGACCATCATCCTGTCACAGTGAAGCAATGTGGAAGCGAATGAGCAAGACAAAGAGTGAACATAGAGAGAAGAGAGAGAGAGAGAAAGGGATAGGCCCATGATCCATCGACCTGCTGACGCACCTATTGTCCTGTTCGTCTCCGCCTGCCTTTCGCGAGCGAAACAGACGTCTTCTGCTCGCCGCCCGCAGGCCCGTCGCCTGACGCCCTGTCCACTGTCGTTGAGTCCCCCGCCCTGTTGTCGGACGGCCCATCGCCTGCGTCACTCATCCGCATGTACTGCGACCGCTGCGCCTGCTTCTCGCCCCTTCACCCTGTCCGTTAGGGTTTCGGCAGACGACGGACCCCTGCCCTGCGCCCCAGACTGTCCCGCTCTGCCGTCGACTGCCAGGCTTTTGTTCCGCCCTCCTGTCCCTGCACTGTTAGGGTTGTGCCTTGCCGCAAGGGTTCTTGGGACAGGCCATGACTGAGGCTAACAGGTAAAGCTCCGCTTTCATCGGCTGTGCGTGCAGAATACGCCACTGGACAGCGACTCTGTACAGAAATGAGGGAGAAAGAGAGAGAGAGGTTTGCGTGTCTCTGCCCCCCGCGACTTTTTCACTCGGCCTCTGGCCGACATACATACTGGTTCAATATGGCTGGCCTGGATCTGGCTTTCATAGACCAAACGGTGGTAGCTCTTGGTCCGCATTCTGACACCGAGGAACCAGAGGACATGGTTCCGTGCACAGAGGAGATGCCTCCGGCTCCTGACCTCCAGCTAGCGGGCAAACGCACCAAGCATACTTCGGCCGAGATAATAGATCACCAGGATCGTTCCTATGCTCAGGTTGCTTCTGATTCTGTGGACTCCCAGGAGGTTGATTGGGAGCACTTGCTGGAGTTTGCCAACACTTTGCTGGGTGATTATGTTCAACATAATCAGGAAGTCTTTTCGGACTCTGCAACGGAAGATGTTCTGGAAGCCACTGTGGATCCGAAACAGGTCTTGCATTCCTTTTCAATGTTTTATGAACGTGCTGTGATACTTTTCTTCACTGGTAGGATCCCACTGCTTTCCCGTATTCGCCAGTGGCTGCACAGTCTGCTTCAAGGGGAATGTGTTGAAGAGATTTTTGTTGGCCCCCGTGGTTTTTTTGAGGTGCTGTTGAAATCAGAGACACACCGTGCTGCTCTCCTGTCTAAACTGCCATTGTTCGTTGATCGCCGTCTAGTCCATGTGGTGCCATGGTGGCCAATGGCAGATTTTCAGCGTTTGCTACAACGTGAATGCCCCATGTGGGTTGAAGTGGAAAACTGTCCGGCTGTTTATTGGCCACTGTTAAAAGACGCCATGGCCGCTATGGGCATTGTTCTGGTCCCCCCAAGCCTAAGGGCCATGAATCGCAACCGCCTGTGTATGTTATGGGACACTGCTCGAAAAAGGCCTGCTTGGTTACGTATTAACTGCTCTGGCATGCATCCTTTACATTTTCGTTTGAAATGGGGCAACTTTGCAAGACATTGCTTTTCGTGTGGAAAATTGGGGCATTTTATGGTTGAATGCCCAGAGAAGCACCACGCTTCATGCATCCTTTACATTTTCGTTTGAAATGGGGCAACTTTGCAGGACATTGCTTTTCGTGTGGAAAATTGGGGCATTTTATGGTTGAATGCCCAGAGAAGCACCACGCTTTAGATGCCGAGCATGTTGCGCAGCCCATGGAAGATATGGTGTGTGATGCGCCGTCGCAGGATGCCACCCAGCCACCTAAAGTTTTGAATAAAGGTAAACAACAGGTCTTGGGTTTGGATTCTAGTGGCAACGACTGGGTAGATGTACACGCGAAAAAAGGCAACAGGCTTGTTGCTGGCATGGTGGATACTGTGCCTGCTGCCTCACCAGATTCCATGCGTACGTATATGCGCAGGAAAGAAATGATGTCTTCAGAGCACTCTGCTCCTGCTATGGTTTTCTCTGCTCCCCGTCAACAGCTAGCCAGGAGAGTATCTTCGGATGGTCCAAAGGGTGCACCTGCCAAGCTAGCTTTTGATACTCGAGGTAACGTCATTACCCCATGGGATCGTCGTTATCCCTGCTCCATCCCCAAGACAGCGGATATGCCATCCACTTCCAAAGCTGGTCATCAGAACTCTTTTGCCGTGTTAGTTGATTTCTTGGATGAGGGTGTCTTAGACATTCTCGCAGAAAAGGTCACATCTAGGCAAGCTGTGCCTCGTACCTGATTTTCTTTTGAATCCACATGAAGATAGCCACGTGGAATGTGCGAGGAATTTGTTCTCGCCACAAGCAACATGCCATGTGGACAATATTGCATGAGAATCAGTGGGATGTCTTGTGTGCTGTTGAGCACAAGAGTCATGGTGAAGCAGGTAAAGTTGTGGATTGCCATGGCTTTCGTTTGTTCTATGCAGGGACACATGCCAGGCAGTATTCTGGTGTGCTTATGATTGTACATGAAAAATATCAGCCGGTTCTTATAAAAAATGATGCACATGGCCGCTTTGTGGTAATTGAAATTTTATTCGAAGGAGAGATCTTATGGTTACTTGGCCTCTATGCTCCGAATGATCCTTTATCTTGCCGGGAGCTTTGGCATACCTTGCAGACTTCCTTGTCCCTTGGTAGACGGGGTTTTTTGATGGGGGATTTTAATATGTGTGTTGATTCTTCACAGTCAACATCAGAACATTCGGTAATGGATACGCCGGAAAGACGTATGTGGCAGGAGTTGGCTTTTGCTGTTCTTAAGCAAGATCTCTGGTCCTGGCTGCATCCTTCTTCTACAGGGTTTACCTTCCATTCTGCCCAGTATGCCATAACATGGTCGCGGTTAGACTGCATATACATCATGCAGGATGATGATTTCCTTCCTGAGATGCTCGAAATGAAAGTATTGCAACAATATGCCTTCCCTCTGCAGCTTGAGCTCCTTGCACAACCCATTGCACCTTTTAAGCAATTTCTGGATAGACTTCCTTTGCGTTTCAACTCGTCTTATTTGAAGCGTGCAATCTTTCAGGGCTATATGTAGCAATTGATTGATCGATTCTTATTGGATTTCTCATCTCAGGGCACTGCTTCGTTTGAACGATTGCTCTCTAATGTGCAGCGGGTTGCTCTGCAGTATGGGATCCATCAGGCCTCTCTTTGTCGGCGGCGTCGACAGGCAGCGGAGGAATTGCTGGCTTTGGTTCGTTCTTTGCTGGTGGACACTCTAGATGATGCATTTCTGCTCTCTTTGGCAACGCGTCTGGCCGACCTTATTAAAGAGTTTCAGCTGAGATCTTATCAGCAGGTCAAATTGCAACATCTGACGGAGACTATGCAAGATAGTGCTTGTCAGATCCATAAGTTCTTTCGAGCTCTCCATGCCTCTCCTGCTTGAGAGAATATGACTAGGCTCCAGGATGCAGAAGGTCAAATGGTCCTTGATCCGCAGACGATTGTGAATATGTGTAGAAATTATTTCCTCGACCTTCTTGGTTCTATTTCTCCTCCTTCAGGCCAAATTACTCATTTTCGTTCAATTTTTTATGATCTGGTCTGCAATAAGGTTCCTCAGGACATGCAATCTACTGTGGATGCAGATATTTGTGAGTCGGAGGTTATGGATGTTCTGTTACATTTACCCAAGGATAAAAGTCCTGGCTGGGATGGTCTCACCAATGAGTTCTTTTAGTTTTTTGCCACCCAGCTCGCGAAACCTTTGACGGCTTTGTTTCAGCAGGTATGGGAAACGGGGATCATGCCTTCCTCTTGGAAAGAAGGTCTTATTAAACTGCTTCCAAAAGTTCCTTCGCCATCCATGTTGAAACAGTGGCGCCCAATTTCTTTGATGGGTTCTATGTATAAAATCTTTTCCAAAGTTATGGCGAATCGCCTTCACAAGCATCTTCCTGCCATTGTGCATCCTCTCCAATATGGTTTCATTAAGGGCAGAAACATTTTGCACAATGTATTAAATGCGCAACTGGCGATTGATTATGCAAGGCATTCAAATCAGGAGGTCGTACTGGTTCAATTGGACCTGGAAAAGGCTTTTGATTATCTGGACTGGTCTTTCATTGCAGAACTTATGTCTGCTATGGGCTTTGGTGCCCGGATGTCTCGTCTGATCTACACTATTAGTGTTGCAGCGTCTTCGCGGGTCATGTTGAATGGAGGCGTTACCAAGCCAATTGTCCTTGCCCACTTTGTCAGACAGGGGTGCCCGTTGAGTCTTGCCTTCTTTGCCCTTGTGACTCATCCGGTTCTTTCGATGCTATCTCATATGGCAGCTTCTACTCAGTTGGCTGGATTGTTGCTTCCCTCTGGACAGCACTTCATTGGTCAATCCTTGGCTAATGACAGTTTTATGATTCTGCGTGCGGACAAAGATAATCTTCACAAAGCATTAGATGTTTGGGCTCTCTTTGGTCACGCTTCTGGTCTTCGCATCAACGCTTTGAAATCGGCCATTCTCAGCTGCACGGAGTCGGATTTGCAGTCACTGGACTGGCAGGGAATGGTTGTCCCCCGTGGCTCCATTGTCAGGCATCTTGGGTATCCTTTGGGCGTTGATGTTCCCCCAAAGCAGCTACTACAGTGGATTTCACAGAAACTCACGACTAAGTTTCTGTATTGGAAGTCTCAAGCCTGGCCCTTCCATGTTCGCCTCAAAGTAGCCCAGACAATTATGTTGCCAATGCTTACATATTTCTTGCCATTGCTACCCTGGACTACTACTACACTGAATGATCTTACTAAGTCTATTCGTTTCATGTTATGGAAGAAGGATTCCTTGCATGCAGGTATTTCCTGGATTTCTTGGTCGCATGCGTGCTCCCCAAAACGCATGGGTGGAGGGGCTATTTTGGATGCCCAAACTCATATGTTGGCACTCCACTAGTCTCTTTTTCGCGCCATGTGCTCGGATTATCATCCTTGGGTCGTCATAGCCCGTTATTTTCTTGAGGATCATGGGCTTCGGCATGGTAATACCCAAATCCGCAGTTCTTGGTGGCATGTTCTTAATGCCGATTCTCGGTTCTCCAGTTCTTCCTCATCTCTGCTTGCCCATTTGGTATGTTCCTGGAGACTGGTCCTCCAGAAGTCTCAGTGGCATCCAGCGGAGGATCGCTTAGCCACTAATTCTTTTCAATTGGAACTATTGGTAATCTCGCGATTAATTTCGTGGGACGGTAAACATAAGCTTCGACCACAATTCAACTGCATGGCACGTTTGGGATTAACTTCGGTCGCGGATGCCACCCTTGCCAATCGCAATGTGTTCATGTCGTTTCGTACAGCCAGGAGGCTTTTCAGGATCCCTCGTGGATACAGGTATTTATGGGAACTGCTTTTGATGGTGCTTCAGAGCAGACAACCCTTTCCTGCCCTTGCTACGGATCGTCCCTGGCAGGATTGGGACTTTGCAGGCAGGCTGACTTTAGAAAAGGCATCAGCTAACCAGGTGTATCATCTTCTGATTAAAGATCATCGATGGCTGGTTACTAAAGCTAATATTCTATGGGGATTGCATAAATCCCGGTCATGGTGGAGGGCAACTGTGATGGAAGGCTGGTTAAATAAGACACCATTCAAATATAAGGTCTTTCTTTGGAGGGTGATGATTGGTGGTCTTCCGCTTGCTTCAGCTCTTTCCAAGCGCCGAATCTCCAACGGCAACTGTTTCTTTTGCACCACCACTGTGGAATCCGCCCGTCATCGTTTTATTTCTTGCCCCCTTGCTCAGAAAATCTGGTCATTCTTGTCAGCCGTCTGGCGAGCGATGGTTGGTTTCTCGCTACGCCCGTTTGATTGGCTTTTCGCGCAGCCCAAATATCCCTCACCGACACAGCCACATATGAAGATCTTGTTTCACTTTCTTCGATATTGGGGCTGTTGGCACAACTGGACTGTTCGGAATGCTTTCCTTTTTGATTCCGCTTATAATGTTCAGCGGCATATTGCTAGGCTTAAAGGTCTCTTGTATTGGCAGATAGATCTTCTCCGGCATTCTGACATCCTCTCTCGGGAGGACTTACGCCCCTGCATATGGCAATTTCCTCCGCGTCTTTGCTATAATTTTTGTAACTCTTTGGCCGTCTGGTTCTTGTAAAGAGTCAGTGTGTACACACGATGGGGTAGAGCCATCGTGTATCTTGTAATCATGTAAACTTTTTCGTAATTAATACAATTACCTTTTACGAAAAAAAAAAGAAGAGAGAAAGGGATAGTGAAACACAGAAAATCTGCAGTGAAGAATGCTTTATAAGGATGCAGAATTATACATAGGTGCAGAGAGAATATTTGCGTATGTCTCCACCTTGAAGATCTCGGTCTCTGTCAGCCCCGAGGGCAGTCTCCACGGTCTGCAGCTTGAAATTTGTGGGGGAACTAACCGAGATTGTTGGAGACAAAGCCTATAAATAGGCTGAAAATAATGGCCAAAAAAGATGCAGGTTGGCTGCAATTAATGCAGCTGAATGCAGGCCACGTGCCACATGGCGCCAGCCAGCCACGTGGCTCTTGCCTGTCCGGGAGATGATTAGCTAACACCCCCTCTCAGATCTTGGATAAGGCATAAGGCGGAGGGATCTGGAATGTCGGTGAAGTAGAGTCTAGGGAAGCGCCTTTGTAAACTGATTTGCAAGATTGTCCTTGGTCTTACAGTATTCCACATTGATGGTCTCATCCATAAGCTTCTCCCTGATGAAGTGGTACCGGATCTCTATGTGCTTGGTCTGGGCATGGAATACGGGATTCCGTGCCAAGGCAATGCAACTCTCATTGTTGCACCACATAATAGTAGGACGAGTTTGGGAGCAGCCAAGCTCCTCCAACAATCGCCGAAGCCACACAGTCTCACATGTGGTAGAAGATGCGGCTCGATACTCCACCTCAGTCAAAGATAGGGCTACCGTGGGTTGCTTCTTGCTACTCCAAGAGATAATCCCTGCACCCAAGGTAAAACGATAGCCTGTAGTAGACCGCCTATGATCCACATCGCCAGCCCAATCCGAATCACTCCAACCTACAAGAACAAGATTGGAAGTACATGTACCTGTTGGATAGGAAATCCCTAGGTTAGAGGTTCCCCTAAAAAATCGTAGTATCCTTTGAGCAACTTGCCAACACACTTGTTGAGGTGCACTCATGAACCTAGCCAAGAGACCTATAGCAAAACATAGATCAACCCGGGTGTTGAGAAGCCAAATCAACGATCCAATCAGTTGGCGGTAGCGGGTAGCATCCGCCAAAGGACAATCTGAGTGTGAAGTGGCCTTCTAGTTCGGATCCATAGGAGTAGAAATGGATCGACAATCCTCCATCGCAAAAGTCACCAAGAGCTCTTGTACATATCTCTGCTAAGAGATGAAAATCCCCCTCTGAGTTTGATAAATCTCGTGGCCCAAAAAGAATTGAAAAAGTCCGTTATCTCAAACTTCTGATGTAAGGCTGCCTTCGTCTTTGTGACCTTTTGGGCATGGTCACCTATAACAATCAAGTCAAATCAACATACAAAATGAATAACACATGACCACCTTTAGAAGTGTGCACATAAAGTTGCGGATCGGCCCTAGAGCACTGATATCCCAACTTTGCTTTAATAAATGAGTCAATCTTCTTGTTCCAAGCACACAGAGCCTGCTTTAGGCCATACAAGGCCTTCTTCAATGTGTAAACCTGCCCATCTGAGGAATCAAAACCAGGAGACTGCTCCATATAGATCTGCTCCTTCAAATCACCTTTCAAGAAGATCGACTTCACATCCAGTTGAAAGAAAGGCCAGCTCCTATGACCAGCCAAGGCAAGAACAGCACGGTCGTTGCCACATGAGCAGTGGGGGAAAAAGTATCATGGAAATCAATGCTTGGGCGTTGAGCAAAACCTTTAGTAACAAGGTGGGCCTTGTGCTTGTTCAAAGAGCCATCACTGTGGTACTTGGTCTTGAAGACCCATTTGACACCAATCACCTTCTTATGAGAGGGAAGGGGCACAAGGTACCAAGTGCCATTTCACTCAATAGCCTGCAACTTGGCTTCCATCATTTTCCGCCAATGGTTAAGACTGTAAAGCCTCCTTCACGGAGGTAGGCTCTCTATCTTGTATAACACGAGACATCAAACAGTAGTTAGAGCAAACAAGCTTCGTAGAATGTGCCTCCATGACTGCCGCGGTCCATCCTGCGGTTGCCACTTCTCAAGGATGCCCTCGATCCTTGAATCTTGGAGCGTGTCATGGGCCCAATGAGGAGGAGGTCGGGTCTCGCCTCGACGCTCGCCATTTGTTGAAGTTTTTTGAAGGTCCATCGACGACTGAGGAGCAATCAGTGAATTGGGTGGCTGGGAACTAAGCTCCTCATCTGAAGAAGAATCCTCAAGAGTCAGGCTCTAGAGGAACAGTTGCTGGGGCCCAGCTATCACTGGGATCTCCAAGAACAAGGTGGCCCTCACCCCCCTCTAGGGTTGGAACCTCCATGAACCGAACATCACAGCTCGTGTAGACACCCCGCTTAAGATGATTATACAATCGGTAGCCTTGAGACTACGAGCTATAGCCCATACACACTTGTCTTTTGGAAGCCGCTTCAAATTTGTCACGTTGTGTCTTCGAGATGTGAACATAGGCATCACATCCAAAGACCCTGAAATAAGAAACATCTGGCATTGACCCAAAGTACACCACACAAGGAGTCATACCTACAACAATAGAAGTAGGGGAACGGTTAAGGACATGAGTAGCAGTAGCCACAACCTCAGCCCATAGACACTGAGGTGTCTGATGATGCTCGAGTATGGTACAGGTCATCTCGATCACATTGCGATTCTTCCGCTCTAAGATGCCATTCTCGTGAGGGATGTTTGTATTGGCAAACTCTTGGTGAATACCACAATCAACACCACAAAAACGAGCAAACTCATTAGAAACAAACTCTCCGTCCTTATTCGATCGTCAAACTTTCAGCTTCTACCCCGATCGGTTCTCCTCAAAGAGCAATCGATCTTTAAAGTTGGAGAAAGCCTCTGACTTGAGCTTCAAGAAATAGGCCCATGTCATCGTGTTGTAATCATTCACAATTAGCATGAAATACAAGCTCCCTCTAAGGGACTTCGTCGTCATCAGTCCACAAAGATTAATAGAAACAAGCTCCAAGGGTGCTGAAGACCGCCTTGAAGCGCTGTTGGGAACAACATCACAAGTCTATTTTCCATGGATGTAGGATACACAAGGCTGCTGGCTCACCACAATGTCTGGCAAACCTCAAACAAATTGGCCCTTAGACGCCTTCCAAAGGTAATCATAATTGAAATGACCAAACCGAGCATGCCAAAGCTTGGATTGAGTTTGAGAGGTAAGAAGAAGAGAAGTCAAGGCAGAAGAAGACCGCAACTTGTAGACTCCATTCTTCTCATAACCTAAAGAAACAACATGTCTCGATCCTTGATCAAGAATCTGAAAAGAATCCACATCGAATTCGACCAAAAGGCTGAGGGCACAAATCTTGTGCACCGAGAGAAGATGATACCCCAAAGTTGGCACATAAAGTACCTCGGATGCATGGGCACCACCATGTCCATCTAGAATAAGATGCATGTTGCCCCGTCCCTGAATTGGATTAGACGAACTATCACCAATGAGAATCTGACCATGGGAAGGCTGCAAATGGGCAACACCTGTTGAAGAAGGAGTCATGTGCGGGGAGGCACCACTAGCGACAATCCACTCCCGAGTGAATGGGGTCTTTGACACAGCATCAGAAGCTGTCAGGGTCGAATCCTCAACCATCTCCAAATGGAGGAAAGCAACTGATGAGGGAGCAGCCACCGCTCCGGAATCCTTTGAAGATTTCTCCTTGTTCTTTTGCTTCTTCTTTTTCTTCTGTTGGGGAAATCCTTCTTCTAGCGACGTGTTTTGCCACAAATGTGACAAGTAGACTCCTTGTCTTTGGCCTTCTTAGATTTGTCCTCCTCCTTCTTTTGGTCCTTCCCCTTCTTTTGAGAGGATTGAGTAACCAAGGCCTTAGATTTTGAAGCATTGGTTCCTTTTCATAGGGAACCAACTCCTCCCACGGAAGAGTCTCAGACCGCCTTGAAGCAATCAAGGTGGAATAAAAACCATTGAAGTGAGGCGGTAGCTGTGAAAGGAGAGTGATCGCCATGTATTTAGAAGCAATGACCTTCCCTGCGTTTTGAACTTGCATTTGAAACTGGCTTAGCTTGTTGACACTCATGGTCCACATCTGCACTTCCAAAGAAACTCGCTTTATGATGGTCATCTGATTATACATCTAATCCAACTCGAGCCATATTTTCCAGGGCACCGTCAAATGCTCTATATGAGAGATAATAGCTGTAGTACAAGAGAGAAATAAAAACAAGAAAATGCGAGCATTGAGTTTATCTCAATGTGCTTGAGCCTTTGCCAACTCCACCTTCTCATTGGAAGAGAGTTAGGACTCGTCGTGCGAAGAAGGATGATGGATAGTCTTCTTAACAAGCTCCGCCAAATCATAGGACTCCAATATGGCAAGCATCATGACCCGCCAAATGCGGTAGTTCTCACCATTGAGCTTTTGATTTGAAGGAAGAGCCAGTAGGACAGGCACCTTTCGGTCCATGATCGCTTGAAACTCTGTCTTGGCCTCAAAAGACATCTTCACCTACAATGCTTGCACAAAACACAAAGAGCAGCCCCCTCTGACTGTGAAAATACAGCTTACTAGGGCTATGGTTCGCTCGTCCTGCTCCTCCTTTACCCGCCGGAGGCGATGAAAAGGTAAAATCTGCACTTGAAGGCCCAAAACGCAGCCTTCTTTCTTCTCTAACAGCAAAAAACAGCAGGAACTTCAGCAAATCTTCTCTTTTCTTGCACGCCCACACTCGCCTCAGCCTTGTTTTGATGCGGAGCCCACCTGCTCACACTTGAACGCTGATAACATAGCCTTGTGTTACGCTGAAATCTCCTCTTCAGATGGGTCCAGCCTAGGTCAGTCCTCCAGTGCTCTAATACTATGTCAGAGTGAAGCAATGCGTAAGCGAATGACCAAGACAAAGAGTGAACAGGAGAGAAGAGAGAGAGAAAGAGATAGTGAAACACAAAATTTGCAGTGAAGAATGCTGTATAAGGATGCAGAATTATACATGGGTGCAGAGAGAATATTTGCATATGTCTCCACCTTGAAGATCTCGGTCTCCGTCAGCCCGAAGGGCAGTCTCCACGGTCTGCAGCCTGAAATCTGTGGGGGACAACTAACTAAGATTGTTGGAGACAAAGCCTATAAATAGGCTGAAAATAATGGCCAAAAAAGATGCAGGTCGGCTGCAATTAATGCAGTCGATTGCTGCAGTCTGACTGCTTCAGTCTGACTGCAGGCCACGTGGCACCTAGCCAATTGCGTGCCACGTGGCACCTGCCTATCCGGGAGATGACTAGCTAACACATCCATATACTCCATGGTCGTACATGTACTTAAATGGATCAACTGCTACCATCAATTGTTCATTGAAGCATGTTAATTGCAATAGTCATTCATATATATATATATCTATCTATATATATATATATATATATATATATATATATATATATATATATATATATATATATATATATATATATATATATATATATATATATATATATATATATATATATAGATATATATATATATCTATGTATGTATGTATGTATGTATGTATGTATGTATGTATAAAGCCATTTTGCATGGCATTTGATTATTGCATTAGGAGATATTTTCAACACATCCTTACACCACTTGAGATTCAAAACAAGCTTGTGTTGAGTCTTGGTGCTCACAAGTTTCTTATCCACCTTGCTCTATTTTCTGCCGGCATTGCTACTTGTCTTGACCAATTTCTCTCTCCTCTCTAATATGTCCCCCAGGATCCAACTTGCCCACAAGATACAACACAAGCCATACTCACGACAAAGAATGTAAAGCGAATGGAGCCAAATGGGCTCACTCTCAAGCTTGGGAGCTAGCATCATACTTGGTCATGACCATGTCCCAAGAGGTGGCATCCCATTCCACGAGCCCACACTGTCTCACTGTATGGACGTGTTGATTGTGAGCAAAGAGTTCAAGAGTGGTGATCCCATAATGATTTGCACAATAGGGCCTTGAGTCCCTTAAATAGGACTCAATTGCCCTAACCCAAAAGTTTTCCTAGTGCGTTGAGACTAGGTCATTTTAATGACCATTGTGGCCCATGCTGCTAGTGTCTACTTAGATGTCCAAGGATGTAACACTTACCTCCTTATGAATAATTACTGTCCTTGGTAATATTGCTAGAAATGACATGGGAAAACAACTCTTCAATGAACCTACCAATTACCAAGTAGCCTCCATCTTTGGGCGGTTCTTCCACTTGACTCAATATTTTAGTCTTGGGACAAATGGTGTGACAAGACCGTTTAGTCTTATTGTCAAGAACCTATTTGTTTTCGAGTAGAATATAGTGAGCAGTGTCTTTCAGTCGCATGACTTGCTTGATTTGGATGATTAGTTTACTATGTACTAGTTGTTCTTTTAAACGACTTATGTGGAACATCGGGTGAACTCAAATATCTGGAGGCAAATCCAACTCATTAGGACATCCTACTCATTTTCGTGGTAATTTGGAAAGCTTTACAATATATCAAAGACGACTTATAACATTTGCTAGATATGGCCAATCTTAAGATCATGGTCATTGACTATTTTCTTGGGAGAACTGTGTAGTTTATATAAGTGCTTGTTAAAGAGACTAGCCAACTCATGTCTTTTAATGGTCGTCTTCGATAGAATGAATTGCCATCTCCATTAATTGGTCAACTATGACCCAAATATAAAGTCCATGGAGATACTACTCCACTTTTTATTGGGAATTTGACAAGAATGTAACATCCGTGCTTGTTACTTTGAGGGCACATGAAGCAAGGACACCAATCTTCACTTCAAGTGGCATTGGGTTGGCCTTCTTTTTTCTTTTGTGCTTTTAAAGTCGACTGATGAGAAGTTGCTATAGTAAGGGCTTTCTTTGACTTAGAGCTAGAAATGGCTCAATGGGGACCACCCGTCGACCAGCCATGTTTGCTCCCAGCCAAAGTATTGTAAAGTTCTTTGCATATTTGTAGACATCCTCTAAAGAATGAAAAGGGTTGGACAATACTTTATTTCGGTACTCTAGTGGTAGTCCAAAAAGGTAACATATGTCAAGGAATGCATGTGGGTCGTTGAAGGCCTTCGTGTTGTGTAGAGGGACTTTGAACTCTTGAGAGTATGTGTCTAAGTAATTAGATTGTTAGTTTACAAACTACTTTCCAAAACATGTCAAAATTTTGGCCATGTGTGGGGCTTGGGGCGCAGCCTTGCTCGCCAAGCATACACCTTTCTGTGAGGAATGATTTGTATCCATTTGGTGTGTTGTATATCCTTGAATTGCTACAAATCACAATGTGCATTGAGTTGGCTAGCCACGAAACAGTATTTGTCTCATCACATTTCTTATTTTGTCCTTTGAAGGGATTAGGTTGGAATAGAAGAGGCAAAGTCCACATGGCTGGTGCACAAATGGAAAATGGGCAATGCATAGTTTGGTGAGCTGCCAGTGCATCTCCTTAAGCTATGGTTGCAAAGCCACCACAAGGGATGGATCTATGTTTGACATGAGGGAAGAAGAGCCTTGGGAATTGCCCATATGTATGCTCAAGATCAAGGGAAGTCAGACGAACATCCTTCGTGTTGAGATCTGGTCACAATTGGTGCTTCGAATTTAGGCGCATCGTGAGAAGTGATAGTGACAAAAGAGAGTAGTGGTGTTGAGAGATATGAGTGAGAGAACATGCAATGTACAGAGAGTTTTTAATAAGTGAGTGCAAAAGTGTTGTTCTAGAGAGAGAAGATGAGAGGATTATTGATAGTTATAATAGTAGATTGTAGGTGAAACTGGGTTGCATTTAATGCATATTTTGGTGGCTCTTTTTTTTAGGGACTTGAGCAATTACGAACCGGCTTAGGAACAAATATACCAAGATTAATTTATTCCCTATAAGCAAATTGTTCTTATTGAGATTTTGGCAATTATGCCATTGATCAAAGAGAGTACAAAAGAGCCATCCACATGGACACTAAATTGGTTGATATGTCATGTTGATATGTGGCCTTCCCAGAACACCCTTGCCCGCTCTTTACACAATTGGTCTAGACCTTGGAATAGCCATGTTGGCTTGGTTTGTGCAATTTGCTAGAAGATGCTAGATGTCCACTATCTCCACACTAGTTGTTGGCCAATAGCGGATCAACTCACCATGCTAGCTGTTGGCCATTATCAATCACCACCTACATATTTACACCACCCCTCACCAGTCTTGTTTGGTGTTGGTTGTATTGGTGGATAGGAGCCTTGACTTTCCTCTCTCCTCCTGGTTCATTGTTTCTCCCTCCTTGACAAGCTTCACTCCCTCTTCCAAACTTAATGTTCTCTCTCCTCGATAGTATTGCTCTGAATACCATCCTGAGCACAACTATCGAATAAGAAACATACCTTGTTGTACCCACCACCTACAGCACATATCCCTTGTGCATGCTTCTCTTGCTAGTAGCATCACATACCACCCTATACAAGATAAAAGCATACTTCTGAAGCATGGACCATCAAGGTCTCGTGAGTGAACAATGGTTTTGTGCACGTAATCGTATCCCATGCAAGATAGTTGGTTGATGCTCTAATACCAATGATACGTCGCTAGAGGATCCAACTTGCACATGTGACAACGCAAGTCATATCCACAGCGAAGAACATAAAGGGAGTAGATGTCAGCCTCACCTCCTCGCTAGAGAGCCAAACGGGCTCACTCTTGAGCTTGGGAGCTAGTAATATATTGGGTCATGACCATGTCCCAAGAGGGGGCTCTAACATGGGGATGGGATTGGGATAATATGTTGAGCAGATGGGAACAAAGAACGTAAAGGGAGTAGATATCAGCCTCACCTCCTCGCTAGAGAGCCAAACGGGCTCTCTCTTGAGCTTGGGAGCTAGTAATATATTGGGTCATGACCATGTCCCAAGAGGGGGCTCTAACGTGGGGATGGGATTGGGATAATATGTTGATCAGATGGGACATTGTCAACCACTACTTTGATCACTAGCAATACAATTGTTGGTGCCTTTGACATGCCTTGCAAGTATGTAGTACCTACACTTACACGTGTATGGCAGAGTTGATGCCAAGAAAAAAGAAGATGCAAATATGGTTGTTGCTAGAATCTTTTACCATGAACACATTGCTTTTCTTCCAAAAAGATCAGATTATTTTAACAAGGTTATCTTGAAGTACTTGAAGACACATTATGGCCAAAACCTTTTGTTGCTTGGTCACTTGAGTACATGCAGTGGTGCTTTGAGTCAAGTGTTTATTAGTGATGAGTATCACATAAATGCATTATTCTCCATAGTGATTGGAAAGAAAAGCACCATGTGTGCTAGAGATGCTTCATTTTGGGGGGTGATGTGTCAGCTTGATGCCATCGTGCTGCCTATTATGTGTTTGCTAAGACTCATGGAATGCATGGAGCTACACTTTTAAGTATGTGATACTATGGATAGGTTCATTGAGCAGCTAAGGTCCTTTTCCGTTGTTCCAATGATGATAATGGTTAGATGGAATCATGGAGGAGGTGCATGTATTATGCAAAAGAAGGTGGAACTTGTGTTATTCTCCTTTACATACATTTGGATACATTTTCTATCTGGAGTTTCAGAAATTGTTGTTAAGAGATAGATCATGAGGTTGTAGCTGGTTGGAATGTAATCTTGAACAGCAATGGAGACATGAAACGAAAAGTTAGAGACAATCTTTCAAAGTATAGAGATTGTTAGGGCATGCATGGTTATTAGGATACATAGGATGACAAAATGTAGAGTCAGGGTTGCTTTATAGTGGGATGATTGTGCATCCAATGGGCTTGAGCTACATGCATTGGTAATCAGGATTTTGAGTGCTACTATGAGCTCCTTGTGTTTGGAGCAGTTATGGAGCTCTTATTCTGACATTGTTTTGAAAAGGAGGAATTCATTGGGTGTGCAAAAGCAAACGATTTAGTAATTGCTAGTGCTAAATTGCATATGTTGGAAAGCAATGCGGTTGTGAGGAGCAGCAGTATCGAGCTGAGCAGGAAGTTTTGGAGGATGATTATGTCATGCAGGAGATAGAGCGTTGTCCTATAGGCTATTGATGCTATGGAGCATGAGGCCAGCTAGGCTAGCACCTTTAGGCTATACATCTTTACTGGCATCCCACCTCTCAGTTGATGAGTCTAGATCATGTACATGGAGTATAGAGTGTAAAATCGTTTTGTTGTTTTGGAGTCCACTCATTTTGCTCAATTGCTGTCACCATGGTATTCAGTCTTGAGTGTTGACTATTGGACTTTTATGGCCCTTGGGTTCTATGAATCTATTTCTGATTATGTGACATCACGATTCAATTGACATGTTCCAACTTTCATGGCTTGTTTATTGTTTTATTTGAACTTTTTAGGAGGTTTTTTGAGTCAAAGCATCATTTTGTAAAAGTTTCTTTATAGAGTATTTCATTTTGTAAAAGTTTGTTTATAGAGTATTCCAGTTATGTCAAGAGAACATGCAATTTTCAACTCCCTATTCTGGTTCCGGTCTGGTGTAACGTCCTCATCCCATGTTGCTATGGTTGTTGATGATGAGGTCCCATTCTAGTGGAAGGAGATCTATGTGTTTTCAATTAATGAAACAAGGGGCTTGGACCATGCTAATTTCGTGTCTTGATACTCTGTATGTGCAAGAATCAGAATCATCATATCCTACTGTCATGCAGAATTGAAAAGTACCAGCTTCTCCTAGTGTCTTGTCAAATGATATCTGTGCGTATAAATATACCTCCCTAGTTGAGGTTTGGGACGGCACATTTGACCAGTTCAAACTTCAAAGGCTTAGGGAGGCCTGGAGCTAGGGCAGGTGATTGATGGTTAGTAGTGCACTCAGTCAGAGACTCACATCATGGTGAACTCTGCAGGGTCAAATTCCTAAGAGCTAATGCAACTGTACACCTAAGGTGTGCCCGCCATGCCATCATCCTCGGGTCCTTGTAGCATGTCCTGGTAGTATGGGAAACCAGTATGTCAGGGATAACAGTGGCTTGGCGGGGACAGACAATACGTGCTTTTGGTCAATCATTGTTGGAAGGTGGTTGGGCCTGCATCCCCATAGATTTTCTGCAGTTTGTGTGTCTGTGGCTGTTTTGCATGTTAAAGAAATCCCAGGGTGTGGGATCCTGATTCCCTGTATTATTTCCCGCTTGATATAAGCAATTACTTCAATTGTTAAGTATATCTGTATGGACTGTCAAACTGGAGTCAAGTACAACCATCTTTGACAAGAAATGGTGGTGGTAGGCATCAATGTGAATGAGAAACCCGTTTCATACCTGGGCATTTCAGAAACCTATGGAACACCTTTTTTAAATATCCAAAAAAGGCCTACCCTAAAAAATGTATTTGAACTTTTGCGATCAACATTTATCATGGATTCATTTGACACACTGATATGGCCATTGACATTGATTGCAAGAATTTTCTGGAGTTGTTGTCTACGATGCATTTATATATTGGTGACTTCTTCTATAACTAAAGCTAATGTTGTCATGGATAATGGACCGTGATGCATGTATATATTGATGCTATGTTGAATTTCCATTTGCATTGTATAGGATCATGAATTATGATGAATTACATTATATGAGTCATACTCCATACGTATAAAGTCTCATGATACTTTTCTTCCATCTCAAATGAAACTCATTTCTAATGTTTTGGGAAACTCATATGAAACCTATGAAACGCCATTTCAGAAACTCTTGGCAACTATGCATGGGGCTAAGCTTGCATGTCTAGTAATCCCATCTTTTAAACTGGGCGGCCAATCTGCAAATTCATGTTGAAGTGCATCCAAGGGCTACTTTATGTGTGTATATTTTGTGCCGCCGTGTTTCTTTTTCTGGGAAGAGGTTACTTCACATTGTTGATGCAATCAATTGCCTTATTCTTCTGATCTTGCAGTGGACATGCTGAAATGGGTTCGCTTGGACAGCTTGCTGATAAGCTCTGTACACAGAAACACGGATGGTGAAGAAGATGATTGCTGGATCTTTCTGCTCGTCTCCAGTGAAGGACATGTTGCTAAGGTTCTCTTTTGATCATTTTGTTTTCTCAAAAGGCTATTTTGGTACCTAGTGGTGTTTGTAGGTGGAGCATAGTAAAACCTTGTTTAAAATGAACTGCACATTGGTGTTCTCTATCATAAAATTTTTGGTGCTTGGCCTGTGCACAGTTTTAAAAGCTTTATCTATGGTAAGCGTTCATGCATATGCTTATCTAGGCCACCTTTCTATGCAGGTTTCAGGACTAGAATACAAGTGTATAATTCTTGCATGCTGACAGAGAATTGCATTTGCTGTTTCAGCAGTGGAATGGCTTTTTAAGAGAGAATTAAACACAAAGAAGGGTGAATGCCAAGCAAATCAGCAGGAGAATCTGCATGCATGTTTTTATCCCGTCTGTGGAAAGTATTCATGCTTATGCTTATGTGAAGCACCTTCATATGCAGGTTTCAGGACTAGAATACAAAATTTTAAAGTTCTTGCATCCTGACAAAACTTATGATTTGCTGTTTCAACTATAGATTGGCTTTTAACATATAATTGAACAAGAAAAAGGGTGAATGCCAAGCAAATTAGCTAGATAATCTGCATGCATGCTCCCCAACATGTAATCTGTCATTTAACCATCATACAGCCTACTTATCACATGGATGTCTATTTTCTGTGACCCCTACATGCCACAGACATTCTGCATTTGAACAGCCTTACATGTATATATATTTATTGCACAAACATCCAAGTCTATATAACTTTTATGTGATGCCGAGTACCATTCACACTTATGTCTATTATCTCTGATCCACCTAGGGCACAGACATTCTGTTGACATTTTTGCCATAGAAACATTCACCGTTTCTTATTAGAATGGGAAACCATTTGATTTATTTCTGAATATTTTTTCTCTCAAGCACTAAAATGGCTACATCTTGGACTTGCAGGATGTTAGTAGCACTAAGATCCTGACTTATGAGCTATTTACAGAACTTAGTGAATCAATCTTACCTTCGGGAACTGGTCCTTACATGTTGGCAAGTTTTTTGCAAACATGGTATGCCTTTGTAATCATTGCTGGCAGTCTCTAAGTTTTTGAGTTATTTTGGTAACAATGTATTCCTTATTATCTTTTTCTATTTGTTTCTTTAACCACCAATGTTGTCCTAGCAGGGAGTTAGAATTAATGATATTGTTGGAATCCATTTGAACATGTTCCAAATCTAATTGGTACAGATTCTTTAGTGAGCAGTAAGTGCATAACATTTGATGATGACATCTTTGCGAGGGTCAATGTTAAGCTAGCTGCTCTGGAAATTACAAAAAACATTTGTTAAGGCTAGCAAAGGAAGCATTGAGAATCCGTCTCATTTTCTCATGACTTATTGCTTTGTTACTTAGTCTTGAAAGATTGAGATTTAGTAAGAATAAAGCCTATGTCAAAGATAAAGGACCCAGCAACTCCACCCCACCTCCCGTCCTTCTTTGTCTACCTTTGGCTGCCCTGCCATAGCCCATGTGCATCTCTATCTGCACATGGGAGCTAAGGAGTATACCCATACCATTTTGACTTCCTCAACCCTCTCTGAGATTGCAGTAGTGTCCCTGCGTGAGGTGACCAGTAAAGTGTTTGGTCACAAGTGCTAGGCATGCTTCCTTGGATGACCAACTTTTCCTGTTACAGTTTTATGGGCAAGGCATTTGGACATACATTACAAATTAGCAAGTTTTTCTTTTCCTCTAGTGGTGGAAATCTGAAGTCCAAGGCAATGAATTGTGGTTGAGATGGCCCAAACTGCTCCACCATCTTGCGATATGCTCTAGCATGTGCTTTGGGATGTACTTTGGAGTTAGGTGGAGGAGCACATGATCTAGTGGCTTGGTGTGGGTGGACTTGAGCACTTGACCAGTTTGTGGCTTGCTTGCATGATGGATGTCTATTGGAAATTGGTAGGACAGGACAACCCCATCTTAGCATCATCCTTTGAGCTGCCCACTCCAAAATGGATATGTAGGAGTGGCTGCATGTTCGGGTTGTGTCTCCTTTCTGCTGCAGCAGTGAGATGTAGCTATTAATGTGACTTTGGATGTCTATTCTACAGTTTAAGGTCCCAACAACATCACCCCTGTACTTAATTCTCAAGGGATTGGATTTCATCTGCTAAACTATTGGCTAAATGTGATTGTATGACCATCGTTAGATTGGCTTCCTCATAGAAGGTTTGCACTGGTCTACAGATGTGAGATTCGACACCCTCAAAGGTGAATGTGACATTTATAATGGAATGCCTTATACCAAGAAGTGAATTGTCATGTAAATGCTCCAGGCAAGTGTTGTCTTTCATGTGCTGTGTATCAGCGTAGTGATCTAAAGGGCTATGGAATGCATGCCTCCAAGAAGCCAACTGTCACATAGAGGCGTAATTGTAAGGCATCAGAGAGGCAGACTAAAGGAGTAGGAAGTGTTCTTTTTGAGACAGGCGCATAAGATGCGTGGAGAGATTTTTATTTAGGGGAATGGGTTCCTTGGAGTTTTCAGGTGTTTGTAAAGGATGGGTGGATGCTATTTGGATCATGTGGGACCTTGGTAGGTTTGATCTTCGGAGATCGGGTTACAGCTGTGGTAGTGAAGTGAACTTGTAGGGCATATCTCTCTCGGATAATGCTTCTTTTCTTTGATCTCTGGTTGTACTAGCTTTGATAGGTTTGATCTTTGGAGATCGGGTTACAGCTGTGGTAGTGAAGTGAAAAACTTGTAGGGCACTACTCTCTTCGATAATGCTTCTTTTCTTTGATCTCTGGTTGTACTAGCTTCTGTTGAGCAAGCAAAGTCATCAAATGCATTAACAAATAATTGTACTGCATTAAATGCTAATATGGTCTCAATTTACAGCCCCGAAAATGCTTTATTATATTTAGTTGGCATTTGTGGTTCATGAATAGGAATGGGCATTGTCACTCTCCAATGCTTGGGGGTTGCTGCCCCACAGGAGTGGCTGGTTGCTGCCATATGTAGCTATTCTGCTGTCGGCCACCTCAGCTCATGCTGCTGCCCTGTTCAGTTTGCTGTGGCCTAGCCTGCGGCTGCCCAACCTGTTGTTCGTTGTCATGTTGAGGCTTACTGTTTTCCAGCCTTTTGCCCTGCGTTTGAAGCTGCTCACTCCACTGTCTATTGTCATCATTTGCATCATCAACAGCAACATTGTGTTTTGCTGCTGGATGGTCTTCTATCAGCTGGTGACATGTGCAGCTGCTGGCGACCTGGTTGCTAATCAGCTACTTTGTGTTTTGCTGGTTACAGCTCCCAGCCAAAACTCCTTTGGTGACAGCCTGTGAGGACTGATCTGATCCCTCTGCCACTTCTCTCATAGTGTCTACTCTGACAACCCACTTCCCAAAGGACTGCATTTCGCTCCCTCCACAGAGCAGTTCTTATCCTTGTCGTTGACACCTTTGCCTGAAGGACTGCATTTGCCACCCTTCACAATGCACATATCTTACAGGTGTTACTGCTTGATTGTCCATGACAATGTAATTATCTCTGAGCTCTCCTCACCTCAGTGTCAATATTAGAGGCATGGTAAGTTTGAGGCTCACTCACTCTTTCTCACTCCATTTTATCAGTATGATTCAATGTTCATCATTCATCTTCATTCTTTTTCTGTGTCCTGAGTCCTTTATCATAGTGTCTGCTCTACAAATTGTGTGATTCCCACAAACCCTACCATTTCTCAACGTCATCCTCCTTGGGGTGGCTAATTCTTGACTCCATCTATGAAATAGAGACAGTGGGGGATATTTGGTGAAGGGTTTTGGAGCATGTCTTGGGATTTGAGGAGGAGGCGTTAATTGATCATGGAGTCAATTAAGTTTGACCAACCAGGAGGTGGCCTTGAGGGTGATGCAACTATGCTGTTAAGACGAGAGGACCATTAATCTGAACAAGTTTTTATGGGACTATTCTCTCAATCTGGAGGACGTGCTAGCCAAGACAGCTCTAGGCAACATTGGGAAGAGGAGAATACACCTGCTTAGCTTCGTAGGTCTAAAGGGGGGTACCATGTGTAGGGAAAATTTTCCAAGTGCATCTGCCCAAAGTGACTTGATATCAAAATTGTAGTCTCAGAGACCAATAGGGGAGAGTGCACACTTAGAGATCAGTATGGGAGCCTTTGGAGTTCAATTCATCTTACAGATCAGATTGGAAGGGTGTGGAATTGCCTTGAGGACTATGACTTTCCAAAGCGAGTCTTTCTGCAAACGCAAATTGCAACTTCTTTAAGACCATTGCATTGCAGAGAGGAGGTTTGGGTGAGCATTCAAAGTGATCAAGATGTGTCAATACTTCTCACCTTTTAGGGATTAGGAGGGGGATAACCATAGAGGTAAGCATGGGATTTTCAAAGCCTTAATCTTTGCTTTATGGAAGGAGGTGAAGCCACTCTTGCTCATAGGGCTTTAGGAAATTTTCAGCACAAGAAGGATGCCTGTCAGCCTCTCAGTGTGATGATTGTCTACTTCCCAAAGGAGGAGAGTGGTAGGAGTTGAACACATGGAGACCCATCACCCTCTTGTTATATTGACCAAGATCGTTAATAATCATTCAAGGGACATGTATATCTAGGATAGAAGTAACTTAGACAAAATCCTTAGCTTCTTTGAGGCCTTAGATTGGACATAAGATAGATACAAGACAAATGGCCAAGGGATAACCATCCCTCTCTTGATTTTGAGAAAGATTATGATAGAGTTGCCTAGGCTTTCCATCACAATGGAAGGGTGGATTGGCCACCTTCTTATCCTAAGCCAACAATAGAGCAATCACCGGTAGTCTGCTGTGGCAGGAGATCAGAGAGGTACAATTGAATAGGGTTGTGAAGAAACATCCTAAAGTAGAAACATAAATGAAAGCGTACAATAAAGCATAAACTCAATCATAGTTGCCAAGGGTTTCTGTAACAGGAGGTATGAAACGGCTTTCATAGGTTTCATACAAGTTTCATAAAATGTTAGAAATGGGTTTCATTCGAGATATTGAAAAGTATAAAGGTTTTATATAGATATACTATATGACTCATGTGACGTAGAAAACATAGATTGGCACTACTCATTATTCTATACAATGCAAATGAACATTCAACATGAGATCAATATTTGCATGCATAATGGTCCACTATCCATGCCCAACATCAACTTTAGCTGCAAAAGGAGCCATCAACATATTCAATCATCATGGAGAACAACTCAAAACAAAAAACTCCGGCAATCAATGCCAATATTGATGCCAATGTGTTAATTAAATCCATGATAAATGACAATTACAAAAGTTCCATGACGTTTAGGGTATGGCATTAGAAAGTTGAAAACAAGTGTTTCATATGTTTATGAAACACCTAGGTATGAAATGAGTTTCCTAACCATATGAAACGGGTTTCTCGACAACTATAAACTCAATAGAACACACTGAGGGTTAGGGGAACTTAGAGACAATGAACTCATGGAAATTTGAATGAATGGATGAATACTAAATATATAATGCTCATGCAACAAACAAACCATACTGGGAATGAAAATTGTACTCCGGACTATCGTATCTCGAGGACTGAGGCAGAAGTAATGAGTGTGAGAGTGTGTTGTACTCTTGATGGATCTTGAAATGTAGCAAGGCAGCCTCCAAGATGTTGGACACCAGCAAATGCAATAGAGGATCTTGGATGTGGTGGTAGATTGGCAATGAGGAGAGAGAATATTAGCAAACACAACCTTCAAAGGAGTGTTAGATACTGAGGTGGCAGCTACAGAGTGAAAACATAGATGTAGATGGAGGCCTCCAAGCCATGTGACAACAAAATCATCAAAAGGCCAAGGTGTAGATCATCGCTAGTTGCAGTGAGTGCTCCTAATGCAGTCGCCAAGTGTAGAATAGGTCACCAGGTTACAAGCGCAGTTGCAGTGGAGCTGGGTCAGCAAGGTGATGAATGGAAGGAGAGCAATTAGCAAGGTGGAGCCTGGAAATAGACTCTAGATGTTAGCAACCTGCAAGGAATAACATCAGTTGAGATGTTTTCTGCGAACGGGGTGTAGGTAACACATGAAACTTGCAAATATGAGATTGATATGAATGGAAAGCAGTCTATCTACTTTATTTTTGGGGTTGTTCAAGAGGCTAATTCAGCATGTAATGCTTATTTTAGGTCAACACGCCCTTTCAGGCCCAAAAATTGAGCTAGAAAGGAAGACCAACTCAAAGTTTTGTTTGCTTTGGCATTTTTACCCCAAGGTATCCCACTCTAAAGCAGCTAGGACATCGGATAAAGGTTGCACGATGGTTGTCCAATGGCCTACCAAGACTATAGAGGCAATGATTATCTTACCAAGGGAGTTCAAGGGGTCACCTTAGAGAGGCCAGGGCATCAGACAAAGAGTGCATGTTGGTTGCCCAATGGCCTACCAAGTCTTGCAAAGGTGGATGGAATCACAATAAACTCTTGTTTTTACTTAGAGTGTTTGTTTCAAAAAATGTGGATTGTGGTTGATTAAGTAATTGACGGGAGACTAAGGGGAAGACCCAAAGGCTTTCACAAAATAAGCAAGCTATCCCTACTACTACTAGGTGTTGATGACGAAGGAATATGCTAAGGGTGTGTGAAGCAAATATGGTGTGTATGTGGAGAGGTGAAAAAGATGTGTGGAAAGCAAGCTAGCAAAGCTAAGCAAGCAAGGGAGACTGCCATGTGCAATGCCATGAATATACTGGATCGAGAGTTGACCACTTCAAAAGGAAGAAAAGAGATAGATGTGCACAAATGCTTGTTTATAGAATTGAATACTGATGCACTAGAGTTATGCAAGTGTCAATATAAGTGTGATCACGTTTATGCAAAATGCTATGCAACGGTGCCACTTGGATAGTGTCCTTGTAGAGAAATTGGTCACTTGTCCAAGTGCCCTTTTACAATCATGTCATCTTGATGATGCGGATGAAGATACAAAGTATAATATACATACTGCTTGAAAAGAAACTGTAAACAACATCATGTCACCAATAAGATGAGAAAGCCAACCCTTTGAAAGTGGAAGAGAAAGTTGGAGGGAATCACCCTTTGCTCGTTAATCTAAGGAAGTAGGGGAGGGTGTACCTAGGCCGGTCCTAGGTAGAATTTATTGCAACACCGGCCGATTGATCAGAGACGCATGAGATTTGCGCTGGGGTTCGTGAAGTCGCTTGCCACAGGGATGCTTTGAGATGGGAGAAATTAGCGAAATAAAACTTATCCAGAAGAATTTTGAATAAGAAACCAATTCTTGATTAAAAAAATATATAGGCAAGTTACAGGTTCATAAGACTTTCGGATTAGATCAAAAGAGTGACGGGAAAGACAAGGATGAATTCTCAACTTGAGAGAGAAGAGAAGTAAGTGAGATTTCAATTTTATGGAAAGAATTTCGAGGAAGGCGAGGAACACCAAGCTTGAACTCAAGCCAATCTTCATAGGCAACTCGATGGCGAAAACTTCGATGTAGGCGAGGGGCTTAAAGCTCAACCTCAAGCCTCTCTCTTGAATTGATGGCAAGATCTTCGAAGAGGGCGAGGGATACAAGCTCAACCTCTAGCCTTTCCCACTTGATTTGATGGCTCTCCTTGCCCCCAAGAGCACCACTAGAGCCTCTCTTATATAGATTTTCCTCCTCTTCTCACGTTGTGTTTTTTTTCTAACAACCCCCCCCCCCCCCCCCCCCCCCCCCCCCCCGCCCCCCCAAAAAAAAAAAACTAAGGTGTTTAGCTTTAAACATAAAAGTTATGCTTTCTTACAAACGTTGAACTGCCGTGTCGTGTTTTTCTCTTCGTTTAAAGCTTTCGTAATAAGCTTTTTTACCACCCGTACAAACCATCAATGGCAGCCCTCAATTCGTCATCATTGATCAAAAAGTTACCAGCTGCCTTATCAAATCGGGCCTGAATATGTTGTGCAGGTTGTGACCGATAATGGAAGCAATTGTGTCTCCATGGGCAGTATGTTAAAGGAGAAGTTTCCAAGCATTGTATGGACATAATGTGCTTCTCATTCCATTGATCTTTTGATTGAGGATATAGGCAAAATTCAATGGGTTGAGGTCATATTCAGTATGGCCATAAGTATGGTCAATTTTGTGAGGAGAAGGCCCAAGGTTCTTACCATATTTCGCTCATTTAGCCATCTTGAGCTTTTAAAACCCTCCACTATGAGATTTGCCTACATCTTCATTGTGCTTAAGAGATTGGTGCGCGTTCACAAGGAGTTGGTGCGCACTATATAGTCTGATGAGTTCATGCAGTGGGATGCGTATGATTATCCAAAGACCATGGCATTTCGGTGCAATGTCATGAATGATACTTGGTGGAAAGATGTGGAGGCTATGGTGAGAACTCTCAATCCTATCTACACAGTGCTACACATTACCGATATGTCAATGGTGACAGGTGGCGATGTGTCAATGCTTCAAAGGATTGAGGATGATCTTTTGACATTCCGCAATGAGAGCTTGCATTTTGGTAGAGAGACTGCGAAGTTGAGAGAGAGTCAACTTCAACCTGTCTCATGGTGGGAAAAGTATGAAAATTGCGCGCCCACATTGGTAATTTGCAATTCCAAGATTTCTTTTAATAATTATACATAATCACATATTTGTAATTTATTATCACTGGCATTCACTGCATAGTTTGATTCTTGAAAGTTGAATCTTAGATTCTTATGGCTCCGTTTGTATTTCTATTTGAATGATGATTTATAGAAACACATTTCTATACGGGTTCTCTCACAAGATTATAGCTTAGGCCCTTGTGAGAGAAATTGGAGTACTTGGGCTCTTTTCCATACAAAGAAAAAGAATTAACTTACCACTGCTCAGTTAGAGAGGTTGGTCTTTTGCCATTGCAACCTCCAACTGCTTGAGAAAAACGATATTCATTCCGAGCCTGCGCTGGTGATTATATTTATATTTTGCTAATAGCTTATGGCCTTTGAAGTTTGACTCTTGAATGCCAATTCTAGAATCTAAAGATGATAACTTTTTTAAATTTCTATGTCAAATAAACACTGGTAAATATTGACAAGATCGACATAGAGAATATGAAGTTTGTTCCAGATATCACCCTAGAGGAGTGAGATATATATACCATGCTCTACCAGGAGATGATAGCCCCGAGCCGTACCACGTGCAGCAAGACTGCTTTACAACGTTAGAGAGCCATAGATGGAGCTAGCACTTCAGCTGCTCAAGCAGGTTCAGGGGCTTCTGATAGTTCTGGCTCATCAGCTGATGTGGATAGCGATGAGTCAGAGGAGGATCAGGATGACAACACCTCTATTGGCTTAGATGATGTTGTTACAGATGCTTGAGCCTTGAGCCTTGATTTTATCGTTGCTGTTGAGCATTGTTGACAGTTGTCAGTTGCTTATGTTTTTTCCCATGGCTGGCCAGTGGCCGTTGTTCGAAATTTAAAGTTATCAGTTCTTTGAGATCTCATAGATCTATTATCTTACTTTGATATTTGACTCTTGAGACATGTCACGACTCACATGATACATCATATGATAGCTTGTAGTCTTCTGTTCAGTCTTTAAATTGGCTTTTGTTGATGTTAGATGTATCTAGATTCTAGAATCTAGGCTGCCTTCTTTTGAAATTTGAATGATGAATGATGAATCTTGATGTATCATGTATCTACTTAGTACTATGATTTGTCACCGGTTACTAGTATTATGATGAGTGACGAGTGATGAGTCTCATGAATGATGAACTTGACTTTTAACTTTTAAGTTCTGATCATAATTCTTGGATGACAGATTTTATGATGTTAGTATGTTACACTTTTGTTTCAAAATATTGTAAGATATTTTGGGTGATTTAAGATTTTTTCAATCTTGTGATTTGCAGCTTGCGAAATCGATAACTATGTGAAATTGCTGTGCAATGTGATTTGTGAAATTTAAATCATGGGTCTTGGAAGTTGGATTCTTGTGCTAAAAGTTAAGATTGTTGAGTTACTAGTAACTCTAGTCTCTAGTATACTTAGTATGTGTATATATATGTATATTTAATCATAATTGATTGGTTTCTCTGAAACGCCGTTTCCACCAAAATTTCAAATGGCCGAAACTCCGAAACTCCCATTTCCGAAACGCATGGTAACTATGAATATTGGTCTATTGAATTCAAAAGTTTTTGTGAAAAGCATGGCATCAAGAGGGAGCTCATTGCACCTAGTAATCTTGCACAAAATGGTGTGGCAAAATGCATGAATAGGATCACTAATGAAATGGTGCAAAGTATGCTTTCAAATATTGGTCTTACCCAAGGTTTTTGGGTTGAAGCTATGGCAATGGTTGCACATTTGATAAATAGGTCACCAAATATTGCATTAGATGATAGCATTTCTAAGGAGGTATGGATAGGCAAGAAGCCTTCATATGCTTACTTAATAGTGTTTAGCTGTGAAGCTTATGTATATGTGCCAAAAGAGTTGGAGCCAAAGCCAAGAAAATTCATCTTTACAAGCTATGGACAGTGTGATGAAATGGGTTACGACCTTTGGGATCCAGAAGCTAGGAAGATCGTATGTAATAATCATGCGATCTTCAATGAGAAGAAGATGCATAAAGAGTTCCTTAAGAAAAGGAGATAAGAAGAGTTACTTTTCTAAGATGCATTGCCACCTATTGTATTGCTATAAAAGGCGAATGCTAGTGCACCAAGTATAGGAAGGGAGGGCTCAAGTCGTGCTTTTGCAAGTAAGCAAGAAGTGGATAGATTTGTTTAAGCAGTAGGTTGAGAGCCCTATGATACCTCGTGAAGAAAGAATGGAGGTTGAAATTTCCACCATTTTGTTACCAAAATCTACTTCTATCTCTTGTCTCCTTGAGAGATTTCAGCTTGGCATTGACTTTGTGATACTTGTTAGCCTAAGTGTGAAGTAATAGCGTGATTAATTGATAGAGAAAGAAAGAAAATAAATGAATTAATTGATGCACAATGACTCAATCACAAAATAAGAGGCGATGTATTAATTAGTGAGAGAGAATAAACATTCAAGGCGACCAAAGCAAATAATGCCACACTTATGTGCTAATGACACACATAGTGTCTTTTTATAATAAAATGAAACCCTAACGACCTAACTGTCATAGGAGACCCTAAATGAAACCCGAACCCTAGTGTGGCTTAGTGCCTAGGATACTAGGGCAACAACTGCATTTAATGAGAGTTTAAATGCCTAGGGAACCCAGCGAGGACAACGGAATAACCATCTACGATCCCGTTTGAGATAAAAACTCATGAGCGAGGCTATCAAAATCAAAATGCTAATAATAAAATATGGCACAAAGAGCATGGATTAAAGGGCATTAATTTGTAGCCCATGAGATGGCCTACAAACCTCTCTTCATGAAATGGGTAGATTGATCTAGGAGCTATAAGAAAATCCTAGAAAATAGAAGAGAATAAAAGCCTGTCTCTCGTATGGTTTGGCATTATAGCCCATCGGATTGGTTATTCACACAACCATTGTATTTGTGATGTATTTAGTTACTCTTCATAGAGTTCCTTGTACTTTTTATTTCACCTCAGGTTATTCGCGGAGGTGTTATTAATAGAAATTTCTTTTCTTGGGGAAAAAAAGCTCATCCTAGTGGATATAGCAACCTATGGCATTACAGAGTATGACAATTATGGAGCAAATGAAATCGAGTTCAAGGCTTTTCGAAAAACGTGAAAGTTTGGTTGATGAAGGGCCTTTGTGAAAAGATATGCGAGGTTGTCTACAGTGGGTATATAAGACAACTCTATCTCTTGTTGACATCCACTCACAAACATAATGGTAATGAACTTCTATATGCATTATGCAGGCATGGAACACTAGGTTTTGTGCAATGGCCAAAGCACTCTGGCTGTCAGTGTAGATAAGTGTTCCAGTCGTTTGGTGCACATGAAGATTTGCAATTAACTTGCATAGACAAACACTCCACTGTGGTTGTGAATGTTGCTTTGTACCCAGCTTCACATTTGGAAATTGCAACTGTAGTTTGTTTCTTGCTGAACCATGAGATGTACCCATGAAGAAGCAGCTGCCACTATGAGAGACGTGAGAATCTAAACAACTAGCCTAATCAATGTTAGAATATCCATGGAAAGAGCGTGAAGAATCAGCCTCGTAGGAAAGGCCAAGATCTTGTCTGCCTTTAATATACTGAAATACATATTTCATTGCCTACCAATGAAGTATTGAAGGGCTATGCATAAATCTGCATTATTTGGAGATAGCAAATTGTAGATCAGGTCTCCTATGACACAGATAAATCAAGCATCCAGTAACTTGTTGATATAAAGTAGTGTCAAAGGATCTGCTACCACGATTAACAGTGAATTTGAAACAAGGCTCCAAGGGAGTAGACACGGGCTTGTAATCCTCAAACTGAAAGCGCTGAAGAATCTGTCCAATATGTTTGGACTGTGTCATATAATGATGCCCCCCTCAATGGTGGAAAATTGGATATCTTGTGTGCCTTTAATATATCGAAATACATATTTTATTGCCTGCTAATGAAGTATTGAAGGGCTGTGCATAACTCTGCTCAATTGGGAGATACCAAATTTTGTAGATCGGGCCTCCTATGACATAGATAAATCAAGCATCCAACAACCTGTTGATATAAATTAGTGTCAAAGGATTTGCTACCACAATTAGCAGTGAGTTTGAAATGAGGCTTCAAGGAAGTAGACACGGGCTTGTAATCCTCAAATTGAAAGCGCTAAAGATATTGTCCAATATGTTTGGACTGTGTCATATAATGATGCCTCCCCTAATGGTAGCAAATTGGATATCCAAGTAGTAGTGAAGGAGACCCAAGATCTATCATGGCAAAGGTCTGCTGTAAATCAGCCTTAAATGCTCCAATTTGACCAACATTGGTCCCATTGACAAGCATGTCCTCAGCATAAAGTACAAGAATAATAAAATCAAATCCTTGATGTCAAATGTAAAGAGTAGCCTCAGTAGGGGCTAAAATCCAAGATGCAATAAATGAGAATGTATGTAGGAATACCAAGCTTGTAGAGCTTGCTTTAAACCATACAAAGCCTTCTTGATAGGACAAGATTTGTGCTCGGAGTCTTTGAGTTCAAATCCTGGAGACTAAGAAACATAAATCTCTTTAATGAGATATCCATGGAGAGACGCGGTCTTGATGTCTAGCTGATGCACTTCCCAAAGAAAGTGGGTAGCAAGGGCAATAATACTCTTGATGGTAGTAATGTGAGAGGTAGGGGCAAAGGTCTCCTTAAAGTTGATGCCTTGCTGTTGGGCATAGCCCTTAGCAACAAGGTGGGATCTGTACCTATCAATAGAACCATTTGACTTTCTTTTAATTTTATAAATCCATTTGATATCTATTGCATGCTTGCTATGAGGCAAGTCACATAACTCCCAAGTGTCATTTTGATGGATGGGATCAATCTCTGCCTTTATTGCTTCCTCCCAATGATCTTTTGAAAAAGCATCTTTATAGCCTAAACATTCTTCATTGCATGCTATAGCCACCAATGCACATGCAAGAAGATTACCTTGTTCTTTGGGAGCGGAGACTTGTGTGTGGGCAGCCAAAGGAAGAGGCTACTTGCTGTCTCAAGATGCAAGATACTTCGAAAATTGTCTGGAAAGGTATGCACCCCCTCTATCGATGCGAAGGGTCCAAATATAGGAGCCGCTTTGGTTCACCACCATGGCAATAAAAGTTTTGAAGCAAGGGAGGACTTCAGACTTAACTTTTACACATTACCCGAGTAAATCGGGATTTGTCATCAATAAAGGTGACAAAATATAGGAATCCACCAAGAGATTTGGTTCACATAGGACCACAAATATCATTGTGAAGAAGATGCAAAATAGATGGACAATGAACACAAGAGTCCATAGGAAAGTAGAATTGGTGCATCTTACCGAGTAAATAGCCTTGACAAATGCGATTTGATGGTAAGTGAATTTCTGGAAGGTCTCTAACCATATCCTCTAACTAGAGCTTCATCAATGCTCGTTAGTTAATCCAGCCAAGCCTTCGATGCCATAAATGTATATCTTGGAAAGATTCCTTTGTTAATAAGGTAGTATCAATAGAATTTTCAGCAAGCTGGTGATCATATGTATCGAGACAATAGAGACCTTTACTGAGGGTGCATGTCAAGAGAGGGACCATAAAAAATGATACAAAACCTTGAAGTTGCAATGGCTGAAATGGGAATAGGATTCTTCTTGATGTTGGGCACATAGAGAACATTGTACAATGTCAACGAAGTGCCCAAAATAGAGACAACTTGCACATGACCAATGCCGTTAGCTACATAGGAGGCATTGTTAGCACACATGATTGTACCCCCCTTAGATACGTGTGAGAGAGAAAAATTATGCTTGGCAAGAGGTGACTTACTTAGATGCATGATTGCCAAAATACCAAGTAGAAGCCGTATCATTAATAGAAAAATAGGTATCATGAATAGAAGGATTATACTGACATTGAATGAAAAAAGTAAAATCTTTAAATTGAGTATAGTTCGTGGTCTTATGTGTGAGAACAAGACTCGACTCCTCCTCCTCCGATGCAATGCGCTTACAACATTCAATGATGTCATGCCCTATCTTTCGGCAATAATTACACCTCTTGGGTTTGTTGATTGTACCCTTTGAAGGGTTGGAAGAGGATGGACCAATATGGAAGGATGTCTTTGATAAAAAAGAAGTGGAAGTAGAAGGACGACCAACATAAAAGTTCTTAGTTTAGTGACTTTTGACTAGTAGGCTTGTTTTCTACATTAGGTTTACCCTTTCCACGATGATGAGTCAAAAAGGCCTGTTCAGTTGCTATAGTAGCTTTGCGGTTGAGACGCCTTTTTCTTCCTGCAATAAGAGATAGACAAGTTGGCCGAAATTGTAGGTAACTTGGTGACCCATAGTTACCAATTGCAAGGTGATAGCAAAACCTTGATATGACTCTAGTAGGCCATTAAGAGTGATGTAAACAAGCTGATTATCTATGATCGCTTCATCAATATTTAATAATTGCTCAATGAGATCTCTGATGCCGGTGAGAGAGGCATCCATATGACCTCCTCCTTCCATGTGAATGTCTTTTAGTTGCTTACATAGGTAAGCAATGCGCACGTCATTGTGTAATGGAGACAATGATGCAAGCTTATCCCATGCATCCTTGGTTATTGCACATGATCGGATGTGTGGAATGATATCTCTTTTCATGGTTAAAGGTAAGCAACGCGCACATCATTGCGCACTTGATACAATGATGTAAGCTTATCCCATGCATCCTTGGTTATTGCGCGTGATCGGATGTGTGGAATGATATCTCTTTTCATGGTTAAAGGGATTAGGGCATGTGCTTGGGCGTCACGGCTATCTCATTTAAATTGCTTTTGAGTGGGAGGCGATGTGGAAGAGGAAGAGGATTCGGCATCATGTGAGCCATGTTGTGATGTGGAGGTGGGAGATGGTGCTAGTATTGGAATATTGGCCTTTGCTTGTCGCCGTTGATAATATGCCATAAATCCTTTGCGACAAGAACATGCCGTATCATGTAGATTGCATCAGCTAATTGGTGTTGTTGAGCTTGTCATTGGCACCAAGCATACCCAACAAATTATTATTATACTAAGGAGAGAAAAATAAATTGAAAATAATAGTTTTCAGAAATAAAATATTACCTATATGCTAAAATCAGAGATTTGTGCTGAGATGCTGCGATTATATGGACAGCAGTAGAATTTGAGAATTTGCTCAATAAATGTACCATAATAATAGAACTTTGTCTTTGGGAAAAAACAGGACCGACAACCAAATAATATGATTTTTGAGCATGTCGAGGCCACAAAAATTGAATTGAGGAAAAAGCCCCAAATTTTGAGTGCCTTGGAGGTAAGATTGGGCAAAATCCCCAAATTTAACCCAAAATTTGAAGAGAAATTGAAGATATTGGATAAAATGATGACTTGATTTGGTGTTGAATGTTGTGCTTTGAGCTGAATTGAACATTGGTTTTGATGAAATTTGATGAATTTCAGAAAAGCCCCAATTTGTCTTGAAGAAATTTGGGTGAACTAGAACTTGAAAGGTGAAAACGCCCCAAATTTTATTGAGAACATGGAGAGAAAATGGAAGAGTTTTTGTGATTTTTGTACTTGGATGATGCTAAATGTCACACCTTTTGATGAGTTGGGCCTCAATGTTGATGAAGAATGCCAAATTTTAGAAAAGCTTTAATTTTGACAATGAAATTGGAGGCATGCAACAAAAATCCCCAAATTTGACAAAGGCGGGCGCCAAATTCCTTTAGTTTGGTGATGAATTTGGAGTACTAGTTGAAAAGCCCCAAAATTTTTCTTTCAATTGGGGAAAAATTGGGTGATTTGGAGAAATCCCTAAATTTTCCGCAAACTATGCTTGGGTGGGGCATTGAGTGTGAATAGAGGCTTAAATTGTGTGAAAATTTTAGGACGTGGTAGCCTGTCGGTTAATTGTCGCTTGGATAGTGAAGTACCAAAATTAAAGATGGGTGAGGGCGTCTAGGCAATAAGATCGATGATGGTTTGGTCGGTTTGCAGGGTGGTGTGTAACACATCAATGTGATTGGGGTTAGATGAAGCTGGGAACAACTAGGTGCGGAGGCAACAATCAAAGGCGGTAGTAGGTGGTGATTGTGCTTGCAAGTAGACTATTGTTTGGGCAATGCGTTTGTAAGACTGTTCGTTACACCATGAATTGTCACAAGTAGGTGACTTGGCCAATTGGCAAGATAACTCAAGGGACTAGAGATAACAAGTTGATAGCACAAAAATAAATTTATTTCTCAATAGTAGATGAGATGATGTTGAAGACAAGTTGGCGTGTCCATTGTCTATGAAGAGGATGAGGTAGTGTTGTTGGTTTGAAGGGGATAATCAAGGTAGTGAAAACTATTGGTGAAGAAAGAAGAGATCAAGTGATAGTGACAATGGTCGAAATGGTGATGTGTGATTGTCAATTGCCACTCGTCAAGGTTTATAGAAGCTGGCATAGTGGCAATGGTTTTGGGTGGCAGTCGGTCTGAGTTGTGACGTTCAATGACAATGGTTGCATAGCAGGTGGTTGCGAGCGATGGCGATGGCGATGAAGGTAAGCCACTTTGATATCAATGTTGGACCAGGTGTAAAGTAATTGGACATTTAATTGATAGAGAATGAAGGATAATAAATGAGTTAATGGATGCACAATGACTCTCTCACAAAATGAGAGGCAATGTATTAATGAGCGAGAGAGAATACAACACTCAAGGCGACCAAAATGAATAATGCCACACTTATGTGATAATGACGTACAAAGTGTCTTGTCATAATAAAATGAAACCCAAATAGCTTAATCGTTTTAGGAAACCCTAATCGTAGTATCACTTAGTGTCTAGGACACTAGGGCCAACAATTGCATTTAATGACATTTTAAGTGCCTAGGGAGCTAGGATTATTGATCAAAGGGCATTAGTTCACAGCTCATGAGATGGCCTACAATACTAATAGATACTACAAAGAGGTTATTATTCCTGATGACAAGCTTAAATGGGAGCTAGCTATGCAGTTACAAATGGATTCTATCATGAAGAATCATACTTGGGAGTAATTTCCTTTGCTAAAGGGCAAGAATGCTTTGCCATGTAAGTGGGTCTATAATTTGAAGGTTACAGTTGATAATGCTAAGCCAATGTACACGGCACATTTGGTAGCCGAAAACATTAAATGCAATTGTTGGCCCTAGTGTCCTAGACACTAGGGCCAACAAATCATTTAATGACATATGCCTAGGGAGCTAGGATTATTGATCACTAGGACACTAGGGCCAACAATTACATTTAATGACATTTTAAATGCCTAGGGAGCTAGGATTATTGATCAAAGGGCATCGATTCATAGCCCATGAGATGGCCTACAATACTAATAGATGCTACAAAGAGGTTATGACTCGTGATGACACGCTTAAATGGGAGCTAGCCATTCAATTAGAAATGGATTCTATCATGAAGAATTATACTTGGGAGTAAGTTCCTTTGCTAAAGGGCAAGAATGCTTTGCCATGTAAGTGGGTCTATAAATTGAAGGTTATAGTTGATAATGTACAAGGCACATTTGGTAGCCAAAAACATTTGATAGATTGAAGGTGTGGATTTTGATGAGATCTTTTCATTTGTGGTGAAAAGGAGTACTCTTTGTTAGTGACTAAAGAAGATATGGACCTTATGTAGTTGGATGTAAAGACGACATTCTTACATTTTGACCTTCATGATGACATCTACATGCAGCAACCATAGGACTTTTGTGGAAAAGGGTAAAAAAAGCTTGTTTGCAAGCTAAAAAAGAATCTTTATGGCTCAAAGCAAGCCCCACACGAATGGTATAATAAGTTTAATTTCTTTATGCATCCTTATGGATAGAGAAGAAGTGAGATAGATCATAGCTTATGCACTAGAAAAGCTAAAGGATGACAACTTGATAGTGTTGATCTTATATGTGGATGATATGTCAATTGGTGGGACAAATAGGTATGGGATTGATGCCCTAAAGAAAAGGTTAATGGAAACCTTTGAGAGGAAGGATTTGGGACATGCCAATCGTATTCTTGGTGTGCACATAATTAGGGATAGAACAAAGAGGCTGATCCATTTGTCCCAAAAGGATTATATAAGCAAAGTATTGCAACGTTCCAACATGGAGAGGGAAAGACAATAAGTGCTCCATTGTCTCCATATGGAAACCTAGTGTTGATGATTGTCCGAATATGATGTGGAAAAGATTGAAATGGCCAGGGTTTCTTATATAGTATGCATGGGTAGTCTCATGTATGCCATGATTGCTACTCACTTGGACATTGCATACGCAATGGGAGTTGTGAGTAGATACATACTAAATCTTGGCAAGAAACATTGGGAAGTAGTGAAAGACATCTTGAGATGCTTGAGTGGTAAAAGGGATACGTGCGTGCCAAATCTTGGCAAGAAACATTAGGAACTAGTGAAAGGCATCTTGAGGTACTTGAGTGGTACAAGGGATACATGCATATACTTTGGGAGGAGCAGTGGTGGTGTACTTGGGTATATAGATGTATGTGATGCAGGGAATGTTGACAACAAGAAGTCAACTCTAGGATATGTGTGATAAGTGTGTTGGACTAGTCAATGTGCATATAGATGAAATTCTTGGAGACTTTCTCACTAAGAGTCTACCCTTTGAGAATTTTGCACATTGTCGGAAGTTGATATGCATGGGGATAGAGTACCTCATATATTCTCTTATTGTTCCTTCTCCCTTGAAGGCACATTAGCCTTCAAGTGGGAGGTTGTTGAAGTAAAGGCTAATGTGGCTAACTTCCCATCTCACTAATTGTAATATACATGTATACACTCATTCTTCATGTGGTAAGTGATAAGGCAATAAGGGGCTGCTCACTAGAGAGCTATTGAGGCACCACACAAAGCAACATTTTGTGTGTGTCTCTCTCTCCATCCATCTCTGTGTAGTCTTCACTCCCTGTACTGTCCCATCATAGGCTTCCTTGTACACAATTGAAGGTTTCTAACTTGACCATTGTCTCATCCTCTTTGTAAGTAAAGGTGTCAAATTATCATAATCTGGTGCTTGCAACAATTGTGGCCCATGTAATGCCATTGCTGCATTTGTGTTTGTCATTTGCCTTGTAGGGCCTCCTAATGGATCAACTATTAGTTTGCATACTTGGCTATATGCCAATGATACCATACATGGCATTATAGTTTCAGCCTGCAATGGCCCATAAGGATTCATGTGAACACCTTGCACAGGAATCTCAAATCCTATTGTATTTTGTGTGCCAACATTGGCAGGTGTGGTAACCTCCATAACTTGAAACAATGAATAACCCCTAAACTTACCTAAATGTGCAGATGCAGAAAAATTGTTTGCTGTCCATAAGAGGCCCCACATATTCAGCATCACTAGTGGTGGTGCATTCAATGTTATTGATTGAGACGAAGGTGCATGAGCCTGACATGGCTATGTAAATGGACTATGCCTTTTTCCCTTTGACTTGGGTAGTAACCTGCATATAATCAGCAAATTGAGGTGGTGGTTTGTTTGTTTGTTTGTTTTTTTTTTTGGTGGTTTGTTGTTGTTGTTGTTCTTCCAAGAAGGATTGAAATTTGGAAGATGCAAGATGCCTCAAGGTTGTATCCAAGGTTTGAACTCACACATCCATGTACACACCCATAGAGTCAAACCGTAATTGTTGCAATGTGTTTACAACATTTGCCAATTGTGTGCTAAACATTACATCTAGTTCCTGTTCATCTTGAACTTTTGTTAAATACCATGTGTTTACAACACTGCCATTTGTTCCCTACACATTGCATCTATTTCTTGTTCATCTTGAATTTGAGGGGCTGTATGTGAATGAGCTGCGTGCTCACCAATCACATTCGTTGCTCACTTTCCTGAAGGATTTTGAGCATATTGTGATTCAAAATATTGCACACATTGCCTTTGTGGACAGGATTCTTGCTCCTCATTCATGTCACTACTGTTGCAAGACATTTTCACTAAATTGTGTATGCTATTTATTGTCTTTGGTGAGTAAAAACATTGCTGCCATAAGGTAACGGCAAGCCCAAATGCACGTGTTTGCTCCTAGAGATGTCTTCAAGCCCACCTCCTTATAGAAGATGATGGTGCCCTGGCAACGGAACCTTGAAACTGGGCTTTCATAGCTCAAAGGGCAGTATATCCTTAATTTGCAAAGACAAATTACTGCTTTAACAGTAAATTAAGCAAATAGAATACGGAGAAAGGGTATTTCTTTAATTTGATGGAGAATTAGCCTTCAGGGTACAATTGAGGCTTAGTTTTTTCTTTGTGTGTCTTTTGTGCCTTTCTAATGCTTTTTTGTTTTTCTCATAATATGGATTATTATTGTTTTGTCATAGAATTGGCTAAACAATACTAGTTGGGTTCCCTACGATGACATCGTAGTTTGCACTACTATGTAGTTGTGTGAGTGACTTCATAGTTGTTTTGATGGGCATTTACAATTTGACACAGTCGTTTTTGCTTATCCCCTATTTTTGTGCTAGGGACTTCACCATTGTCACGAGCAGAAGGTGCGTTGATGATCATATTGGTCTGCTTGGATGGCTAATGCAAGATGACAAGCTTGAACCTTACAAGTTTGAGTATGCAATGGACAATTACATCCCAAGAATTGAGCTTCAAGGTGCTTTGATACTATATGTTTTGGATATCGTTTGGAATGGCAAGATTTATGTTAGCATTCACAAGTTGAGATCTTTTAGTTTTACTATTATTTTATTGACGAGATCTAAACCTCTTTAAGCTCTCTTGCTATCCTGCCCCACTAATAGCTGATAGATCTCCTTTTCAAGCTTAAGTAGGTGGTTGCACTTCTTGCTCCACACTAGGCTTTGAAAAGTCTCTTTGCCTGGCTACGTGTAAAAGTGTGCAGTGAGATCTCTCCATCTGTAGTCTCATGACATTCTTCATTGTATGTGTTTTGGAGGACCTGTTTCATGGAGTCTTACCTTTGAAAGCTTTGCTATGTGGAAATGCACACTGTAAAGTCTGTACGATGTATGAGTGTAACTATACATGTAGTACATCTGCTAGGGCTACCATCAGTTCATCCAAGGGTTTTGTTGTCAATGTCCCATAAACGATCTCATACCACAAACTCCTATATATATGGGCTGTCTCATTGTGTAAAGTGATAACTTGGATGTTTGCCTGCATATAGGACTGGATTTTGCCTCTTCCCTGACATTTCATTGAGAAAGACAAGCCTGCATGTTTGGTGGCAGCCAAAGTTAGTCTGTTTTAAATCATGACGTTGTGGAAGTTGTGAAATAAATCTAGTGAGCCTATTAGGTGGTTGACTGTGTTAACTCCTCTACCATGATTCCAGCAAAAGAGAGAGCATGTGAATTTGGCCACCTTACTAAGCAATTATAAATAACCAGCCTATCTTCACCTCCCAAGCCCATAGAGGTGCGTCCCATACCCTTACATCCCTCTATCTTGTGAGATTCTTGTAAACCTGTCTCTTGTAGAGGTATCTCTCCATACATAGTGTCCCTCATGGATAGTAACTGAAAATTCCATTTCGCCTTGATGAAACATGAAACAATGAAACACATGGAATGTTTTGTTTCATTGGATGAAATAGAGCCACAAAATGATTTTTTTAAAATTGGAATGGAAATTTCTTTCAGGGTTTTGTAAAAAAGAGAATATGTATGCTGTTTTATATTTTTCAGCTCTTGTTTTTTCCACCCCCTCCTTTTGTGTGCCATCACTTCTTTTCCTTATGCATGTTCTCGTCCTGCATCTTTTTCAACTGCACCTCCACCTCCACCTCCACCTCCACCTCCACCTCCACCTCATCTCTTCCTCTTCCTTTTGCTCCTCCTCCACACTTCCTCCACCACCTCTTTCACACTCCACCTATTCCTCCTTTAGTGACAAATGCCTCCCAACAAGGAATCTCCTCAAGGATTCTGCTCATGAACATCAGTTTTTACGTTTACTTTGCATCACGTAGTATCCATATGTTGTAGCCTCTATGTTGTGATTTGTAAATCATGAATGCTAATTTCTAAATGAGTAGGTGAAATTCATGTTTTTGTTTTAGGCTTTAAGCTTTTGACTCTAGGATCTAGGATCTAGGATCCAGGTGAAATGAAGGTTTTTACTTAATGGATCTATTTATTGCAATAATACTGTTAATACATAGTAAATTTAATTATAATCAGTAACATTCTCAAAACCTCCAAACCTCAAGGTAGGCAACGAGATGAAACATTAAAGCCTCGAAACATGAAACAAGAACACATGTCTTTGGTGACTCATTTTATATAGTGATGTTTGCAAGGCATATAGGGTGCCTTTGCTTGTGATGCATAGCATGAATGAGTTGGAGGAAAACAACACACTGCAGAAAAGACATCTTAGTGTGAGTTTGTTGCGGTGTGTGTGCGTGTACTTAGTTCCACATGTATCTGGCCTCTTACATCCTTTTGTAGTAATTGTATTACATTCACTAGGCTTTCCTAAATAATATTACCACTCCTCCTGAATGCTGTGCTCTCCTAGTCTTTGTGTAGGTCTTGTAGAGAGGCCTCCTCTTGGCAGCCTAGATGCATGCTTGTGTGAAAAGCATATGAGAGTGTCCAATCTTGGCCATCTGGCTTGGCCATGAAGAATGGGTAGTCCATATGCACCTGCGACAGCTAAGAGATGATCTCAACATTTAGGATTGGACGTCATTGATAGTACTTTGTCAGCCACACAGTGAGTCAGTCGTCAGGACTGTTGCAGATTACGCAGTTGCAGTTGCCAATCACCACCATCATCATTGGCATAGACCTGTCATTGCCATTTTTGCCATATCTGGGAGGAGGTTGCCATATTATCAGGTTGGCAGGGGAAAAGATGAGGTTGTAGGACAAGGTGTTGTGCAATAAGGTAGGGCTTGATGAGTGTAGTAGAGGGCGTGGACATACACATGTTAGACCACCGGTGGAGCCTGGAGGTCGCATGGTGGTGGTCTTGGTATCTCTCGGAACAAGTATCCTTAGAGTTTCCATAAAGCATTGTGCTAGAGTTTCTCAATTCTCATATATAGAACCCATGTCCTTTGTCTAGTGAGACAGTGACGCATGGCTCATGAGCTGCCCTATTGTCAGCTGCCTGTGAAGTTGTGCTTATGTGTGCGGTAGTGATCATACCAACTTTTGTAGGCAGTGCTGTATGGCGGCCTCAAATTGCCTTTTGTGTGAGGGAATGCTGCCATATGTGTGCAAGATACCAGCAATAGTGTGCACATGGTTGCTGACTTGTGAACCTTGGGTGATGGTCATATCAACATGCAGCATGGCAATGCTGTTCTCAAATGGGTAGGAGTGCGTAATGTATTCTTATCCATAGCGTTTTTTTATCATGATTCTGATAGGTGTTCCCTATTTAGTATGTTCCTTTCCTGTTCCCCTTGCACAAAATTGAATAGGGGAATGGATTGTGTGGAATTGAAGGTCAGACTTTCGCTTATTATGCCTTTTCTCCCAACGAAAGAAAATCCTTTTGATAATCAGCTAAGAGAAGAACCTAGGTTAAAGTACAGTAGAAGCATTGTGATGACAGAAATAAATATTCAATAGAGTATATCTGCAAGCTATGCCCTTGGAAGAGGTTCCAATACACTCTTTGTAAAAGGAAAATCTGGTGGCCGGTACTGCTGGATCATAGGTGTATCCAAGTGGAAGAAGACGTGGAACTTGAAATAGCATCTCTCCTCCTCATACACTCATAGTTACTTGTGTTGTCCTTTGGAAGTATGAAAAAAACATATCTTGGAGAGAGAGAGATAAAGAAATCCATATCTCCCACTTATTGCCGTAAAAACATCATCCTGCTCGATGGCATGCCTGGATCTTGCTGTCTATGCACTAATCTAGTATGCTGAAACAATTAGATTCTACCTAGAACTGACCTATGACTCAATTGATCTGTGGCATCTGGACGTCTGGAGTGGGAATAGTGCTCAAATGCTGTCCAAGTGATGATAAAACTACAAATGGAGGACTGCCTTGAGTATCCACATAGTGACAAGGTACATGGCCAATCAAAAGTCGAGAATTTTGGCATTAACTGGTATGCCTCTTTTGAAGCCCAGCTTTTCAGTTTTTTGGAATTCTGGAGGATGCGGAATTCCAGGATATCCAGGCCTGTTTTTGAGTAATTTGGTTGCCTTAAGTTATCAGAGTTCTTGGAGATCCATGGCGTGTTATGGATAACTGGCTAATCTTTGGTTTTTTACAATGGAAGAGAAGGAAAAGTCAAGTTATCTTTATTCTCAGTTACCTTCTGTGTAGCAGTTGTTATTTTACCAATCCAATGATATGTACAGGTTCTTGGTTAATGCATGTGCAATGTTTTCTCTGTTGCTCTAGACATGTTTTGAGATCAATCTCTACTAGGACATTAAGATTTCTGTAGTGCTTATGCTAATAGTGCTAGATGCTTCATTGAAGATCTGGCACTTGAAACATTGTTTGATGGGTTTATAAACTATTAAGTGGTACGGTTACAGTATGGGATCATAAACATGGTGTAGTATATCTGAATTGTCCTCCTCTATTACTTTTGAATCTGCAGAGAATGATGATGATAACAGTGTGGTTGGATTGGCTGTTGATCTCACCAGTTCCTACATTCAGCTGCCTGTGCCAGGTAGTGAGGCTGGGGAAAAGCTTCCACCTGGGCCGGTTCTACTTTGTTTGACACTTGAAGGAAAACTCACTCTCTTCTCTGTTGCAAGGTAAAATTTTCTTACTTCTTGTGTGTTTTAACTGTTATGCTAAATACTTGGCTATTTTAGACTTAGCAAAGGCTTGATTCTCCTAAAGGATAGAATCTCTTTAAGTTCTTTGTGTTGATGTTGTTTCAACCATATCGGTTGATGCAGTTTGGAGAAACTCAGAACTACCACCCCCTCTAAGAGAAGTTTTATTCATGTGAAATGATATGCACTTGCAGGACAGACCCAAAGTGGACTGGTGTCGAGGTTGTTGCTCCTCCTCTAAACATTCCAGAAGCGGGCGGCCTTTCCTGTCCTAAGATGATGAACGATAAGCCTGTTAAAGAGGATCGTCTTGAGGCTGTGGCTTCTGCAAGAGTTAGTGAATTAAGGAATGAGCATAATAAAAATTCTGTTGGTGACTTATCTCCATCTTCTCTGAAGATATCGGAAGAAAGACAACTTGGTGAGTTTGCCTCCTGATAATCCAAACAAGATGCTATATATGCTAGCCTGATTCTTAAGCCTTCTAGTTAGAGTAAAGTTTTGGTTTACCCAATTGTCTCTCCGGGTCACCTGTGGTGAAACGGTCCTCCATTTATTGTTTCTTTTTGTTTCAAGCTGCTGGTAGCCCCAGTAGAACACCTTCTACTTGTGGGCTTAATGTAGAAACTCCAACTTATGTTTGAGGATAAACAATTACGACATTGTTCCTGTTGCTTCAGTAATTTAATTTCACATTGTATGCAGCAAATGGTAACAAGTTAAGACTGAAACACAAACTACATTTGTCACAGCAGCTGGTCTGCTTCGTTTGTAACAATTCTGGTCCAGAGTCTTGCAAATAAAATGTGATTCTGTTTCTCTGAGCAGGGTCACTACAGGAATCAAAGGAGGCAAGCAATCTGCTGCAAATGGATAGAACAAACCAAGCAGTACCAGTAAGTAGACCAAAGGAGCCAAGCGTCCCATTTCGAGCAGCATTGACAGTGGTGAAACAACCACTAGGTCCTGTCTTAGAAGTGCAGCCAAAACCTTTGAAGTTTGAAGCACCGAAGCCATTGCAGGAGCACACTTCTGCAGTAAAACTGCACCCAATAAACCTTGGGATTTCAAAGCAAGAGCAGGCTTGTGCCTCTCCTGTTTCTGAAATGGAATCGGACTTTGTGAAGGAGCTTGAGAAGGTAACAGCCAATACACATGAACGGATGCTTTTTATTCTTACATATTGTTTGGCTATTTAAGCTGTGATAATCCTAGCCAATGATCAGGTTGCCACCTGTTTTAACTCTCTGCTCTCTCCAAAGCATAGTTGGAATCAGATGCACATGATTTGATGAACCAACCTTATGTCCGAAATCTGTGATTTTAAACCTGTATGGAAAAAAGAGAAACATACTTGACCTTTTCGAAATTTAAGAACTGATGTCCCATACTTGAAATATTCTACAATTGTACAAAAAATTGAGGACTGAGGTGGTTTTCCCATTTTCTCTATTTACTGCAGTCTGTCTGAATAGCATTAAACATTGATTGTGTACCATGTATATCTTCTGGTTTCTGCCATATATGATTCAGGTCGTGGGGCTGATCATACTCAAATCATGCTTTTGTAATGGTTAACCTCAGCATTTGCTGTGTTGAATGCACAAAAAACCTATGCTCCAGAGTACTTCTAATATAATGCTTCATAGCAACATGGAACAGAGGGGAGGGGAGCTTAGAACACGGGAACTTGGTTCTAGAGCTCTTTGGGATGGGGAATATGTTTCTAATTTATGGAACATTCCAGCTTCAATTCTCTATCTCTATTACTAAGTAGGAATGATCCTAATCAGGGGAATGGTCAGGCTGGAACGGGAAGAGAATCACTCTTAAAATTTGACTTTGTTGGCCTTTTCCTGACTAAGCATACTTGTTTTGCTGCATAACTGCTGCACATTGTTTTCCGCCTCTGTTTTGTCATCTTTACTTTTGCCAGCTGCTTTTTCCTGCAGCTCACTTGTATTTCCCTGCAGTCTACTTTGGACTCAGGTCATTGTTTTTGGTTTGACCTCAGGATGTAGTTAGTTATTTGTCTTTTGCGGTTAATAGTTTCCATTTTGGACTCAGGACATTTAGTTCCCTGAGTTTTAAATGTATCAGTACTTCTGTCTCACTGGCTATTTTGGCCTCTGATAGATTTGAAAAATCTTTCCTCTCTTTTTTTCCCCATAATGAGTAACTATATTATATCAAATGACCAAAAGAGTACAAGATTCATGGCAAAGAAGCAGCAAAAATTGCCATATGCCAAGGATCCAAGTCCTCCTTGGAAAGAATATGAGTGTGCTGAAAGAGATCCAGTTGCGAATGTAGGAGGCCCTTCAGTCTAGCAAGGTATCTTTGAACACTAGAAGCGGAATTAAAAACAGAAGTTTCTGAGTGACCCAATTGGGCCCACAGCTCCAAAATTAGAGAAAAGGAAACAAAACCTTCATATGTGGTTGTGCTGGAGTGGCATATCTAGGCTCAGCAAAGACCCAATCAAAAGGGCGCAGTGATTTGTCACCCCTCCAAATATTAGACAAAAGAGTCCAGATTTTTCGTGCCAAAGGGCATGAAAGAAATCGGTGTTGAGAGGATTCCACACTAGGTAGAAAAAGCAATTACCATTGGAGATTTGGTGAGTTGAAAGTGTCAAGGCACGCACGGGGAAGCCCACTACATTACAATAGAGAGAGAGTATGGAGATTGGGCTGGAGCGGCATCTAGTAGCCTATGGAGATTGGGCTGGCAGTGGTTGTGGAGCGGCACCTGGTAGCCTGTCCACACACCATCTCATCAGGGATATATGGTATACCATACCCACCGATCTTGACTAGATGGAGTTAGGTAGGATTGCCACACATGATTGTATCCTCATTACATACATTAGGCTATCACTCAGCCACATAGCTGGACATTTAGTACTCCGTCCACCCATCTGTTTTATGTCTACATTGACATTGCGTTGTATATTATATACATATCATACTTTGCATGGTACACTTCGATGTCCAGTGATTACTACCTAGTGTATATGGTTTTGTCTCAGGCTGTGTTTGGCCTCGATAGATGTTAATATTTCTTTCTTTCTTTCTTTGCATCTTTTAGGTGTTTCCTCTTAGATTATGTTTTACCTGTATATGTTTTTATGTCATAGGATTATTTGGCCTTTTGTAGAGCTTAATACAAATTTTTTCTCTCTCACGTCTTCCATCAAAGGGCTAGATGCAGACCAGCCTTCTCTTAGGTATTTGGGCTGAAATTGGGCATCTTCAACTTAGACACCCATATGTAGAGAGAGAGAGAGAGAGAGAGAGAGAGAGAGAGAGAGAGAGAGGATCTTGTAACGGTAGTAAGACCAAGTTTGCGAGAGAGATAGAGAGAAGACTTGTTGGATTAAATGGATAGGTTTTCAGCCATAGAAGCAACTTGCTATAGGATAGAGTTTTTTTTTTTAAAATTTTTAAAACGGGCATATGAATAGGTATCAAGCAAAGATCTCTCGCAAACAAATACATAGTTTTGCAGCCAAGACAAAGACCATAACGTGCCATACATAGACAGGTAGCTGTGTTGACTTGTCATCGAGATAGGAGTGAATCTTCATAAACTTAGTTCATTGTAGGCATGATTTTGCAACCCTTACAGACTGATAGCAGAGACAGTGTCATGAGGACATGTGTTTTTGAAATCTCACTTAATATTTGGATTAATTTTTAATCACATGGTTAAGTAAATGTTGCACGTGTGAGGTGTAACTAGGGGTAGAGTAAATGTATGAGCTTGGGATCTAAGAAAAGCATGGGATGTCAAAGGCAAAAGTTGCTATAAGTTATGCCGCATAGGTACTTGGTGGTATCTGGTACCAGTTCTTGGCCTAGGTCATTCATTTCGTCATAAGTGTTAGTTGGTGACACTAGAGACGTGACATTTAATGGTACTTGATGCCAATTTGATGGTCAAAGATGGCGCAAAGATACTTGGCAACGGAAGTTGCCCAGCCAATTTAATTATTGCCAGTTAGATAATTTTTTAGTACATCGAAATAATTATTAGATAAATTTATAGTATTTAAAGATTGAAAATTAGTACTTAATTATAGATAATGTCAGAGAAACCATTTGGAAAGGTTGCCACTTGTCAAAAATGCCCATGCAAGAGTGAAAAACGTCTTTAGAGGTTTGAGAGGCATTTTAGGAGATTCAGTCTACAAGAGGGAGAGAGATCTTGCTGCATCTACATGTTGTTGAGACAGGGCAGCAGCAGTAAATGATTGATTTACTTTAGTTCTTTGCATCTACAAGTTGTTGAGACAAGTTTTTTTTAGTTCTTCGCAAAGGAAGTCTGAATTTTCTCTCTCTTGAGCATTCTCTCTCATCTCCTAGCCTTTCTATAGCCTTGCTTCGAAGATTAGAGCATTGAGATTACCAGAGGTTAAGAAATTTCAAATCTCTGATATGTAAACCTTAATCTACAGTAGAAATTAGGGTTTAGCAAAAGCCTCGATGTTAACCCCAAGTCGAGATGGCGGAAAATGATGGAAAATGAAGAAAAAAGCGGAAAAAACATGGAAGAAGAGCAAAGACACACAGGCGACCTCTAAAAGCGAAGCCGAGACCAAAGGCGCAATTTTAAATGAAAGGCGCCTCAAAAAACTTGGAAAACTCTTGTAAAAGAGCGCCAGGCTTCCTCCTGTGCCAATTGTAAAATATTAGACGGGCATAGACTAGAGGCATAAGGCTAGAAGAGGGAAATGGAGAAAGGACCTTGCCACAATAGCCGGTCATGTAAAAAATGGGATGGGTGCCCATGGGATTTTAGGGCTTGTATATAAAGTTTAAAAAGTGAATGGAAGCTCATTCTTTGGTGTGTGGCTAACAAGAGCTCTCTTCTTCTTCTCTTCTTCTCTTCTTCTTGCTTGTGTGTGCTCTTGAGAGAGGGAGTGTAAGAGTGTGAGGGAGTGAGTGTGTGGGAGTGAGGGATCAAGAGGGTGAAGCTCTTCACCATCTCCTCTCCTCTTCTTCTCTTCCCTTCTCTTCTCTTTTCTCGCGTGCGCGGCTATGGAGGATGGAGCTTGGAGATGGAGGAGGCTTGAGCTAGCATGAAGAATCGTAGAGCTACCAAGGTGTGGGAGGGAGGAGGCTACTCACATCGGCATCAAGGTAAGCTCAGTACACTCGTAGGATCGACGGCGCGTCGGCTAGGTGAGAGATAGCCATTAGAGCTCGCTTGAAACGCTTGAAGTAATAAGCGGTCCGTGGGTCTTGGCGGTTGAGCGTGAGCTCCCACTACATTTTGGTTCCGTTGCCGGGACCAACGGATTCAAGCTTGAGTACTTGCACGCCTCATATCGAGTATCGAAGTAGGAGATTCATCCCCGAAACGGAGCTTGAGATAGGTAGGAAGCTTGGGTGTTTTTAATATTCAAAACAAGTAAGTATTTTGGGATATTTTGGTTGTTTGATGATTGGAAAACATGGAGAATTTATTTCAGTTTTTTGCCTTCGATTTTTGTTGCATTTAGCGTAGGTTAGAATTAGGAAATTGAACCGGAGAAGGGTAGGGTTTACTGTTTCAAAACAGGGCAAAACAGGGGGAAAATCGTGCAAAAATTGGTAAAACGCTCGCTAGTGATGTATAAGATCGGTAAATGAGTGATTGGAGGCATCAGCATCACACCCGGGAAGGGGTATAAGAGCCAAGAGGCCAAGGGAGAGCTCAGTTGTGCCATTTCAGTGAGAAAGAGAGAGAGAGAGAGCTCCAGCCCACATCGATTCAATCGCATCACCGACGCGCTTACCGGCCCGTTCAGGTATATGAATCTTTCTCTCTACTCCCCTAGATAGGATCTGGAAGTGCATGGCCATTGTGCTTGCTTAAATCTTGTGAATCGATCAAATTCGTGTTCGCGCTGTTTACGTGTGCCGCACTTGGCCCGTCCGAGTGGCCTTTTCTGGGCCGAGTCCCAGAATCGGCCATCGGCCCCTGTCACTCGGTCCACTCGGCCCAAAACCTAGTCGGCACTCGGACCGTCCTACGCAAACCGTCCAAGTCTACCTATTCGGACCGTCGGAGTCAAACTTTAGGCCACGTGGCACATTCGGCCTCGGCCCGTCCGAACAACCCGTTCGAGTCTCAAATTCGGTCCTCTGCCACTTTTCACATTCGGCCTTCGGCCCAAGTGCCTCGACCCGTCCGAATCACCTTGTTCGAATTTGCCATTCGGCCCGTTCGAATCAAAACCGTCCGAGTCAAACCTTGAAATTCGGCCCTCGGCCCTGTGCCTCGGCCCGTCCGAGTGACCTACTCGGACCCTGCAATTCGGACCAGTTGGTTCGAGTGCAACTTTTATCAAAATTTTCAGAAATTCGACCTGACCCGGCTAAAACGCAGCAGCGCAAACTGTCGAAATCCTTCGGACGCTCAGAACTTGATTCTGGCACACGTAATAGGAAAAAATCGTAGCGCGCAGCTGCTTAGCAGCTAGAAGTAGATAGTTGCAAGACCCAAGGACTTAGACGCAAACCGCTGAGCTGTAAAACCTGACTGACTGAAAACGAACAAGGCGACATACGAGAAAAACCCTAAACACTGACAAAACGCCCAGAAAATTGATCTACAAGCCTATCAGGCCCGAAACAAGCGAGAGTGCGTAAGACGCTTAGGAATTGCTTGCTGCACTCACATTGAATTTCCGCACTTGAAGTACACTTAAGAAAGCTGAAAGTCTGATTGAGCACAAGTGCACGAGAAACGACACACGCACTGAGTGATCATAAATTGAGGTTTGTATTCAATAACTAAAGGAACTCACTCAGATAAACCACTCAAGGAACCCACCAATAGGAGAGGACCCAAGACATAGACAAACCATCAAAGCGCAGATTAGGACCAAGCAAGGGGTGCCAACGACGTGGATTTAACAAGTCTACTGAACCTGATCGACAGCTTGGTGGAGCAAGACAACTCGACAATGGCAGAGGAAAGCTCAGACCGCAGGTCTAATGAGGAACTCAATTTGAACGTCTTCCCAGAGGCTATTCAGTAGCTGGTAAGCAGTTACGACGCACACGCCCGGTATGAGCACCGCGGTAGGACAACAGACGCTAACATCGCAGATCTAGAAGAGGAGAGAAAGCTAGCCCGCAAAGCATAGCCGAATACAATAGGGATCAACAGGCTAGAAGCCAAAGGCAAAGTACGGAGTTGCGCGAGGTGCAGCGAGTGTTATTACGAGAGAGCCCAAGAGGGGGACTTGACGTTGAGCGAGCTTCTCATGAGGCGACTGCTAGATAACACGGCTGCAGAGCAAAGTGCTGCGGCACTAGCGACATCGCTGCTCGCAGGACTAGGGGCGAACCAAGGTTCAAAGAGCCAGTCCAAAATACCGATCGTTGCCAAGCAACTCGACAAGTACCAACCCCATGACGACCCATACAGCTTTGTTGAGCAGTTTGAGCAAGTGTGTGAAGCCAACGGCCTCAACGACCTAACTTAACGCTCGCAAGTGTTCGGGCTTTGCCTAGGCGACAAGGGTAGGATGTGGTATACGAGCCTAGATGCTGTAGAGCGATCCGACTTCAATGGGCTCAAGGATCTCTTCATTAAGAGATTCGCCGAGCCCGGATACTCCGATAACCTACTAGTACGCTTGATGAACGTCAAGCAGGAAGAAGAGAGAACATTCGCGACTATGTAACCCATGTGAGGAGTCTCTTCAAGAGAATCCCTCTGGGCGATCGACCGACTGAAAGAGCAGTTTCGACTGTATTCATCAGCGGAATTCAAGACGAGGAGTTATATAAGGCTTTGGCAGGCAATTCGAGCTTGCAGCGAGACGCGATAGCTAGAGTGTTTGAGGAAGCCATCAGAGTCAATGATCAGCTGAAAGAGCGGAGCTCCAGGAGCTCGAACGTAGAGGAGACAAACTCGCGAGGTTTAGAGAGAGCGTCAGCCTCTAGTGAGCGATCAATCCCATCATCCCAAGATAAGGAGAAGGCCACCGAGACAGACCGAGGCTTGGCTGATGTCAAGATGGAATTAGCCAAGTTGCAAGACATGTTGAGATGACCAACGCGCCCATACGTCCAATGCGTGTACTGTAGCGGAAACCACTTACCGGCCCAGTGTCAAGACCCTAGGTCAAGACCTTGTGCTAACTGCAGTAGGTTTGGCCATAGTAGGGAGCAAGCTCAACCCTCTGCGCATCATAGACAAGGTAGGCCAGCTCTCAATAGCTCTCCATCTGCAGCTATCCATCTTCCCTTTCACAAATGAGCCCCCAATACCCAAAAAACTGGACGTCAGCCCCTCTTTAAGGAGGTAAGTGCACAAATTTGTGCCAAATGGCAGCACTGGAAGATATTTCCCGTTCTAGCCTTCATGTCTAAAATTCTCCATCCTCGGTGCAAAATTTGACCTCGGCACAGACCAAAGGATTAATCCTCGTGCAAAAACGAAGATAATGACGCGAACAGATTCTGGAGTCCAAAAATAGTAACTCCCTAAATTTTAGGAGTTGCTTCCATTGCATCCCCACTAGTCTTCTAACCATCTTTGCAGACTATGGCTACATCCAAATTTGCAATGTAGCAGACGAGGAAAGAGAGCAATACCGCATCTACCTAGAGAACCGCGCCTTCAGCCAGCTTAAGTTTCGAACCATCCACAACGTAGAAGTTGTGGTGGCCAAGGAGGAAGCAACTAGGAGGGTGGTTGAACAATGCAACCTCACGAAGTATCTTGAAAAGTTCTCGCAGGAGTTGGACCAGCTGAAGTGCGTGGAGTTCCTCAGAACGTACAACCCAGATCAAGAATGTGGCACTGTGACGGTGGGCAGAGGAGAAAATGCAAAGCAGGTACAGGTTCGCTTAGACCCAGCCTTGGTGGAGAAGGCTTTGGGGTTGGAGCCAAAGACGGAGAGGAAATAGAAAAGGGATGTTTATGCCATGCTTAAAATGAAGAGGGAAGATGTGCTCACAAATGACGGCATAAGCATTCAAGATATCCCCGGCGCAGAAGCCAGGATGCAAGCAAAGCTGATACATGTGCTCTTTTCCAGCCAGCGCTACAACTCATTGATGCATCGAATTAACGTACCTGTGCTGGAGAATGTAGCAGCCCATACCCTAGATGAAGTGGAATGGAACGGGTATGTGCGAAAAACGATCAACCAGGCAGCCAAAGCATTGGCCCTAGAAAGTGTGCCAGCAGGAGGAGAATCTCCAGCCTCTAAAGCTACAGAAAGAAAGAAAGCCTCCTCCAAAGCCTCCTTCATCGGGTATGGAGGTGTCTTGACTGCGCTCATTCAGGAGGTAGTGAAGGAAGCACAGGATGCAGAAGAGGAAGAAGGAGAAACGCCAGAAAGGTCGCCTCCTCACCAGGACAAGGATAGGTCCACCGATAGAACTGAGACAGAGGAAGAAGGGGAAGAACAGACAAGCAAAAAGACAACCAAGAAGCCCAAAAAGAAGACAACGCAGAGAAAGAAGAAGGATGACGAAGGCAGAAAGAAGGAGAGAGAAGACTTGGAAAGGGCAAAGAAAGAGTCCCTAAAAGAGGCCAAGGAGAGAGAGGAAGAAGAGAAGGAGAAAGAAGAATTACAGAAAGCAAAGAAGGCATCGAAACAGGAAGTAGAGGAGAAGAAAAGAAAGGAAAAAGAAGAAAAAGAGAAAAAGAAGGAAGAGCAGAGAAAAGCAGAGGAGGAAAGGAGAAGAAAGGCTGATGAGGAAGAGGAAGAACTAAGAAGGAAGGAGGAAGAGGACCTGGCTGAAGCCATACGCCGGTCCATTGAGCAACAAAGCCGAGCTGATGAATTAGGGAACTTGAGCCCACATAGAGAAGAAGGGCCAGGGTCTACCACATAGGTGCCGGAGATCGTGCCACCTGTAGTCTCACTGAGGGCAAGGGCAAGGCCCCAATTCATCCAATTCCTACCCTCCTGGTGCCTTCCACTGAACCCACCACCATCACCCCTAGCATCCCGACCAGTGTCGACGTGTCAAATTTCGTGGCATGGATGCAATACTTCATCAACAAAGAGATGGCCCAGGGATAGAGCACAGAAACCACGGCCACAGGACAAAAGAGGCCAGCTAGTGATGCGGAATCCAGGCAAGATTCTAAACGGCAGAAGGTGGAAGCCTCAACCTCACCCATCCACACAACGATGACGCTATCGGATAACTATGACGAGTACGTCGCCGAGTTGCTCTCCCAATTGGAGAAAGCTAAGGAGGAACGCAAGATAGCCGTGGCTGAGTTGGCAGCTGAGAAGGAATTAGTAGTCACCTTCCAGCTGGATAAAACAAGGATGATAGCCATGCAGCAAAGGGAGATCGCAGATCTCAAACAAGCAGTCAAGGCTAAGGATGACAGGGAGGAGCATTGGAGACAGCAGCTCGAGAACGAAACACAGGAGCTAGTGAATATGCAAAGAGCGCACAAGCTCCTGATAGTGCAATACCAGGAGCTCATTATGAAATCCGCTCAGGTTGACGCGCTTGTGGCTGAAATGAACACCAGAGATGAGGAGAGAAAACAAGACATAGAGGAGCAGCAAGAAGAGATTGAGTGCTTGATAGATCAACTAAACTTTGAAAAAGAAGAGTAAGAGAGACTGGTCAGGGAGTTGGAGGACCAAGAGCAAAGGCTCATGATACTAATCCTAAAGCAAGGAGAAAGCATGGAGGAAATGAACAAGAGAGCAGAGGAGTGGGCTGTGCATAATGAAAAGAGGGTGAAGACACTGGCACGGCGCCTTGCTCTGGTAGAGAAGGAGAAAATCATTGCAGAGAGGAAGGCGGAAGCCGCCCAAGTGGCCTTCGGTGCCCAACAAAAAGCCTTCCTCGACACCATCATGGACACCACCCGCTCAGAGCAAGGAGAGTCGTTGGAGGTGACACAAAGAAAGCTCAGCATCGCACGCAGAGCCTTACATGCTGGATTGCAGATGCCACCCCAACCTGCGGAGGTTAGGCTGAGCTTGGACGAGCAACGAAAATACCTATTGCTGGCCGGCCTAACCCCCCAGGAAATCGACGCCCTCGGATTCGAAGAGGAAGCACCACAGGGAGAACGGCAGGGGGAGGAAGCAGAACTTGAGATCGACATGAACCGATTCAGGGAGGATGTAGTCCCACAACTCCCCTTGCCGCAGTCTCAAGAGCCACCACAGGAGGATCCATCTGCGGAAAGACAAGCCGCATCTAGGGAAAGGCGCAGAAAGCTAGTAGAGGAAGCCAGGAAATAGCTGAGAGCCAAACCAGCCGTGCTGCCGTCCGCACCCCTCCCACCTTGCGCTGATGATATCCCTGTTGGATTCCACGTAGAACTGGTACTGTGGGAGAGACAAGAACAAGAAAAGGATCCATTCACCTTTAGTTTTCTCCTACCCAACAGTTTACGGAGGGTCTTGCTGCTCAAGGTGATGGATGAGGTGATCGCGATTGGTGGCTGGTTGGGGCAAAGATGACTAGAAGAGCGGGAAAAAACCCCGACCTCTTGGGGAATAGAAGTGGCTGATTACTGGCAGAACAAAGTTTTTGAAGTTCCACACACTATACAGGGCTACAAAAGCCAACCCTTGTGGAGGAGGCGAGTATGCGACATCAGTATGCTTGCCTGGATGGCGTTTTGTAACACCCTGCCATTCGAGCGGAACAACCCCACCTACATGGCATACCTTATCAGTATGCTCGCCTGGATGGCGTTTTGTAATACCCTGCCATTCGAGTGGAACAACCCCACCTACATGGCATACCCTCAAAGGGTAGGTGTGAATTTTGATGCCACCCTCTACGGGCGGTACGACTTCCCTATTATTTATAACTCTAATGTAGTATCCTTCGAGCATGCCCTTCTCTTTAACTCCGAAAGCCTAGATGATTCTATGACATGCTTTCTTGCAGTTTCTCCTCACGCCCTGACCCCGCCTTTGTAACAACCTGTAATTACCTTAGGTTACTTAAGCTACTCCTTGAGCAGGACCTGACTCCACAAGAGCGCGGCCTACCTCCCCTCTTCTTTGACCCTAACTCTATTGACAGCTACGCCATGGCTCGTCTTATGATGAGGGCTAGTCTCCTCCCCTCTTTTTGCCTAGCCCTCCTAGAAGATATGAATGACAGCCAATTCACTAGATACAATCACCCTTTCCTCTCCACCAGTTCTCTCCACATCCGCATGAATCTGAAAGGATACATGCAAAGCTACCAATTTTTGAGCAAATCCATCGGACCCCCTTCCCCTCCTCATTCAGATGAAGAAAATTAGGCCTGGTTGTCATTCCACAACTGCCAAAAAAAAAAAGAAGTCAAAGCAAAGAAAAGAATAACATGAAAGAAAAAGCACACAAGCACTCACTTGCAGAAGCACTTAAATACCACATAGAGCACTATCACTGCACCTAGGGGTTCTCAAGTTAGGCGTGCCCGGTGGCTTCGGTCGGCCGGCTCCGCTCCTAATCCTCTAGCTCTTTTTGCTTTCCCACTTCATGCTTAGGGCACATCAAGGGCAGGACATACCTAGGGAGCTAACACTCGCCTATGGTTAGACCTGTCACCCTAAGCCACTTGCACCGCACCTCCCTTAACACAAATGGGGTCCTCAAGTGTGGGACATCACCCATGCTTGCTTGCGGTTAGACCCACCTCCCCATTCCACTAGCACGAGCACACTACACTAACACAGTAAGGTAGATACTCCCCTTAGGAAGAGCACCGCACCTTCTCCTTTCAGGCATCACACAAGCGGCAAATCACAAACTTCGGAGGCCCCCGTCAACCACTCGCTATCCATCTGGCTTCCCCGACAAACATCAGCTTCCAGATGCACCTGAATCTACATGTGGCCCTTTCCTTTACACCATCATTGCCCAAGTGCTTACCACTCTACAACAACACAGAAGTGCCATGGGACTGGCACCCGTCTCGGAGGGGGGTAATGTTAACCCCAAGTCGAGATGGCGGAAAATGACGGAAAATGAAGGAAAAAGTGGAAAAAGCATGGAAGAAGAGCAAAGATGTGCAGGCGACCTCTAAAAGCGAAGCCGAGACCAAAGGCACAATTTTAAATGAAAGGCACCTCAAAAAACTTGGAAAACTCTTGTAAAAGAGCGCCAGGCTCTCTCGTGTGCCAATTGTAAAATATTAGACGGGCATAGGCTAGAGGAATAAGGCTAGAAGAGGGAAATGGAAAAAGAACCTTGCCACAATGGCCGGTCATGTAAAAAAGGGGATGGGTGCCCATGGGATTTTAGGGCTTGTATATAAAGTTCAAAAAATAAATGGAAGCTCATTCTTTGGTGTGTGGCTAACAGGAGCTCTCTTCTTCTTCTCTTCTTCTCTTTTTCTTGCTTGTGTGTGCTCTTGAGAAAGGGAGTGTGAGAGTGTGAGGGAGTGAGTGTGTGGGAGTGAGGGATCAAGAGGGTGAAGCTCTTCACCATCTCCTCTCCTCTTCTTCTCTTCCCTTCTTTCCCAAGTATTATTAGTATACTTGTAATTTGTAAATTGTGGTTGTAGGTGGGCCTCTCGAATATGGTGCAAGTTGTTACCAACAATGCATCGAATTGTCGGTGCATGGGTGGTTTGCTTGAGACCAAGTTCTCCATGTGCAAGTTATTGTTTGGTTTGCTCATGGAAAACATTGGGAAGCTCAAGTAGGTGAAGAGAGTGGTTCGCAAAGCTATGTCAGTTGTTATCTTCTTCAGGGTAAACGTAAAGGTGCTTGTGATGTATCATGAGCATAGTATACTGGAGTTTAAGAAGCCTTCTTCAACTCACTTTGCTTACATGTGGTTATTGTTGGAGTGCCTTTATGAGGTGTTGTTCACCTTGCACCAGATAGTGGTGTCCACTCTATGGAATGAGTGGGATGCATGAGACAGAGGAGATTGAAGCCATGTATCGCTTGTGCCTTAAAGAGTATTTTTGACAGAAAGTTTGTGCTGTTGTCATTGTCGCGACTCTCTTTTATAGGGTGTTATGTATGAGTGATTGCAAGGGGTCCACCATGGGCCTTCTCGTTCACTTTTTTAGAGCGGCATTGGTGGAGCCACGTGCTTGTACAATGATCATAGAGACACAACGTGCACATGTTTTAGAGATAGTAGAGAGGAGATGTGCATGGATGCATGAGCCCATCCATGGTTTTGTCGCATTGGTACATCTAGTCTACAAGTCGCTGGCGGTCATGGATGATAGAGAACTTCGTTCGGACCAGCTCGCTTATTTGACTCGTGTGGTCTCTATAGATGACGACAATGTAGTGTTGGAGGAGCTAGGATGCTATGCAGATCAAAGAGGGCATGTGGCTTTTGCTTCTTCCACTTGTTGAAGGAGAGAGTCACTTGTGAAGCCTTTATTTTGGTGGCAAAATTTTGGATACGCATTGGAAACCCTTTAGTCCTTAGCCATGAGGGTCCTTGCCCAGGATTGCTCTTTGGGTGCATGTGAGAGAAATTGGAGTGCCTATTCTTATTCACACAAAGATTCGCAATCGGCTTAGCATACGATAGTTAGAGTTGCTAGTCTATTGCTGCACTAAGTGATGCATGATGAGGGCTATGATGAGCATGGATAGTCTGAAGCAAGTAAAGTTTAAACATTTAACCATAAATTTATTGTTTTATACTTTACAATTTAAACTTAAGCATTCATAATCTTGTGTGCATTGTGTAGGTGAATGTTGATACATTCAAGTTGAGGGGTTACACTCTTCCGAGTGTATATTAGGAGGTGGAAGAGAAGGAGGATATGATTTTTGCAGAGCTCTGTAGAGAGCTTATAGCAACAGATACTTATGACACTCGTAGTCAACGTGCTCGTGGGCAAGTAGTTCGAGTAGGTGGTAGTAGGGGCATCGTCATTTGATGCCCTTCAACATCGAGGAGGGGTAGTTTGAGTGGCTTGCAAACACATGTAAGGTGGGGCTCTTGTAGCTCACATCCTGTGCCTCATGATGACATCCCTCCCTTGCCTACATAGCCGCCACCTAGGGAGCCATCATTTGATGATGATGGTGGTAAGCTCATCAGCGAGGATGAGTATGAGTGTGTCTTATCATCTGATGCTGAGGATTTATCTTTAGACTCTCTTGATGAGCACTCAAATGGTTTTGGTGATGATGATGATGATAGTGATGTCTCAAATAAGATTCATAGGTCTCTCTCTTTTTTATATCTACTATCATTGTATCTACATGCATGATGCTACTATGATACACTAGACTGTAGTTGTATCACATGTTTTGCGTAGCCCATGCGACCGCGATGGTCACCCTCATGTATTCATCTTATTTTGTAATGAAATGGATATTTCCACTTTAAACATGTATTCTATCATTTAATGATTTATGGTTTAAAAAAATCATGTTAATTTTTTTTCGTACTAATATCGTACCATACCTTATAGTGTCATAAGGTACCATTTAGTACTGTATTTTATCATATTGTACTCCTTCCATTTGCAATAGAAGATAAAGAAATACCACAAGGGGTACCCATTTTGGGGCCTATAGAGTGTCCAATGTCCAAGATTAAAGCGGTAAAGTGTGTATTTTTACTTTATGTTTATTTGTTGATTGCTGTAATTAAGTGCTTAATTAGGGAATTACTACCCTCTCCAAGAAGGAAGGTTGGTTTCAACATGGCGAAGAAGGAAATGTAATGCTTGATCTTTGACAAGGCTCATAGCATGGACAATGAGCTGAAAATGTTGTTGTTGGTCAAGATGCAGGATCTTAATGGCAAAATGATGTTGATGACCAGCAAGGGGAAGAGGAATATGATGATCAATTTAAAATCGAATGAGAATAATAGTAAATCTCTTTGTTGAATCGGCAGAAATTGCTTAGTTCGCTCGATTCTTGAATGCTCCAATGAAGGATTGCAAGGACAAGAATAAGAAGTCATCTTTTACACCTTTGGGATAGCATGATGTACTGAAGAAAATGCCAAAGTCTTCTCATGAAGCTTCTAATGATAGTAATGAAGAAAAGAGTTGGTATGAATGGGGCAAAGTGTGCAAATGCAAAATGTGCATAGTGGTTCCAAGTGTGGGTATGTGTGGACCGGGTATGGGTATGGTAATTGCATGAGGAGCCCAAGGTGGAGGGATAGGGACACTGGGAGCAGAGAATGAAAATCCATGCATAGAAGTGACTTAAGGGATGTGGGACGATAGTCCATAAGTAAAGGATGGATACCCTTGCGTCTGTAGGTCGTGTAGGGGGGTTGTGAGTGGTTGGGGGTAGGGAGGGGGTGGTCATCACAATAGTGCGAGAGTGTAAGAATATGGTAAAGTAGGGGTATGGGGAAGGCATAGTGTTAAAGGGTAGCATTCCCCCTAACAATGCAGCAAGAGGTGGAGTGAATGGAGTGTAGCTAGATGGCGGGATGGGGAATGAAAAAGTACTAGGAGCTGAGATGGAAGATCCACCCCTAGTGTGCTTTGAGCAGAAGTGGAGTGTATTCCTAGGTTTTGGAATGAAGATGTTAGTAGATCGGAAGGTGGAGAAGATAGTGGTGGGATGGGAGGAAGCTAATAAGTGTGGTTTACTTGCTCAAATGAAATTGATGATAGAGATATACCTAATGAAGAGTATCTGCTCCAAGAGCCTCCTATATTAAAGTTAACATATTGAAAACCATCCGAACCCTGCACACCAAATGGAGAAATGGAAGAGGGTTTTGACTCATAGGACTCAAAAGGGTTATATAAACCTTACATAAGAGCTGGTTGTGATGAAGGAGATGGATCAACAAACGTGTTGAATGTTATGGTTACTATTAGAGCAAGTACTCCTCAAACTTCTCATTTGTAAGATGACCAAAACATGAAGAAGAAGATGGTAAAGGTGAAGGTGTGTCTATGTTGGGATGTAAAGGTCCTTTATTCACCTCCGTGTATTTTACACGTGTATTGTTATGTTGTACATGTGAATGCACCCTTACGGGCCCTAAGTATAAATACATTTTATTCTTTGTGTACCAACACATTGTTGGTACACCCAAAAATCTGTTCGTCACTCTTACGCTCACTCACTCACCTGTTCACTTCCTCTGCTGCAAATCTTCACGCTTCCGCTACCCGCGCGCTCCAACAATTGGTATCAGAGCTGAGGTTAAGGTGCTCGCGCTCCTCGAAGTCCGCGTGAGACATCACCAGCTCCTCGCTCGCGAGAAATCAGTAAGTCGTCACTCATACAGGTCAGGTCGTCACTGTTTTCCAGGCACGTGTATGTGCTGGATAGTCAGGCGACAGTGTTGCAGGTCACGTTTTGTGCAAGCGATAGCCTGATAGACAGGCGACATGTCAATTTTTGACCAGGCAGGCAGTCACGAACAGGTCACGAGCAGCCAGGTGCAGGCTGCACAAATCAACGCAGGTCACGAAACTGCAGCGACAGGCTGCGTGGCATCAGGCGCAGGCTGCACAGGTCACGCGATGCAGTTTCGTCATGTTTTTGAGCAGGCGACAGCTCAAGCAAGGCTGCGTGGCATCTGACGGGCAGCGCAGGTCAACGGCTGCAGATTCGACACATTTTTCTTCCAGAAATTTTTAAAAAATTTTCTAAGGTTTACTGCAAGCATTCCCTTTGCCACTAACGGGAGTTCGCACGCGCAGGCACAGTTCTCAGATTTGGTCAAATTTGAACCTGGAAATTTGGGGCTTTTCCCAGATTTGATGCTGTTTATGCTTGACAGTGACATCTGTGTCAGAAATTGCAGACATTGTGTGCATTGACCTCAATTAATTTGGAGATTTTTCAAATTTGTTGGAATTTTGCTCATCCGAGTAAAATTTCCTGGCATTGGACCAAGAAAAATTGGGGCTTTTCATGTATTGATGTAATTTTGCTCAGCTAAGTCAGGTTGGCTGACATTTGCGCACATTTGGACCTGGAAATTTGGGATTTTGTGCAGAATTTGATAAATTTCTGCATTATTTGCTTGTGCAGTGGTTGGTCTATGTCAAAACAGCAGAGGATTATTGCTGGTTATGCAAGAACAGCAGTGTATTTGCTGATTTAGCTTGTGCTCTTGCAGTTCAGTGCTTTTACACTTGTACTTGTGATAAAATGGCTGCAACTTCTTCCAGTTCTGACATTAAAAGTTTGATGGAAATCAAGTGATTTGATGGTCAGGGCTTTGATCTTTGGAAAGATCGTATGCAGGGCATACTGTTCTTAAAGGATTGTGAGGATGCTTTGCAAATGGATAAACCTGCACAAATGTCTGAGGCGGATTGGGCCAAAGTCAATAAAAGGGCTGTGGCTTATATAAAGATGGGTGTCACTGATGACATTTTGACAGACATTAAGGGTTTAGACACTGGTCATGCAATATGGGAGAAGTTGAAAACTACCTATGAGATCACCACACCTGTTAATTAGGTGCATTTAATGCGCAAGTTGGTGAATATGCGGCTGGATGAGTCCAAGCCTGCAGCTGAGCACTTGAGTGCATTTACTGGCATTTTAAATCAGCTCAAGGATGCAAGTTTGGATTTTGATGATAAGTTGAGGGCGATCTTTTTGATCATGACATTGCCTGACTCTTGGGAGACTTTGGTTGTTTCTCTCAGCAATAACCCCAATCTCACATATGATGGTGTGAGGGGTTCGATCTTGAATGAAGAAATTAGACGTAAGTCTAGTGGAGAAGGCAACAACTCAGCTTATAATGTTAGAGGCAGGGCTGAAAAGAAAAATGCAAATGCTGGACAGAGAAGCAGGAGCAAGAGCAAAGGAAAAGAAAAGAGTGATGTTACATGCTATCAGTGTGGTTGGAAGGGCCACAAGAAGCCTGATTGCAGGTATTACAAGAAGGAACAAGAGAGAAAGAAGAATGCATGAGACAAAAAGAAGAAAGAGGAAAAGACAGATGCATCTGAGGCAGGTAAAGGCAAGGAAAAGGCCAATGTGGCCTCTAGTGTTGTCATAGAGGAGCTCTCAAATGCAGAGGCTGATGTATTATGTGCAGTGGATTATGATGCCCTTGTATGTCACATGCAGGATATGTAGATCACCAAGGCTGATGTGATTGATGCACTTTTGTCAGTTGATGATGGTGTCACTCAGACTTGGATTGTAGACTCTGGTGCCTCTTTCCATGTGACTTCATGCTTGGAGTGTTTTGCTACTTTTGATGCAGGCTGTTATGGCAAGGTTTACCTTGGAAATAATCACGCTTGCAGCATTGATGGGATTGGCACCATACACTTGTCTTTGGATAATGGGCAAGAACTTATGTTGAAAGATGTCAGATATGTGCCTGGCATCAAGAAGAGTTTACTATCTGTTGGACAACTTGACTTGCATGGTTACACCACACTGTTTGGTGGTGGTTTGTGGAAATTAAAAAGGGGTTCCATGCTGATTGCTAAAGGAACCAAGAAGGGCACTTTGTATTGTCTGCACTGTAAAGCCTTGAATGGCAAGTTTCTTGGAGTTGCTGAAATTGGCTGTCTTTTGGAGTTATGGCATAAGAGATTAGGCCATATGAGCCAGAAAGGACTTGATGTTCTTACCTCTTTGAAGAGGGTTGATAGAAAAGGCTCTAAACTTGATTTTTGTAATGACTGTCAGTTTGGAAAGCAAATGAAAAATTCATTTTACTCTGGTGTCTCCCGTAAGTCAAATGTCTTGGACTTAGTGCATTCTGATGTATGTAGCATGCCTTTGAAATCGTTGGGTGGTGCTGCATACTTTGCCTCTTTTATTGATGATTGTTCCAGGAAGATTTGGGTTTATTTGTTGAAAAAGAAAAGTGAAGTGTTTGCTGTTTTTAAAACTTTTCATGCATTCGTGACCACTCAGACAGGTAGAAAGTTGAAATGCTTGAGAACTGATAATGGGGGTGAGTTCACGTCTAATGAATTTAAGTCCTTTTGTGACTTGCATGGGATCAAGAGGGAGCTTACAGCCCCTTACAGCCCTTCTTCAAATGGTGTGGCTGAAAGATACAATAGGACTCTATGTGAGAGAGTGCGGTGCATGCTGTCCACTGCTAATCTCCCTCATGAATTTTGGGGAGAGGCACTTAAAACCGCGGTTCACATTTGCAACCACTCTCCAAACAGGTCCCTAAATAATGGCATCCCTGAGGAGGTTTGGTCTGGCAAACCGGCCTCATATGACCATTTACGAATATTTGGCTGTGATGCTTTTGTGCATGTTAGAAATGAGCTGAGGAATAAACTTGACCCGAAATCCACCAAAGGCATTTTCATGGGCTATGGTGATGAGGGTGAATTTGGCTATAGAGTGTGGCTACCTCAGTCCAAGAAAATTGTTCGCAGCCGTAATGTTGTGTTTAATGAGGCAAAGTTGCTGAAAAGTACTTTAGCCTTTGATGAAGATATGAAAAAGGTCAAATTTCAGAATTCGCAGCCACCTATTACTTCAAATGATGAGCCTCATGGTGCTGTACCACAGGCTGAAACTGATGATGAGCCGGTTATCTTTGAGCCAGATGATGATGGACAGCAAATAGAAGCACAGGGAGGTCATGGACAGCAAGATAGACTTGCTGATTATGAAAATGCAGGTGCTGGAAATGAAAATGAAGGTGCTGTATAGCATGAACAGCATGCTGAAAATGGCTTACAGCAGCCAATAAATGCTGAAAATAACATGCCTCCAGATGTAGATCCGATTCCTGAGAATGTAGATCATTGGGTACGTAGGTCTACACGCCCAAGAAGGCAGCCACATAGGTATGACCCCTCTTTGCATTATGTGATGCTTACTGATGAGGGTGAGCCTCTGACATGTAAAGAGGCTAACTCATGCAAATTCAGCAATAAGTGGGAGCTAGCTATGCAGGAAGAGATTAAATCTCTGTATGCTAATAATACTTGGGATCTTGTGTCGTTGCCCAAAGGAAGAAAGCCTCTTCCAAACAAATGGGTTTACAAAGTAAAGACAGTTGATGGGAAACCCAAGTACAAGGCAAGATTGGTTGCCAAAGGGTATGCACAGAAGGAAGGGATTGACTTCCAGGAGGTCTTCTCACCTGTCGTGAAGATGACCAGACTACGTGTGCTTTTTGCTCTCATTGCTGTATTGGATTTAGAGATGTACCAAATGGATGTGAAAACAACTTTTCTGCATGGTGACATTGATGAGGAGATCTACATGAAACAGCCCGAGGGTTTTGTAGTTCCTGGAAAAGAGCAGTTGGTGTGTAAACTAAAACACAGCTTATATGGGCTGAAACAAGCACCACGACAGTGGTACAAAAAGTTTGACACTTTTATGCTCTCTCATGGGTTTACGCGCAGCCATGCAGATCATTGTTTGTATATGAAAAAGGATACAGATGGCAGCCCTATCATACTTGTTTTGTATGTGGATGATATGTTGCTAGCTGGGAAGAGAAAGACTAGCTTGGATGCTCTCAAAGATCAGCTGAAATCAGCTTTTTCCATGAAAGATTTAGGGAATGCAGAGCATATTTTAGGCATGAGGATTCATAGAGATAGAACGCAGAAATTGTTGTTCTTATCTCAAGAAAAGTACATTGAAAAGGTACTGGACAGATTTAACATAGCTGAAGCTAAGCCTCTCGGAGTACCCTTACCTCCATACCTTAAGCTTAGTAAAGCCAACAGCCCAAAAAATGACATGGAAGCCAATGCTATGAAGGGAGTCCCTTATGCATCAGGTTGTGGCTCTCTTATGTATGCTATGGTGGCTACTCGTCCAGACATTGCTCATACAGTGGGAGTTGTCAGCAGGTTTATGTCAAATCCTGGCAAACCACATTGGGAGGCTGTCAAGAGTATTCTTAGATATCTGAAGGGTACACAAAGAAAGTGTATTTGTTATGGGCAGGGTGCACTTAATCTGCAGGGTTATCGTGATGCAGACATGGTAGGTGACTTAGACACTCGCAGGTCCACTAGCGGGTATGTCTTTACAGTTGCTGGAGGGGCCGTCTCTTAGTGCTCCAGGTTGCAGAACATCGTCGCACTGAGTACTACTGAAGCTGAATACATATCAGCTACTGAAGCTTCTAAGGAAGCTATATGGTTGAGCAGACTCGCAGAGGATCTCGGCATATCTATGAGCACTCCAGTGTTGGGATGTGATAGCCAGAGTGCTGTGTATCTGGCTAAAAATGCCATGTATCATTCACGCACAAAGCATATTGATGTGCGATATCACTTTATCAGACAGATTCTGGAGGATGGTCTAATCACATTGACCAAGATCAACACACAGGACAACCCTGCAGATGTTCTCACTAAAAGTCTAGGCAAGGCTCAGCATGAGCATTGCATACGACTAGTGGGAGTTGGTTAAAGGTTCACTCCGGACCTTTAAGTGGGAGGTTGTTGGGATGTAAAGGTCTTTTATTCACCTTCGTGTATTCTACATCTGTATTGTTATGTTGTACATGTGAATGCACCCTTACGGGCCCTAAGTATAAATACATTTTATTCTTTGTGTACCAACACATTGTTGGTACACTCAAAAATCTGCTCGTCACTCTTACGCTCACTCACTCACCTGTTCACTTCCTCTGCTCTGCAAATCTTCACACTTCCGCTACCCGCGCGCTCCAACAGTCTAGCCCCTCCTCGAGACCATAATGCCTTCTGAGAGCCTCCAATGATGGAGAACCTTGATAGGGTGTCATAGGATTTGTAGAGGAAGTCACATGTGAGTCTCGCACAAAAACTAGCCTCCACAATCATTGCAGGATACTCTTTAGAAGAGCATTGGTTTTGATAGCATGTGAAGCTATGCTAGTGTTTGCATTGAGGAAACACAACATGTATGACTACGACTAAAACATAGAAACTCGAACAAAGACAAGAAAAACTCAAACCTTAAGCATAAAACGCAAAATGCAAACTCAAAACTCAAAACTCAAATACAGAGACAAACATAGAGAGAAGAAACTCTAAAGTGAATGAATGTTGTAAATGAATGTAAGAGTGTACAGAATGCCCAAGGGCAGAGCAATGGAGTGCCGGAAAGTGACACCCACACCAGAGAAGGATCCCAAGTACTGTGACCACGAGTTGGAGTACGGAACAGAAGGAAAACACCAAACACTAATCACTAGGTAGTCAGAAGATAGAGGTGGTAGTAAGGATGATGCTTGGAGGAGAGAGCAGCAACAAGAAGTTACAGTTGCAACTATAAGATGGCTGCCAACAGGGAGAAGAGGGAGAAGAAGGGTGTCAATAGGTAGATGACAGTCGCCAATTGTGGCTGCATGGGGGAGAGAAGGCCAAACACAAATTGCAGGGCTGACACCTGATGACGATGGAGGGCTACCACTTGTTGCCTGGATGACGAAGAATGGAACACAACAAGAAGGCAGTTCATGGGCTGGTGATGGCAGATGGGCCAAACGTAGCAAGGGAGTGAGAAGCTGCGCAAACGGGTTGAGGTTGAATGATGGGCAAGTTGTCTATTTGTAGATGTTCAAGGATGCCCCAAAAATTAGGGTTTTGGGAGACCTATGAAACTCTTTTGAACTACATATTAGTTTGGTGTTTTTCATGAATTAAGTGTATTTTGGGGCTGTTTAAAGATGCTAATAAGCTAAAAAGCGTGTTTTAGCTCAACACCACTCCTCGCAACCTTAAAGAATCGGCAACCAATTTCTTTGATGGGATGTGGACAAGATTTTTACCATTTTTCCAAATTCTTGGCTACTAGATTGCATGAATATCTTCAAAACCTTATTCCCCCTCCCAGATATGGATTCATTAAAGGGAGAACTATTTTTCACATAATCTTGGATGCCCAAATGGGGATAGATTATGCTTGCTACACAAAGTAGGAAATGGTCATGGTTGAGTTGGACGTGGAATGGTCCTTCTTAGTCCAGGTGATGCTAGGCATGAGATTCGTTCCAAGAATGTTTGGACTTATGAATACTATTAGTGTGAATTTCTCTTCAAAAGTTCTGCTCAATGGTGGTGTCATGACATCCTTTCCCCTTTGCCGATCGGCTAGGTAGGGTTGCTCGTTGAGTCCTTTATTCTTTGCCCTAGCTACTCATTCCATTCTAATGATGTTGTCTTGCCTAGCAGCTAATGGTGAGGTGGTTGGACTGTCACTCCCAACTAAGGAACATCTGGTTCGGCAAGCTTTGGTGGATGACAATTTCATGTTTCTCAAGGCTGATTCTAATAATATAGAAGAGCAATTGCCACATGGGACTTATCAGTTGTAAGTTGGCCCTTATCGGTTGTAGTGAGAGTGATCTTCAGGCCTTGGGTTGGCAATGCGAGGTGGTGCTTAAAGGCTTTGTTTTTAGACATCTGGGCTATCCTCTGGAGGTGTAGGTGTCACCTAAAGTGCTAGTGGATTAAATATCCTCATGCTTTATGGTTAAGTTTGTGTATTGGAAATCACAAGCTTGGTCTTTCCATGTAAGATTAAAAATTGCTTAGACGATCATGGTATCGACTGTTTCATATTACCTTCTCTTGCTCCCTTGGTCGAAGTTTAATTTATAAGAAAATAATCAACCCATGCGGTTCTTGCTTTGGTAAAGAGACTCTACACAGATGGGTATATCGTGGATCTCTTGGCACCATGTTTGCACTCCCAAAGGAATGGGTGGTGGGGCTTTGTGGACTTAGAGACACATTGATCATTGTTCCAGGCTTTGTGCGAGGGTAGGCAGCTCTAGTCCTTGATTGTTAGGCTCTTCCTTGAAACTCAAGGTATTAAGCATGGGGAACACCTATACTTGTGCCTCATGGTGGCATGTGGTTAATGCTCAACAACCTTTTCATTTCAAGTCTTCCATGCTTTTGGATCATTTGGTCCACTCGTGGAAATCGGCCCTTGTTAAATCTTCTTGGCACCCACCTTTGGATTGGGAGATGGCAAACTCCCTGAGAGCTGAAGTGCTATCTTCTCACTTGGGGAGGCAAATAAGAACCAAGGCTGATGTTGAATAGGATGGCACGCCTAGGACTGGTCATTGTTAGTGATGCTCTTCTACTTGCAAGTGGGGCTGTCACCTCTTTTAGTCAGTTCGATGCTACTTTCGTATTCCTCGAGGCCATGGTAATTTGTGGGACACCATCTTGGCCTCTTTGCAGGCCATACTACCTCTCCCCTCTTTGGACCAAGAGGTCCCTTGGTTGGATTGGATGATTAATGGTTGGGTGCATTGGGTCTGTGCTTCAAGCACAAATATACCATTTGCTCATATGCGATAAGGATTGGCTTGCCTAGAAGGGCAACACGACCTAGGTCACAAAAAATGTCAGCATGTTGGAATTTAGTGCTAATGACAAGTCGGCTTAAACAGAATGGCTTTCTGATCCAAGGTCTTCATTTGGCAAGTGTTGATTGGTGCTCTTCCTCTTGCATGTGCACCCTCCAAGTAGAGGATCTCCAATGGTTGTTGCTTCCTTTGTCAGACATCCGTAGAAATCCACCACCAATGGTTCCTTTCTTGTCGGGTGGCGCGAAAGGTTTGGTCACTACTATTGGCCATTTGGTTCTACATGGTTGGGCTATTGATGCTTCCAAAGGATTGGTTCTTTGGATAACCCAAGTTTGTGGATCTTATGCAGGCCAATATGAAAGTGCTCTTTCATTTGTTACATTTCTAGAGTTGTTGGCATATGTGGACTAGTTGGCAACTTGACTTGACTGAGTTGGTGCATATTCTTCATAGACACGATTTTCTTTCTTTGTTTGATGCAATTTCTTTTGCTTGTCTACGTCCTATGTACTTGCATTAATCTTGTAATCTTGTACACTTTTTGTACTTAATACAATTACCTATTACGGAGAGAGAGAGAGAGAGAGAGAGAGAGAGAGAGAGAGAGAGAGAGAGAGAGAGAGTTAGTTATATTAACGTCTTCTAAAGACCAAAACTGGCCTATGAGACAAACTGTGATACAACTGATGAGGTCCAGCTATCCAAAATAAAAGTGCTGAATGAAAAGCTAAAAACTGGAAACTGAAAATACGGTGCTGTGAGTGTGATAAGGGTCGTGTATGTGTATGTGCGTGTCGTGTATGTGTATGTGCGTATGTAGCTCTGGTACTCCAGATAATGGCTACAAAAGGGAAACAAATGTGTATGTGTATGTGCTGAGAGAGAGAGAGAGAGAGAGAGAGAGAGAGAGAGAGAGAGAGAGAGAGAGAGAGAGAGAGAGAGAGAGAGAGAGAGAGAGAGAGAGAGAGAGAGAGAGAGAGAGAGAGAGAGAGAGAGAGAGAGAGAGAGAGAGAGAGAGAGAGAGAGAGAGAGAGAGAGAGAGAGAGAGAGAGAGAGAGGGGAGGGGGGCGCGATGACGCCGCCTGCGTGTCCCGCCCTGCCGTCGATTGGCTGACTGTCGACCCTGCCCGCCATCGCTCCTGCTTGCTGTCGATTGTCACACCAGCGGTGCTCCTGCTCGTCGTCGGTGCCCGTCCGTCGTATCCGCCATCTGACCTGCTCGCCATCAGGCCTGCGCGTCGGTCCTGTTCGCCGTCAGGCACGCCCGTCGCCTGCCCTGTCGCCTGTCCTGTCGCCCGCCTCTGACGACTGCCTGCCCTGTCGCCTGTCAGACGCCATCGCCTGCTTGAACTGTCCGCCCTCGCTTGTCGGACGCCGCCCTCGCCTGTTAGACGCTGCCCTCGCCAGTCAGCCGCCGTGGTGGTCGCCCCAGGTAACACATCGTTTGTGGCAGCGTCTCGCAGGGCGTACTGATCTTTTCTTCCTCTCAGCGAGAGGCAGCATCCTCTGTTCGTGCCTGAGCCTGCGCCTCTGGGTTCTGCGACCTGCATACGGAGACAGTGCAGCCTTGCCTTTCCACCGAGAGAGAGAGAGAGAGAGAGAGAGAGAGAGAGAGAGAGAGAGAGAGAGAGAGAGAGAGAGAGAGAGAGAGAGAGAGAGAGAGAGAGAGAGAGAGAGGGAGGGAGGGAGGGAGGGAGGGAGGGAGGGAGGGAGGGAGGGAGGGCGGGCGGGGGGGGGGGGGAGGGGGGAGGGGGGGGGAGGGAGGGAGGGGGAGAGAGAGAGAGAGAGAGAGAGAGAGAGAGAGAGAGAGAGAGAGAGCCATTGTTGAGAGAGAGAGGGAGGGAGGGAGGGAGGGAGGGAGGGAGGGAGGGAGGGAGAGAGAGAGAGAGAGAGAGAGAGAGAGAGAGAGAGAGAGAGAGAGAGAGAGAGAGAGAGAGAGCCATTGTTGAAGGATGCGATGGCAGTTGTGGGAACAGTGCTGGTTCCCCCAAGCCTCAGGGCTATGAATCGAAACCGTTTATGCATGTTATGGGACACGGCTAGGAAAAGGCCTGCGTGGCTTCGCCTCAATTGTTCTGGCATGCATCCTTTGCATTTTCGCTTGAAATGGGCAACTTTGCAGGACACTGCTTTTCATGTGGTAAATTGGGGCATTTTATGGCCGAATGCCCTGAAAGGCAACCATCTTCCGAGGATGCGCAGGTTGTGCTGCCTAAGGATGACGTGGTGCTTGATGCCCCGACACAGGAGGCCCTTCAGCCACCTAATGTCGTGGATAAAGGCAAACAACAGGTCCTGGGTTTGGATTCCTGTAGCACTAATTGGATTGAGGCACGTCAAAAAAAAAGATAAAAAGTTGGATGCAGGCCTGGCGGATCCTGGGACCTAATGCTTCACAGGATTCCGTGCGCACGTATATGCGCAGGAAAGAAATGTTCACTTCACAGCAGGCTGCGCATACTATGGCCCCGTCTGCCCCCCGTAATCAGTCTACAAGGAAAGTCTATACAGACGGCCCCAAGGGCCCACCTGTTAAGCTGGCGTTTGATACAAAAGGTAATGTGATTACACCCTGGGATTGGCGTTATCCTTGCCCCACTCCCAAGACAGTGGATTTTCCTTCTATCTCTAAAGCAGGTCGCCAGAATTCGTTTGCAGTATTGGCTGATTTTTTGGATGAGGGTGTCCTAGATGCTCTTGCGGAAAAGGTGAAATCGAGGCAACAGGCGCCTCGTTCCTGACTTTCTTTTTTTGAAGATATATGAAGATAGCCACGTGGAATGTGCGAGGCATTTGCTCTCGCCATAAGCAACATGCCATGTGGACTGTCTTGCATGAGAACCAGTGGGATGTATTGTGTGCAGTTGAGCACAAAAGTCACGGTGAAGCAGGAAAAGTTGTGGATTGTCATGGATTCCGTCTGTTTTATGCAGGGACACATGCTACGCACTATTCGGGCGTGCTGATGATTGTCCATGAGAAATACCAGCCTATTCTTGTTAAAAATGATATGCAGGGCCGCTTTCTGGTAATCGAAGTCTTATTTGAAGGAGAGATTTTATGGTTGCTGGGCCTCTATGCTCCGAATGATCCCGCATCGCGACGGGATCTTTGGTCGACTTTGCAGGGCTCCATGTCACTTGGCCGAAGGGGGTTTTTGATGGGAGATTTCAATATGTGTGTTGACTCTTCTCAGTCCACTTCAGGGCATTCGGTAATGGATACGCCGGAAAGCCGGGTGTGGAATTCCTTTGCTTTGCGTGTACTTAAGCAAGATCTTTGGTCGTGGCTTCACCCTTCTTTTTCAGGGTTTACTTTTCATTCCGCACAATATGCAACTACTTGGTCCCGGTTGGACCGAATGTATATCATGCAGGGGGATGATTTTCTTCCCGAGATGCTGGAAATGAAGGTCTTGCAGCAATATGCGTTGTCGGACCATTTCCCCCTCCAGCTTGAGATGCGGGCACAATCTATTGCACCTTTTATGCAGTTGCTGGATAGGCTCCCTTTACGTTTCAACTCCTCTTATTTGAAGCATCCAATTTTTCAGGGCTATATGCAGCAATTGATTGAGAGATTCTTATTGGACTTCGCCTTTGAGGGCTTGGCTTCATTTGCACGGCTGCTCTCTAATGTGCAGCGGGTTGCTCGGCAGTATGGGATTCATCATGCCTCTCTTTGTCGCCGACGCCGACATGCAGTAGAGGACTTACTGGCTTTGGTCCGTTCCTTGCTCGTGGATTCCCCAGATGATGATTTTCTGCTGTCACTGGAGAGGCGTTTGGCCCATCTTATTCAAGTGTTTCAGTTAAAATCTTATCAGCAGGCCAAACTGCATAACTTGACTGACACATTGCAAGATAGTGCCTGCCAGTCTCATAAGTTCTTTCGCGCCTTGCATGCTTCTTCGGCTCGCGAAAATATGACTAGACTCCAGGATTCGGAAGGTCGCATGGTCATTGATCCGCAGACCATTGTCAATATGTGCAGAAATTATTTTATGGAACTTCTTGGTTCTTCTCCCTCGCCTTCTAGCCAGGTTACGCATGCCCGCTCGGTCTTCTATCATCTGGTCCGCCAGCAAGTTGCACTTGATATGCAAGCCACTTTGGAGGCGGATATTTGCGAGGAGGAGGTTATGGATGTTTTGTTGCACTTGCCTAAGGATAAAAGTCCTGGTTGGGATGGTCTCACTAATGAATTCTTTGAGAACTCCGCCACGCAGTTGGTGAAGCCATTGGCGGTCATGTTTCAGCAGGTTTGGGAAACAGGGGTCATGCCTTCCTCATGGAAAGAAGGCCTTATCAAACTGATTCCAAAGGTCCCTTCGCCGTCAAAGCTGCAACACTGGAGACCAATTTCTTTGATGGGCTCGATGTATAAAATCTTCTCCAAAGTGCTGGCGAATCGGCTTCACAAGCACCTTCCAGCTATTGTGCATCCTCTCCAATATGGTTTCATTAAGGGCCGCAACATTCTGCATAATATCTTAAATGTGCAAATGGCTATTGACTATGCGCGGCACTCCAGTCAGGAAGTGGTATTGATTCAATTGGACTTGGAAAAGGCGTTTGACTATGTGGACTGGTCTTTCATTGCAGATCTCATGTCTGCTATGGGCTTTGGTACCCGGATGTCCCGATTGATCTACACCATTAGTGCTGTGGCTTCTTCAAGAGTTATGCTCAATGGTGGGGTTACAGAGCCATTTGTCCTTGCACGCTCGGTCAGACAGGGTTGCCCTTTGAGTCCTCTCTTCTTTGCCCTGGCGACTCACCCGGTCCTTTCAATGTTATCCTCAATGGCGGCTTCTGCTCAGCTGGCAGGATTGTCTCTTTCTTTGGGGCAGCACTTCATTAGCCAATCTTTGGCTGATGACACCTTTATGATTTTGCGGGCGGACAGGGACAACATTCGAAAGGCATTAGATGTTTGGACGCTCTTTGGTCAGGCCTCTGGTCTTCGCATCAATGCCTTTAAGTCAGCCATTCTCAGCTGCACGGAGCCTGATTTACAGTCATTAGGCTGGCAGGGCCAGGTGGTTTCCCGTGGCTCCATTGTCAGGCATCTTGGATACCCATTGGGGGTGGATGTACGGCCAAAGGACCTACTGGAGTGGATTTCACAAAAACTGGCAGCGAAGTTTATGTATTGGAAGTCGCAAGCGTGGCCATTCCATGTCCGCCTCAAAGTGGCTCAGACAATTATGCTACCAATGCTAACGTATTTTCTGCCATTGCTGCCGTGGACGCCTACTACTTTGAAGGCTCTCACTCATCCCATTCGTTTCATGCTATGGAAGAAGGATTCACTGTAGGCAGGCATTTCGTGGATTTCATGGTCACATACATGTACCCCTAAACGCATGGGTGGTGGAGCTATTTTGGATGCAGAAACTCATATGCTGGCTCTTCGTTGGTCTCTTTTTCGTGCCATGTGTGTGGATCATCACCCGTGGACCATCATAGCCCGTTATTTTCTTGAGGACAGCGGGCTACGCCATGGTAATACACGGCTTCGGGCCTCCTGGTGGCATGTCCTTAATGCTGACTCTCGATTTTCCAGTCCCTCTTCCTCTTTGTTACTGCACTTGGTCGGCTCTTGGAAAGTGGTGCTCCAAAAGGCCCGTTGGCATCCAGTAGGGGACCGCTTGCAGACTAACTTCTTTTAGCTGGAATTGTTGGCAGTATCGAGATTACTTTCATGGGAAGACAAACATCAGCTCAGACCGAGATTTAACCGCATGGCCCGTTTAAGTGTGACTTCGATTGCGGATGCTACCCTTGCCACGCGCAATGTCCTCGCATCGTTTCGGACTGCTAGGAGACTTTTCAGGATCCCGCACGGATACCGTGGTTTATGGGGAAAGCTTTTGTCGGAGCTTCAGGGTAGGCAACCCTTTCCTGCCCTGGCTGTGGATCGTCCTTGGCAGGACTGGGACCTTGCAGGCCGGTTGAGTCTGGAAAAGGCCTCTACTAATCAGGTGTATCATCTTCTCATTCAAGATCACCAATGGCTGGGTGTGAAAGCTAATACTGTTTGGGGACTGCGGAAATCGCTGTCATGGTGGCAGGCAACGCTGATGGAGGGCTGGCTGAATAAGGCACCTTTCAAATGCAAGGTCTTTCTTTGGCGGGTAATGATTGGTGGTCTTCCTCTTGCCCTCGGCCCTTTCCAAGCGTCGAATCTCGAATGGCAATTGTTTCTTCTGTACCACTACTGCGGAATCGGCCCGACATCGTTTTCTTTCTTGCCTGCTCGCCAAGAATATCTGGTCACTCTTGTCGCAAATCTGGCGCGCAGTGGTGGGGTCCTCACTAACTCCTTACGATTGGGTTTTTGTGCGCCCAAAGTACCCCACACCGCCACAGTTACATATGAAGATCTTATTTCACTTTTTCAGATACTGGGGATGCTGGCACATTTGGACCACGCGCAATGCTTTTCTCTTTGATTCGGCCTCTAATGTACCGAGACATATTGCCAGGCTTAAAGGGCTCTTGCATTGGCAGCTAGATCTCATCCGGCCTCGGGAGGATTTGCATCCCTGGCATATGGCAATTGCCTCTGGGTTGTTGCCATGATTGGTGTAACCTTTTTAGTGCATTAGTACGGGGATTTCCCACACATTGGCCTAGGGCCCTCGTGTCTCTTGTAATCATGTAATCATGTAATCTTGTACCTTTTTTCCATAATTAATACAATTACCTTTTACGAAAAAGAGAGAGAGAGAGAGAGAGAGAGAGAGAGAGAGAGAGAGAGAGAGAGAGCCTTGGGATGGCATGGACTTGCGATTCCAAAAGGAAATATAACCAGACACTTGGGATATCCTATTGGTGTGGAGGTAGCACCCCGGGCCTTATTGGATTGGATGGCCTCTCGGATGCATGACAGGTTCATGTACCGGAAATCTCAGTGTTGGCCTTTGCATGTCAGACTGAAAGTTGCTCAAAGTATTATGATTAGTATGATATTGTTATTTATTCTTGCCATTGCTTTCCTAGACTAAGAAGTCCCTTTTGGAACTTGTTTAGCCTGTCAGGTTTATGCCGTGGAAAAAGAAGGGGAATCGGTTGGGTTAGGTTTGGATTTCGTGGCAGCATGTGACTACGCCTAAACGAATGGGGGGAGCAGCCTTGTTGGATGTTCATTTGCATATGAAAGCCTTGAGGTTGGCCCTTTTGCAGGCATTATGTGTACAGAGTCATCCTTGGTCAGACATGGCAAAAATTTTCATTGAAAAGACTGGCATCTCTCATGGTAATACGGTTATTCATGCCTCCTAGTGGCATGTGCTTAACTCCTCAAGGCCAATTAAGACCACCCAGTCTTTTCTCCTTTCTCATTTGATTGCATCCTGGCAGGAGCTCTTACGTTTTTCAGTTTGGCGCCCTCTTGAGATTCGCAAGGAGGCGAATTCACTGCAAGGAGAGGTCTTAGCCTCCTCCAGGTTGTTGGATTGGCTGGACAAAGATTTGCATAGACTCAAGTTTAATCGGATGGCTCGTTTGGGGTTGCAGATAGTTTTTGATGGTGTTATTCCTGGGCAGTTCCGTCTTTACTCTTTTCGGCGTATTCGTCAACATTTTTGGGTACCTCATGGATATTGTGATATCTGGTCATCCATATAGGTCAATCTTCAAAGGTTTTCTTCTTTACCAATGCTACAGCCATTGTATCCATGGCATGATTGGAAGTTTGTGATTCCGGATGATTTCAAGAAGAGGTCTACTAACCAGATGTACCATCAGATGGTGGAGACCAAGAGATGGGTCACTATAAAGGTGAATAAATTATGGCATATTCGGGAAGGCAAAAAGAAGTGGCAGAAAAGATTCCTTCAGCTTTGGAAGTCTAAGGTTCCCTATCAGGGAAAAGTCTTCTTGTGGAGACTGCTGATTGGTGGTCTTCCAACTGGAGAGGTGTTGCATGCTCAAAAGATCTCTGCTGGTCATTGTGTATTTTGCACTACATGCGATGAAACATTACTTCATCGTTTTGCCTCTTGTCGAGTTGCGCGACAGATCTGGTGTTTTATTTCTCGCATGTGGCTCTCGGCGACTCAACTCCGGATAACAGCCCGTCATGGATTATGGGAAAGCTGCCATCCGTGCCTTCTTTGCATTCTGATTGTTCCTGCCTCTTCCAGTTCCTTAGATGGACTGCCTTGTGGCATATTTGGCGTACTTGGAATGCCTTTATTCTTGATTCAATCTCGGGCATCCAAGGTCATGTGGCCCGTATTCGAGGTTTAGTGCTATGGGAGATTTCTTCTATGATATCAGCTGACCTGGTTCTTCCTGACATTGCTTCCCACTGGCTGGCCATTGTTCTCTCTACACCAGCAGTGTGATTTTCTCTTTGTGATATTATCCTAATAGTCTTTCGTCACTTTCTTTGAGGACCTTGATGGTCTGATGCCACACACACACACACACACACACACACACACACACACACACAGAGAGAGAGAGAGAGAGAGAGAGAGAGAGAGAGAGAGAGAGAGAGAGATTACACACGATGGCTTAGAACCATCGTCTATCTTGTAATCACGTAAACTTGTACTTTTTTTCGTAATTAATACAATTACCTTTTACGAAAAAAAAAAGAGAGAGAGAGAGAGTTTCTCTGATGACCTGATGGTCTGATGTAACAGATAGTAAGAGATATAGAGAATGCTGACCTGATGGTCTGATGTAAATATCTACTACTTAATTCAATTATATTCACGAAAAAGAGAGAGAGAGAGAAAATATAATATGCTAGACCCAGGTTTAATAGAATATCATGGCTTGGATTGCTTTCCATTGTGATACGACTTTGCTGACACAACGTGTATTGATGTCCTTTTGGTCGATTTGACGGATTTTTGTGTGCAGGGCTTCTCCTCCAGGAGGGTTTGGTCTCAATAATTCTCCTTTACCGAATGTGTGTGCATGTGTGTACAGACAGACACACGTGTGTGCACTGTGTATGCACATACATACAGAGTGTTGAGAGGTAGATGAGACTTCTAAGGTGATCCAGAGAGCACATATCAGAGATTGGGAGACATTTCTTGCCACTTGGGAGAGCATATTTTTCCATTCATTTCATTATATCTCCACAATGTGTTCTTCTTGAATGGATTCTAAGTGAGCCGATTATATAAGACTTATTGCTCAATAGCCTTTCTTATGATGTTATTATTTTTGCGTATGGATTCTGCTTTGTAATTTTACCTTGATCTTTCAGCTAGGATGAATTTTTGATAGATTATTGTTTTTTAAAAGAAGAGACATTTGCTAAAATTCTTTCCCTAGGGTGATTTCATCCAATTAGCAGCATCTCTTGCAGGTCAAAAGGATGGCAAACCAAATTGAAGATATTCTCTCATGCATCGATGGACAAATTCCACCGCAAAATGCAAAGCAGAAAATTTTCACAAGAGGCTCATTGGAGGACATACAACATGGTATTCAGAAGATTTCTTCTGATTGCAGACTGTTCCAGGTCTGGAATTGTTAAATCATATGTTTAATCCAGAAACTGTAGCTATTGCCTTCATTCTTCTGTTTGACCCATTATTTCATGCAGACAGAACTGAGGAACCAAAGGGAGAATTTTGCCGATCTCATGGATGAAAGCAAGCAAGGTTAATCTGTCAGTTATGAAGTGTGTATATTATGCATCTGTTGCCTTCACAATCCTTGAGTCTCCTCACACATGGTCGCATGTTGTGTACAGTGAATGATTGGAGGATTTATATGCAGAGCCTTTTTGAACAAGCATCTGATCAGCGCTACCAAGATTTATGGAAGAAACAAAAGCTGCATCCACGCATGGATGCATTGCGCAAACGAATTCTTAAGGTTGACCAGGTTTGTACGAACTCTGTGTTTTGGATTGAGTTGTATTTCCTAGCACCATAAATGCTTTCATAAATTGTACCTTCTGCGGATATAACTTCCCTCATATTTATTTCACACAGTCGGTGAAACAACAAATTGCTGAGCTTGAGGAACATGTGCACAATATCGAGTTGTCTCAGTTGGGGAGGAAATACAATCAATTCTCTCATCAGACCTCTGCTTTGCCAAATTCAGAGTATGTTTTCATTAGATTCTCATATCCTTCCATTAACAAGGTCCTCTTGTATCTGCTTCAGGGCATTGATTGGATCATAAGAATTTCTGTTGATTCTGACTGAAGTTCTCTGCCAGCACTGTCTTCATGGTTAACTGTTTGGAGCTCCCTAGAATGTCAACTTGTCTTTATTGTAGTTAAGTAAATCTCACTGTTTTGTTGGACTGTCATTACCACGATCAAGTAAATCTCATTTTTTCTTGACTTGCAACCTTGAGACACTTGATTCATAATGACCAAGAGTTTATCAAGCACCATATTTATCCATGCTTCATTATATGTTGCATCAACGCTTGGATTAGTGACATGATATGTACAATGATCCATTGGGTTGGTGCTGAGTCCAGAGGAAAACCAGTGTAAGGGCAGTGGTGTAGATTCCAGTTTATAAATCTGAATCATACCTTGTTAATTGAGGCTGTCTAATTGTTGACCTAAAGGCAACAGTCAGTATTTTCCAGATGCTTTTGTTTGCTGGAATGGAATGATCTTCTCTTAAACTTATCTTAACGTTCATTGCATAGTCTCTCTAAGACATAGTATTGTCAACATTGCTAGAAAGACAACAAAGATAGATTGTGAGCCAAGACCACAGCCTGCATCCTCAGCAGCTCAAGGACCACCAGCCCCTCGAGTTCTTTTTTTTTTTTTCTCAAAGAAAGAAAATTGTAGAATACCACCTTGAAGAAAATTCCCATGACGTGAGATACAAAGTACAAAGAACCCTATAGAGAGTAGCTAAATGCATTATAAATAAAATGATTGCATGGACAACCAATCTGGTGGGCAATAATGCAGCCCTGCCATCTTTAGGTATTCCCTATTGGAGAGTAGTTCCTCTTCATGTGAACACACTTATGAGTGTATATGGGAGTGTATGTGTCAGACGACTCTGAAGAAAACCATAAAGCCAGAGGAAAAAGCAGTCCAAAGAAATGAGCACGAGCGATTCTTTCACCTCCTAGCCTTGCCTAGTTTATTGCTGGCCCGACCCATCGTGATCCGATTGCCAGCCGTCATACCTTGGTGAGTCCTACTATTCTTGGACTCTCTTTGGTTCTAGGCTCCCCTAAACCCCGTTCGGGCGCCCAAGAGCCCGGACGGTCATCCTCGTGCATGTTCCCCTTGATTTACCTTAATGTCACATTAAATGTCACATTAATGTCACATTAATGTCACATTTCCTTCCCCTTAAGAATCGGTTTCGTCCTCGAAAACGATACTTGGAAGGTCTAACTGTAAATTGGGAAACCTTTTCTTTAAAGTACTTACTCGCTCCCATGTTGAGCTTTCTTCTGAACAATCTTTCCACTTAACCAAACATTCTTGATAAATAGTATTCCTTGTTCGTCTATTACGAACATTTAATATTCTTTCTGGTTCATGTGGATTAGATTGGTCATTTAATAGCTCCTCAATATCATCATTTAAGATTAGATTATCCAAATCACCCAGCTTCTTCCTTAATTTACTTACATGAAAAACTGGATGTATTTTACTACCAGCAGGTAGTTGGAGTTTGTAAGCCAATTCTCCCACCTTTTTAAGTATTATGAAAGGACCACAATATCTTGGTGAAAGCTTTGGGCATTGTCCCTTTTTTATAGTTTTAGTTTGTTCAGGCACCTTAAGATAGACCAATTCTCCTTCTTCAAAGGAGATGTCTCTTCTGTGAGGATCTGCATATGCTCTAGCTCGATTTTGAGCCTTTTTAATATTTTTTTGAGCAAATTTTAACATACTATTCATATCCTCCAAAAAGTCTTTGGCTGCCTGAACCTTTTCCTTATGCAGTCCTACTGCAAAAGGAGCTCTGGGTTGAAACCCATACATTAACATAAATGGACTATATCCAGTGGAAGAGTGCTTGGCACTATTATATGCAAACTCTGCTATCGGTAGATACTCTTCCCAATTAGTTTGCCTTTTACTTACATATGCCCTAAGCATATCTTTAAGAATTTGGTTAACCCTTTCAGTTTGCCCATCTGTTTGCGGGTGATCCGCCGTACTCATGCTAAGTTTAGTATCCAACTTCCTAAATACCGCACGCCAAAATTGGCTATCAAATTTTCTATCCCGATCAGAAACTATATTTGCCGGAAGGCCATACAATCGGTATATGTTCTCTACGAACAATCTAGCCAATTCTGGTGTTTTAACATCAATTGAAGTTGGAATGAACCTAGCCATTTTGGTTAACCTATCCACAATCACCCACACAGAGTCGTGCCCCCTCTGTGTTCTTGGTAGAGCAACAATAAAATCCATGGAGATACTCTTCCATTTTTCCGAAGGAATCTCTAGTGGATAGAGAAGTCCTCCCATTTTCAATCTTTCAGCTTTATTAACCTCGCATTTATTACATTTGACCACATAGTCAAGGATGTCCTTATTTATTCCAGGCCAATAGAATTGCCTTTTAATAAGACTATAAGTCTTATTAACTCCTGGATGTCCCGCGCTAGGGGTATCATGACACTCAAAGAGTATATGGCGCCTTATTTCTATATCTTTCGGGACACATACCCTACCCTTGTAGAGTAAATAACCATTATCAATGGTATAATTCTTCCACTTGAATCCAGTTTGAGCAACCCCTGATGCTCCATTTCCTTGTTGAACATCCTCAAATATTCCTTCCTCAGTACAAGCACTTTCATTTGGATCCCCATTTTTTATTGCTTCCCATATGTTGGAATATGCCGGATCAACCTGGCATTTTCCTTTTAAAGATTCAAGCAAGTTGGAAGTGAACTGAGTAAAACTCAAATCATTAATGATGGGCATTCTGCTGAGTGCATCAGCTACTATATTATACTTTCCTTTTCTATATCTTATATCATAGTCGAACTCTTGGAGGAGTTCGGCACATCTGGCTTTACGCCCGTGTAAATCCGGTTGATCTTTAAGCCACTTAATGCTTTCATGATCCGATAAAATCAAAAGTTTGGCACCGTACAGATAGTGCCTCCATTTATTCATTGCATGTACTATTGCATATAGCTCCCTTTCATAAACAGAATAATTCTGTTTTGCACGGTCTAATTTCTTGCTTTCAAAAGCAACTGGTCGACCTTCTTGTAATAAGACCGCGCCTATCGCCTTATCACTGGCATCAGCTTCAACCACAAATGGTTTATTGGGATCCACTATTAATAATACTGGAGCTGTAGCAATAGCTACCTTAAGTTTTTGAAAACTTTCATTTTGGTCTGTTCCCCAATTGAAGCTCTTTCCTTTCCCTTTAAGTTGGTCTGTCATTGGAACAGCTATTTTGGCATAATCTCGAATGAATCTACGATAAAATCCAGATAAACCTAGGAAGATCTGCAGCTCTTTCAGGTTCTTTGGAGATGGCCATTCAATAATTGCCCTTACTTTTTCTGGATCCATGTTGATTCTCTCTTTCGAGATAATATGCTCCAAATATTTGACCTCTTGTGCAAAGAATTCACATTTAGTTTTCTTCGCATAAAGGGAATGTGTTCTTAACAGTTGGAATACTAATTGTAAGTGTTCCAAATGTTCTTCTCTTGATTTACTAAAGATCAAGATATCATCTAAGAAGACTACTACAAAATGTCCTAGATAGGGCCGTAAAACACTATTCATCAGCTTCATAAAAGTAGCTGGTGCATTAGTGAGGCCAAAAGGCATCACTAAAAAATCATAATGCCCGTATCTAGTACGAAATGCTGTCTTGGGAACATCTTGTGCCTTAATTCTTACTTGGTGATAACCTGATCTTAAATCTGTCTTTGTGAAGAATTTTGTCCCTTGTAATTGATCAAAAAGATCTTCCATTCTGGGCATAGGAAATTTATTCTTCACCGTTATTTTATTAAGTGCTCTATAGTCAACAGAAAATCGCATAGAACCATCTTTTTTCTTTACTAATAAAATTGGTGAAGCCCAAGGTGAATTACTGGGTTGTATAAACCCTTTATCAAGGTAATCCTTAATTTGTCTTTCAACTTCTTGATGTTGTGTTTCACTTAATCTATATGGTGGTTTAGAAATAGGGTGTGTATCCTTATTTGTGTCAATTGGGTGATTTATATCACTTCTATTTGGTGGAAGGCCACTTGGTAAATCAGAAGGAAACACATCTTTAAAATCATCTAACAAATTACTTAATTCATTATTTATATTCAACTCACAAACATAAGAAAATTGTTGCTTTATATTACAGAAAGTGAAAGTGTTCTGTATAGGAAGAGACCATAACATATATACCTCACAAACTTCCTTCTTTATCAGCTTCTGAACTTCAGTAGAACACAGCAAAGGATTATCAGATACTTTATGTTCACCTTGAATGACAAAAGTCTTACCATCCCTTTCAAATTCCAGTGTATTATGATGGTAACTACGTTTTAAGGATGGTTCCAATCCCCATAGCCACTCCCTCCCTAGAGCAATATTAGCTCTTTCTATGTTCATAATTTGGAAATCAAGTTTATCTTTATATCCTTGAATCTCAATTTTCAAATTGGATACCATTGTATCCCATATTTTATTGTCTTGGCCTTGCATCATACGAACAACATATTGATGCCTACTCTTTTGTTGGGGAAGTTTCAATTTTTTGACAAGTGCATAATTTATAAAATTATGTGTAGCAGAGTCATCAATCATGACTCTAACTCTCTTTCCAGCTATCAATCCATGTACTCTAACTAAATCATGTGGCCCAAAAGTAGGCTGCCACATAGAAGTTGACATACAACACTTGTGTTGTACATCCATGTGCAAGACCTCTAAAGATTTATACCTTTCATGCCCCTTTAATTCCAAGGTCTGCACTACATGGATTTGTTTTTCTTTTCCCTTGCCCTTGTCCTTATCCCTTCGTTTGTCTTCCCCCTTTTTCTTTTGAGGGCAATTCCAAGCAGCATGGTTAGGGGATAGGCAGTTGAAACACAACTTTTCTTTTTTGGCCTTATCAAAGTCATCAAGACTTAACTTTGGCCTCACATATGGTTTCTTTTCAAAAGGTTGTTTTTTACCCTTAAAAAATGGCATTTTCCTTTTAAATTTGCCCACAAATTTTGAGGTTTCTAATTCCTTAGACTTGGGCTCCGTATCAGTGAGACTAGTGAGTGTACCTGGACGCATACTATCTTCATTGATCAATGCAAATTTAATTGCCTCTTCCAGCGTCTTAGGTGAACTCCTTTTTACTTCCTTTTTACAGGCTTTATCTAGTCCCCTAATGAATCCTCTTGTCTTTTGAAATTCATCTATTCCTTCCAATTTGAGGATTATCTCACGATATTCCTCCAAATATGTCGTCAGGGGTCTTCCCTTTTGTCTGACATAATCCCAAACTTCCCAATTTCTTTCCATTTCATTTTCAGGAAGGGATTCTTTCAAAAAGACGGATTCAAATTGAGCCCAAGTTTCAGGTATTTTATTTGCCTCCTTTAAAGTTCGCCACCACTTATATGCTTTGGGCTCCAAAGTTAAACTAGCCTCTAGTGCTTGGAGATGTGGTGAAGTATTTTTAAGTTTATGTAAATCTTCCCATTTTTGGAGGAAATGAAAGATTGTATCTTTATTTCTATCTTTTTTCTCCCCGTGAAATTGAGGGGGTTTCATTTTCTTTAGAACTGGATTATCCCTCAACTTATGGTGGGGTTCCTTAGGATCTCGCATAGTCACATCTAAATCTTTCGATGAAGATGGGATATCCGAGGTTTCTATCTTAATTTTATCTCTTTCCAATAATAAAGTTAATTGAGATTTTATTTCAGTGAGTGTTTGAGTTAAAAATTCCATTTGAACCCTCGGAGCCTGTACACGAGCAGTAAGATCATCAAATTGTTCTCGTGTAGCAAAAAATTCTTCCCAATGTTCTTCTTGTATCTCTGATTCATGGGGATCTACCATAGGGTGGTCCCCAGAACTAGAATCTTCCATTACTCTCTCGTTCCCTTTTTTTGCCATTAATACACTGGAATTGGAAAGCAAATATAAGAAATTTGCATACAAAGTAAAGTACTTCCCTGATTATAATGGCAGGTAATTGTTGCTGGTTTCGTAAATAAGGAACAAATTTTGCCTTCCTGGACTAGAACAGTGAAGCAGTCATGCTGAAAATGAAGTTTCCTGACTTCAGTCGTATATCATCTGACGTTTTTCCGTCCGTCCCATGACGTTTTTCTGTCCGTCCCACAGCAGTCACCTCGCGCACAGAAATCGTCTCACGTTTCTGGCGCCTTTTTTTTTAAACGTTTCGCCTCAGTTGACCACCGTCGGATCACGTTTCGCCTCACTCTTTCCCTCTGCTCGTAAAGTTCTGCCCGCAACGTGTCACACTTACGTGACGTGGCACGTCTCACACCTTTCACTTTCCTTCATGGCCCGTCACGCTTTCACGTTTCATGGCTCGTCACGCTTTCACGGCGTCCCTTTTCGGCCAATAACCTATGACGGGTGACGCGCAACCTTAATCGATTGGCGACCTGGCAAATGACAGGTCATGTCCGTTGAACCATAGGCTCTGATACCAATGTCAGACGACTCTGAAGAAGACCATAAAGCCAGAGGAAAAAGCAGTCCGAAGAAATGAGCACGAGCGATTCTTTCACCTCCCAGCCTTGCCTAGTTTATTGCTGGCCCGACCCATCGTGATCCGATTGCCAGCCGTCATACCTTGGTGAGTCCTACTATTCTTGAACTCTCTTTGGTTCTAGGCTCCCCTAAACCCCGTTCGGGCGCCCAAGAGCCCGGACGGTCATCCTCGTGCATGTTCCCCTTGATTTACCTTAATGTCACATTAAATGTCACTTTAATGTCACATTAATGTAACAGTATGTGTGGGTGTGAACCTCTTGCAGGGTTAAACATATAGGTATGAACCTTAGCCTACTAAGAAATGCTAAAAAACCTTTGCACTTGCAGTTCCATTCTTTTAGTAATTATCATTTGCTTTCATATGCACAACACCTCTCTTTTTTTATTATGAAGATAATTGAATTAAGTAGTAAATATTTACGTTAGACCATCAGGTCATCAAAGAAAACTGTCGAAAGTCTACCAAGACTTTAATACAAAGAAATCACATAGAAAGGACAGCTGGAGTAGAGCGAACAATAGCCAGCTATGGAGCAGCAATGCCAGGAAGAGCCAAGTCAGTTGACATCATAGAAGAGATCTGCCATAGCACTAAACCCCAAACATGGGCCACAAGACCATGGATGTCCGATACTGAATAAAAAATAAAGGCATTCCGAATACGCCAAATATGCCGCAGGGCTGTCCATCTAAGGAAATGTAAGAGACAGGAATAATCTGAAGGCAAAGAAGACATAGAGGGCATGCTTCCCATAATCCACGAACAAGGAAGCATCCGTTGCTGAGTCGTCGAAGACCACACGCGGGAAATAAAACTCCAAATCTGTCGAGCAACAGGGTAAGAGACAAAAAGATGAAGCAATGTCTTATCACACGTAGTGTCGAAAACACAACGACCAACAGAAATCTTTCGGGCACGCAACACATCCCCAGTTGGAATACCACCAATAAGCAGCCTCCACATGAACACTTTACCCTGATATGGAACCTTAGACTTCCAAAGCTGGATGAATCTTTCTTTCCACTTCTTTTTGCTATTCCGAATATGCCATAATTTATTAACCTTTGCAGTGGCCCATCTCTTGGCCTCCACCATTTGATGATATATATTTTTTGCGAGTAAAATGTGGTTGATTATATTACTCAAAAAAATTGATTACAATGGGGTGCTCATGCTCAACAGACTAGCTGGAGCTGATGCCAAGCCACAACTACATCATGTATACAAGCCTCTCAAGGCGGTCTGGGGGGGATGGGGGCAAGAAGCCATGTGGGGGGGGGGGGGGGTCTGTATCGCCAACTGGGACTGCTTGCCTGCATCATGAAGAACAGGTCCTGGCTACCCCAAGTACGCATGAAATGACAAGGGAGCTCCTGACTCGCCTTGGACTCGCCTTGCACCTGGTCCCATCGGCCGCGGAGGGAGTGGATGATGGAGGTATAGAGCTCCGCTAAGGTCGCTTGTACTGAGAGTCTTTCTCTGCTGAAAGCCATCTGACACTGCGCCTTCCAGATATGCCATCCAGTTAGACTCTCTATGATCTCCCATACCTTCGAGCGGTCTGCTGTGGGTTCCAGTACTTGGCGGATGGGCAGAACCTCCAAACCTACCACTGCACATGACCCTGCCTCGATAATGAATAGTGTGTCCTGTATCCCGGCCTCATATAGAAGGTGACGACCCTGGCTAATTGCGTGCCAACAAAAAGCTCCCCATGAGATACATCCAAGGGTGGGTACCATATGGAGAATGATGCGGCATGCTCCTCTCCACATGAGCCGTGCCTCCTCACATGACCAAAGGTAGTGCTTTGGTGTTTCCAGAGGCTACTGTGTGCAACGCTTACAACCTCCCTCTTGCATTTGGGCAAGTAAACTTCCCACCACCAAGCCTCCATGTGCCACCAGCCATAAGAAATACGACACCCTCCTCGGCCTCCAGCTATCCCATTGGCAGCACCAGAAGATTTGTCGGAAAGGCTCCGTGATGTTGTGCTCCGCCCAGTGGGTGCTACGTGATGGCGCCCAAGCCATATCCTCTTGCATCAATACATGTTTGCCAATCGTGGTAGTGTACTCCAGGAACTTGGATGGCTTCTTGGCGACCGTTGTGGCCGGCCATAGCCACTCTCATGGGTCCCACTCCAGCTCATCAAGTGGTCTACCCTCCCAGATCCAAAGGCGCCACTCCCTGAGCTCCTTCCATAAAACATAGGGGTCCAGTCATCATGTCTTTCTCTGAAGGCCCACCACCCGAATTCTCTTCCATGAAAGGGCAACTATCCCTTCATCCTGCTGCCCTCTGTCAAGGGCTAGACCAACCCCCCCACACACCATCCCCCTGCCCCCCCCCCCCCTCCTGAATGGCGAAGAAAGTCCCCTGCAAGGCGCTGCCCACTTTGCTTGCTACCTATAGGGGGATGCCTACTAGTGAAAACCTAGTTGCCCATATCTCCCCGGGCTCTATCGGCTCTCATATCAGGGGAGTAAGCCACTCCAAAGCTATTACCGCGTCTATCTCCTTTCTCCTCAACTCCACTCCTGTTTGGCAGCCTGATACTTGCTGCAGCATCCCCTCGTCTGCCATCTTGTACACCTCCCGCCACGTCCTGATGGTACGAGCCGAGCCGGCCTCCCAACCAGCCCGCTGGATGTGGGGGCGCCCCAACCCGATCTTTGACTTGGGGATCTCAAATCACCAGTTGACAGTCTATCTCCTCCTGGCAGCCTTGGGGGCTCTGGATTAGGGCCTCACGGAGGCCTTGCCACACGTGGAGTAAGCTGCGTAGGAAAGGTGATCTGGGGGGGTGATGTGGGCTGACGTGAAGATCCATCTTAGGGACGGCCTCCACTCTCCACCAAGCCTCGGTCTACAGTCCTGGAGGCCCTCTTGCAATAAGACCTTCCAGGTCTGTTCGCTTGGTGTGAGGCCGCGGACAACTAGCTTCCCCAAGAGTGCCATACTCTGATACTTTGGGGTCTATGATCCCAAGCCCTCTCTTTGATCGATGCTGTATGATGGTTGCCCACGCCACCTTGGCCTTGGAATCCCTGGAACCATTTGACCCTGACCAAAGGAAGTTCCACACTAAGCGGCGAAGCTGCACTACGCATGATGAGGAGAAGCATCAACACGAGGCGATGTACCAGGCCATTGCTAGGAGGACTTGGTTAACCACTAGGGCTCAGCCGGCCAGTGGTCCAGTAGGTCAGTTTTCTCCAAATAGAATCAAGGACAGGAAGAAACTGCTGGGTAGGAGTGATTTCAAGTCCCACTTGGAACCCTAGGTACCGGGCGGTCTGTCCTCTGCTCACCCATCTAAATCCCAGGTGGATGCCCCACTCTGTGCTAGAGTCCAGGTTTGTGAGGAAACCAACTGACTTTCGCCAGTTGATTTTCACTCCCGATGCAGAATAGAACACGTCAAGAGCCAGCCTCACTCTCTCCAGCATCAACTCATCGTCCTCTATGTAGAGTGCTGTATCATCTGCATACTCTGAATCTAACAATTCAGTCTCCTCTCTCATTGGAAGTCGGAGGCTGCGTAATCCGGTCACACGTGACTTGAGAAAGTGAGACATCACCTTTGCAAAGACTAGAAACAGGTATGGGACCAGGGGGGCAACCCTGTCGAACGGATCTCTCTAGCCGAAACTCCTTCCCTAGCCTTCCGCCTATGAGAACCCTGCTGTTGGCCGAACGTGCGGGAATCCCAACCTCACCATGGTGCTTTCTAGGAAATCCCAGTGCACCCTATCATAAGCCAGTCTCTCTGCCCACTGTGTTGAGCCCACTTTGTCGCCTCAAAGAAGGTAAATACATTGTCACGGATGCTCCTATCCTGGACAAAGCCTGTCTGTGTGTCATGGATGATGTTTGGAAGCACGGGGCATAGTCGCAATCATCAGGAAGCACAAACATATATGGATGATATATATCGTTAGCCAACCTCTTCTCGAAATCATTAGGAAGCACAAACATCCAGTCACGCCATGGATATAATGGTTGTAACGCACAACCATAGAAACAGGGAACGCCCGTTTCGGCGCATAGGAACGGATTAACGCGTTCCGGGCGGTACGAGCCCAGGAAACGCTGGCGAAACGTTCCAGCCCGTTCCTTGGCCCGTTCCAGCCCGTTCCATCCCGTTCCCTGGCCGTTCCCTGTTTGGAACGGCCGTTCTAGCCCAGCCATGTAATTTTTTAATTTTTTTAAAAAAAAAGTCATGTTTGACGTTTCGCTCCTGCTTGTCGCCTGTCCCCTGCGCCTGTCGCCTGCGCCTGTCCCCTGTTCCCTGCGCTTGCGCCTGTCCCCTGCGCCTGCGCCTGTCCCCTGCGCCTGCGCCTGTGGCCGCCTGCCCCGCCTGCGCGTGCTCCTCCGCCTCCTCCTGCTCCGTGCACCTGCCCCCCTGCTCCTGCTCCTGCTCCTCCGCCTGCTCCTCCGCCTGCTCCTGCTCCTCCGCCTGCAGGCTGCTTGGCCTGCCACACCTACCTCGCCAAGGCCGTGGGCGTGCGCTGTGCCTACTTCTGTGCATCTGACTCTCCCACCTGCCTCTGAGTCTCCTGCCTAAGTCGCGTGCGGCACACGGTACACTTTGGACCTTGGTTGAAATTTTTGCAATTTCATTGAACTTTGACGCATGGATGTTGAAATGTTGGCTGCAAATTTCTGTAATTACTAATTTCATTGAAGTTTACAGTTTACTGATTATTTGTTACTTCTATATAGATGGCAGCATTGACATCTATGGGATCTTCATCATCCTCAGCAGGTACTTCGTCAACAACTGGACGAAGTCGAAGCACTACTTGGTCATGGTGGGATGAGGTAGATGCAGGGGTGCCATTGAGAGGTGGAGGGGCTCGCCCTTGGAAATGCAAACTTTGCCCTTATGCTCGCACTAGTGGGGCCGATAAAGTGAGAGCCCATCTTCTACATGAGGAGGGGAAAGAGGTGCGTTTTTGCACCAATGTATCAATTGAGAAAAGGCAGGAGTTACTTGACCGCATAGCCACTTCTTTGGGGAATTCACACGCCAGGAGGATGCCAAATATAGCAGTGGATCCAACAACATGGACTCCAAGGCCAGCAGGGCATGGTGCTTCATGCAAAAGACCACCAGGATTAGTGGCTACGCAGCCTTCTCGTGGGCCATCAATGGCAACAGGTGGTGGTGTTAAACAGAGTTCATTGCACACTTCATGGGAACCAAAGAAAAAAGAGGAAACAGATGCAGCAGGGGCACGCTTTTTTTACCATGACCATATTGCATTCAAATCAGCCAGGTCACCTTATTTTTTAAATATGGTGACAAAGATTGCAGAGTATGGACCCACATATAAGCCCCCTTCATTAGAAACTATCAGGACTACATTGCTTCAAAAGGAGAAAGTGGCCATAGAGATTGCAACAGCAAATATTCGCAATCAATGGGCAAGAAATGGAGTGACATTGATAGCAGATGAATGGTGTGACACACGCCATAGGTCCATACATGGTGTTGTTGCATATTCTCGTGGAGATGTATACTTCATTGGTAGTCATGATGCTTCAGAGACTGGAAAGAGTGCAGATGTATTGGCATCCGAGTGGTGCGAGGCAGTGCAGGCTGTTGGGGCAGAAAATGTAGTGCAGTTTGTGGCAGATGGTGAACCTACAAATAGGGTAGCAGGAAACATTTTAATGGCAATGTATCCACATATCACCTTTAGTCCATGCATGGCGCATTGCTTGAATAACTTGTTGAAGGATATTGGAGACTTGCCATGGATTGCATCTCTTGTTGCGAAAGGCAACAAGATTATCACTTTTATATGTAATCATCAGTACTTGCATGCTGAGTTTCGCAAGAGAATGACAAAGAACTTCTTAAATACTCGGATACACGATTTGCATATAACTTTCTTATGCTTGGTCGATTGCACTATTGCAAAGGTGCAATTCGGGAGCTATTTGCTAGTGATGAGTATGAAAATTGGACTGGGGCTGCCACTGCTACTGCTGTGTTATGTAATGCATATGTTTCTGATAGAGATTTTTGGGATGAGGTTAATCGCACCAACCAAATGGTTGATCCTATTATGCACATGTTGAGGCTTGCAGATGGCATGGATCCATGCATTGGGAAGATCTATGAAGGTATGGATCGCATGATTGAGAGGTTGGAGAGTTTGGAACCAAATGCAGATAGGTATGAGCAGATCAAGGAGTTATGCATCAGTAGATGGAATGAGTATGACTCTCCAATGCATGCTGCAGCATATGTGCTTGATCTTGAGTTTCAAGGAAAGATGCAAGAAAGAGACCTTGAGGTGGTCAAGGCTTGGAACACATTGCTTGCAAGGCTTTATCCCAACCGTGAAATGCAACGCAAAATTAAAAATCAGCTCTCTGTATATCGGCAAACATTAGGGATGTTTGGTACAGAGGATGCACTAGAGGACATGATAAATATTGGGGCTGCTTTATGGTGGGAGGACTACGGGGCAGAAGCTCCAGAGTTGCAGAGTTTGGCTATTCGTATTCTTAGCCAAACAATTAGCTCTTCTTGTTTAGAGCAACTATGGAGCTCATTCAATCACATTCACTCAAAGAAGAGAAATCGTCTTGGTACAATGAAGACGAATGACCTAGTTTATGTAAGCTCCAATCTTCTCTTGCTAGCTCGTACATCAGTTGCAAAGGCTGATTCTTTTATATGTTGGGAAAAAGATGACGATGATGATGATGGTGATGATGATGGGCAGGATGTTGTTTAGCAGGATGAGCATTCATGCACAGTGGAGCCATCTTCCATGAATTAGAGCACTTAGTAGCTAGCCTTTTGGAACTTTAGAGTATTGACTTGGAAATTGGAGCTCTTGTAACTTGGATCTTTACTATTTAGGCTTTAAAGTTTAGTGCATATTTTGTGTTTTTGCAATGCACACTTGTTGCCAGTTGGACTTATGCAACATTGTTGATTAGAATGTTGAATTATGAATGCGACAATCCATTGCTAGTTACAATGTTTTGAATCTTTATTATTGTTGAAACTTGATTATTATGTCTCTAGAGTCTAATTTCATGAATTATGGTTGATATGATCTCTCTCTCTAGATTCTAAGACAAGTGTTGACTCTCTCTCTCTCTCTCTCTCTCTCTCTATATATATATATATATATATATATATATACCGTTCCTGTTCCCTCACTTTGGACGTTCCCCCCGTTCTAGGGGGTCCCGTTCCCGTTCCCCGTTCCTGGTAACTATGCGCACAACACCTCTCTCTCTCTCTCTCCCCCCCCCCCCCCCCCGTGAAGAATCTTAAATTACTGAAAGTATTTACATCAGGCCAGCTGGCCAGCCATAAAAACTCATGAAAATCCCAGCAATTACAAGTCAAGCCAAAAGGCTACCCCCCCCCGCCCCCCCGGTAATGGGTGGTTGTACTAATCACAGAAGAATGTAAGAGACACAGCAGTGCAATAGAAGAGACTGCTGTATGCCAAGGGACTAAATCCTCTTGAGGGAGAAGACCAGGGTGCTGAACTAGATCCGGCTGCCAATGAAGAAGACCTTTGAGGCTTGCAAGATGGCTTTGAAACCTGAAGTCAGAATCAGAGACAAAATCATTCCGAATGACCCAATTGTGCCAACATTTTCATATGTGGCTATGCTGGAGCAGGATGTTTTGCCTTGCCAAAGACCCTATTTGATGGATGGTGCAAAGGGCCCACCACAGCCCCTTCAAATGTAAGATGGCATGAACCAAATCTTCCTAGCCAATGGACAAGTGATATATCATGGCGGGAAGATTCTAGTGTTGGCTAAAGAAGCAATGTAAGTCTCAAAGAATTCATTCATGAGGTCATTCCAACTAGGACTTTTATCCCTAGGTAAGTTTAATAAAACATCCATAACCCCATCCTCACGAATGCCAGCCTCTAAAACAGCATGAATGTTTGAACGAACTTGACCCTCGGTTAAAGCATAAAACATAGATGCGATCCGAACGACTGCATGTTATTGTATGTTAGGTTGAATGAAAGGTAAAACCCAAAGCAAACCGGCAAAGCCAAGACCAAGGATCCTACTTAAGAATGGCTGATGCAAAATCATCCCAAGCACTTTGTTCCAGTGCATCCATTACTGATTGCTCAGAGGTAGACTGTGACAAAGCAACAAATATATTAAAGTTGCCCATCATCAAGCCCAGTCTACCAGGAGGAAGGTTTGCTTTCAACTATGTTAGCTTTATTTATCTTTGTGTATGAACACACATTATTGTGTGTAAAAGTTTGTTCTTAGCTATGAACACCTTTTACACCACTTGGCATTAAATAAGGGTCAAAGGATTACCTACACAGCTTAGCCTATATATTCTGGCCCTACCGCTTGTACTTTTATCACAACTATCATTATCAATCTATTGCTTTGAGTTTGGGTGTACTTACAGGAATGCTCTCTCTCTCTCTCTCTCTCTCTCTCTCTATCCATACCACCCCCCCCCCCCCCCCCCCCCCCCCCCCTTCCCCACCCCCCCAAAATGGAGTTCCATCCATCATAGCCTGCTGGTCACATGCGAACTCCATATGCAACAGTGGTATCAGAGTGGAGAGTGAATCTGCTAAAGAAGGCAAGTCTACTGTTGACCAACAGCTCCATGCTGCCCAGCAGCTCTAGCATCAGAAGGAAGAAGAGAAGTACTATGCTCAGCAGCCCTTTTCCGCCCCAACAATTTGACCTGTTGCACAACATGTAGCCTGTCCATACAACACGTAGCCTGTCCGTCCACTGCTCTGCAATGTCCTTTCTCTCGATGTGCCTCATTGACTACAAGTGTCAAACAGCCTGTCATAATCTACCATGCTATCTGCTTGGTGAAGCCCACATCCTTGCACGGGTCTTACCAATTCGACGTGTCAAGACTCGACCTGCATACTCGGTGCTTGCTGGCCTGGTGACGATGTCTGCCAGATATCACATTGCATGTACTGTGTCACATGTCTCCAGCCCATCGAGAACCGCTGATAGCCTAGCCACGTGTGTTGACCCGTCACATTATCTGTTTGGCCCGTCATCCACCATATAACCCAAGAATTGAAGTTTACGTAAACATTGATCAACTAAAGTTCAAAACATTGGATTGTTAGGGAATCTTCTTATGCAATTTGGGGCTTTTCCAATCTAAGCCCAATTTCTCCAAATTGGTTCACGAAAATATAGGGCTTTTTATGTTGGAGCTCTTTGACATCCAATCGAGGCCCGCAATGATACAATGAAGACCATGCGAGTACTCACCTTCGACATTGGGCAAACGTCCAATGCTTGGTGATGCCGTCACAAGCATTCAACATTGATCGCGATGTTCTTGGTTGGATTCTTATCTCGACAAAACTTTTTTAAAAATTAAAAAAAATAAAAAATTAAAAACAAATAAAAGCTTTGATTTTTTAAAACAATTAGGTGATTTGAATTAGGCACTGGCCATTTACACACATGCATTGAGATCTTTCCATCACTTATTAAATAATTGCAAGGTTGTCAGGTACGAAAGGTACGATACGGTACTGTAAGATAAAATACAGTACTAATTGATACCTTATGATTTTATATGGTATGGTACGATATCAATACGAAAAGAAAAAAAAAACAAAAACTTGGTTACTTTGGATTATAGATAATAGAACACATGTTTAGAGCTAAAATAGCAATGTCACTTGAGTTAATAGGATGAATACATGAGGTAACAAGGTAAAACCTCATGCACAACATGCGCAACGTGCCACTAGAAGACAGATGGGAGTGTATATGTAATACATCATACAACAAAGCAAAGTGTAGGGTGGATGGACAAAGAGACTCTTCATTCTTTTGTGTATGTGTGTGTGTGTGTGTGAGAGAGAGAGAGAGAGAGAGAGAGAGAGAGAGAGAGAGAGAGAGAGAGAGAGAGAAGAAAGAAAGAAACATTAACGTCTACATAAGGCCAATGTGGCCTATGAGACAAAGTCCAAAGTATATCCATGTCTAATGTCATCTCATCAGTAAGGTAAAGATAACATTATAAATAAGTTGGTGGCCTATGAAACAATACTGAAAATAACTATACGATGGGACTATACTAGGGTTGAACCATGTGTAGTGAAGGAGAACCAGATCTGATAGAATCATGTACAAAAGTGTGGTGGAGACTATGGGTTGTAGCTGATCTCAAGATCTGCACATGATCTCAGCTATGATGCGGTCCCTAGCTGCTTCACTGATATGCCTAGTGGTGAGTCTTCGGTGTCTCGTGATAATGGCTCTAATCCGACTGTGGTGTGGCCTCCTCGGACGTGGTCCTGGTAGATGGGGTTGTCGTGCTCCACAAAGGAAATGACTCTATCCAATGTGACTCCACGGTGTGGCTTGTAAGGTATTTGGTGGGGTGGCTCTGTCTCCACTAGGTTGGTAGTGTCAGTAGGGTCGGTTCTGTAGAAGAAGTCTGTCAATGCTCTCTGTGTGTGTCCCTCTGGGTGAGCTAGCCTCCTGTCTTGCAGTAGTGCAGTTCGGCGCCTCTCGAGCTCTAGGAGGAAAAGACCTAGGCATCTCTGGTCCTCGTACTCCATGATGTGACGGGTCCAAATCCATCACAGAAGAGGCAATGGTACCGTCCTTGTATATCATAGTATACTGTGCATCTGCATATGTAGTGCTCCTTCGTCTTAGGCTCTCGACCACAAAGCTGGCAAGTCTCCTATCCTTTGCTAGGGTAGTTGTCCATCTGTTTGTCTCCATCTGAAGCCTATGTGAGGAGGTGCAAATGTGTCCGATAGCAACCTGTACGCTATGGGAGAGATGGGTGTCCATATATGCTGGCCGAATAGCGAAACCATCATCAGAGAGACAAGAAATGACTCCTGTAGAACTCCATCCTTGATCCTAGAGGGAGTGGTGGATGGATCCATGTCCTTGCTGTCTCAATCCTCAAGATATCAACTCTGATCACCTGGTTCAACTGTGATTGGATAAGAGAAAGTGTAGGGCAGTCAAGGCTATAATCCAAAGGTGGAAGACGATCAATATCCAAACCATGTAGGCTCATCCAAATAACCATCAGTGAAAACCAATAGTTCTTCTCGCCTCCTACTGCTAGTTGTCTAGATGAGGTTAGTGCCAATCTAGAGTATCTATGGTGTGGAAGTTCTCATAGGCTGTGCCAAAAGGTCACTGCCTTTGAAGAGGGCCTCCGTAACTATAGGTGTTGCCGCTAGCTCTGGTCTGACAATGGGATGTGGGGTGGAGGGCTTACTCCTAATCATGTGTGCTATCATCATGATCAATGGCCTTTCCATGCTATCCCAACCATCATAATAATCCCTCTCTACGCCAATCTGATTAGTGAGTGGGCTAAGACGCATGTGGTACAAGCTGCAACCCCATATCTCTGCTCCATATAGTAATGTAGGTGTGATTAGGGTGTCAAACAACCAGAGTTTGGTGGAGGACTCCTGGAACTGTATGTGAGCACATTGACTCTCGAGTGCCCCTAGTGCTGTGTCTCCACGTGCCAGACGTGCCTCTGATGCCCCTCTCAATGAAAAACGTGGGCCAGAGAAGTTGACTTCCAAATAGACATATTCCCTCACATGCTCCAGTATGTCTCTTCCAAATGTGAATTGGTACATAGATCTAGTCACACATGCTGCTGAAGTATTGAAAACCATGGTTTTGGTCTTCCCAAGGTTCACTGTGAGGTCTTTATCTCTACAGAAGATATACAAAGCATCTAGATGTCACTGCAATCCCTTCGGTGCATTTGAAATGAGAACAGTATCATCTGCATATAGTAATATCGGTATGAACACCCTTGCTAGGTTGGCTCCAGCTCCTCCTCGGTCTATGTAATCAGACACTTCATCTATGTATAGACCAAACAATGTGGGTGAAAGTGGACATCCTTGTTACACTCCTATGGTACTGTCAATCCTCTTTGATAGCCCCCCAGGTGCTCGTACATGACCTGTCACTGCCTCATATAATGCATAGACTCCCCATCGTATACCCTCTGGTACTCGAATGTCTTGCAATCTCTGCATGATGCGTGTACGAGGCACTGTATCAAAAGCTTTGCGAAAGTCTACAAAGCAACAATAGATCCTCTTGTCTTGGGCTTGACCCTCCTCAATAATGGCTCTAAGTGTGAGAATATGGTCCAGCATGGTATATCCTCGTCTGAAACCCTCCTCTCCTTAAGCTCTCTTGCCTTGCATTTTTGCCCACTCATTGAGCTCATGCTCCAATATAGATCCATCTCACCTTTCAATTGGTATCAGAGTGTGGTTGCTTGAGCATTCAAGCTTGGTCCGTGACTCCTTCAGCTTCCTATTGATTACCTACACTCTGGGTCTCCTTCCCGGCAGCCATAGCCGACTCTCTCGAGCTCTCGTCACTCCTCGGCTTCCCGAGTACCTACTTGGCCCATTTGGGTACCCTCAGGGCATTCCTTCAGAGGTATTGAAGCATTCTTTTGAGTGTTTATTTCAGTTTGCAGGGTACAACAAAAGGGATTGCAAAAAAATTCGTCTTTTTACTTCAGCTCTCCCTTGGCACTCATGGCAGCCTCATTTGGGCACTATACACTTGGTTTATTCTTGGAATTTGATCCCGAGCCTTCAGGTTTGGAACTGTTACACATAGTTTAGAGGCAATCTACAGCAGTGCTACATTAGCATTTTATGTCTGAATCACTTTGGCATTGACATTTGATGCCCAGTTGGTCCCGAATGCTCTCCGAATGCTAGGGGAATGTATGCCTATGATGTGAGATGCTTTTGGGACTGAATTTGCTCAGCCATTGATTGTTTTGCACAGTCCACAGGCAGCCCAAAATAGGGCAATACCCTGTCATTACACTTTATACTTATGCTACATGGTCATTTGATGCCTGATTATGCCTAGTTGGTGGTCTTGAGTGGTCCTCGAATGTTTGGGGAATGTATGCCTATTGATTGGCCATCATTTGGAGCTGATTTAGTGTCTTGAAATACTGAGTTTTACATAGTAAATCACTGCTGTATACTCCAGGGCTGAAGCTTATTTTGTTACTTTATGCTCTGCCTACTGGTCATAGGTGCTTCTTGGGTGTTTCATCTGACTATTGGGATGCAAATGAAGGTTGGCGAATGCTTTGGATGGTTCGAGAATGTATTTTGAGCCTTGTTTGAGCTTTGTATTGGATGGCATTTAGTTGACATTGGTCTATAGTGACATGCTTTGTGATAGAGGTTATACCTATGGTCTATGTATGACCCGTTGGTACATGCTTGATGCTTATGCTACTTACACATGCTAGTTACATTGTTTAGACTTGAATGCTACTGGAACTTTGTTTGGGCTTGACTTTGGATATTTTGGAGCTTATTTTAGTCTTGCTTTGGCTCGTCACAGAGATTGATTAGGATTGTCTTCATGACATTGGATGCTATCATTGGATTCTTGACGACTCATATGCTATGGATGTGTTATTGATGTATGATCTTGGATGTGTTACTCATATGCTATGTGACGAGAGGGGTATTAAGTGTGAGTTAGCCGCTTCCGATACCCCACCCCAAAATGGTTTGGTTGAGCGGATGAATAGAACCATCCAAGAGCGTGTACGCAGTATGCTTAGCTATGCAAGCCTACTACAGAACTTTTGGGCCGAGGCAATGGGTACAACTGTGCATATCATAAATAGATCACCTTCTAGTGGTTTGGATTTCTAGGTTGCATAGGAGGTATGTACTGGGAAACCTCCGTCTTATGCGTATCTACGTGTCTTTAGATGTGAGGCATTCTGCCATGTGTCCAAGAACAAGCGTAGTAAGCTGGATCTTAAGAGTGCCAAATGCATTTTCATTGGCTATGGAGATGTAGGAGAGATGGGTTATCATCTATGGGATCTGCAGGCGCAGAAAGTCATCCGCAGCCATGATGTAGTCTTCCATGAAGACAAGATGCATAAGTAGCTTGAGAAGGTGGTAGATATACGCAGGGTTATTTTCCGTTCTTGGATTCACAAAAGGAGTTCTGTTTCAAGGGGGGCGGGGGGTTCTAACGACTTTGCACATGACCTCTACTTGATCTCAAAAGCTGTACTTGTGTATTTGGCCTTTGGTCATATGCCTAATGCCTTTGAGCCATGCTCGCTTTTAATCACCCTCTCAGCGATGCCTCCAAACGTTTGAACCATGTCTTAAATGGAGTCCTTGAGCTTGTCAATAGACGATCCGATGACCTACCTATTGTTGCATCTCTCTTACTTATGTATCTCCTTTTTTCAAAATCATTATACGGGATAAGATACTACCTCTTTGAGATAAGGGCTTCTTGTTATCTATTTCATATGTTTCATGTCACAAGTTTAGTTACCCATGACCCGAAGAGGGGTTTGTTAGTGTTACTTTTCCGTGTATGTGAACACACATTAGTGTGTGTAAAAGTGTGTGTTTAATGTTGAATACATAGGCAAGAACTCCTCTAACTTTTGAGGAGTTTAATGCCATGCCATTGGAGGTGGAGATGTGGCTAGATAGCTACTCTGGGTGAAGAGTTTTTGGGTATGGCTTTCTCCAATCAAAACCAATCATGAGAAATAATTGAATAAAAAAACAATATTTTCCAATCGGTGTCTAAGATAACTTTTTCAATGGAATCTCAATAATTTCCATTCAAAATAATAATCAACTCATGACTTCAGTTTAGTTTATATGCATGTGTATGCACACATTCAATACTAAGATGTTTTGATTAATTTCCAATTTACTGAGAAATTCAAAAAGGAAACTAAACGACTTACATTCACACCTTTTAGACCACTAACTATTAAATAGGGGTCAAAGGGTTAGCTACATAGCTTAGCCTATATATTCAAGCCCTATGACTTGTACTTTTGTCACAACTATCATTATCAATCTATTTCTTTCAGTTTGTGTACTTGCAAGAGTGCTCACACACACACACACACACACACACACAACCAAGCGCCCCACACCCCCATATTCATTGTTTTTCACAAGGAGTGGTTGAAATCTCTCATGAACAATCATGAGGACACCAGAATAGTGGATGGTGGCATTCCTAGCATAAAACAATGGTAATTCATGATGTTCAACAGTTTGTCCAGCATCACCATGACTCTTGTGCTCAATAGCATACACGGCATCCAATTAATTCTCATGCAACACGTGCCACATGCCATATTGCTTGCTGCAAGAGCAAATTCCATAAACATTCCAAGTGGTAATCTTCATGGGCCAACATAATGAGATGAAAATCCTATTTGAGGCTAATCCTGCCTCGATTCGACTTTTTCAGTCAATTTTTCAAGTACACCATCTGCCAAGAAATCAACCAGTATCGTAAACTTGTTTTGCCCCTAACTTGAAGATAGAGGACCTAGTCTCGTTTTTTGAAACCCGAGCAGAGATATCTACGATCCAATGGGGTGATCACCTTACTCCATTGATCAAAATCAAGGTGAGCAGGTGGATCTCGAGAATGTTCAACTTGCATTTACAACTATGTGGGCTGCTTTGAACTAGAAGGGTCCATGGTAGGTGCATGCAACCCATCAGAAGATTGATCCATTCTACATATGAATGTACGGAAGGAATCCTAGGTGTGTATTGATGGACCCTTGGGGCTGCTGAATTTCAACCTTCTTGCCCTTTCTATGCTGAACATCAACCCATCGAAAATCATCAAGATCTGAAGATAGCACAAGCTGCTTATTATGGACCAAATCTTTTTGCATAGTCCATTCCCCAGTGACTAGTGCATCAACCATCATACTAGTGACCAAACTTGTCGCAAGAGAAGCAGTGAACAACAATGGTACCCCATTTAAGTCTAACCCATAGTGGATGCATATGAGTACAATTAAAATGCAACCAATTGGGCCTTTTCCTTGTGGTATCCCACAACATGCACAATCGAATTTTGTTTTCAACCCTCGCACTTGGAGGTACCAAAATAATACCAATGGCTGCCATTGCATCCCTTGGCAAAGGCCAATACACCGCAGGATAGCTTTTCACCTCAACGCATACTGGACATTTTTGTTTAAGCAGCCATGGGTCTCCACGGCACCACATGCACCAATTCTCTATCGAAAAAAAGGGACAGCTTGCCCAAAATGTCATCATGATTCTTAATTGATGTGAGTAGGACCTCTTAAAAGCCCTTAGGACCCATAAAAATCTATTTAGCACAATCATATCGTAAAATGAAAGTCAACCATTGATAGATCCAAGGTATCACTGAGATCTTACCCGTGAAAAAGGATGACTCCATGCTCATAAAGAGCATAGAAAGAGCCAAGTAGTTTGTGTGTCAACATGAGCGTCCATAATATCTTCTTCATCACAATTTGGAAGGTTCTAGTACTGCATGTTTGTGTGAGTATTTGACTTCACGCACACAACTTAGGTTTGTCTTCATGCTAGGGCAACCTATAGGTTCACAACTGCTTGTAGGCTGACTCGGCACGATCTCTATCCAGCTGTCACTGATCACGCAAGATTGTCCGCAGGGTTAGCACGTCGGGCTAATGACACGAGTGATTAGCATAAAACCAAAACATTGCCATTGCGGCCATTATTACTCCTTAAAAAAGAACACACACACACACACACGCACACACACACACACACACACACACACTCTCTCTCTCTCTCTCTCTCTCTCTCTCTCTCTAATACGAGGACTGGAGATGCCTAGGTCTTTGCCTCCTGGAGCTTGAGAGGTGCTATGCAGTACTATTGTGAGACAAGAGGCAACTCACCAAGAGGGATCCACATAGAGAGAAGTGAGAGACGTTTTTCACAGATTTGATCCCACTGACACTACTAGCCTTGTAGAGATAGAGCCACCTTGCTAGACACCTCCCATTCCATGCCGTGGAGTGACATTGGATAGAGCCATTTCACTTCGTCAAGCATGACGACCCCCTCTATTGAGACCGCATCCGAGCATGCCAAAGGAAGTCTGATCAGAGCCATTATCACAAGACACCAAAGACTCACCACCAAGCATATTAGTGGAGCAGTAAGGAATTGCATCAGAGTTGATCATTTGCAGACCTTGAGATCAGCTACAATCTACAATCTCCTTCACATTTTTCTATAGATAGTTCTGTGAGATTTGGGTTTCCTTTCTTTCTAGTGATGGCCCAACACTAGACATGGTTCTACTCTAGCATAGTCCCATCGTAAGTTATTCTTAGCATTGTTTCATAGGCCACTTACTTATTTTAATGTTATCTTCACCTTATTGATGAGATGACATTAGACATGGATGTTTGTCTCATAGTCCACATTGGCCTTATTTAAACGCTAATATATCTTTCTTTCTTTCTAGTTTAGCAAATATAGATTCATCTCACTAGACTACACCTACCTGCTCTAGAGTAACACTAGACACATGCTCATCACAATCATCTACTTTTGTATAATCAATCAAATGTGTCCCCCTTGCATCATTTGCTGCATTTTTGGCAACCCTTCTAGTGTGTTAAGGTATAGGAGGATCCATTTTACTCTCCTGGAGAGTTTGTAACAGCCATCTTGGGACTGTTTTGGCTGCATTTACAGCAGCCCTTTCATGTTGTATTACTTCTTCCATTGCATGTGGCAAACCATCATCGATATCCTGCTGTTCAGGAGCATATGGTGTAGCAACAGCTTGCTGTATTAAGTCTGTCTTGCCATTTACAGCAGGCACAGACTCCAAAGTAAGTGGCAAGAGACCCTCAAAGACATCAGCAATGTCATGGGTGGCTGGCATTTGAAACTGATCATGTGAAAATGCAGCATTTTCAGCAAATTGGACATCCCTACTGACAAAGACTTTCTTCGTGTGTGGGTCATACAAGCAATAGCCCTTACTCTCCGAACTATAGCCAATAAATATGCATTTTACAGCCTTGTCATCAAGCTTCCCATGAAGCTATTTCGGAACATGTGCATAGGCTATGCAACCAAACACCTGAAAGTAGTCTACTTTTGGTTTCTTGCCATGCCAAGCTTCAAACGGTGTGGTCGTCTTCAGTGCCTTAGTGGGTGCATGATTCAACACATGATTTGCACACTGAAGGCCTTCTAGCCAAAATTTATGATGTAGCCCCTTGCTTTTTAGCATACAACGAGTCATCTCCATAAGAGACCGATTCTTCCTTTCAACAACAACATTTTGCTAAGGAGTCATTCTAACAATGGCTTGATGCGTAATGCCATGATCAAGCAAATATGTCTCAAAAGCACGAGACATGTACTCCCCCCCTCTATCTGTGCGAAGTGTCTGTACTTTTAAGTCAGTTTTAACGTCAAGCTTTTCAACAAGATGTTTGAAATGCATGAACACATCAGATTTTGCCTTCAACCCAACCACCCATGTATACTGAGAGTAGTCATCAATAAATGTAACAAAGTACTGATGACCTCCAAGTGCACGTGTCCTCATGGGACCACAAAATCAAAGTGAATAAGCTGCATTTTTCGGACAGCATGCACTGTACCATTCTTTTTGAAGGCAAACCTATGCATCTTTCCCAAAATACATCTCTCAGATGCATGAGGAGGTGGAGTCTCCACTGGAGGCAATGCATCTACCATATGACACCTTTGAAGGGCCATCAAACTCCCAAAGCTCATGTGTCCATAGCAGGCATGCCATAACTTTGTATTTTGCATAGCCGGCGAAAGAGTAGTGATTGCTGAAGCATTATGAGACTGTCTGTCATATGTATCCAACAAAAATAGACCCTTATATAGGGTGTCGGACAGCCTAAGTGCATAACTCATCTCTCTGTCTCTAACAATGCAATTATCATCCTCAAAGATGACTCGAAAGCCATGCTTATTAAAAGCAGAGATAGACAACAAGTTCTTTTTAATGCCAGGTACAAACAAGACATCTAGAAGCATGAAATCACAACCATCTGCAGTAATAGTGATTGTTCCAATGCCACATATATCATAACTGTTGCTGTTCGCACATGTACCACGCTTCCCAGCAAGGGCTGAATGCAAAGAGGTAAACAAATACTTCCTGGAAGTGATGTGCTTAGACGTCCCATTGTCAAAATACCATGTTTGTTGCGTTTCAGCAGCATTAAATGCTGAATCAGTCATTGAAGAATCATAACTGCATGTGAGAAATGCATAGTGCTCCTCTAAAAATTTGGTTGAAGTATCATCATCAGTAGATTTGCTGGCTGATGTTTCTTGGACAGCTGAACCGGAGTTTTTTTTCTTCTCTTTGGCCAATCTCTTTCTGCATTCATCAATATAGTGACCGGGCTTGTTGCAACGATGGCATTTCCCCTTCTTTTTAGTCTTTTCTGTGTCTTGGACAACCTTATTTGATGGCTGTCCAGTATCACCCTTTTGCTGATTTTTTACATTTTGCTTGACTTTTCCTTTGCCTTTGAACTTGGAAAGCATAGCCACATCACTTGAACACAATGCCACATTATTACGAGTCTGTTCCTCTTGCAGCAAGAGGCCTTTCAACTCCACAAATGTAAGGGGCTGTTGCCCCCCCCTCAAAGACAACATCAAAGAGGTGTGGAAACCAAGATATGACTTTGGAAGAGAGTTCAGTGTGATGTTTACTAATTCAGCATCTTGATGACCTCATCAACATTGAGTAGCTGCTCATGCAAATCCTGTATGTGAGTAAGGTGCTCTGTCATGCTATCACCTTCATCCATGGTCACATTGGCCAACTCTTTGCGGAGATAGGATATCCTGGCCTCATTGCGTACTGCAAACATACGCTCAAGTATATCCCATGCTGATTTTGAGGTCTTACAAGATCGAATGTGTGCAATGATCACCCTTTTCACTAACAAGGAAATCAAACAAAGTACCTATGCATCTTTTGAGTCCCATTTCCTTAGATCCTCGGTAGGAGGGGGAGGAGGGGCAGTAACAGTAGCAGCATCGATACCACTACCACCAGCACCAACAACATGTCCTCGAGCTTTACGTTGAGGTGTTTGAGATGCAAGATCTCCTAGTCGCTGCAAATCACCTGTAACATAGTCCCATAAGTCTTTCACCACAAGAAGGTTACGGACCATAAATCTCCACAGTAGGTAGTTTGAGCCATCAAGTTTGTTCTCCTGAGTGAGGACACTAAGGATGTTACTCTGATCATTATTCCCCTAACGTGGCATGCTGCCAATGATAGACAAAAATCCGCAGCCAAATACTTAAATGCTGAAGTATAGAGTATAGTACCAATATCCCCAACGGGATTAAGAAACTAGTACCAAACTATCACACAAATGCCAAAGTGTGCACAATGCCACCCAAATCAGCACTCAGATAGTAAATTACAGCACTATACTGTTATACCACACTCGCCTCGAAATGTGTGCCCACAAAGTACAAAATACAGCAACAGAATGCTGATTCTTACCAAAATTTATTGAATTTTCCCAAAATTCTCTGCCCAATCTAACTGTAAAAGCAATTAAATGTTGCTATACTGCTTGTTGCTTGCCTTGCAGTGCATGTCGGGCAAAAACCCAAAATTTCTTTCTAAAATTTCAAAGAAATTGAAGAAATTTGTACCGTACAATTGGAATTTCTACAGAAATGTCACCTCCGGATGCATGTTAGCAGTGAACAGAAGCTGAAATTTGCCTCCTCATGCGTGCCGGATCCAAAAAACTGAAAAGGCCCAAATTTTCTTGAGCCAATGTAGAAGAAATTGAGAAATTTCTTCAAATTGGTTGTCAATTCGAACTCCGGGAGCAAAAATTAGCAAAGGCCCCAAATTTTTGGGCAGCACCAGCTGAGATTCGAGAAGAGATGGCTGAAATAGACTAGAAATTCTAGAAATTTCGAGAAAACCCCAAATCTGAAAATTAGGGTTTTTGCACTTTTTAGGTTTTGCAGAAATTGGTGGGCAGAGCTGAAAACAACAGCTCCTTGGGCTGCGTGCAGGTCCACATGTGGGACTACGCGTTGGGCAGCGTGCAGGGCTGCGCACAGGCTGAAAACAGATCTGGAGCAGATGACTAAGCTAGACAAATCTGGAGCAAATGGACAGATTTGGAGCTGATGGCTGAACTGGACAGATCTGGAGCAGATGGACAGATGTGGAGTAGATAAGAGACGGCTCAGCTACAGCTCCTCCTCCACTTCAGCAGCACCTCACAGCAGCTGAAAACTCTTCCTCGAGCTGAGAACCAAGCTGGCAGCAGTAGGACCTTGGGTGGGATGACACTAGCTGACAGTGGCTGAACGGAATCCGCTGCATGTACAAGCTGCTCTGATATCAAATGTTGGAAGCTAGCTGTGGAGAGAGAGAGAGGAGAGACAATGACAGCAAGAGAGGGAGCTGAAGCAAAAAGAGGAGTATACTTGCTAGAATGAAAGATAGAGTGAAAGTACAACTTATGTTTAGGTCAAGCGTTGACCTAACCAACCTTCCACCAACTAACTAGAGTTAGGTATATTTTACTCTTGAGCCTAGTGTCACTACTTTAAGTTTCTAAGACACTAGGTGTACACACCTTACATTGACACTTTAATAAGTGTCCACACCACATAAATTTCATTGGGCTCTGCCCATAGAATCGACAAATTCTAACATTGTGTACTTGATACAATGATGCAAGATTATTGCATGATTGGATGCGTGGAATGATACCTCTCTTTAGGGATAAAGTAATTACGGCATGTGCTTGGGCATCACGGCAATCCCATCGAATTTGCTCTGGAGTGGGATGCTATGTGGAAGAAGAAGAAGATTTAGCATAATGAGAACCACATCTTGACATGGAGGCGGAAGGTGGTTCCGGTATTGGAGAAGCCGGCCTTTGCTCGGCAGTGCCATTGACAATATGCCATAAATTCTTCATGACAAGAATATGTCTTATCATATAAGCCCTCGTTGGGTGATTTGTGTTGTCAAGCTTGTCATCACTGCCAAACATACCCAATAAAACATTATTATTGCGTATTTCGTACAATGATGCAAGCTTATCCCATGCATCCTTGGTTGTCTTGCATGATTGGATGTGTGGAATGATATCTCTCTTCAAGAATAAATCAATTATGGCATATGCTTGGGCATTACCACCATCCATCGAATTTGCTCGACGAGTGGGAGGCAATGTGGAAGAGAGATGATTCAACATCATGAGAGCCACCTCTTGATGTAGGGGGGTGGAGAAGCTAGCTTTTCCTCGGTGCCATTGACAATGTGCCATAAATTCTTCACAACAAGAACATGTTGCATCATGTAAAACCTCATTGGGTAATTCATGCTGTCAATCTTGTTGTCGTTGCTAAGCATACCCAACAAATCATTATTATTGCTGGCCGTGAGTGGTTGGCCGCTTCAATGGAGTCGAATAATATCAAGAATAATAATTCTTCTCTTGGTGTTTTCTTGCTAAGGATGAAAAATATCTTGAAAATAATAATTTTCAGTAATAAAATATTACGCAAACAAGGTGGCAATCAACAATATGGTAGAATCAAAGATTAGTGGATGAGGAGCTCCAAAAATGTGGACCGCAACAGAATTTGTGAGAATTCACCCAATAAATGTGCCAAAATAAGAAAATTTGTCTTCAATATTTTGTTGATGACACTATCGAATTTGTCTAGCTTGTTGGCGAGTTTGAAGAAACTCACCACCAATTTGGCTCAAATTTCACTAGTGGTGAGTTTGAGGAAGCTCATTATCAATTTGGCCAAATTGGGTGGATTTCAAGAAAAGCCCAAAATTTTACCCAAGTTGTGCTTGGGAGGGGCAGTGTGGAAGAACAAGGGCTTTTGATGGAATAAAATAATAGATAAATAAGTATTTTGTAAATGAATATTATGAGGATAAAAATCGTTCTTTTGGCCAAAGCAAAATAAGGCAAAAAGCAACATGTTGACGTGACTGGCTTGAGAAGTGGTCAACAGGTAATGGTCGGCAAAAACACGATGGTGATGGGCTAGGTCGGCGTGGGGGTTGGACCAATGTGGTAGACACCATGAGTAGGTGACACTTCAATATGCCTCACAGGGAGGCAAAGAAACACGTGACTGCAGGTTGGCTGGTAGACAACCAGGCGATAACCAAGCACAGCTGGTATAGCAAGCATGGCGATCAACATTGGGGATAGGTGATTCAATAGGTAGGGAGTTGATGAAGGCAATCAATGATTTGTAGGTGCACAAGTTAGTGCATGCTGCAAGTGATGCAGGGACAATGTTAGGCAAAGTGGAGGTCCCTGACTAACAAGACCAAGTAGATCTATCGCATCTGCAGAGGTGATTGGAGATTGAAGGATAAAGCCTCGAGTGGCAATCTTGTGGGGCAACCAGCCAAGATGTGGCACTCAATGGCAATAGCTACGGGGAAGGTGATCGTGAGTGATGGCAATGGCGATGGCGATGAAGGTAAGTGGATCTAATACCACTGTTGGCCCAGATGTAGAGTAAATGTGTGATTAACTTAATAGTTTTAGAGAATGAAACAATTAATCGATGCACAACACTCGATCACAAATGTAAAGTGATTTATTAATGAGTGAGACAGAGTACAACGCTCAAGGCCATCTCGTGATGCAGGGACAATGTTAGGCAAAGTGGAGGTCCCTGACCAACGAGACCAAGTAGATCTATCGCTTCAGCAAGTGATTGGAGTTTGAAGGATAGAGCCTTGAGTGGCAATCTTGTGGGGCAACCGGCCAAGATGTGGCACTCAATGGCAATCACTACGGGGAAGGTGATTGTGAGTGATGGCAATGGCGATGGCGATGAAGGTAAGTGGAACTAATACCACTGTTGGCCCAGATGTGGAGTAAATGTATGATTAACTTAATAGTTTTAGAGAATGAAACAATTAATCGATGCACAACAACACTCGATCACAAATGTAAAGTGATGTATTAATGAGTGAGACAGAGTACAACGCTTAAGGCTTTCACAATGAAAATATCACACTTATGGGCTAATGACTCACAAAGTGTCCTTTTATAACAAAACAGAACCCTAATGGCTTAATCATCATAGGAGACCCTAAAGGAAACTTTAACCCTAGTGTCTAACTGCATTTAATGAGAGTCTAAATGCCTAGGGAGCCCGGATCATGGATCGAAGGGCATCAACACGTAGCCCATGAGATTGCCTACAATAATAGACCTAGATAAGTGGGACAAGGCAGTCACAACCATTTTTTCATTAGCTCATAAATAGCAAGGCAATCACTAAACCTCATATAGAGAAGCAACCTAGCCTTCATGGCAATTGTAGCATGATCCTAATCCTTGAAAAATGAAAAAGCCACTTTCAAACGACTAAAATGGAGGGGAAAAACCTAAGAAGTGTGATCATTTAAGGCACTCACACTCTGACAAGCCCTTGTTGGCCCTCGCTAAAGACGTGTGTATGCATGAATGCCACTAAGTATTATACCATTTGATGCACATTAAAGATAGATATATAGAGAGAATGTGTGTGGATCCTCATATATGAGAAAGAAAGAAAGAAAGAAAGTTATATTAACGTCTTCTAAAGACCAAAACTGGCCTATGAGACAAACTGTGATACAACTGATGAGGTCCAGCTATCCAAAATAAAAGTGTTGAATGAAAAGCTAAAAATTGGAAACTGAAAATACGGTGCTGTGAGTGTGATAAGTGTCGTGTATGTGTATGTGCGTATGTAGCTCTGGTACTCCAGATAATGGCTACAAAAGGGGAACAAATGTCGGCTGTGATAGGGGAACAACTGTCGGCTGTGATAAAGTGGTGCGATGTGTATATGTAACAGATGCAGGGAGATATACTATCCTGGGATGTAGTAGCAGTCGTCGAAGTCGCTAATAGCAGGTGATCCCTCCTGGATGCAGGATGTGGTACATTGGCGGTGGAGAAAGAGCAAACTGGAGAGAGAGAGAGAGAGAGAGAGAAGCGAGCGACAGCAATGGCGAGTGTGAAAGAGAGAGGGTTGCGCCTTCCTACCGACAGACGGACGTGATGCCTTTGTCGTTCTATTCCTGCCTCGCGCACTGCCTGTTTTCCTGGATCTGACTAGGGCGGGGTCTCGTTTCGTCTTGGCTGTCCCGTCACTTCGTGTCCTGCCCCTGATGTCAAGACGCCTGTCTTCCGCCTACTTAAGCTAAGTTTGCTTTCTACTCAGCACGCGCTCTGTCCCAGTACCATTGTCAATCCTCGTCGCCCTAATTTGACATTCCCGAGGCATCGTGCTCTGTGTCTGACAACGAGGGGGGCCCGTTTTTGTCTGCCAGCTGACGTTTGAATCTGTCTCGCGTGTTGCGTGAGCTCCCCCAGCTCTCTTGCGCAGGGCCCGTTTCTGCCCTGATCGAGCCCTACCCCAATACTCGTGTGAACGATCATCGTTTTGAATTGTGAATAGTCTTGCTCTATGACCTAACATTCCTGCGGTGCCTTGCTTTGTGTCTGAGTGAGAGACAAAGTGTGGCAGCAGAGAGCGAGAGCGCCCTGCAAAAAGCTTCGGATCTCTTGTTAAAGTGGTGGTACAACATGGCTGGTCTGGACGTGGCCTTTATTGACCAAACGGTGGCAGCCCTTGGTCCGGATTTTGAAACAGAGGGACCAGAGGATATGGTTCCTTGCACAGAGGAGATGCCACCTGGCCTTGATTTCCAGCCTGCGGGCAAACGCACCAAACATACTTCGGAAGATACAATGGATCATCAGGAACGTTCTTATGCTCAGGTTGCTTCTGATTCTGTGGATTCTCAGGATGTGGATTGGGAGCATTTGTTGGAGTTTGCCAACACTTTGCTTGGTGATTATGTTCAACATAATCATGAAGCGTTTTCTGACTCTGAAACTGAGGATGTTCTGGAAGCTAGTGTGGATCCTAGAAATGTTTTGCGCTCATTCGCAGTGTTTTATGAACGTGCTGTTATACTCTTCTTCACTGGTAGGATCCCAGTGCTTTCCTATATTCGCTAGTGGCTGCAAAGTCTACTACAACGGGAGTGTGTTGAAGAGATTTTTGTCGGGCCCCAAGGCTTTTATGAGGTACTGTTGAAATCTGAGAAGCATCGTACCGATCTGTTGACTAAACTGCCATTGTTCTTTGATCGCCGTTTGGTCCATGTTGTGCCATGGCACCCAATGGCAAATTTTGAGCGCTTGCTTCAAAGCGAATGCCCGGTGTGGGTTTAGGTGGAAAACTGTCTGGCTGTCTATTGGCCACTGTTAAAGGACGCCATGGCCGTTGTGGGCACTGTTTTGGTTCCCCCGAGCCTAAGGGCCACGAATTGTAACCGTTTGTGTATGTTATGGAACACTACTCGGAAAAGGCTTGCTCGGTTACGGCTTAATTGCTCTAGCATGCATCCTTTGCAATTTCGTTTGAAATGTGGTAACTTTGCAGGGCATTGTTTTCGTGTGGAAAATTGGGGCATTTTATGGCCGAATGTCCAATGAAGCAACCAACTTCAAATGCTGAGCATGTTTTGCCTCCCATGGAAGATGTGGTGCTTGATGCTCCGTCGTAGGATGTGACCCAGCCACCTAAAGTTTTGGATAAAGGCAAACAACATGTTTCGGGTTTGGATTCCCGTGACAATGACTAGGTAGATGTACGTGCCAAAAAAGCTAATAGGTTTGATGCTGGTATGGCGGATACTGTGCCTAATGCTTCACAAGATTCCTTGCGTACTTATATGCGCAGGAAAGCCATGTTGTCTTCAGAGCACACTATTCATGCTATGGTTTCTTCTGCTCCTCGCAATCAGCCCACTAGGAAAGTATATACGGATGGTCCGAAGGGCCCACCTGCTAAGTTGGCTTTTGATGCTAGAGGTAAGGTGATTACCCCATGGAATCGTCATTATCCCCGTTCCGTTCCCAATACAGTGGATACACGTCTATCTCTAAACCTGGTCGTCAGAACTCTTTTGCTGTGTTATTTGATTTTTTGGATGAGGGAGTCCTTGACATTCTAGCAGAAAAGGTTAAATCGAGGCAAGCTTTGTCTCGTTCCTGATTTCTTTTTTGAATACACATGAAGATAGCCACGTGGAATGTGCGAGGCATTTGTTCTCGCAATAAGCAACATGCCATGTGGAGTTTATTGCATGAGAATCAGTGGGATGTCTTGTGTGCTGTTGAGCACAAGAGTCACGGTGAAACAGGAAAAGTTGTGGATTGCCATGGGTTTTGCTTGTTTTATGTCGTGGCTTCTTCACACGTAAACTCCTACCCCAACAGGCCCAAAGCCCTTCACCTTTTAACCCCCAATCCTAGGAAGGATTCTTTTCTAAGCCAGAAGAGGAGGGGGTATGTGGGTGTATGTGTATGTGGGTATGTATGTGGGTATGTGGTGAAGGTGAAAAGAATCAGATAGGAAATGAATAAAAAGCGGGTACAGTAAAGTAAAGGTAGTGAAAAGCATAAGCATATAATAGGAGAAAAATGGCTTCCTAAAAAATTCAGTCAAGAGTTTTTATTTTCACATAAACAATAAAGTGCTATGTGGAAAATGCTAACGAAAGTTACGGATTATCGCAGGAGCAGAAAATGTCGCAGCAAGACCGCACCCATCGACTCCCGTTCACAGACGAAGAAAGGGAGCAGTATCTCATCCATTTAGAGAACCGTGCCTTCGACCAGCTCAAGTTCTGAACCATCCACAACATCGAAGTTGTGATGGCGAAGGAGGAGGCAGCCAGGAGGATAGTGGAACAGTGTAACCTTACAAAGTATATTGAAAAATTATCGCAGGAGCGAGATCACTTAAAATATACATGGTTGTTTTGTGGTGATTGAAGTTTTATTTGAAGGAGAGATTTTATGGTTACTTGGGCTTTATGCTCCAAATGACCCTTTATCCCGTCGGGATCTTTGGAATACTTTGCAGACCTCCTTGTCACTTGGCAGACGTGGTTTTTTTATGGGGGTTTTAATATGTGTGTTGATCCTTCATAGTCCACATCAGAGCATTCGGTGATGGACGCTCCGGAAAGCCGTGCATGGATTGCGTTTGCTCTTGCCGTACTTAAGCAAGATCTCTGGTCATGGCTACACCCTTCTTCTACAGGGTTTACTTTTCATTCTGCGCAGTATACACGTACATGGTCGCGGTTGGACCGCATGTACATCATGCATGATGATGCTTTTCTTCCTAAGATGCTGGAAATGAAAGTGTTGCAGCAATATGCCTTGTCGGACCATTTTCCTCTATAGCTTGAGATGCTTGTACAACCCATTGCACCTTTTAAGCAATTTCTAGATAGACTCCCTTTGCGTTTCAACTCATCTTATTTGAAGCATTCAATCTTTCAGGGTTATATGCAGCAATTGATTGATAGATTTTAATTGGACTTCTCCTCTGAGGGCAATGCTTCTTTTGAACGATTGCTCTCTAATATGCAACGGGTTGTTCGGTAGTATGGGATCCATGATGCCTCTCTTTGTCGGCGGCGTCGACAAGGAGCGGAGGAATTACTGACTTTGGTTCGTTCTTTACTGGTGGAGACTCCAGATGATGTATTCTGTTGCCATTGGCTAAGCGTTTGGCTGATCTTATTAAAGAGTTTCAGTTGAAATCTTATCAGCAGGCCAAATTGCAAAACTTGACTGAGAATTTGCAAGATAGTGCTTGTCAGACTCATAAGTTCTTTCGAGTCTTTGAGTCCTCTCTTTTTTGCCCTTGCGACTCATCCGGTTCTTAATACCCAAATTCGGAGCTCCTGGTGGCATGTTCTTAATGCAGAATCTCGGTTTTCTAGTCCTTCATCATCCCTGCTTGCTCATTTGGCATGTTCCTGGAAATTGGTTCTCCAGAAGGCTCAATGGCATCCAACGAAGGACCGCTTAGTTACTAACTCTTTTCAACTGGAATTGTTGGCAGCCTCGCGATTACTTTCTTGGGAAGGCAAACATGAGCTCAAACCAAAATTTAACGGCTTGGCACGTTTGGGCTTGACTTCAATTTGCAGATCCCACCCTTGCCAGTCGCAATGTGTTGATATCGTTTCGTATAGCCGGGAGGCTTTTCAGGATTCCTCGTGGATATCGTGATTTATGGGGACAGCTTTTGATGGTGCTCTAGAGCAGACAACCATCAATGGCTGGTTACTAAAGCTAATACCGTATGGGGATTGCGTAAATCTCAATCATGGTGGAAAGTAACTGTGATGGAGGGCTGGTTGAACAAGACACCTTTCAAATGCAAGGTCTTTCTTTGGAGGGTGATGATTGGTGGTCTTCCTCTTGCTTCAGCCCTTTCCAAGCGTCGAATCTCCAACGACAATTGTTTCTTTTGCACCACGAGTGTGGAATCGGCCCGTCATCGATTTATTTCTTGCCCTCTCGCTAAGAAAATCTGGTCACTCTTATCAGCGGTTTGGTGAGCAGTGGTTGATTTGTCGCTAAGCCCTTTTGATTGGGTTTTTGTGCGGCCCAAATACCCCACACAAGCTCAGTCGCATATGAAGATCTTGTTTCACTTTCTCAGATACTGGGGTTGTTTGCACAATTGGACCATTTGGAATGCTTTTCTTTTTGATTCAGCCTCTAATGTTCAGGGACATATTGCTAGGCTTAAAGGTCTCTTGCATTGGTAGATAGATCTCATTCGGCACTCTGACTTACTTCTTGGGAAGGACTTACTTCCCTTGCATATGGCAATTTCCTCTACGTCTTTGCCATGACTTTTCTAACTCATTTGTCGTTTAGTACTTTATGAATATAACATCCGTTACGAAAAAAAAGAGAGAGAGGAAATAAAATGAAATGATTTGTTATGATTTGTTAACATCTACAAGGAGCCAAAATTACCTATGACAACATAAGTTACAACTATCTGTAAAATGATGCAAGCGTGTAGAGATAAAGAATGCATCAAGAAAAATCAAAATCTAAATGCTGATATTTTAAAAAAATAGTCGATAGTACCATAAATGATAAATTGGGCCTAGGAAACATCCATATCAATATAAAATGTTGAACAATATTCACGAATAGGTCTATTTTAAACCGTGAGAACCATGGACTTGGGCGCAATCTCACCACCAACGAGCCACATATTCAAGGAATATCTCCCTCTTCACCACTTAATAAGCACATATTGACAAACACAATGCACCCATCCTGCTCTCCAAGCGCGAGTGTGTAGTGTATTATGTGATGTCAGTGAGCCCAATGTCAAGATTGTTCATCCATCAAGGCACACATAACTATGAGGTGCAAAGAGGCACATGCAGAGCTAATGTGAAAGAGGTGCGAAAGACCATAGAGGAACTCTATGCCTAAACTTGTAACCAGATTCACCATGAAAATGACCTTTCCATTGGATCAAAAATGAGTTGTGATACCAATGTAAAATAGATAATTCTCACAGCAAGCAAATAACTGAAAATACAAGAAATACACTATATGTGCCAAGAAACCATAGCCAAGGTGGCTAAGCATGAAATTATATTCTCATCGAAGGCTAAGAATCATAGATGAATGCTGCAAGATGAATACTCACCTCATGCCAAGGTGGGATATGGTATGCACCCCATGATCTTGGTGGCTAAGAGTATGCACTCTCTTAGATGGCAGAAGGAGACTAGTTCACCTTGCCCTATTATTCTTTGAAACAACTCACATGCAATATCAGTTGAACTCAAATGTTTGAAGATAAATCCAACTCATACGATGCACTACTTATCTTCTTGGCAATACAAAGATCCAGAACACCTGTAAGAGAGCTTACAATACTTCTCAATAGTCATTCAATTGGAGTCTTTTGGGAATTTAAGGTGAACGCACATGCCCTCTTGGACTCAAGGACTATGATTTTCATAAAATGTAGCACGAACCCAGACTGTTTTAATGTTTTCCTTTGGAATCACCATCCATTGCATACAGCCTTTGGAGGCAAGACATGTGGCTATATAGTACTACACAACTTTGCTTCGATCTACGACTAGACTCTTGGGCTATGAGAGGGATAGAGAGACGGTATGGCCAAGCTCCAATGAGGGTGGCCACAAATAGGATGAGAAGACATTTGATGGCCCTTTTTAAAGAGGAAATGGAGAAGGCTAATCTAGCACTACTCTTCGGCAAGTGTCCAAGAGAAGATGGACAAGAGAAGTCCTTTTTGAGGTAGTAGCAATTGACCAATACAAGCCTAATCTCCACTTTCGAAGAGTTTGTCGCGTCCAAGGTTATGGTAGAGAGACTTTTTGATAGGTTGATTTACCTCATTTCCAAGGGATATGGAGACATATTGAAGATTAGTAGAGTGATCACTTTGCTAGGAATTGCCTACTAGATCCTTGTGAAAGTGATTAGTCTTAGACTAGCCCCATTGATATCAAACATTATCCACCCCACCAAGACTGTTGCCCAAGAGTGCACCATCTTGGATAACATCTTTGCCGTTTGGTAGTCACTGCTCTTGCTCACTCTAGAGACTAGGATCTCATCGTGCTCCTTCTCAACTTTGAGAATGCATATCAATGTGTGGATTGAGAGTTCTTGGAGGGCACAATGCTAAGGATGGGATCCCCAAAGTAGTGAGTCAAGGTAGTAGCAACACCCTATTCCTCAACACATTGCAAGGTTATGACCCATAGGCCAACTAGAAAGTGGTGGGGGCCCTTGTACCTCTCCTTCCTATGAGGTCACCCATCCTAGTATTGTTCACGCCATTGCACAATTAACTGGAAGTTTTCCATAATTGGACTAGCCATCTAGCCCTCAAAACCTTAAGGTGATGGATGACCTCAGGTATATCCGATTATGGAAATCTACTCCATTTCGCCTAGGATTCAAACCTAGTCTCAACACATCGCCACCGCACCAATAGTAAGCTAGTTTTCTCTAGCAAGTGTGGATTGCATTTCCAACACCCCCCCCTCAAGCCACACCTTGGTTGAGATCCTAGTGCCACCCAAGCTCAGCAACCTGAGCTTTGATACGAAGTTAGAAAGTGGTGGGGGCCCTTGTATCTTCCCTTCTCGAGAGGTCACCCATCCTAGTATTGTTCATACCATGTGCAGTTAACTGGAAGTTTTCAATAATTAGGCTAGCCATCTAGCCCTCAAAATCTTAAAGGTGATGGATGACCTCCGGTATATCCAATTATGAAAAACTTCCTCCATTTGGCCTAGGATTCAAACAATATGCATGGTTGTAGAAACAAAATTAGTGTGTTTTTGTGGAAGCAGTGTAGATCACACATGGCCACCATCTAACATTGTTGAGGAGTCCCGTAGGAAGCACCCTCAAGAGTGGATAGATTAGGAGGTACAAACTTGACATCAATGGAAATAGAGGAGCTTTAGTGAGGAGCATTCAACATTAGAGATAAGAAGCACCCTCAAGAGTGGATAGATTAGGAGGTACAAACTTGACATCAATGGAAATAGAGGAGCTTTAGTGAGGAGCATTCAACATTAGAGATAAACTAGTTGTTTTGACCAAAGTTGTGATAAAGGCAATGGGTGCAAGGATAAAATCTACTTCTCGAATGCAATGCGCTATACACAAGAAACATGGTTATAAGAGAGATGAACATGTGGAGTAATTGTATTTCCTTTTGAAGGTAGCCAAGAAGGAGATATATATAAGATGGCCATATCAAGGTTCCCATCTTGTAGCTGTAAGGGCTTTCAATTTTCAGCATCTGGAGATTAGTGAGATAGAGCTGCCCATGGCCCCCCTTCTTGTTCTTATTTGTAGCAGAGATTATGAGCTCCTTCTTTAGAGGCAAATCTATGATATTAGAGGTATCTAGCTAGCCATGAGTTCAAGGATCTTCTTGACATGGAGTTGGCTAACAATACAAATGTTTATTTAGATGGGAATGAGAGTAGCTTTAGAGCCTTTGTAGCTGCCATGACCCATGGAGATACTCCGTAAAGCAGTGGTGCCTTAATTAGTTGGCACAGCTCCTATGGATTTGGGTAGATAGAATGATGATTACTCAGGGATTTCACCTAGGTTTCTCGCAAGACTAGAGTGAGATCTTGGATGCCATGCAAGGACTAACATTACTTCGGAGTAGCAATGGGCAGCTCTTCTTCCAAGCATCACACAAAAGTTCCTTCATTGGAGGTTTGTGAGGCTCTTCCTAGGAGGGCGAGTGTTGATCACCAACCAAGTTCCTCTTGTGACCATTTGGCATACCCCTTCCTATTGGGCATTCTCCAAGTCATGCATTGGCCAGGTGAAGGGCCTTATCAATTACTTTATGGGTTGTCATCATACAACCCAAATCTAGAGGAGTCATGGGGATCATGGACCGAGATATCCAAAGTAAAGGCTTATTGGCTATTCTCATTTTCAAAGGCTTATTTGCTATTGTCGTTTTCAAGGGTCTTCTTCTAGGCAAGGAGCCTTGGAAGAAGCTTATGGTAGGGGGGCATCAGTTTGTTGTATTTACGCATGGAGGACCATGGCAGCGTAGAATTCAGTGGATTTTTAGAGATAGGAGTAGACTTAGGGAGCAGCTTTGAGGTCACATTTGCAGCTGCTATTATCAGATTAAGGAGATCAATTTCATTTGGCCTTGATCAGCTACCACCAACCACAATCGAAGAGAAGAGGAGGCAGCCCCTTCTCTTCAATGACTATTTGAGATTATAGTCAGGCCATACTCTCGTAAGGAGCAGTTATCTATCCTAGGGTAGACAAGTTGCTGCCTTAATCAAAGACTAGTTTGCATTTTGGGAGCTTCAACAAGGGATTTAGAGGCATAGACTACATGGCCTCAGGGGAGTGAGGACTGTGATTGAGACCGTGACAAAGGGAGTACGTGCTGATTTGAGGGACGGATATAGACACTTTTGAGACTTGGGTAGGTCTCTTCTCTAGAGGGAACATTCTATAGTAGCTGTTAGGAATAGCAAACACAAGACATTCATTTTTATGATTGAGGATGATGGCCACCGCCAATGAGAGGACTTAAACAACACAATGTTCAGAGGATGCTCTAGGCAAAGTATTAGAGTAGTGGCATATTATGAGAGGGAGGTGATACATTGACCCAAACTCACCCACATATCTAGTAGATGGATGGAAATGTTGGGCTTATCAGTGATCTCTCCAGAGATTTCAATGGGCTCCAAAAGAGTAGGTGTGGAAGGATCCATTCCTTGATAGGCCTTCTTTGGCTACACCACTAGGTTGAAGAGGAAAATTCAAATGAGCAAGATCAAGGCAAAGCAAGCAGCCGTCTTCCATTGGCATAGATAGGGCATCTTAGATTATTTCTTATTATACTTTTGGAAGAGGCTAGATGAGAGATTTCTACTTGGGAGGATATCCCTCTTCCTATGGCTATTAGCTCACAAGAGCTTAATGCTTGGCAGTTTGCTTGGATATGGCAAGGACCCAACAGCATGCACCAAGCATGGTGAGCCAAAGGAGACAAAGAGAGACCGCATGTTGGCTTGTCCAAGAGCTTAGGAGATATGAAGAAGAGCCTTGGGATGATATTCTACACACAACAAAGACCATGGTGGCAACTTGGGGGGCTGTAGCTTGGGTTCAAGACAGAGAGCCATGCGGCATCTGGGTATGAGTATGTTCAGGGGTGCTTTTCTTTCCTCATCATTGGACATCAAAGCAAGATCCCTGCTTCAGATTACTTGCATTCACAGTGAGCCCAAGGACAAGTGTCACAAATGGAAGCTGATTGCTTATATTATAGCTCAGTACATTTGGACTTTGAGGTGCAGTGATGCTATAAATGTTTAGAATGCATCCAGATTATAGACTCTTTCGAGGACTTGGATAGAGATTATCCACACTCTTCACAAGAGATGGAAGAAGACACAGGGTGGCTCTGAGAGGATGAGGTGGAGGAGAGAGGCTGCCTTGTGGATTTGGGACTCAAACAAAGAAAGTGAGTGAGATATGCACATGCAACATGTCCTCCATGGTCTGATTTCTCCTCTTAGTTTGTGTCAATTGAACTCAAGTTGTGTACTTAGGGTCAACGTCACTGACTATTTCTATGACAACCACAAGGTTTATACAAATGTGCAACAAAGAGGCTAGGCAACACATGGGATCTCCTTGATTGGAAAGAACTGAGCCATTTTCGTCCATTGATCAACCATTACCCAAATTACATTATGACCTTGACTTGTACGGGATAATCCTACTACAAAATCTATGAAAATACTACACCTTTATGAGGAATTTTTAATGTAACATCCCCTCTTGTTTGTGCAGTTCAAGTTTATTAAGCTGCACTATGGGCACACACTTAGATAAGACTCACGTAGAGATGGCATTTTTGCCTGTCATGTTGGATTTGTAGTGCGTAAGTAGTGTGCAAATTCAATATGTGAATGAGAAGATCTGCAGTTAGGGTTATTTGTATGAAGTGGTAGCAGTCTTGAAAATTTTGGTTGTGTTGCTACCTTTTGAAATAAATAAAAATATCAATAATGAAACAGGTATTTTCAGCGCATGCAAATACTTTATGGCACAGTAAATACACAAATGGCAGTGGCACAGAAGCTGTCAGAACGACTTGCCATCCAAATTGAAGTTTTAAAGCAATCTTTTCCTAGAAAAGAGGAATTTCATGCGAATATTGAAACATCTATATCCAAATTGGAGAGCATGGGCTTGGATGAGAAGTCTAGCAAAAGAAGTTCATTTCACTTCGGCAGGACAAGACCAACTTTAACTCCACGAGAGTCTGTTGAATTTTCGCCTTCAAAAACGGGCATGAGCTACTTCTCAATGCAAACACCAAGGAAACCAGATTTTAATGCTGCACTAAATGCAGGCCTACAGGATAGCACGAGGAGGAGGAGAGACTCTTTGGATAAGGTATGACTAGAAAAGCATTCAAATTACAACCTTGCTCGACCTAATTTTTTGCTTTACTCAAGTGAACTTTTTTCCTGTAATGTCCATACGAATGATCAGTCTTTGAGCAAAAGGAAGATACAGCATTGAATATTTGATAAACCTTTATGATATGGCATGGTTGATTGATGTGAAAGGGTCAGCACAGTGCAATAAGATATTAAAAAACAACCAAGCAAGCAAGAAGAACACAACACCAACCCAGCCCCCCTGCCCACCCCACCAAAAAAAACACACACACAAAAAACTCCTCCCTTTATTTTCCTCCTCTCTTCCTTGTTTCTTTTCCCTTCACAAGCTGGTTTGGTTTGTGTGGATGTTCCTAGAGTTGTGAGATTCCTTAAGTTTAGATTTGATAGTGTGTCCTGCATTTGAGGATGCTTTATAGAAATATCTAACCACATCAATCTTGTCTATCTTACACCACCTTAAGACTGAAAATCCAAGAGAAACATACATAATGACCTTGAACAAAGGAAACCCGTGCTTGGAACGCTAAAATGTTGTCCCTTGATGGTCACACTGCCCCTTAACAATCAAGAATGGGGAACACACCATCACAATGGAATGTTCGAGCCCCGGTTTGTGGACAAGCATTCTCTAGTTGGAACATTGTAGCCGTGTTCCCCTTGTAGGGAAGGGGCAGCAATGACACAAATAAGGAGACTTTAATCTTCTTCTTTTTTTGTTTTCCTCCACATTTGAGTGGATCATCTATTGCCTGCTCTCTTTTTTTTTTTCCGTAATGGATGTTATATTTATAAAGTACTAAACGACAAATGAGTTACAAAAGTCATGGCAAAGACGCAGAGGAAATTGCGATATGCTAGGGAAGTAAGTCTTCCCGAGGGAGTAAGTCAGAGTGTCAAATGAGATCTATCTGCCAATGCAAGAGACCTTTAAGCCTAGCAATATGTCCCTGAACATTAGAGGCTGAATAAAAAAGAAAAGTATTCCAAATGGTCCAATTGTGCCAACAGCCCTAGTATCTAAGAAAGTGAAACAAGATCTTCATATGCAGCCGTGCCAGTGTCGGGTATTTGGGCCGCACAAAAACCCAATCAAAAGGGCTTAGCGCGAAACTAACCACTGCTCGCTTGGAGATTCGACGCTTGGAAAGGGCTGAAGCAAGAGGAAGACCACCAATCATCACCCTCCAAAGAAAGACCTTGCATTTGAAAGGTATCTTGTTCAACCAACCCTCCATCACAGTTACCTTCCACCATGACTGAGATTTACGCAATCCCCATACAGTATTAGCTTTAGTAACCAGCCATTGATGATCTTTAATCAGAAGATGATACACCTGGTTAACTGAGGCCTTTTCCAAATTCAGCCGGCCTGCAAGGTCCCAGTCCTGCCAGGGACGATCCGAAGCAAGGGCAAGAAAGGGTTGTCTGCTCTGGAGCACCATCAAAAGCTGTCCCCATAAATCACGGTATCCACGAGGGATCTTGAAAAGCCTCCTGGCTGTACGAAACGATATCAACACATTGCGACTGGCAAGGGTGGCATCCGCAACTAAAGTCAAGCCCAAACGTGCCATGCGGTTAAATTTTGGTCTGAGCTCATGTTTGCCTTCCCAAGAAAGTAATCGCGAGGTTGCCAAGAATTCCAGTTGAAAAGAGTTAGTAGCTAAGCGCTCCTCCGCTGGATGCCACTGAGCCTTCTGGAGAACCAATTTCCAGGAACATGCCGAATGAGCAAGCAGGGATGATGAAGGACTAGAAAACCGAGATTCTGCATTAAGAACATGCCACCAGGAGCTCCGAATTTGGGTATTACCATGCACAAGCCCATGATCCTCAAGAAAATAACGGGCTATAAAGACCCACGGGTGATGATCAAAGCACATGGCACGAAAAAGAGACGAACGGAGTGCTAGCATATGAGTTTTGGCATCCAAAATAGCCCCACCACCCATGCGTTTGGGGGTACATGCATGCGACCCAGAAATTCATGAGATGCCTGCATGCAAGGAGTCCTTCCATAACATCAAAAGAATGTACTGAGTGAGAGCATTCAATGTAGTAGTGCTGTCCAAAAGGAAGAGACAATCCAGCCAACTGAGTAGAAGCTGCCATATGCGATAACGTCGAAAGAACCTGATGAGTCGCAAGGGCAAAAAAGAGAGGACTCAAACGGCAACCTTGTCTCACATAGCGTGCAAGGACAAATGGCTCGGTAAGACCACCATTTAGCATAACTCGCGAAGAAGCCGCAACACTAATGGTGTAGATCAAACGAGACATCCGAGTACCAAAGCCCATAGTAGACATAAGTTCTGCAATGAAAGACCAGTCTAAATAATCAAAAGCCTTTTCCAGGTCCAATTGAATCAATACCACCTCCTGATTAGAGTGCCTTGCATAGTCAATAGCCATTTGCACATTTAAGACATTATGCAGAATGTTTCGGCACTTAATGAAACCATATTGAAGAGGATGCACAATGACAGGAAGATGCTTATGGAGCCGATTCGCCAATGTTTCAACATAGACGGCGAAGGAACTTTTGGAAGTAGTTTGATAAGTCCTTTCCATGAGGAAGGCATGAACCTGTTTCCCAAACCTGCTGAAACATAGCCGTCAATGGTTTCACCAGTCGGGTAGCAAAAACCTCAAAGAATTCATTGGTGAGACCATCCCAATCGGGACTTTTATCCTTGGGCAAGTGTAACAACACATCCATAACCTCCGCCTCACGAATATTTGCCTCCAAAGTAGTTAACATGTCATGTGGAACCGGATTGCGGACCAAATCATAGAAAACTAAGCGGGCATGAGTAATTTGGTCAAAAGGTGAAGAAATAGAACCAAGAAGGTCTAGAAAATAATTCCTGTACATATTCACAATAGTCCCTTCTGCATCCTGGAGTCTAGTCGTATTCTCTCGAGCAGTCGTATTCTCTCGAGCAGGAGATGCATAGAGAGCTCGAAAGAACTTATGAGTCTGACAAGCACTATCTTGCAAATTCTCAGTCAAATTTTGCAGTTTGGCTTGCTGATAAGATTCCAACTAAAACTCTTTAATAAGATCAGCCAAACGCATAGCCAATGGCAGCAGAAATACATCATCTGGAGTCGCCACCAGCAGAGAACGAACTAAAGCCAATAATTCCTCCGCTGCATGTCGACGCCGCCGACAAAGAGAGGCATGATGGATCCCATACTACCGGACAACCTGCTGCACGTTAGAGAGCAATCTTTCCAAAGAAGCATTGCCCTCAGAGGAGAAGTCCAATAAAAATCTATCAATCAATTGCTGCATATAACCCTGAAAGATTGAATGCTTCAAATAAGATGAGTTGAAATGCAAAGGAAGTCTATCCAGAAATTGCTTAAAAGGTGCAATGGCTTGAACAAGCATCGCAAGCTGTGGAGGAAAATGGTTCGACAAGGCATATTGCTGCCTCACTTTCATTTCCAGCATCTCAAGAATAAAAGCATCATCCTGCATGATGTTCATGCTGTCCAACCGCGAGCATGTAGTTGTATACTCTATAGAATGAAAAGTAAACCCTGTAGAAGAAGGGTGTAGCCATGACCAGAGATCTTGCTTAAGTACGGAAAGAGCAAACACATTCCACACACGGCTTTCCGGAGCATCCATCACCGAATGCTATGATGTGGACTGTGAAGAATCAACACACATATTAAAATCCCCCATTAAAAAACCCCGTCTGTCAAGCGACAAGGAGGACTGCAAAGTATTCCAAAGATCCCGGCAGGAGAAAGGGTCATTTGGAGCATAGAGTCAAGCAACCATAATATCTCTCCTTCAAATAGAACTTCAATCACAACAAAACGACCATGCACATCATTTTTAATAAGAACAGGGTGATATTTCTCATGTACAATCTAAGCACACCAGAATAATGCATGGCATGTGTCCCTGCATAAAACAAGTGAAACCCATGGCAATCCACAACTTTTCCTGCTTGACCGTGACTCTTGTGCTCAACAGCACACAAGGCATCCCACTGATTCTCATGCAATAAACTCCACATGGCATGTTGCTTATTGCGAGAATGAATCGCACATTCCACGTGGCTATCTTCATGTGTATTTAAAAAGAAAATTAGGAACGAGGCAAAGCTTGCCTCGATTTGACCTTTTCTGCTAGAATGTCAAGGACTCCCTCATTCAAAAAATCAGCTAACACGGCAAAAGAGTTCTAACGGCGAGATTTAGAGGTAGACAGTGTATCCACTGTCTTGGGGATGGAACGGGGATAACGACGATCCCATGGGGTAATCACATTACCTCTAGCTTCAAAAGCCAACTTAGCAGGTGGGCCCTTCGGACCATCCGTATATACTTTCCTAGTGGGCTGATTGCAAGAAGCAGAAGAAACCATAGCATGAGTAGTGTGCTCTGAAGACAACATGGCTTTCCGGCGCATATAAGTACGCAAGGAATCTGGTGAAGCATTAGGCATTGTATCCACCATGCCAGCATCAAACCTTTTACCTTTTTTAACACGTATATCTACCCAGTCAATGTCACGGGAATCCAAACGTGAAACATGTTGCTTCCCCTTATCCAAAACTTTAGGTGGCTGGGTTGCATCCTGCGACGGAGCATCAAGCACCATATCTTTCATGGAAGGCAAAGCATGCTCAGCATCTGAAGTCGGTTGCTTCACTCGACATTTGGCCATAAAATGCCTGAATTTTCCACATGAAAAACAATGCCCTGCAAAGTTACCCCATTTCAAACGAAAGTGCAAAGGATGCATGCCAGAGCAATTAAGACGTAACCAAGCAAGCCTTTTCCGAGCAGTGTCCCATAATAGGCACAAACGGTTACGATTCGTGGCCCTTAGGCTCGAGGGAACGAAAACAGTGCGCACAACGGCCATGGCATCCTTTAACAGTGGCCAATAGATTGCCACTTCAACCCACATTGGGCATTCGTGTTGAAGCAAGCGCTGAGAATGTGCCATTGGGCGCCATGGCACAGCATGGACCAAACGGCGATCAAAGAACAATGGCAGTTTAGTCAGCAGATCGGCACGATGCTTCTTGGTTTTCAACAGGACCTCATAAAAGCCTCGAGGCCCAACAAAAATCTCTTCAACACACTCCCCTTGTAGTAGACTTTGCAGCCACTGGCGAATATAGGAAAGTACTGGGATCCTCCCAGTGAAGAAGAGTATAACAGCACGTTCATAAAACACTGAGAATGAGCGCAAAACATTTTTAGGATGCACAGTGGCTTCCAGAACATCTTCAGTTTCAGAGTCAGAAAACGCTTTATGATTATGTTGAACATAATCACCAGGCATAGTGTTGGCAAACTCCAACAAATGCTCCCAGTCAGCATCCTGAGAATCCACAGAATCAGAAGCAACCTGAGCATAAGAACGTTCTTGATGATCCTGATGATCCATTGTATCTTCCGAAGTATGCTTGGTGCGTTTGCCCGCAGGCTGGAAGTGAGGAGCAGGTGGCATCTCCTCTGTACAAGGAACCATATCCTCTGGTTCCTCTGTTTTGGAATCGGGACCAAGGGCTGCCACCGTTTGGTCAATAAAGTCCATGTACAGACCAGCCATGTTGTATCACCACTTTAACAACTCTCTCTCTCTTTTTTTCCCAACTCTCTCTCTCTTTTTTCCCTCCCTCTTTCTCTCTCTCTCTCTCTCTCTCTCTCTCTCTCTCTCTCTCTCTCTCTCTCTCTCTCTCTCTCTCTCTCTCTCTCTCTCTCTCTCTCTCTCTCTGTGTACAGGGGCAGGTCAGCTCTCTAATCTGTGCAAGGTCGCAGTCGCGTGCTCCCGGATTATGTCTCTCGCTCTCTCTCTTGGCACAGCAACATGCACATTGCAAGCACCCACGGGCAGTAGACACAGTGCTGAGGGCTAGCGGGGCATCGGATGAGGTATACCTGCCGGTGACCTGTGTGAACAAGCGCTCCTTCTCTAAGATGATTTCAGCTGTACACTGGCTAGGGTTTACGGCAGCACAGCACCACTGCAGATCTCTCTCTCTCTCTCTCTCTCTCTCTCTCTCTCTCTCTCTCTCTCTCTCTCTCTCTCTCTCTCTCTTCTCTGTGTGTGTGTGTGTGTGTGCATGTGCGTTTGCATGCATGCATGCATGCATCATAGATACATATGTACGCAAATCCTTGATATGTTTCGAGCTCCACGATGAGCTTGCTTATTGCATGCTCTCTCTCTCTCTCTCTCTCTCTCTCTCTCTCTCTCTCTCTCTTTTTTCATAAAAGGTAATTGTATTAATTACGAAAAAAAATACAAGATTACTTGATTACAAGATACATGACGACAATCCAAGCCATCGTGTGAAGAGGTGCTAAGCACTACAAGTTACAATTTCATGGCAAGGATGCGGAGGAAATTGCCATATGCCAAGGACGGAAGTCCTCCGTAGAGAGCAAATCAGAACGATGGAGAAGAGCTAACTGCCAATACAAGAGGCCCTTAAGCCTCACAATATGCCGCTGAACATTATGGGCAGAGTCAAACAGAAAAGCATTCCGAATGGTCCAGTTATGCCAACAGCCCCAGTATCGAAGAAAGTGATACATGAGCTTCATATGTGGCTGTGCGGGAGTAGGGTATTTGGGCTGGCCCAAAACCCAATCAAAGGGGCGTAGTGTGATACCAACCGCTCCTCGCCAAACGGCCGACAAAAATAACCAGACTTTCTTAGCGACGGGGCAAGAAATAAATCGGTGGCGGGCGGATTCCATAGTAGTGGTGCAAAAGAAACAGGTGCCATTGGAGATTCGTCGCTTGGAAAGAGCCGAAGCAATCGGAAGACCCCCAATCATCACTCTCCAAAGAAAGACTTTGTATTTAAAGGGTGTCTTGTTGACCCAGCCCTCCATCACAGTTGCCCTCCACCATGACCGGGATTTACGCAATCCCCATAAAGCATTCGCTTTAGTAACTAGCCATTGATTATCTTTAATCAGAAGATGATACACTTGGTTAGCAGAAGCTTTGCTCAAATGCAGCCGGCCTTGTAGGTCCCAATCCTGCCAGGGATGATCCAAAGCAAGAGCAGGAAAGGGTTGTCTGCTCTGAAGCACCGTCAAAAGCTGTTCCCATAAAGGCCTGTATCCACGAGGGATCCGGAAAAGCCTCCTAGCAGTACGAAACGATATAAGCACATTGCGACTGGCAAGGGTGGCATCCGCAACTGAAGACAAGCCCAAACGTGCCATCCGGTTGAATTGTGGTCTAAGCTCCCGTTTACCTTCCCACGAAAGTAAACGCGAGACTGCCAGTAATTCCAATTGAAAAGAGTTAGTAGCCAGGCGATCCTCCGTTGGGTGCCACTGAGCCTTTTGAAGAACATGTTTCCAAGAACACACCAAATGAGTAAGCAGCGATGAAGAAAAACTGGAAAACCGCGAATCAGCATTAAGAACGTGCCACCAAGAACTCCGGAGTTGGGTATTGCCATGCCGAAGCCCATGGCCCTCGAGGAAATAACGGGCGATAGCGACCCACGGATGATGATCATTCGAGCACATGGCGCGGAAAAGGGACCAACGGAGTGCCTGCATGTGAGTTTGGGCATCTAAAATAGCTCCGCCACCCATGCATTTGGGGGTGCACGCATGCGACCACGAGATCCAGGAAATACCTGCATGCAATGAGTCCTTCTTCCATAGCATGAAGCGAATAGACTGAGTGAGAGCATTCAGAGTCGTAGGAGTCCAGGGCAACAATGGCAAGAAATATGTGAGCATTGGCAACATAATTATCTGGGCTACTTTGAGGCGAACATGAAAAGGCCAGGCCTGAGACTTCCAATACATAAACTTGGCCACCATTTTCTGAGAAATCCACTGCAGAAGCTGCTTTGGGGGAACATCAACACCCAAAGGGTATCCAAGATGCCTGACAATGGAACCTCGAGGAACAACCAGACCCTGCCAGTCCAAGGACTGCAAATCCGACTCCGTGCAGCTTAGAATGGTTGATTTGAGCGCATTGATACGAAGGCCTGACGCCTGACCAAAGAGACCCCAAACATCCAATGCTTTTCGAAGGTTATCCTTGTCCGCACGCAAAATCATAAAAGTATCATCCGCCAGGGATTGGCTAATAAAGTGTTGTCCTGTAGGAAGCGACAGTCCGGCCAACTGGGAAGAGGTGGCCATATGTGATAACATGGAAAGAACTGGATGTGTCGCAAGGGCAAAGAATAAAGGGCTCAAGGGGCACCCCTGTCTGACAGAACGGGCAAGGACAAATGGCGCAGTAACACCTCCGTTCAGCATGACTCGCGAAGACGCCGCAGCACTAATGGTGTAGATCAGACGAGACATCCGAGCACCAAAGCCCATAGCAGACATAAGGTCAGCAACGAAAGACCAGTCCAGATAGTCAAAAGCCTTTTCCAGGTCCAGTTGAATCAGTACCACCTCCTGATTAGAATGCCGGGCATAATCAATGGCCAATTGGGCATTCAAAACATTGTGTAGAATATTTCGGCCCTTAATGAAACCATACTGGAGAGGGTGCACAAGGGCAGGGAGATGCTTATGGAGCCAATTCGCCATTACTTTGGAAAAGATTTTGTACATTGAACCCATCAAAGAAATGGGGCGCCACTGTGTCAACTTAGATGGCGAAGGAACTTTTGAAAGCAGTTTAATAAGTCCTTGTTTCCATGAGGGAGGCATGATCCCCGTTTCCCACACCTGCTGAAACAAAGCCTGCAATGGTTTCGCCAGTTGGGTAGCGAAAGCTTCAAAGAACTCATTGGTGAGACCATCCCAACCCGGACTTTTATCTTTGGGCAAGTGTAACAAGACATTCATAACCTCTGCTTCACCGATATCTGACTCCAGAGTAGCTTGCATGACCTGTGGAAGCTGATTGCGGACCAGGTCATAAAAAACCGAACGGGCCTGAGTAATTTGGGCTGAAGGTGGAGAAGCGGAACCGAGAAGGTCACGGAAATAATTCCTGCACATATGCACAATAGTCTGTGGATCCAGTATAAGGTGGCCTTGTGCATCCTCGAGTCTGGTCATATTCTCTCGGGCAGGAGAGGCATGGAGAGCTCGAAAGAACTTATGGGTTTGACATGCACTATCTTGCAAAGTCTCTGTCAGATGTTGCAATTTGGCCTGCTGATACGATTTTAACTGGAATTCTTTAATAAGATCGGCCACCCGCATGGCCAGTGCAAGCAGAAATGCATCATCCGGAGTGTCCACCAGCAGGGAGCGAACCAAAAGCAGCAGGTCCTCCGCTGCCTGTCGACGGCGCCGACAAAGAGAGGCATGATAGATCCCATATCGCCGAGCAACCCGCTGCACATTAGAGAGCAATCTTTCAAATCACACAGTGCCCTGAGAGGAAAAGTCCAAGAAGAATCTGTCAAGCAATTGCTGCATATAGCCCTGAAAAATTGTATGCTTTAAGTAGGACGAGTTGAAACGCAAAGGGAGTCTCTCCAGAAATTGCTTGAAAGGGGCAATGGTTTATGCAAGCAACTCAAACTGCAGAGGGAAATGGTCCGACAAGACATATTGCTGCAACACTTTTATTTTGAGCATCTCAGGCAGAAAATCATCATTCTGCATGATATATATACGGTCCAACCGCGACCATGTTATGGCATACTGGGCCGAATGGAAAGTAAAGCCTGGAGAAGACGGGTGTAGCCAGGAACAAAGATCTTGCTTAAGAACAGCAAGAGCCAACTCGTGCCACATACGACTTTCCGGCGCATCCATGACCGAGTGCTCCGATGTAGACTGGGAAGAATCAACACACATATTGAAATCCCCCATGAAGAAGCCCCGTCTGCCAAGTGACAAGGAAGTCTGCAAAGTCTGCCAAAGCTCCCGGCGAGATAACGAATCATTCGGAGCATAGAGGCCAAGTAACCATAGGATTTCCCCTTCGAATAAGATTTCAACCACCAAAAAGCGGCCATGAACATCATTTTTAATAAGAACAGGTTGATATTTGGCATGTACAATCATGAGCACACCCGAATAATGCATGGCTTGTGTTCCTGCATAGAACAAACGAAAGTCATGGCAATCCACAACTTTACCGGCGTCACCGTGACTCTTGTGCTCAACAGCGCACAGGACATCCCACTGATTCTCATACAATGCAGTCCACATGGCATGTTGCTTGTGGCGAGAACAAATTCCTCGCACATTCCACGTGGCTATTTTCATGTGTATTCAAAACACAATCAGGTACGAGGCACAGTTTGCCTCGATTTGACTTTGTCGGCGAGAATGTCCAGGACTCCCTCATCCAAGAAATCCGCCAACACCGCAAAAGAGTTCTGAGGACCAGATTTGGAAGTAGACGGCATATCTGCTTGCTTGGGGTTGAAACGTGGGTAACGACGGTCCCACGGAGTAATGACGTTGCCTCTGGTATCAAAAGCCAGCTGTGCAGGTGGACCCTTTAGACGATCCGAATACATTTTCCTGGCAGGCTGATGACGGGGAGCTGAAGAAACCATAGCAGGAGCAGAGCGCTCGGAAGACATCATTTCCTTCCTGCGCATATATGTTCGCATGGAATCTGGTGAGGTAGTAGGCACAGTACTCTCCATGCCAGCACCAATCCTGTTGCCTTTTTTGACACGTACTTCAACCCAATCAGTGGCACGGGAATCCAGACCCGAAACCTGTTGTTTACCTTTGGCCAGAACTTGGGGCGGGTGGATAGTATCCAGCGGCGGAGCATCACACACCATATCTTCCATGGGCGGAGCAACATGAACCGCATCTGAAACGTGTTGTTGCTCGGGGCATTCAGCCATAAAGTGCCCCAACTGTCCACAGGAAAAGCAATGGCCTGCAAAATTGCCCCATTTCAAACGAAAGTGTAACGGATGCATGCCAGAGCAATTGAGGCGTAACCAAGCAGGGCGTTTCCTTGCAGTATCCCATAACATGCACAAGCGGTTGCGATTCACAGCCCTGAGACTGGGAGGGACCAGAACCGTGCCCACAGCGGCCATAGCATCCTTCAATAGCGGCCAATAAACAGCCGGACAATTTTCCACTTCTACCCACACAGGGCATTCACGTTGCAGGAGGCGTTGGAAATCTGCCATCGGGCGCCATGGAACCACATGAACCAACCGACGATCAAAAAACAAAGGCAGTTTAGACAGGAGAGCAGCACGGTGCGTCTCTGTTTTCAAGAGGACCTCAAAAAAACCTCGGGATCCAACAAAAATCTCTTCAACACATTCCCCTTGTAGCAGACTCTGCAGCCATTGGCGAATACGGGAAAGCAGTGGGATTCGACCAATGAAGAAGAGTATCACCGCGCGATCATAAAATACCGAAAAGGAGCGTAGGACAGTTTTTGGGTCGACGGTAGCTTCCAGAACATCGTCTGGAGCAGAGTCAGAGAAGGCTTCCTGATTATGTTGAACATATTCACCAAGCAGAGTGTTGGCAAATTCCAACAGATGCTCCCAGTCCACCTCCTGAGAGTCCACAGAATCCGAAGCAACCTGCGCATAGGAACGATCCGGAGTAACACCTATCTCTTCCGGGGTATGCTTGGTACGTTTACCCGCAGGCTGGATGTCAGGACCCGGGGGCAATTCTTCAGTGCACGGAGCCATATCCTCCGGTTCCTCAGCATCAGAGTCCGGGCCAAGTGCTGCCACCGTTTGGTCTATGAAATCCAGATCCAAACCAGCCATCGTGTATGACGAGTTGATCTCGAAGAAGGACTGACCGACAGTGCAGATCAGGACCGCTCGCTCTCTCGCCCTCTCTCTCTCTCTCTCACTGTGTACAGAGCAGGGGGCACGCTATCCTGGACGCTGCCTCTCTGACGATGGTCAGGTTTAGGGTTTTACAGGAGCTGGGCGCCTCTGCACGAAAGGAGGAGCACACACAGGCGGAGCCTCGAACAGCAGCACAGGTGAAGTTGACGGGGCGGCTGCAGACGATTCAGCGGGATGAAACAGGGTGATGCGCAGGGCTGTGTGACTGAAGGGCGACGGCAGGGGTCCCCGCGCCCAGGACAGACGACTGACGGGCGAGTGCGAGGGCGGGGACAGGACTGGGCGGCTTGGCGACGGGGCACCCTGGCTCGTGGACGAGGGGGCACGCAGGTGTCGGGGCAGGCAGGCGACTGGGCGCACAGCGAACGGGCCGCTCAGGCGACAGGCTCGCAGACGACAGGACACGACGGCAGTCAGACGACGACGGGGCGCGACGGGCAGTCAAGCGGCGGGCAGTCAGACGGCGTGACGGGGCACGCAGGCAACAGGGCGCCATCTCTCGCGATTCTCTCTCTTCGAGAGAGAGAGAGAGAGAGGGGTCTCTCTTAGGCACGTCCGCAGGTCCTCTCTCTCTCTCTCTCTCTCTCTCTCTCACCCCATCATCACCCCATCATCGCCGTCATCGCCCGTCTCTCCCCGCTGTCTGTCCCTCGTCCGAGTCCCGCCCTCCTCCGAGTTCCCCCCACCATCTCGTCCGAGTTCCCCCCACATTCGGACGTCTCTCGTCCGAGTCCCGCCCTCATCCGAGCTCCCCCCACAATCTCGTCCGAGTTCCCCCCACAATCGGAAGCCCCCTCCCCATGTCACAATCGGACGCCCCCCTCTCCACGTGACCACCCTCCCCGTCCATACCGTACAAGCCGCCAGACCATGCACGCAGCCCGCCCCTACCATCGCCCTCCCTGCTCTTCCGACAAGAGCAGTCGCCATCTCTCCTCTCTTTGTAGCAACCGCCGCCCCCCCCCCTCCCCCGCCCTGCTACAGGCCTCCCTCGCGCCTCGGACTCGGAACCCATATCACACCACCCAAATTTTCAGCCACCCTCTACCACCGCCCATCACGCATCTGCCATCACAATGAGGCCAGATGCACACATCCCCTGGGCAAGCCCAAGAACCGTGAGGAAGATGATGGGCTCGAGCAAGACATCCCCGTCACAAGGGAACCGCACAAGAGGGGAGAAAAATGAGAAATACTTAGCGATTTGGAGTAGCATTGACAAGGTGACAAACTACCACACAAGGAAAGGCATGGAGGCCCTCTGAGATGTATGCAAGGCGCATGACCAAGACATCAGCAACATCAAGGAAATCATGGCAGCAATGTGCGCAGAAACTGCACACCAAATCAAGGAGGAAATAAGCACGAAAGTGCAAGACTGGAGGAACGAAATCTACGCCGAGATCGCATCACACTTCACCTCCTGGAAGGTGGACATTGAAACGTCCCTCCAGGAGAGAAACAAGGTGATCGAAGAATTGAGGCACGAGCTCGATGAATATAGAAACCAGCTGGATCTACTCAAGAATGAGGAAGGAGAAATCACCAAAACAACTCCCACCAAGGTGCAAACCGAGATCAACGAGCTGAAGACACAAGTAACAAAGGAGCTCAACACATGGGCGAATATAGTGAAACAAGCACAAGCCGAAGTGGCCGAGAACTCCAAATGGATTGAGGTAGCCAAGAAGTCACCAACAAAGAAGGAGGAGTTTGTGAATGCAGCACTGGAGGAGGAGAAAAGGAGAAAGCTTAGAGAGCTCCACATCCGGGTAGTCGGATGGAAGGAAGGGGATAGCCCCCTGGCAGACGCGAAACAGATATGTGAAAAGCTGGGAGTAGCGGACCCTCAAATAGTAAAGAACGCATGGCGCGTAGGGAAAGACCTCACCAAGGGAAGACCTCTTATCCTTAAATTTCCCAACCTAGAATCTAGACGAGCCTTCCTCTCCAAAAGGACAGCTCTAAAAGGGGAAAATGTCTACCTGGAGGATGACCTCACACCCGCACAGGTGGCACACCGTAAAGTATGCATGCCACAGATCCTAGAGTCTCGCAAAGCAGGAAAATGGGCAGTATACAGAGATGGTCGTGTCATCATCACAGATAAACGCCAATGATGGGCCGCGGCCTATGAGACCCACCTGAGGTTTGCAGTGTGAAACTGCAACGGAGCTATGAAAACAGATGCAGGATTATTCCAGGAGACCTTCATCGGCAAGGACATCGTCCTCTACACAGAAACCCACCAAAGCCCAGGCACCTACTTACCAGAATTGAGGGGATATAGATGGGAGACGGCATGCCGCCCTAGAGCCCGAACAAAAGGAGGGACCGGAGGGGTGGCTGTGTTGTACAGGGAGGAGTTACAGCCCACGGTGCAAGTCATGCGGAAAGATCAGGAAGCTCGGTTCATGTGGATCCGGATACACACAAATCGCCCCCGAGACATATACATGGCGGTGTGCTATTTCCCACTAGCACGCTCCCCATACGCAATACGAAGGGTGAGTCACCATACCTACCACTATATGAAGATATCATGCACTACTCCAGCTTGGGGGATGTCATGTTGGCCGGAGACTTCAACGCACACACAGCACAGAGGCATATCCCCTTCTTCGAGAGCGAAGACCACATGTACAAAGAGATCGCACCGGAGGAGATAGGACTCAACCGGGGATCACAGGACACAGCTAAATGCACCCAATATGGTGAACACCTACTGGCGTTAGGGGGGGCACACGGACTAGCCATCCTCAACGGTCTCGACAGATGGCCCGGGTCGGAGGCCCTCACATGCTTCCCACACAAGCACGCGGCCAATTGCACCGGACGGGGGGCACATGGAGCACCCACACAGAAACTGGGAGCAAGCACAGTGGACTATTTCCTCGGCCCTCTATCACTTATCCCCGACATCCAGTCCTTTAAAATATCACCTCGCCCACTCGCAGTGGCTGCCAATCATGCCTACCTGCAATTTGACATAACCTGCAGGTATGACCTAACCCCCCCACCAAGCAACCCCCCCCCCCAAGATTCCCCAGGTACCACTTTACCAGGCTAACGGCGATAGCATACTCTGACCATCTCTACTGGAGCCTGTAGGAAATGGACCCCCACGCACCCCTGGAGGAGGTCACAGCACAGTTGGCAGGCACACTACACACCTCGGCTGCCGAATACTTTCCCCACACATCCCCCCACTCCACCCCTCCGAAGAAGAAGGTCCCACAAAATAGCTGGTACGAGGCAGAGTGCAAGGAAACCCGGCTCCGTCTTCAACAGGACGAAGCACAGGGAGTAGACACGCGTAAATAGGCACGCTTGATCTTCCGTCGTCTAGTGCGACGGAAGAAACGAGCCTACCTCTCCAAAGTGGAACACAAATTCTACCAGCTATTCTTAGGACAGGACAGCAGAGAGGCATGGAAGGCGTTTCAGGAACCCCGAGCCCAGACACCCATCACCTCCCTGGACACTTGGCACACATATGCAACCTCACTATACCAAGTACCCAAGCAGCCCCAGCTACCCCAGCCCCTAGGGAGCAAACCCAGATCATCCACATTCTTCAGCACGGGGCGGGTTCGGGACGCCATTGATAGACTCCAAAATGGCCGTGCCCAAGACCACGAAGGCTTGGTAGCAGAGCATTTGACCCATGCCAGAGACATACTGGCACCTCTCCTAGCACACATGTTCAACAGAGCCCTATGCGAAGGCTTCCTTGCCAGCTGGTCAGCCAACACCATAATACCTATCTTGAAGACCGGAGACCCTATGGTTCCCACGAACTACCGAACAGTCATGGTTGGCCATGTACTAGCCAAGCTCTATGGATCCATACTGGACCACGAGCTGAGCAAGTGGGCAGAGCAACACCAACATCGGGCGGCAAGACAAGCAAGGTTTAGGAGGGGTTTCTGCACCCTTGACCATATCCTCACACTGAGAGCCATCATAGAGGAGGGCAGAGCACACGGAAGACGGGTGTACTACTACTTTGTGGACTTTCGCAAGGCCTTTGACACAGTCCCACGAGCGAGACTCATGCAGAGACTACAGGAACTGGAGGTCCCAATCGAAATGCGATGGGGGATAGTGACACTATACGAATCGGTAACAGGCCGAGTCCGGGCACCAAGAGGGCTGTCAAAGGAGATAACCAACACCATCGGAGTCAAGCAGGGATGCCCACTCTCACCCACCCTATTTGGCCTCTACATTGATGAGATCTCAGAGTACATAGATAGATTGGGCGAGAAGGGATCGAGCTTGGGAGGGACACTGATACCCATCTTACTATATGCGGACGACATAGTCCTCATCTCTAGCGCACCTGAAGGGCTACAGCGTGGCAAATCGGCCTCATATGACCATTTACGCATATTTGGCTATGATGCTTTTGTGCATGTTATAGATGAGCTAAGGAACAAACTTGACCCAAAATCCACCAAAGGCATTTTTATGGGCTATGGTGACAAGGGTGAATTTGGCTACAGAGTGGTTACCTCAGTCCAAGAAAATTATTCGCAGCCGTAATGTTGTGTTTAACGAGGCAAATTTGTTGAAAGGTACTTTAGCCTCTAATGAAGATATGAAAAAGGTCAAATTTTAGAGGTTGTAGCCACCTATTACTTCAGAAAATGAGCCTCATGGTGCTGTACCACAGGCTGAAACTGATGATCAGCGGGTTACTTTTGAGCCAAATGATGATGGACAGCAAATAGAAGTACGAGGACGTCATGGACTGCAAGATAGACTTGCTGATTACGAGAATGCAGGTGCTGGTAATGAAAATGAAGGTGCTGTACAGCATGAACACCATGCTGAAAATAGCTTATAGCAGCCAAAAATTCTGAAAATAACATACCTCCAGATGTACACCCAATTTCTAAAAATGTTGATCATTGGGTACGCAAGTCTACACGCATAAGAAGGCAACCACATAGGTTTGACCCCTCCTTGCATTATGTGATGCTTACAGATGAGGTTAAGCCTCTTACATACAAAAAGGCCAAGTCATGCAAATTCAGCTGTAAGTGGGAGCTAGCTATATACGAAGATATTAAATCTCTATATGCAAATGATACTTGGGATCTTGTGTCATTGCCCAAAGAAAGGAAGCCTCTTCCAAACAAATGAGTGTACAAAGTAAAGACAGTTGATGGGAAACCCAAGTACAAGGCAAGACTGAATGCCAAAGGGTATGCACAGAAGGAAGGGATTGACTTCCAAGAGGTCTTCTCAGCTATTATGAAGATGACCACTCTACGTGTGCTTTTTGCTCTCACTGCTGTATTAAACTTAGAGTTGTATCAAATGGATGTAAAAACAGCTTTCTTGCATGGTGACATTGATAAGGAAATCTACATGAAACAGCCTGAGGGCTTTGTAGTTCCTCGAAAAGAGCAGATGGTGTGTAAACTAAAACGCAGCCTATATGGGCTGAAGCAAGCACCACTGCAGTGGTACAAAAAGTGTGACACTTTTATGCTATCTCATGGGTTTCCACGCATCCATGTAGATCATTGTTTGTACATGAAAAAGGATACAGATGGTAGCCCCATCATACTTGTTTTGTATGTGGATGATATGTTGCTAGTTGGGAAAAGAAAGACTAGCTTGGATGCTCTCAAAAATCAGCTGAAATCAGCCTTCTCCATGAAAGATTTGGGGAATGCAGAGCATATTTTGGGCATGAGGATTCGTAGGGATAGAATGCAGAAATTATTGTTTTTATCTCAAGAAAAGTACATTGAAAAGGTACTGGACAGATTTGACATGGCTGAAGCTAAGCCTTTTGGAGTACCCTTGCCTTCTTATCTTAAGCTTAGTATCGCTAACAGCCCGAAAGATGACGTGGAAGCAAATGCTATGAAGGGAGTCCCTTATGCATCAGCTTGTGGCTCTCTTATGCATGCTATGGTTGCCACTTGTCCAAACATTGCTCATACAGTGGGAGTTAGCAGGTTTATGTCAAATCCTGGCAAAACACATTGGGAGGCTGTCAAGTGTATTTTCTATGGGTAGGGTGCACTTAGTTTGCAGGGCGATTGTGATGCAGACATGGCAAGTGTCTTGGACACTCGTAGGTCCACCAGCGGGTATGTCTTTACAGCTGCTTGTGGGTATGTTTCTTGGTGTTCCAGGTTGCAAAACATCGTCGCATTGCGTACCACTTAAGCTGAATACATATCAGCTACTGAAGCTTCTAAGGAAGCTATATGGTTGAGCAGACTGGCAGAGGATCTCGGCATGTCTATGGGTACTGTAGTTTTGGAATGTGATAGCCAAAGTGCTGTGTATTTGGCTAAGAATGCCATGTATCATTCACGCACAGAGCATACAGATGTGCAATATCAATTTATTAGACAGATTTTGGAAGATGGTCTCATCACATTGATCAAGATCAAAACACAAGACAACCTTGTAGATGTTCTCACTAAAAGTCTAAGCAAAGCTCAGCATGAGCATTGCATACGACTAGTGGGGGTTAGTTAGAGGTTCACTTCAGACCTTTGAGTGGGAGGTTGTTGGGATAAAGGCCCGTTTGACCTCTGTGTAAAGTACACACACATTATTTAGTTGTACATGTGAATGCACCCTTACGTGCCCTAAGTATAAATACATTTTATTCTTTGTGTACCAACACATTGTTGGTACACTCAAATCTAATTTTAACTTTCACTCCCTCTTTGACTCTCTCTAGCCGTCACTCTCACTCTTCCTCGAAGTGCTTCACATCCATAGTTGACCTCCAACATGAATGTTCTCTAAGACGAGAGTATGTTGTGACGAATGTTTTTTTAAATACTGGCATGACCTATCTTGCTGTTGCGAGGATGTATGCATGACCACTTTGAGCATGAGATGCAACTGTGACCTATCTTGCCTTGCTGTCGTGATCAGCACCTTTAGCAAGGGAAAATGTTCCATGACCTATGAGGAATATTGTAACCTGCAATGAAATGGAGTGACTTGGTGACAAAATACCATGACCTATGACAACATACTGTCATGATTGACTATTGTGTGAATGCTGGCACAACTAAATACTGTGAATGCTCTGATCATAATGAAATGAAATGCATTTGTGACTTAAAGTCTTCGGCTGTGACTGAATGCTTAGATTGAGGTGAATACTATGAATGTTGTCATGACAGAGTGATTGGAACTGATGCAATTGGAAGATCATACACTATTGGAAAATCATATGCTGTGTGATACTCAGCAGTAGTGCAACAGATTGAGGTCACATGTCTGCTGGCCATCTACAGTCTCCCCATACAGTGACTTGCAGGGAGTCATAAGAACGCAACGATTGGGATGTGATGACTGACTTGATGTAGTGATAGTGATGGATCATTCTCCGTGTGATGTGATGCTGGCATAGGAATAGTGATTGACTATCATGAAAGTGATGTTACTTGCTGTGACTATGATTGTGACTGTGACAGCAACTGTTGAGTGTCTTTGGGGTTGTGATGGCCTATTGGTTTGATTTGATGTGTTCGAAGTATAAGTTGAGTGGCCTAGCACACAGTGTGTGATTGCAATTAATTATGGGGATATATAATGCAGGCAAATGTAAGCATCAAACCGTGAAAAATGATTATTTGGGAGATGAATCTGATCAAGAATTGACACAACCATCCATGGAAGCAATGTTCAACACTCCTTCTAAGAACATATGATACAAGACATAGGGCTGTAGAGTTCGTGATTGGACCATCTCACCAAGATCTAACAAGCATGGATAGACTTCACGCACCATGAATGAAAGGAAGTACAAAGAAATTGATCTCATGATTCACTCTAAACTATGAATTGCAAGACATTGGAGTACCAGAGGGTATGCGATGGGGTACCTATGCATTATATGAGACCATGACAGGTCATGTACGAGTGGACACTTGGGAGGCTTTCAAAGAGGATGGATAATACCATAGGAGTGAAACAAGTCACCCACACTGTTTGGTTTTATATAGATGAAGTGATTACATTGACTAAGGAGGAGGAGGACGAGCCAGCCTAGCAGGGGTGTTGATACCAATATTATTGTACGCAAATGATATTGTTCTCATTTCAAATTCATCGAAGGGATTGTAGCGCCACCTAGATGCTTTGCATGTCTTTTGTAGAGAGAGAGACCTGAGAGTAAACCTTGGGAGGACCAAAACCATGGTCTTCAGTACTTCAACAACATGGATGACTAGATCAATATACCAATTCACAACTCGGGGAGACATTGTGGAGCATGTGAGGGATTATGTCTATTTGGAAGTCACCTTCTCTCGCCCACAATTTTCATTAAGAGGGGCATCAAAGGCAGGTCTAGCACGAGGTTATGCAACACTAGGGGCACTTGAGAGTCAATGTGCTTACATTCAATCCCATGAGCCTTGCACAAAACTATGGTTGTTTGACACCCTAGTCACACCTACACTATTGTATAGAGTAGAGCTATGGGGATGCAGCTTGTAACACAAGTATCTTAGCCCACTCACTGATCGGACCATAACAAAGAGAGATTATTATGATGGTTGGAATAGCATGGAAAGGCCATTGATCATGATAATAGCAAGAATGATTAGGAGTAAGCCCTCCACCCCATATCCCTTGTCAAAGCAGAGTTGGGGGCAGCACCTATAGTCACAGAGGCACTCTGCAAGGTAGTGACCTTTTGGCACAGATTATGGGAGCTTTCACGTCATAGATACTCCAAATTGGCACCAACTTCATCTAGACAACTAGCAACGGAGGGCGAGAAGAATTGTTGGTTTTCACAAATGACTATTTGGATGAGCCTACACGGTTTGGATGACTGCCTTCCACTTTTTGATTACAACCTTAACTACTCTACACTTTCTCTGGGCCAATCAAAGCTAAACCAAGTGATTAGATTTGATATCTTAAGGATTGAGATAGCGAGGACATGGATCCATCTACCACTCTCTCTTGGACCAAGGATGTTGTTCTACTGGATTCACTTATTGTGTCTCACTAATAATGGATTCAATATTTGGCCAACATACATAGAAACACCTCTCTCCCACAACATAGGTGTTGCTATTAGAAAGATTCGCATCTCCTGTCGTAGTCTACAGATGGAAAGAGGCGATTGACAAATATTCCAATAGAGGATAGGGCTTGCCATCTTTGTGGCCAAGAGCTTGATACAAAGGAGCACTCCATATGCAAATGTACAATGTACTATGACATACGAGGTCGATACCATTGCCTCTTCTGTGATGGTTTTGGACTGGGACCCACACAGAGAGTAGTGACAACCTTTTTTCACAGATTACCCTACTAACACTACTAGCCTAGCAGAGACAAAGCCACTCCGCGAGACGCCTTCCATCCCATGCCGTGGAGTCGCATTGGATAGAGTCATTTTACTTCATCGAGTACAACGATCCAGTTTACCAAGACCACGTCCAAGGATGTTGCATCACAATCGTGGATCAAAGCCATTATCATGGAACACCGAAGACTCACCACCAAGCATGCCAATGGAGCAAGCATGGACTCCATCATGGCTAAGATCGTGCGCAGATCTTGAGATCAGCCACAGCCTAGAGTCTCCACCACGGTTTTTATAAATAGGTCCATCATATTAGGTTTTTTGGTTTCCTTTTCTTTCTACCAATGGGACAACACTAGACATGGTTCTACTCTAGCATAGTCCCATTGTATAGTTATTCTTAGCATTGTTTCATAGGCCACTTACTTAATTTAACGTTATCTTCACCTTACTGATGAGATGATATTAGACATGGATGTTTTCTAGATTTTGTCTCATAGGCCACATTGGCTTGTTGAGCTAAAAATGCATTAACTTCACTTAAACAGCCCCAAAATATTTTTAATTAAGGAAGAAACCTTGTTTATTTAATAGAAATGCGTTCCTAGAGTGTCTGTATCTCATAAGCACAAACCCACTTGGGAGGACCCAAACTTTCTATAAATAGATGTGATGCCCTCCATTTAGCCTTCATCTCGTTTTCACAAGTTTCAAGTGCTTTCAACTCGCTACCCACACCCCATTCACGGAGGACATCGCTGTCTAAGTTGTCCATTGCAATCTTAACTCATCTGGTGCCTGTTTCTAGCCCTCTATCGTTTTGTTGTTGTTTTCAGCCAAGCAACTATTACTGTGCACCCATTGAGCTGTCGTACAGTCTGTCACATCAGCATATTGCTGCATTTGCAGGCCCCAACTATCGCCGTCAGTTTTCTCTCTCCTCTCAGCTGTCGCTGTTGTTTTCTCTCTCGTTGCTTTTTGCAATTTTCTCTATCCTCCAATTGTCGCCATCATCATCTCAACTTGCGTTTGCAGATTTTCTCTCTCCTCAGCTTGCATTTACAGCACACTCTCTCTCTAGACTGTCATCTGTATCAAGTCCAGCCACACACAAGTTGCATTTACTGTTGTTCAACACTAGGAGGTTGCCTTGCTGCAATTCGGGATCCGTTCGGAGTATGATACAGTCTTCAACTCATTAACCCCACCTTGATCCTTGAGATACAGGAGTTCAAGATTCAGTATTCATTCAATGTATAGTGTGTTTGTTGCATTAGCATTATATACTCAATAGTCATATCACTTCATTCATTCTCTGTATTCATTGTCTCTGAGTTACTCTAACCCTAAATGTGTTCTTTTATTATTTGTGTTTTTGTGTTAGGGTATTTTCTTCTCATGGTATTAGAGTCGAGTTCTTTGAGAGAAACCTAGGCCTTGATCTAAAAGCTCTACACAAAAAGTAGGAACAACAGAAAGGCAAATGACTACGAACACTACTTCTGCACCACTTCTCACATTTGAGCTAAATCCATCAAGGAACGAGTCAGAGTGGGCCTCACGGCTTGCTTGACAAGCTCTCAACATGGCCAAACAAACATTGGACTACCATGGAGTTTCATGACCTTATGAGATCACTACAGCTGAGTACGTCTCATTTTGATGCATAGAGCCCAACAACAAATAGAAGGTAGGTCTGAATTTCACCCTTCAGATTCGGTGCACCGATCTACTGACTATGCTGGAAGGGTGGAATCTCCACTTAGGACTAGCCATCTGCAAGTGAAAACAGGCATAGAGTACACTCCATTGCTTTCATATTTATTCTCTCCGATACCAAGTGTGTCTACCATTTCATATTCTCTTAATGATGACTTCCCTTTTCCTATTGGTATGGATGATTTTCATGATGAAGGACGTATGCAAAACAATTTCTGGTTTATGAGTAATGAGAAAGACAGATATTTCTTTGTGAACTTAAGAATAGGTAAGCAGTTAAAACAAGAAACTGTGAGTACCCATTCCCCTTCTTTTCCTTCAAACAATTTTGTTTTCAAAGGTCAAATGAAGTAGAGGCATCTTCATCATCATCATTTCAATTTAATGCATTTAATGGACTAAAAAAACCCATATTATTTTCCATATCTACATCTATCACAAATCCATTTAATCTCCGTCCCATCCCACCCTCTTATTCTATTGCTATATCCTTTCACCCTCCATTAAGTGCACCACATGTTGCATCTCATTTGAATCACATGTGCTTTCATTTACCACACCAGGAGATTCTTCAAACTTAGGCACAGCCATTAGGACCTCATCTCTTCCTCAGCCGAGTGGGTTTCTTACACACTTTCAGGATCATTGCAACCTGGGTTTTCTCCTCAATCTCTCTCGAGTGTGGATCGGTTGGTGCCATAATTTGCCTCTATGACATTACCTAGTGGACCCTTTTGTTATTTTGTTGTGTCCTAGTCGACATTTGGACATTGCTTACGTGTCTCAGTACCTTCATCTACATTGGCACCTTATGGAAACATTCATGTTCCCGTGCCTCCATATCAATTGACACTCATTGGACACTCACAACCACTTTCCGCCTACCCACCTCTTCTCCCTCCTCTTTATCGGACACCACCACCACCACTACCATTTTATTCTCCACATCCATCTTATCCCACATTCTTGATACTTCATGGTTCTACCTCATCTTCCATTAAGCATGCATTCAATGGCAAGATTCGTTTTAATGGGTCAAACTTTACAACTTGGTTGAACTTGATGAGACATGTCCTTGACTCACAGAAGCTATGGGATCTTGTGCAAAGGTTAGAATCACAACCCGATCTGGCACTTGTTCCATAGAAGGTCGTCTGCTCATGAAAGGCTAGAAATGCCTCCGCTATTGTCAAGCTGGTACAAGGCTTATTGCTTGAGTTTTATTCTCAGCTTCAGCATTTTGACTTAGCGTCAAAGCGATGGGCATACTTGATTGACCGCTATGCGGCTCAAGATAGGACTCGTTTAATAAATCTTAACTATGAGCTTGAAAATTGCAAAATCTCTGATCAAGATGACTTGAAAGTCAAGTTGACTGAGAATCGGCATCTCCTTGCCGAATTCTCCACTATAGGGACTCCTAAGTTCTCTGACAATCAGGTCACATTGTTTTTTAACAAGCCAACACGTGAATACTTCAATTTTATGCAATAAGTGGTTTCTTTGTTCAATTTACCCACATTCTATGAATTTGAGTATCAGCTATTACGTTATGCACGGCTATTCAATCAGTTTCATATAAATAATCCCTTAGAGAGGGCTCTTGTTGCTCATTCTCAGAAGGGGTAGCAACAGAAGGATAAATAAAATTAAAATCAAAATCAAGCAGGGCAATCACAAGGAAATTCCTAGTTTCAACTCAAACCTAAGTGCCAGAATATACTTAAGAAGAATAAATATTATCAACATTGTCAAAAGGTTGGCCATTTTGAAGAGGAGTGTCGATCAAAGGCAAGAAGCACAATACCAAAATCCAAGTCATAGACCCCCGCCTCTCAGTCAAGTAACCCCTATCATGGGAGGCAGGGTGATAGCAAGAAGTAGTGGAAAGATCAGACTCACATTGCTACCGGTTAGCCATCTCAGTCGACAACGTTCTCTACTCAAGATGGCTTGTGTGACTAGTCTGCAGAGGCCCACATTGTCTCCATAGAGACATCTGATGCAAGTCTCGTTCATATCTGTGAGTTGACTTTCTGACGAGGTTACCGTAGAGACCCATTTGTCATAGCCGAGCACATCAGCACCTGTTTGGATTATGGACAGTGGAGCTACACATCACATGACTCCTATAGAGGACATCTTCTATACCCAAGTCCTTGCAACCGGGTGGGTTCGTGTAGAAAACAACTTCTCGATCAAGATCCAAGCTCATGGTTGCATCAGTTTTACCACTAACAAGGATCTGGATCTGGCTTCACTGGACAATGTATACTATGTCTCTCAACTTGGGGTAAACTTATAACCTAATCAACATCTTTGCCTGCTGGGGCGAGCAATTTTCTTTATAGCAACCACAGTCGAGGTCCTTGACTCTCAAATTGGTTTAATAATTGCTCGTTGTGAGGCACAACCTAATGGCCTATACTACATGACCCATTTTCTTATGAGCCGACAGCCAAGGGCTCCATGTTCCATAGCTTCAAGGCATTAGCCATATCTTGGAAGCCTACGAACAATGAGCGTCTTTGGCATTTCTGCCTAGCGCATCTTAGCTATGACTTTCTTTTTGAGTTATCTTACTATGAGATGGTTGAGGGTCTTACTCGCTTGAAGCTAGCTCGAGACCTTTGTAAAGTATCTTAGCTCAGGAAGTAGCACCATATCCCATTCCCTCCGCAATCTACAAATAGAGCTAAGGTGCCTCTTAGATTGATTCACGTTGATCTTTGTGGGCCAACATCAACTATTGCCTTGAACGGCGCAATGTATTTCTTTTTGATAGTTGATGATCATTTGAGATACATGTGGGTGTATTTCCTCAAGCATAAGTACAATGCTTTCACATATTTCTTTGCTTGGGTGCTATGAACCAACGAGTCGTTGTGTTGGCTGCATAGGGAGTGATAGCAATGGTGAGTTCAACTTCCACGGGTTTTCTGAGTTTCTACAGCAACATGGTATCTCTCGCCAACTCATCTTTACCAACTCCCCCTCTCAGAATGGAGTCATAGAGCATAGGAACCAGACAATCATGGAAATGGCATGCTCTATGCTGTTCGCAATAAAGCTCCTTGAGCACCAAGTTGTAATAAGGCATGCCTAACGTGTATTAGGTGGTATTCGATGTCAAATTTTGACCTAGATCAATTTATTGGTCACTAATGTTAATGGAGACTAGACATAAGTTAATTAATTAATGCCGATCGAAGGGCTAATAACTAATCAAGGCTTCTTCAAGACATATTAGCGTAGCCAATTTAATTATTGGCTAGTGAATTTATTTTCAAAATTAATATTCTAAGAATTAATGTAACATGATGGAAAATGAGATTAGAAGATTACCACTTGGTAAAATTGTCCCATGCAGGTGGAGAGAAGGTTGGTGGAAGACTACTCTAGCAATTCTAAGAGAAGAGGAGGTTGTTAGAGAGAGGAGAGGCTATTGAACTGATCTACAGCCATCAAAGACCTACTTATGGCGATAGCAAATTGGAGGCCTACAGGTGTAGGCGATAGCCAAGAAGGGGCCTAGATAGTAGGCGATTGATCTAGAATAGCTAGCAATAGCAGATTTTAGCTCCTAGATAGGTGCCGACATTCAAGGTCTTTTAGATAGGGCATAAGCTGTTTTGTTGGAGTTTTCACAAAGAAAATAAAAATTCTCTCTCTAATCCTCCAATCATTTCTCAAGTTATCTTAACAAAATCCATCCATTGGAGCCATTAGAGGTGGAGATTTTGATTAATCTTTGTTGTAAACTCTAATTTATACTCAAAATCAAGGTTTGACATTTGCCTTGGAAAGCGTCCTCAAAATTGAGGGACTAGGGATTGAGTTCTAGCAACTAAAATTGAAGAATTTTGAGGAGATGCAAGAGGCCAATCAGCTTATCTCAAATTTGGGGCTAAATTTATATGTCAAGAAGTAGGGTAAAGTTCAATTCTTAAGCAAACCAAGGGGTAAATTGGTTTAAAGGTTTACTGGTCATTTATAATAGCAAGAGGCACTAGGATTAGCAGACGAGATTAGAGAATTTTAGTTATACTTCATCTATCTGCAATTTAAGATAAAGAAATACTGTAAGGGGCACCAATTTTGGGGCCAACACGTTGTTCATTGTCCAAGATTTAAGTAGTAAAGTATGCATTTCAGTTTATGCAATTTGTTTACTTGTTGTAATTATTGTTAAAGCAAATTATTACCAACCTCTTTGAGGAGGAAGATTAGTTTCACACCCCCTTCTCTTCCCCTCTTCCCCCACTCCCCCCCCCCCCCCCTCCAAAAGAAAGAAACAAAACAAAAAGAAAACGAAGAATACTCACCTGCCATATTTACAATCTCATAGGATTGCCATGTCCCAGTGGAGTTGCAATTGACCATGCCTACCTTTCATTCATAGTGGATCTTGAGTATACATAAGGTAGTGTTCCCAATATAGTCCCATGATAATCTTTGTGTGAATGAGAGAATAGGCACTCCAATTTCTCGCATGCAACTAAAGAGCAATCTTGAGCAAGGACTCGCATGGCCAAGGGCTAAAAAGTCTGTAGCGCATATTCAAAAATTTTGCCACCAAAAGAGAGGCTTCACAAGTGACTCTCTTCTCCAACAAGTGGGAGAAGCAAAAGCCACATGTCATCTCTAATCCACATCATCTAAGCTCCTCTAGAACTAAGTTGTGGTTATCCACAGGGACCACACGAGTGAGATATGAAAACTAGTCAGAATGCAACTCTCTATCATCCATGACTACTAGAGACTTATAGGTTGGATGTAATAGTGTTGCAAATCCATGGATAGGCTTACGCATCCATGCCCATCTCTTCTTTGCCATGTCAATGATATATACACGTTGTGACTCCATGATCACCATATAAGCCCATGCCTCCACCAATTCTGCTCTAAATAAGTGAACGAGAAGACCCATGATGGATCACTCATACGTAACATCCCATAAAAGGGAGTCACGGCAATCACGATCCCACAGATTCTCTACCAAAACTGCTTATCAAGTCACAAGCATTGCATGGCTTTCACCTCCTTTGTCTCATGCTCATTTCACTCGTTCCATAGAGTGGATATCATTGTTGGACTGCACCTCATAAAGGCACTCCAACAACAACTACATATAAGCAAAGCAAGTTGACCCAAATCGTACTATACTTGCGATACATCGCAAGCACCTTCACCTTCACCGTGAAGGTGACAATTGATGTAGCCTTATGCACCACCCTCTTCACCCATTTAAGCTTCCCAATGTCCCCCATGAGTAAGTCCAAATAATGACTTGTACATGGAGTCCACACTATCGAAGAAAACTTAGCCTCAAGAAAATGGCCCGTGCGTCGACAACTGGATCCATTGTCAATAACAACTTGCACCACATTTGTGGGCCCTCTTACAACCACATCATACATGACACAAATTTAGAATTATGATAAGGAAAGCTTTGAGAGGACATGAATTCAAATTATAATAATGAAAGCAACAACTCTAAAGAGACAATGATACCTCAATGATAGTCTACCAAATGTAGCAGTAGATGAATGTGCCGGTTGTTTTGCTTTCCCTCTTGCCTGTTTCTACGGTCCGCAAAAAATATGTGCCAAGTGGACATGAAACAAGTATGTCAATGATGCCCCGTTTCCTACGGTCTCTCCATGCGTTGATGAGAATGGAGCAATCATATTTTGTCCATGCGGCTCGAATAGGATCAAGGGCTCTATCAATCCTCTCCTTCTCTTCATCAATCTTCTTTTTCCTCATGTCATTGTAATGTAACACGGCTCCATCCTTCACATGGACCCACATTGGCGATGGTTCTCACCATCTTTCTCCATTGCTCATACTTTAGGACATTGAATGCAATATTGCACTCGATCACCATGCATGCAATCTCAATGTCCACTTGTCGTTGTTTTTCTCTAAGAAATGCAATGGATCCAAGTATATGATCGAGAGTTGGTACCACCAATGGTGGAGGCCTCATCCGTATCAGTCGAAGATATGTCTACATTTGAGGCTTCCTCATAAGTAGACGTAGGTCTAGGTATCATATCCGATGCACCACTTTCTCCTCCTCTAGTGGATCCTTCTCTCATCTTGGTGAGAATCTCATCTGCAATGTGTTGAGGGATTGCCTTGCATGCGGCAACTTGCCCCCCCATCTTGGAAAGATGTTGAAGAAGCCAAGTCACACCACTTGTGTAGCGCTTCCCGCAATACTTGCATGTCCAATGGTGGGAGTTGGATATCTTTGTGTCCTTTCCACATGGATGGCATGCAAATTGAAGGCCTCATACTTCTCGTGTCATGATGTCGAGGCGTTGAGGCGAGGCCCCATGGAGAGGAGAGTCAAGACTCATCACTTCAATCACGATGATGCTTGAAGAGAAAGGGGATGGGAGGAAGAGGAGAAAGTGAGAGCTTTAGAGGCTTGAAGAGGGATGGGGTGGGGAGACAATACTTGAGAGGGAGGGGATGGGCGGTTGATGCTTGGAGACAAGAGGGAAGGGATGAGCCTTGAGGAGAGAGTGAGACTTGAGAGAGTGCAAATGACCCCCAAGTCCAACACCGGTCCCTTTTGCCAAATGCTGCCCCGTGAAAATGCTCTGAAATTGTTTTGGATTACTTGTTTTCATCTGCAAGATGGATGGCCAAAACGCACATAAAATCACGTATGGATTCATACAATTCCATACGATTACGTACAGTACAATGTGCACAGTACAGATCCATCTGTATGACGTATGGAGGAACACAGTGGATAGATCGTGATGCTTTAGGTAGTGATAACAACTCTATGGATGCAAATGTAGAGGCAACTCAAAAAAGTGGAGGATCTACTTGCTTCAAGGCTCCATTTGCCACATCTTTGAGGAGCTCAAGTTCAACATGCAATTGTTTAGAGGAGGGAAATAGAACATTGTTACTAAGATCCATTATACAAAAATGTCAGACTGTTGAGAATGGGGATTCAAATGAAAGGGTCTCCCACCCAAGAAAGAACATCACAGTCCGTTCAAGTTTGCAACAAGTAAAAACATGTTTTCATCTATGATGGCTATTCACTCTACAAAGTTGGAGAGAGTGTGTTCCAAAAGATGTAACTTCAAATTGGATACTTTAGGAGTGTCGTGATAGTCCTAGTGTGTACCGCCCAAGGGATGCCAAGACTCACAAGTGTCAGGTCAATAAACTCGAAAGATCAATGTGGGAGATCTCCTTCAAGCTTTGGAGATTCTTTCAGGGAAAGGGGACAGCATCTCCACGGCTTTTATTGTTGGATCACCCAAGACACTAAGGGGCCATGACTCTGTTTGGGTAATTGTAGATAGATTGACCAAAATTGGCTAAATTCTTCATAGAGAACCTCCACTGGTTGTATGACCTATCACCAAATATTGATCCTAATCAAGATAGCAAGTTTAATTGTAGGGGGGTGGACACTAAACTAGAGACACAACAAAACTCTGCAAATGGAAAGGTTTAACCAAATCATAGACTAAATGTTGCGTGCATATGCATGTAAAAGGCAAGCTAATTGGGAAGAGTATTTACCTATAGTAGAGTTTGCGTATAACAGAGTTGAGGAATCTTCCATGGGATATCGTTCCTTAATGCTGATGTATTGGTCTCAGCCTGGATCTCTTTGTAAGTGGGATTGCAAGAAGAGAAGGTTCAGACAGTGAAGCTTCAAAGATTTTTTCATGATTATGAATGAAATGTTAAAACTTGTACAAAGCAGCATTAGGAAGGCACAAGATAGAGCGAGAGCCTATCTCAACCCACATAGAAGACCTCTACTGTTCGAGGAAAGTGGGCAAGTATATTTGAGGCAATGTGAGAAATCAGAAAGCATGAAAAGGAACACACACACACACACAAAAAAACCCAAACATTTCTCTTCAATGTATGGTTGTGCTAGACAATGCAGAATGTTTTCTCTTCAGTCAGCAGGCTTGTGCTACTTTGAAATGCAATATCTCTATCCAGTACACCCGGAAATGAGATCATTAATGAGTTTTGTTGCAGTTATGGTCTGACGTGGGGGCTGCAAAAACTACTGTGAAAAGGGCCACCCCAGTTAGGGGATCCAGAAGTCTCCCTACTCCAGAAATCAAAGAAGGATTTGAAAAAGAAAACACAAATATCAGATCTTTTGGAGGGTCCCCGGCATCTGAGTCTATACCATCATCTCCCGGGCAGCTCTTTGGTAACATAAATCTATCTGGTTCAAAACACACAGAAGGGGCCCAACTAGGAAGAATTGGAACTGCCCTTGGAAAGTCAGGTAGGTTCAAAATTTCTATGTAGCATGCATGTCTTTCAAAATGCAACCTGTGCTTGCAATAGATGAATGTTTCTTGCCTTTGATTATTGACTTGTGTGTTAGTTTGAACTGTTTGTTATACTAAAAGAGGAAATTTCTCATTTTGGCATGGATCACTTGAAAGAAACAGGGTCAAGCAATCTTCCCAATTGGTCAACTTGGAGCTTGAATATGAAACAGAGTGATGCACCGAAGCCTTTACTAGCAAGCCCCACATCTAAAGATCCTTATAGCACTAGAAATACTGCTTTTGCTTCCCAAGGTAATCAGTTATTCAATACAGCAACATTACAAGCATCAGCAGACAAGAACAACACACCAAAAATAGGCATCTTCTCCCAAACCAGCTCAGCCAAAAGTTCAATGATGGCACCTCAACTTCAAAATGGTTCGACAACTCAACTGGGATTATCAAAATTGGGCAGAACAATGGACAGTAATCTTACATCTTCAACCAGCTCGTGGCCTACACTTCAGTCTTCATTGGGCCCTTTTCAAGGTCAACCTCCAGTACGGCCGATAGAAAGTTTAGCAACTCAACAGGGATCAGTTAGACTAGGGAAAACAGCTACATCTTCCTCTACTCAGTTACCTGCATTTCAGTTGAAGAGCTCAGGCAACATGCAAGTCAAACCTCCAACAGTGCAGATGGAAGCTTTACATAAACTTGAGGGTGAAGATATTGACAAGATCGGAATGCTACGGGAGAGAGAGAGTAGAAACCAGAACTTGGAAACCCAAGCAGGTGGAAGTAAATCTACATCTTTCTTCTCTAAAGTTTCTCCAGAGGCAGGTTCCAGTATCACTTTCATGGAGTCACATGATACAAATAAACCTGAAGTATTTTCTTCTAACTCAAATATGTCTGCTCTCATGAAGCCACATCAAGTTACACCTTCTGAGACTCTGCACACTTGCCATCCAACTGGCATGGTCATACCACCTACTGAACCTCTACAGGTAGAAGGCAGTCTTAAAATAGAGAAGGCAAAAACAATTCCTAGTTCAACCACAGCAGAGAAAACAGCTCCTGTCTTACCACTTTCTGGAAATACCGCTTCTACAGTAAGCTCGAGTTTCTCTACAAAAAGTGGACAGGACTCTGATATTTCAGCCCAGATATCTAGTATTTCAACAACAGTATCTGATAAAATGCCAACAGTCTATTCATCCCCAGTTAAACCTGAACAAGCTCGAGCATTAATTGATAGACCTGGATATCAATTGCCAAGCGCATCAGCAAGCTTCACATCTTCTGATCTTGGCTCTGTAGGCAAACTGTTGAGTTCATCATTTCCCCCATCTACCACTACTGATGTCTCCTCACAAATTGAGGTTTCATCAATCAAACATGAAACACAGCTAACTACATCCTCAGGTCCTCCACTCGTTTCTTCCTTCTCTGTGTTGCCTGCTACTGAGGCTGTAACACCAGTATCACAACAGAACCCTCTTGCCACAGTCGGTGCAGTTCCATCCTCTTTTACTGCACAAGGTCCTCCTACAATGAGTGATGAGGAAGATATGGAAGAGGAGACTAGTAGCACTCTTGATTTTGGATCCGGGTTTACAGGTTTTGGCCTGGGAGCAACCACTCGAGCTGCGGAATCTCAACATTCTAGTCCATTTGGGGTCTCTCCTTTTGGAAGCCAAACTGGCTCTCCAGCTATGTTATCTGTTCCTTCAGGCCAGGTTTTCAAACCAGCTTCATTCAGTCTCCCAACACCCCAGTCCTCACCACAGAGTAGTGGAAACACATTCATGAGCAACATCACATCTGGAACTCCTGAAGCATTTGGCCCAATAAGCAGTGGATTTGGTAGCCCAGCTCGACCAACTGGGGCTGCATTTGGGCAGCCTGCTCAACCTGGACTTGCACAGCAAGTTTTAGGAAGTAGCCTTGGTGCATTTGGACAGACCAGGCAGATAGGAGTTCCATTTGGAGCATCATCATTTACAGGTTTTGGTGTAGGATCAGGTGGTGGGTCTGCAGGTGCTTCTACAGGTGGTAGTTTTGCCAGTGTTGCAACCAGTGGTGGTTTTGCAAATGCAGCAACAGGAGGTGGATTTGCAAGCGTTGCAAACACTGGAGGATTTGCCAGTGCTGCAACAGGTGGCGGTTTTGCCAGTGCTGCAACTGGTGGCGGTTTTGCATCGGTTGCAAGTGGTAAATGATTGATTGCATTTTGATATGATTGATTTTATCTTCTACATATTCCAGTTCTGTTCTGGTTTTGCTTGTAATTGTCTGGAAGGGCTCTATTATCCTAAACGATGTTTTCCACATCCAGGTGGAGGATTTGGTGGCTTTGCAGTGGCCGGTGGAGGTGGCTTTCAGTCCTTTGGAGGTAGCTCGGGTGCTTTTGGATCATTTGGCATTCAAAGTTCTGGAAGCGCTACAAACTCCAGTCTCTTCACTCAAATGCGCAAATAAGTTTTGGAATATCTGGTTGGAAGCAGACGAAGAACTTCAGTGGCGTGTAACCTTCCTTAATCAATCACAATATCACTGCTGGTCGAAAGAGTATAGCAGCTGCTCTCTCTCTCTCTCTCTCTCTCTCTCAAGTGGCCACCCTAGTAGAAAGCACTTGTTTTATCAGGCCCCAGGCTTGGGTTCAGATTTTCCTTCTTTATTATTCTCGTCGCTAGACCAGGGCTTGAATTTGAAGAACAGGGAGGGCAGAAATAAATTTGCCCCTCGCAATAAAGTATGTACTTAGCATAAGACTAGTGAACACATCCAATCTCTTCACAAAGAAATTGAGCTTTTAGTATAGCCCTTCAAATTAGAAATTTGGATGGCCCTTACAATTCTAGCACTGTAACATGGCTGTACAGGTGTAGGAATCAAAGTCGAGTCCATTTGGTCACGGTGCACATTAATCTTCCAATTAAGCTACACAAGTTTGCTATTTGTATGCCTATGTGTGTGTTCACCCTACCCCACAACGGCCACACACACCACCCCCACAAAACACTAAAACCCCCCCCCCCCCCCCCCCCCCCCCACCTCCCACCCCCCCCCCCAAAAAATAATAACAATAGCAACTAGATTGACATGTGCAGCTCAATAAAGGAGTTTAAAGTTCTATATGCAGTTCTTGCATGTTTGTTATGTAGCAGTTGTACTAATGGTGTTTAGATATGCATTGTGTTTTGAAGCGAAGCACGTTTGTAGATAAGTTTTTGTGGTGTTTGAATACATGGAGGATGTCGAAAGGAGAATATGTATGGATATGTAGTTGGAGACACTTATCGTGATTTTGAACATTTGTATTTCTTTTGGTCATAGGCACCATGGCCAAGTGGGAATAAGAATGGAAACATTATATTTTCCAAGGTAATATCTAGGCAGGGTGAGGTTCTTGTAGGCAAGCCATTCATCCTGAACATTGTTCTTTCAATAAGACGGTTATTATTCCGTAATATGATGCATGCGAACTCTTGCTAATCAGCTCTTTGGAATGCCTATTGTCATCTTGGCTCTCGACTACATTTTCGAGCAAATTGTAACATCTTTCATTCTCGTGATCTACTCCAACATTGGGTCAAATGGAGAGCTTTCATAATGGAGCTCTATAATCCTTTTGATGGATTGTTTGTTGAGGATGCAAAGTCTTGTTCTTGGATGTGGATATTTTGCTATAGCCATGTACTTTTGGATTGATGGATTATATAGCATGTTGAAAGCAAATACATTCGCAATATCGGATATCAAGTCAATTCTAGTAGATGATTGCAAAAGTAATTCATCATTCTAAGAGACTAGAGGGTTATCAATAATAGATCGACGGTCCAAGGTTTTATTCGCAATTGCTCTTGTCGTTTTGCAAACCGAGATGGATGTATCAATGATGCTCAATAGTTAGAGTTGTAACAACTTTGCATTGTGAATTCATTTTGTGTACTTTGGTAAGAGTGACACTACATATTTGTTTCTCTTTCTTCGCAAGGCATAGTCGGTATTTAGTTATCATGTTGACTTTGTGTTGTTGGCATGTAATGATGAGAATAATGCTTGACAAAGTCATTGACTTGTAGGTTTTCTATAGATGGATCGTTTTTTTGTGAGTTGATAGCATAATGTTGCATTGTAACTATATCACAAGATGTGCATATTGTTAGTTTTCCAATGATGTTTTCACATTCTATCGCTCAAGATAATTTGAATTTTTCTATTGTACAAAGTTGTAGCAAATTGTTATGTTTTGTAGAATTCATAGTTTTTCTTTTTCTAAAAGTTCTAAAGAATGCCTTGTGACTTTGTTTTTTTGTAACATCCATTGATATTGATGAAAATGATATGTTTTTATCATAAAATTGTAATACACTTATTTATAAAAAAGTGTGCTATATTTTGTATTTTTATTTTTTTAAGATAGTTTTTTTTAAACGTACAAGGATGATTTTTTTTCTTCATAGTAATTTTAATAAAGTAAATAAATGAAATTAATGAATAATATTATTATTTCAAATTCTTTTTTAAAAACCAAGTAAAATGAAAAAATATATTATATAACATGTTGAAGAGTTGGTACAAATCTCTTCGTAATTAAATAATTATAAGATATGTTATTTTTTCGTTTGTTTAATATATTCAATTTATTGAAGTTTTATGTTTTTTTTCTAGTACATTCAAAAGTTCGTTACGCTTTTGTTTTCACTATATGTTCAAAAGATTGATTTTTTTTTTATTTTTGAACTATTTATTAATCTTAAAAATAACGAATGACGATTATTTGAATCTAACCTTAATAAACGAAAAAGACGAAGAACATGAAATGAGAAAACATGTTATATAGCATCTTGAAGAGTTTGTATAAATCTCTTGGTAATTAAATAATTATGGGAGAATATGTTGTTTTTTTATTCATTCAAAATATATGGTTGGTTAGAGTTTTATGTTTTTTTTAAAGTATATTCAAAAATTTGTTATGCTTTCATTTTTGTCATACATTTAACAGGTTTTTTTTTTTACTTTTTGTTTCACTACTATTTACTAATTCTGAAAAGAACAAATGATGAAGATTTAAATCTAATCTTAATAAACTAAAAAGACAGACAATTTTATTTAAACTAATCGTTTTAAAAAAACGAATGACGAAGATTTGAATGTAACCTTTTAGCTTGCAAGCACAATGATCGAGAAACTGACTATGTATCTCCACATACTTGTGTATGATATTTCTTTCTTCTTAAATAAGAGACGAATTTCGTAATGAAGAGAATGGTTCGTACTACTTAACTCTTCCTCCTTTATATAGGCTTAAGACTTTTCAACGTTTAAAGCTTTCCTTTAAGCTTTTTAAAGCGTTTGTAGTTTACAAACTTAAAAAGCTTAAAAGCTTTTAAATATTTAAGCTTTTCTTCAATTTTGGATGTACGCTTATGCTTTCCTTCTTTAACTCAAAAAAATAAAAAAATAGATAATTACAAAATGTCACATAGCTGCACTTGTAATAATAATAATAAACTAGAGTTCTTCACATAGAGTCCAAAACAGTTATGGAAGTTGATTTGTTGTTGGAAAGAAAATCAATGTCTTTTCTTTGATACCTCTCATCATGTAAAAAAACAACCATCAACATTGTACTAATAACTTCCAAGCCATTGAGCAGCCGCATTAAACTTAACATTATTGATTTATATCATAATTGTCATTGGCCACCATAACAAATCCCATGCTTGACTAGTATGACCATTATTGTCAGTCGCTAAACTGAGAAGTAAAGATGACTTAGCAGCATTAACCTTGATATATGCTTCAATGTTTTATGAATCTATTGGTATAGAAAAGCACATTAATGTAGAGAACTTCATGGTGGCCAACAATGCCTCATGAATCTATTGGTATAGAAAGTGCATTAATGTGCATTGTTATAATGACTATTCCTACTCATCTTTTTGTATTTGTTGCAAATATACATATTTGGTTCTCTCAAATAGTGATGGAAACAAGAAATATAATCATATATCCTAGTGTTTCTTGTCCTAACAATGGTGCTAGAAAAATCATTGTTGTAATTGGTGATGGTTGTATGTTCTCAATCTCAAACGTATATCTGCAGAGGATTAATAAGAACTCATTGTGAGGTTTTTACCGTTACAAAAATGTGTTTATCATGGTTTGAGTGATTTATAATATTTTATTAACATTTGCGTAATGGTCAAGTTCATAGATAACAATTTGTGATGATGTGTAAAAGATGAATACAAATTGGAAATGTTCGGAGGATAAAATATATTTGTTCACTTATATCCAAGCTATTTTTATATAAAGGCTTGACATGCACACTTTATAATAAATTTTAGCAATTTGTTTTTTTTTATAAACTTGATTTGATATTTGAGTCACCAAATTGGAAAGGCATCTCCAAGCATAAATATGTAAGTAAAATGGTACAATGGAGAGGGAAAACATCTCCCACGAAGTGCACAATCTATTGAGTCTAACATTTTGGCTTGAGGATGTTTTGTATACAAATTATACATAAATTGTTGGATTTTATGAGGCTTAGCATAATTTAAAGCTCACTCATGTAGCTTGACGTATGGTCTTATATCCTTGAATACAACATGACAAGTTTGAAGATAATGTTGTAATGTGTCTTTGTTAGGCATAGTTCTAAGATTGTCATTCACAAGTATTCATTGAGATGGATGCATATAAAGATGTTTTGCAAGCAATGTTAGTGTAGTAACTAGAGAATGTAAGCTTATAGATATTTATAGCATTGTTATATGAGGTTAATGACAAATAATCATGTATAGATTCATGATGCTTATATAGAGACAAGTAATTAGTCCATACATGTTCAACACTAATTCATTATATTTTTTTTCAAGATACATACATACATGATATTGCTAATGAGAAGAGTGCAATTTTTGAAGAGCCACTATGTATGTCAAAATAGCTACTGTAGACTTTATATGATAGCAAGATTGTTGCTATTTTGTATTGTCACACTAGACTCTCAACATGAATCTCTCTTATGATTATTGCATGTACTTGTTTTACCATCGTGTGATGAGGATGAACATCTCATCTTTTGTGGGACAATGTTAGAAAATTGTATTACTACAATCTAACACATGACTTTACATTGAAAATGGCATATGCCTATTTGATACCCAAGATGCCATTGGTCCTAAGTGGGTTTCCAAATTGAAATTCAAGCTAGATGATAGCATTGATTGATACAAGGCTCAATCAATACATTCAACTTGGTAAACATAGGACATGTTCCAATTTCAAGTTCATGGAGCTTTGATGAAGAGGTCAATTTCATTGATTCAACCCTTTTGATTGATAAATAGTAAGTCCATTCATGAAAAGGCTCAAACCATGGACTTACTATAAATTGGATAGGTTTTAGCATTTATAAGGCATTGCCTTCAACATTAGCTCTAAGAAAATATGCATGTGCATTACACCTTGGCTTGATATGAACAGTCATAATCTATTTAAGCATTTCCCTTTTCAACTAGTAAGCAAGAGTCCTCTTGGAGGCTTTGCATGATATTGTTCTTCCTAGTTGGGTACATTTTTGAAAACATCTAAATCTTGTATTCCAGCAATATATTCCTAAAAGGTAGAATTAGCTATCAAAATGTTACCAGTAGGTTAAGCCTTTATGCATTACCATTGGTAATGCTTGTACATCTTTTATTGTTGGTGTCCTAGAGTTGACTCCATGTGTTCCTTGTTGATTATGGTTTCTCCATAGAAATCACATACACCTAAGTAGGTAGCTTTTTAACTTGGCTGTCCCAATGGCTCAAGATGCAAATTCAATCAACCTTATGCACCCTCCTTGCCTACATGAGATGTTGAGAAGGTGATTCTTTATTTGAAATTTACAATCACATTTTTTTATAAGGAAGCAACATAATCATACCCTTTTCCCTAGCCTTTTATAATACCAAACAAATGGTCATATTTAGCTTGATAAAAGGTGGGCCTACTTTTGCATAATCAACTCAATGATGAAGTATAGATGTAAAGGGAAGGGGAGTCTTGTGGACTTCAATTTCATTTATTAAGCTTCCCAAATGCTTTCTATGTTCTTTGAGTGATTCTTCTTACATCACTTATACACATTTGATGTTGTAATCAAAATGTTGGCATGAAATAGATCTCTATGCTTAAGAATGAAATCAAGATAAATCATTGAAAGCATCCATGTATCAATTAGCAATGTGTTTATGGGTACTTATATGTCAATGTGTTGGAGAGAAAACTCTTTTGATACTTACAATCATCACTCTTTGTTCTAGTAATGCAATAAGGATGTGCGACTCCCAATGAGTGCTCTGTTTCAAAATTGTTTTAGCAATGCAATCAACGTGATTGAACACTTAATATGAGATGGATTGTTCTTATTCCTTCAATAGCTCATTGCACCCTATGGCTTCTTGTTTTGCACTAAGATTCACTTAATCTCTTTTTCCTCATTAAGCAAGCTATGCTCCTTTTTTTCCTACACAAGCTACTTAATAAAGCCAAGTCTCATTAGAGACTATGTGAATGACTCTTTTTATTATAGTTAAGATGACCAGGAGGTTCAGTGGTTCATGATCCAAGCTTGGCCTCCCTTTGATCTCCACTACAAATGTTAGTTCTCCCTTTCCATGGCAAGGAAGCTTCAATCTCCAATGGTTGCCAATATCTTTGATCTCCAAGATCTTTGAGTAAGAACAAAAGAAGAAAAAGAAGAAAAGGAAGCACAAGAGGACAATGAGATCACACATTCACCCATCCACTAAAGCTCCCTTTCTCCTCACTCTCTCATCTGTATGGAACAACATTGAGAAGCTACAAAAAACTTTTATTCATAGACATTTGGGCATCAAAATTACCACACCATATGCACCTATGCTTTTGAAAACTGGCCGTCAGCCAATTGAGGTACATGCTATGATCCGAGTATTGAGATATGCCACTCGAGTACGTCAAATATATGACAGTAGGCTCCCCAAATAGGCATGGGATGCTAGCACACATCTATAGAAAATGTGGAAAAGTAAAGTGCTTTCAACAGGATGGGTGCTAGATATGCGAAAATGGTTTAAAAGGTGGAGAGTGGATAGATATCTAGATATGATATCCGAAGATATATGCATGGACACATTTCAATCAGACCTCTTACGAGTGTATCAAGCAAAACATCAAAGCAAGGGAGCAAATTGCAAACTTGCTTATTATAGTATGCATATCTATCCTTCATGTTGGGAATCTTACATGCAGGCAGAGGCACACACGCAGCCATACATAGCCAACCTGCCCTCTATGGTATTTAGACAGAGTATTGCACGACTTCAAACTCAATCACATACTTTATTGATCGAGACATGTGCATGGAGTGGACAAGCAAAGAGAGATGAGGTTATGCAAGCTATGTGGACTACAAAGTGTAGAATCAGAGGAGCACATGATTACGACATGCCCAACATCTGCACACATACGGGCTAACTTTGATATCCCTTTACAAGGGCCACTTCACCAGTTTCTAACCACTAATCCTATATCGAAGTTAGGGGCTCTCGTCACCCGCATGTTATGTTTTCACAAGAACCACGTTGTATAGATCGTTCTTTCACCGTAGCTACCCTTTCCTACCATGGGAAAGGAGAATCATTGTACATCTGGAAAGGTCCCATGGGTCATAACTTGGCCTTCTGTGGACGATAATAAACTACTCTACTCTCTCAATTGTGTAAAGCAAAGAGGTGTGTTTAGAGATTAGTGAAAAAAAAAATGTGTATAAATAAGAATGAGGCTTTCTAGTGATTTCACATTCAGGGAAAGTAAATTAACCTTAACTACTTTTTATGCTTATTAGCAATAATATGTTTTAAAAATTATATTTACAATAAATTATTACCCAAAAAATCAAAATTTATTAAAAATTATGACTCTTTGTTTAAAGAGCTTTTCAATTATATACAGCATGATAGGAATTTTTTTATTCTAGACTATCTTTAGGTTTAGTTGACATCTCACATTTATATTGTTTACAATTGTCCATGTACATGCTATTTGGTAAATGTTAACTTGCTTTCACCTACCTACACTTAGGATAAGGGTTATGGTTTTGTAATTCATGGATTGAAAAGGCTTTGTCTATGCTTAAGAACAAATCCTTCACCTCTATATCAGGTGACATGCAATAAATAACAAACAACATAGTCTTGCTCTTTATGAGAAATGGAGATTGGCTTTGACAAAGATGGAAGTGTAAATAATTCCATAGTTATTAGAAATTATTGGAGGGGATGATGGGTTAAGCACTCAAATTGCAATGAATAGTTGGTTGTGTTGGTGGGAGATATGAATTTCCCTTTGGGGAGAATTAAAAATAAGTGTAAGGGTGAAAGTTTATCAATCCTACAGTTCTTTGAAAACCAAAAGAGTATGTTGATGATAAGTTTCTACACCGTAATCTCATCTATATGTCGCCAAAGTATTGGGGAGGGTAGTTGGCCTTGCTACAACTCCATAGTGCTCAATCTCTCTTTTAATACACCACTTGGATATCTATCTCACCCCAATACTTTTTTATGCAATGCAGTGATCCCCCATATCATTCCTAATGGTACTTTGAGCATGGACAGTGTTGGAGAAGGTGGTCCCATGGCATTTTCTCAACATCTTTGCAAAAATCCAAAAGAAGTAATAAATTCCATGTCCCAAAGCCTTGATTTTCTCACCTAGAGACCTCAAACTGAATGCATGCTCTAAGTGTGCAATACTTAATAAGTAGGTGTGTCTTGGCTAAGTTGCTAAGATCTTCTTAAAATGTTGTTTCATATATCTTTTATATTAACCAACCCTAATGATCGTAGTTCCTTGGATCTATTGAGCCATGAGATTTGTGAATGGGATTGAAGATGTGCATGCTTCATGTGTAGGGGAACCCTTGTACACACACCTCTCTTCTTATACCATCATTGCTTCATTTCTAGCATCTCTCCAACAAGGTGTCCCTCACATCTCAAGTGACTGCAAATTTGTCATGGTGTAATCTCCTTATAGCCTTAGTGCCATGGTAGAGGTGAATAATGTTGAAATGGTGGGTTTGTGATCATTTGGATGATGATAAAATCAGCACTGTGGTCTTGTGGAGAGGGGGTAATGGTTACTATTTTGGGAGATGATGGAGGGACTTACATGTATTCACCAAATGGTGGGACTAGAGATGGGTGTAGGTGACCATGACTCTTGAATTTGCCTCCAAGCTTCCTACAAAATTTTCTTAAAAATAATCAGTAGAGTTCTCAATATTGTTGTATCTTGTTTTGTCAATGATGGTGTGTTTGAGCTAATTTTAACAATTGATTTTCCTACTTGGAGATCTCCCCTAAGACATATTGTTAAAGAGACTTTTCACAGCATTCATCATGCAAACTATTATATGGCATTGTCCATACTTTGGCCTTAAAGGACGAATGGATAGTGTGCAATTGGAATGATGACAAGGCTCACAACATACATCATGTGGACTATTTTTAGGCCATTGTCTTTATTTCAACTTTAGATGAAGATTAGATAGTCTAATGGGAAGTGTTGGCCATGGCAAATGACTACAATAGATCAAATAGTTGTGATATGAAGTGGAGAGAGAGAGAGAGAGAGAGAGAGAGAGAGAGAGAGAGAGAGAGAGAGAGAGAGAGAGTGTGTGTGTGTGTGTGTGTGTGTGTGTGTGTGTGTGTGATATTAGTATTGTACGACCCCTAAGGTATAAAGGACAAAACAACAAATTTTAGGCTTTTACAATTGACTTGGAGGTGTTGGTGGCACAAAGGAAAGCAAGCATCTAAGGTCCAAAGAATTACTACATAATCAACGACCCTAAAGTAGCTAAATGATTATGCTTTTTACCCTTCTATGATGTCTTTGCCAACTTGATAAACTACCAAGTTGTATTCTTTCCTAGGTACCTTCATCTTGGCAATTTACTTGGTTGTGCTTTGAGTTGTGGTAACATGAGCTCATCCATAACCCACATGTTGGGTCCCTTGAAACATTTCAATGGCTTTTTAGTGCTTCAACTTTATTTTGTATGTCTCCAAAATCCAATGTCACTTGGTTATTCCATTGCTTAATGATGTGCAATAGCACCATTGGATTTAACTCTTGATTCTCTAATATTGTCCTTTATTTAGTCTCTAGCATGTGTGACTCCAAACATTCTTAGTAGTGATCATCTAGTTTCTCTCATGTTTCTTCATGCCCCCATTACAAGGCCGCTTAGATGTTTGTGGGATTCAATCTTTTGCCATGTCCTTTTATTAACTATAGAAAAAATAGTTTTTTATACCTTATCCTCTTGCTTGTTTTCATTTCTTGTTGTACTACTACTTTTGTTGCCATTTCCTTAAGCTCATCTTTAATCTTCATATTAGTTGTAGTCACCTCACCTCCATAACAAAGGTTTTCTTAAGCGTGTGTGCACTTTGGCAAGCAAGTCTTTCAAGATCATACTTTTTGCATCTACATTGCAAGCTCAATGACCTAGATATTACTTCTAGGTGCTTAAATTGGCTTAAGTAGTGCTACCAATATGATTGAGAAACTATTTGGGTATATCTTGCATGTTAGGGTGGACTTAATTCTAACCCTCTCCCCTAGGTATTGCCCTTGTATGGTTGGAGAGAGAGAGAGAGAGAGAGAGAGAGAGAGAGAGAGGTGTAATACAATGCAACACATCCCTATCACAAGGAAAAGATAAACATATTACAAGCTTAGGGCCAATGATACAAAAAACATTTATAAGCTTTTAAGAGGGTCAATTGATAGAACAATGCATACTAAATCTATTACTTAAGAAAGATGGACTTTTTATAAGCTTTGAGACAAAATGCTTGGTATCCATCAAGAACATCATTAGCTTTTAAGTGGAGGCCCAACAAGTTTCAAATGTGCTACCTCTAATGGTTATTGCCATGACAACAAATCAACTTACCATAGATTGCTAGTATTTGTCTAGTCGTCCTTTGGGTCTTGAAGGTGGATCCACCTTCCAACTAAATCTTGCAAGCACTGCTTTGACCCATTCAACTCAAATAAGGGAAGTAAATAATGGCAACACAAGCTTCTACTAAGCTATAAAATTGAAATAAGTCTTGGTATATTAATGGTAGCAATTCACGCAACCATCTTGTTGCACTACATACAAGTCAAATGCTAATGCTTGTTATAAAAAACATAAATCTAATTCACAATGGTAGATAAAATCCCAACAATGAGGCCTTGTCTTGTTTTATGAGGCTCAATCTTATGATTGTCATGACATGTTAAACTTGATTCTCATGGCCCTTCGCATGCATTTGTCCTTGAAAATAAAAGTTTTGGTATTAATTAAGCTAGATTCAAGTACAACTCATGATAAATCCAAGTGGCCCTTCATCATTTTGAACTTGTGAAAGAATGGAATTTGGACATGGATATACTATCAATAGTTACGTTCTAATTGGAACTTAAAATGTCCATAAGGCAAGGCTATCATAACCACTTTGTTTACATTGTGTATGATTCTCTCCTCAAAAGTATGTGGACGTTTTCACGCTACAATCAATGAAAGGGTCACTAACACCTTTGTATTTAAAGATGATTTTTTTTACTAAACAATTGAGCCATGTAAACTTCTTTATATTTTTGGATCTTGTAACCTTAAAACAGTGCATCCTTAAGTGTCACTTTATTAGCCCTTCATTGTCATTCTTTTGTGAACCCTTCAGTTATAAGGTCTACATAAAAATATCAAAATGCCCCAAATTTTTTATATGAATGTCATGATGTTTATTGTTTGCCTATTAAAAAACTTTATGCAGGCCACTTGGAAAAGAAAGGTAGAATGGAATACTATTAGATGACACTTGGCCCCTTTTTTCATTTTTCTTGCTTTGTGCAGGACTTTCATACATACCAAAAACTATTATTTTCAGGGGGTACCCTTTATTTTTGGGGGGAATCTTTTGGGGAATCTTTTATTGAAGGGTTATGTTCGAAAACCTCTTACCACATGCCCCACAGGCAAACAAGAAGGAACAAAACTTTGGATTTTACAGCAAACAAACTACAGATCAAGTGAGACTGACCAACTTTCTTTTTCAAGAGAGAAGGATACCAAACATGCCTAGCCTGCAATGCCCATGAGCCACCGCCTGAAGACCTATTCGTAGCACTTCCTTTGGAACCTGTGTGGCGCCATGTTCATCTTTCTTCATCAACACAATCCTTTTCCATCTATCTGCTTCCAAACATTCTGAGCATGGAACTGAAATCAAGTCCAAGTTTTAACCCTTCCAAGTATGTTGTCGTACTGTAAAACTGCTTGAGCATGTGAAGCTTTGTTGGTAAAACAATTGCTTCCTTGAAACAGAAATGCTTCATTTCAGTGTTGCCCTAACAGCCCCTTGCTTGGCATAGAGCATCTGGTAGACTGAATGGGTACGCACAGACAAAACTGTTGCTAAGGCCACACCAAGAATGCACACCCCCGTCATTATGAGAAATGTTAAACGAAAGCAAACAGCTCCATAGCAAGTGGACGAGGATGTGGTCTGCTGTTTAGCAGCCTCCAAATCATACAAGTAGCCTGCCAGAAAGCCTGAAAAGAAGATAGATCCTACAGGGCTTGCCATGATGAAAAAATTGTACAGAATACCAAAGTATTTCAGCCCAAAAAGCTCAGAAACAGTTGGTGGCACAATGCCCCAGTGAGATCCATAGCCCAGTCCTACTAACAAAGTCCCAACATACAAAGTGCCAGGCCAAGCCATTGCAAACAAAAAATGACCTAGTGCCATAAAAACTTGGGCAACTGCCAATACCCATGGCCGTGGGAGTGAATAGTTCCTGCAACGCATCAAGCCACAAAGAAGATAATCAAAACTAGTGTGGTACTATGATGTTTGACCTTCAGTGCGAGCAACTGAATTACTAGCCTTCATTAGTGTCAGATTATCAACAACATTGGGAATGGAATATTATTGCATGAAAACACATTAGCATTACTACCTTGCAATAGTTTCAGAAGCAAATCCCCCCAGGAGACGTCCAAGAAAGTTCCATATGCTCATCATGGAAACAAAGACTGTTGAGTTTACATAACCCTGAGACTGGCTCAATTGTCCCATGTTGTCAATGGCCGTTAATCCTGTTCCTGCTCCACACACAAGTGCCAGGAAAAGCAGCCAAAAATCTGCCTTTACAAGAGCTTGAGCCAAAGTAAAATCCTCCCCTCGCCTGGGGCCTTTCCTCCTCTTCAGTCTTACTGCACCTTCTGCTATGGCATGCAAAATCCTGTTCTTCTTCTTTACCCTGATTGGCTCAGGAAGGGGATCAACTTCATTTGGCCTGTCATCTTCCAGCTCACTGAAATCCACAGAGCCAGCAAAGCTTTCCACCCTGCTTATAGACCCAGAAGGCTGGTCAAGAGCTTCCTTTTCATCTAGATTATATGTTGACAAAACTGGCTGCTGAGATGTGCTTAAAAGATGAGCAGCCATCTCATTTTTAACTTCCTCCGTTGGAGCTATGTTGGAAGTTCTAGCATAAGAAGGGCTCCTGGCACGTACAATCCATGAGACAAGTGGAGCCGCAAGAGGTAAAAGAATAAGCACCACTAAAACTATGGTGATGATAAGACTAACAGTGAAGCTCACCGTAATGATGTCTTGCACTATAAGAACGCCCATTAAATAAGCAGCTAAAACAAGGCAATTAGCATAGATGTAAGAGAATCCTATGGATTCTGAGCGTGTGCTGTCTGCTGGTATACCCTTAAGGGGGCGGATAATAAACATCACAAGGCAGGTCACCATTACTGGACCTACAGCTACAATAAAGAGGTAAGCTGCTTGGTCTGGAGCAAAGAAAGTGGTGTAAATTTGAGTAAAGATGGCTCCACATAGACCTGTAAACCCCTTGAGCAACCCCACTACATGTCCTCTGCTTTTTGGAAAGTTCCGGACATTGGTGACAAGAGCAGCAGTGTTGAAGTAAGTCTCTCCATTTGTACCAACAAAGATGAGAATACATACCTGAGGGGGAAAAAAATTTTAAGTCAAACTGGATTTAAGACTGCACAGTAAATTTATAAATGACTCGTTCTTATGTCTAGCAAAATGACTATTTTAACAAGCCCCTCTTCCATCCTGTTTGTGAACAGGGATCAATGGCGAGGGAAAGGATATTACTCCACCAAATCTTTCACACAATACCTGCAATTCTATGACTTCATGATTGTTTCCACATCAGACGAGCCATATTGCCACCCCTGTATAGTGGCAATTGCAGCAAAGCAACCCATCCTCATAAAGGTCGTTTGCTGCAATGGAGGGAGCGGTTATTTGTACTGTTTGAGGTAGAAGAGAGGTGTCTAAAACAAAAAAGAAGCTGAACACCCACGTAGTGTTCATTGTCTCTAAGTTACCCTAACCCTAACTGTGTTCTTTATTAGTCTGTCATTTGCCCTATGATTGTGTTTGTTATCTATAGACGAATATTTCTTTACACCCACTGCCCTTCTTGCCTTCAAATACAGCCTCTTCCATTCTTTCCTCCTCCGCCTCCTCCATGGCCTCCTCTCCCACACCTCATCTGGCACCCTTTAGTTCTTATTTCCAGGCCCCCTCTCCTTGGTAGTATTTTCCATTTCCCTACTCCATCCTAATCCTCTGAACATGTCAATAACATTTCTTGAAACAAAAGACTTCAAAGACAAAAATAATCATCGTACACTCCTAAGCATTGGTTTAGAGAAATGACTGAGCCTTGGCTTCCAATCCTCAAAAGCTGACATCCCATTGCATAGGGCCCACCCCTCAAATGTGCATACTGAGCTGGCCCAAGTCATGAAATCCAAGCGTGACCTCTTCACCTTCTTACAAATTCCCACCAACTTAATGCTTAAACATCCCACAAGTAAACTTAGTGGATGCTCACAGCTGGAATATATAAACCTAACTCTATGGCATAGGACATAGCACTTTTCCCTTTGTAAACCGTTCCTATCCTCATATGCCACTTGAATTTTAATCTAATTTCCCCCCTCTTATCCTTTGGTACATGAACATAGACATCACATCCAAGAACCCAAAAATAAGCAACGGAGGGCTTCTGCCCAGAATAGGCCTCAAACAGGGTCTTCCCAAGCATAGCAACCATAGGAAAATAGTTGCAAATATCTGCACAACTGTGATAACAACCTGAGCCCGAAGGGTATATAGAAGCCCTCTGCACTCAAGAATGGACCTAGTAGCCATTTCCAACATGGTTGGGTTTGGTTACTCCACCACAGCATTCTCCAATGGGGTTACCTATATTGGCAAACTCTATCAGAATGCATACTACGTAGTACCTATAGAATCTGTCAAACTCAAAGGAGTGGAATTTTCCATCAAGATCGGCACAAGTACCTCAAAGCTTGCTTCACAAAGTCTTTCTACTATAGAAAGTAGAAAATGCCTCCAATTTGAGCTTTAGGAAATAAGCCCGAACATATCTCAAAAAATGATTCATGATCAGCATAAGGTAAATGGTCTTGCCCAAGGAAGAGATACAGACAAGTCCACACAAATCAGTATAGGCAAGCTCCAAAGAGATAGTAGCACGCTTACACAAGAACAAGTTCCCCATGTTGCTTGCCTCTAAGGCAAACATGGGCAAAGTGATGGAAGCCATGAGCAAAGTCTGACAAACACTCTACCAATCCTTTGCAGCTAGCGGGCTGAAAAAGAATGGGCTACTAGGGCTGTGGACTTGTAGAGACCACCCTCCTTTTCTTTTCTGAGACATAGAGCCCACCCTCCTAATGATTGGGTCAAAGGGTATCACCTAATGAGGCATCCTCCATCCTAACTTCCTCCTATGTGAAGACGACTCAGATGCCAAGCCGAGTGAGACCATAAGAATAGATCATGAAGCCCAAATCTTGGGCATAGAGAACTTCAGTTGCTAGACAAGGATCTCAATGTTCGGAAAGAAGAGGAATGGTGCCCACTCCACTAAAAGGAATTGATGAATTGTCACCAATGGTGATGGGGCCCCTATTGAGCAACCAAAATCCTCACATGAATTAATAAGTAATTTTAGTGCATTAGCACTTAATTTTGGCCTTCATTAACAGCCCCATAAAGGCTTTATTTATATGTATTGGCATTGATTTCAAATGGTAGGACAAATGCACCAAATTCCCCTATAAATAGGGCATGGCATGTTGTGGGCATCTAGCCACTCAAATTATTCTCCCCCAAACTCTCCCATTCTCATTCCTCTTCAGATCAGACTACCCACTCTCTCTTATCTAGCTACCCCTCAGCACTTTCCACTGCTTTCCACACCCCCTCACAGAGGACATCTCAGTTTGCCAACCCTTCCCGAGTGCTGCCACTACCTTCCGCAAGGTCTTTACATGCAAGCCACCTGATTTGAAGTGCTCCACAGCCCGGACATCATCACAAACACCTCATCCTATTGCCCATAACCTCTCTCCATCATGGCAACCTTTACCAACTTTCATTAAAAAGCAATGCAACCCTAGACAATGTGTGTCCCATGTCTCCAAAGCAGCCTATGTTGAGAACAAAGCAACAGTAAATTCCAAAGCCTACCCTATTGTTGAGAAACCAAGTCGTTGAGTACATTTTCCCTCCATTCCTATTTTTGGTTTCCATTTACAACCCCAAAAAGGCTTTCTGGACACCTTCCAAGAGAGTCACGGTGTCACCCAAGAGACTTCAATTGTCGATATTGTCAGAAGTGGTGCAGCAATGGAAGCATAAACATAAGCTGTAATAAACTGCTGAAACACAAGACAAAAGAGAAAGGGAAAGAAAGAACACAATACACATGAGAACTCAGATGTATGCTCGGGAAATGGAATCCATATACGAAGACATGATACAGTACAGAAGCAATGTGAGTCACCGGTTATGGAGGCACTGGCACATGCTCCCTCTCTCCAAGAACTGCCAGATGATGAATGAATGTGGAGGAGGGAGCCTAACAATATATAGGCCAAATAAATGCCAAAAATATGACTGGTCGGCTAGCATTAAAGGCTGTCCGACTGGCTGCAAATAATGCCAAACCACAATAAATAATGGCAAATAAAATGCCTAAATAATCTCTGAGCCCAGCCTACTGTACCACAAGTACAGACTCATGAACTAACTAATCTGCTAACACCCGCTCTCAGATCATGGGTGATCTGATACAATACAATATACAATGATAATGTTGCATCATAGTACATACAACAATGTCCATCATAGTAGAACCATGGATACCCAAGTAGTGGGTGCGCAAGCCACCACCAAGGTGCCTCTGAGAGAACCTGATGTCAATGTCAATCGTACCAGCTCCTGAAGATAGAGAGAATCATAGCAGCTCTCAATGTATGTCAACAATGCCTCTGATGTAGCATACGTGACCATCCTAACACCAATGCCGCAGCACATAAATGACCATGAATTCCCCTTCTTTGGCCAGATTGCCAAAGTGTCCCCTCATGTGAGCCCCAAACAAAAGCCACCCACTCTCTGTCAAATAACCAGCCCATCATGAACCTGAATGTCAATCCCAGCTCCAGGATTTATACCTGCCAGACTTCCGTCAATGTGTCAGGGATGTCCCTCTCTGAATCTTGTGCATCTGTATAGAAATATAGATGAGGCACAGCTGCCCCATCTCACCACCCTCTCATACTCCCTCTTTGGCACTAGAGAGTCGTGAGGGATGACCTCATTACCACCACTAGAAAGCAGCTGAGAAAGGGGCCACCAAGCCCTTCCCATGATCCGAAGAAGAGGATCCCTTCTGCGCCTTAGACTTCACCTTGGCCGAAAGATCAAAATCGGGAATCTGAGGCAGATGATGACTCGTTGGAGGAGTCCACATCACGCTTTGTCTTCTACTCCTTTTTCTTCCTGGAAGCCGCTAACTCTTTGCAATCCTTCCTTAAATGACCCTTCTTGCCACAGAGGTAACATTGGGCCTTTGACTTCTTCATCTTCGAACCCCTCTCTAAAGCTGCAAGAGTCTCACCTGAACCTCCATAATGTGATGGAAGCCTCCCCTGTAGTCGCAAAGTAGCCTCATGCTCAAGTAGCATCGAGGACATATGAAGAAAACTGACAGGAGTCGTAGATATCTGCCCCCTTAAAGCATTTTGCCACTCCATAAAACTCCTGAGGAAGCTTGTAGAGTACTATACCAACAAGATGTGTCTCTAATAGGGCAAACTGCATAGTGCAAAGACGGTCCTGGAGTTGGGTAACACGAAGTAGGAATGATTGAATCATATCTTAGGGTTCAAACTTCAATTGTTGGAGCTAGCCATAGAGAGTAACGGCCCGCATGGTGAAAGGAGCCTCGTACATCAACTGCAACTTCGACCATACGTCTGAAGCTGTCCTGCAGGAGGTGATCGCCAATAGGACTTCTTTGGAAATACACCGAAGTAATGGTGAATAAGCATGGCCATCATCCGAATCCCATGTAAGCACTGCCTCCTCATGGTTGTCTTCATCAAAATCAAATGGAACAAGAAAAGGCTGTTAAGGATGTCCCATAGCTCCGCCAACCATATACCATAACCGCTTCTGGATAAACCAGGCCTTCATCAACAAACTCCACGTGTAATAATCAGGTCCATGGAGCTTGTCATCAGTGGATGTGCATGGAGGAGCCATCTGTAGAGAATTTGGAAAAGAAGTGGAGAAACGAAGGTATTTGGAGAGGGAACACAACCAAAACACGAGCATAGACTGCAAAAAGTAAAAGTTCACATGTAGTATAACCCAAAATCTGATCAAAATAAGACAAAAGCTAAAAAGTCAAGAAATCGGTCAAAAACTGCCAAAGACAGCAAAAACGGCCTAATAATGCAAGCGCCCAGCCAAGAGGAGATGCTGAAGCACCAAAACACAGGATGAAACAGATGCGCAGACTGTACAGATGTTGATGTCAACAAAAAACGCAAGCAAAACAATTCGCCTGGTTGGAGAAGCAGCTACTTGATCAATAAGAGTGAAAACAATCCTGAAATCAACAAGAAAACACAGCAAAAACACAAATCCTGAAATCGGATACCATGTCGAAAGTGGTGCAGCAATGGAAGCATAAACATAAACTATAATAAACTGTTGAAACACAAGACAAAAGAGAAACGGAAAGAAAGAACACAATACAGATGAGAACTCAGATGTATGCTTGGGAAATGGAATCCATATACCAAGACATGAGACAGTACAGAAGCAATGTGAGTCACCGGTTGTGGAGGCACTGGCACATGCTTCCTCTCTCCGAGAACTGTCAAATGATGAATGAATGTGGAGGAGGGAGCCTGACAATATATGGGCCAAATAAATGCCAAAAATATGACTAGTCGGCCAGCATTAACTGGTTGCAAATAATGCCAAACCACAATAAATAATGGCAAATAAAATGCCTAAATAATCTCTAAGCCTGGCCTATTGTACTACAAGTACAGACTCAACCATGAACTGACTAATCTGCTAACAGATACTCTAGACAGTCTATGCCTATATATATGGCACTGACTTCACCCATTCTACACATCCCACATTCATTTCCTCCGACATTCTATCACTCTCTTCCTCTCCATTGTTGCTCACACCCCACCCGGTGGATGTTATAGTTCATGGTCTTCATCTCTTCCTGCACTAGGTGCCCCGTCTCCTATACCTTCCAAGTTGCATTTTGGGCTGCAGATTCTCTTCCTCTGCTTGGCGACCATCTCAATTTGGCATCAGATTGTACCTATGGTTTTGGCTGCAGATTCTCTTCCTCCACCTGACAACCATCATCTCCATTCAGCATCAACAAGCACCCACGTTTTTGCTATCAAATCACCTCTCTCTACCTAGAGGCAATTCTTTCCACATGGCATCAGCCTCTCAGGCTGTGTTTCACAGTCTGACACCTCCCTCACATAAACAATGGCTGTGACAAACACCTACTACCTTAGATAACCTACATTCTTGCAGTTCCTACTTCGTCAAGGGTTGGATTTCCTCATCTAGCAAGCTGTCCTATTGATTCTTATCTTTCAGAGTATGCATTCATAGACATCCCACTACCCAAAGGACTGTGTATCCCTCCCTTCACCATGCAGATTCTCTATAGGTGTTGCCACTTGATCAAACAAGACAGTGTAATTATCTCCAAAGATTCGGCTCCACTGTATCACCTTTGTTCACTTAGAATGATCCAGTGCTTCATCATCTTTTCCTTCTCAACTCTCCGTGTTTACCATACACACACTATGTTTCACCCCGCAAACCCTACTGTCTTTCTAGTTTGCTTTCACAACAATCATTTTCTTAATCCCTATAAGGTTTCGACACGAGTAGGGATACTTCTAACTACCCTAGAGAAACTAGACCATATTCTATCATCAACGAGGAGCTTAAGCTAATTATTGCTCACAGAGCAAAGAAGATCGAAGATCTAAACAGAAGAGTTGCACTTTGAGAACTAATCAATGAAGGTATTTTTTATTCTCTCTCTTCAAATGTTGCACATAAATCTGATGAGGTTGCAAGGCCATCGAGACCTCCATCATCCCACGTGTTGGAAAAAGAAATCTAAAGTATATCCCTTTCTTTTAAACTCATCCTTCCACTCTAATGTAAGGTACATAAGTTTCGACTTATGTTCCTTCTTCTTTTACTTTACTATCACAAGGACATGAAATTTTGAGATGCTCTAAACTTGCGGATAACATTTGATTAAGACATTAATCAAATATGCAAGGTTTTTTAAGCACGTGTGTCTACTAGACGTCGATTTCTCAAGAGTTATACTAATTTATAACTCACTTACTTAAGGCCTTGTTCCCACTTACTTCCTAAGCCCCCCGAACCCCATACAGGTGCCCAAGGCCCCCGGACGGTCATCTCTCGTGCTGTTTCCCCAAATGTTACATTCATTTTTTCCTCCCCCTTAAGAATTGGTTTCGTCCTCGAAAACGATACTTGGAAGGTCTAACTGTAAATTTGGAAACTTTTTTCTTAAAGTGCTTACTCGCTTCCATGTTGAGCTTTCTTCTGAACAATCTTTCCATTTTAAGAGACATTCTTGATAAATAGTTGCCTTGTTTGTCTGTTACGAACATTTAAAATTCTTTCTAGCTCATGTGGAATAGATTGGTCTCACTGAATAGCTCCTTAATCTTATCATTTAAGACTAGATTATCCATATCACCCAGCTTCTTTCTTAGCTTGCTTACATGGAAAACTCGATGTGTTTTACTACCAGCAGGTAGTTGGAGCTTGTAAGCATGTTCCCCCACCTTCTTAAGTATTGTGAAAGGACCACAATACCTGGGTGAAAGCTTTGGGCATCCTCTCGTTTTCATGGTTTCAGATTGTTCATGCACTTTAAGATAGACCAATTCCCCTTCTTCAAAGGATATTTCTCTTCAGTGAGGATCTGCATAAGCTCTAGCTTGGTCTTGAGCTTTCTTAATATTTTCTTGAGCAAATTTTAACATACTATTCATGTCCTCCAAAAAATCTTTTGCGGCCTGAACCTTTTTCTTATGCAGTCCTACTGCATGAGGAGCTCTAGGCTGAAACCCATACATTAGCATAAATGGACTATATCCAGTGGAAGAGTGTTTTGCACTATTATATGCAAACTTTGCTATCGGTAAGTACTCTTCCCAATTAGTTTGCCTTTTATTTACATATGCTCTCAACATATTAACCCTTTCAGTTTGCCCATCAGTTTGCAGGTGCTCCATCGTGCTCATGCTAAGTTTAGTATCCAACTTCCTAAATACAACAAGCCAAAATTGACTATCAAATTTTCTATCTCGATCAGAAACTATATTTATCGGAAGGCCATACAATCGGTATGTGTTCTCTATGAACAATCTAGCCAATTCAAGTGTTTTAACATCAGTTGAAGTTGGAATAAACCTAGCCATTTTGGTTAACCTATCCACAATCACCCACACAGAGTCGTGCCCCCTCTATGTCTTGGGTAAACCTGACAATAAAGTCCATGGAGATACTCTCCCATTTTCCCGAAGGAAAAAGTCCTCCCATTTTCAATCTTCCAGCTTTATTAACCTAGCACTTATTACATTTGACCGCATAGTCAAGGACATCCTTATTCATTCCAGGCCAATAGAACTGCCTTTTAATAAGACTATAAGTCTTATTAACTCCTGGATGTCCCGCACTAGGGATATCATGACACTCAAAGAGTATCTAGTGCCTTATTTCTTCATCTTTCGGGACACATACCCTACCCTTGTAGAGTAAATAACCATTATCAATGGTAAAATTCTTCCACTTGAATCCCATTCGAGTAACCCCTGATGCTCCATTTCCTTGTTGAACATCTTCAGATGTTCCTTCCTCAGTGGAGGCCCTTCCATTTGGATCCCCATTATCAATTACCTCCCATATGTTGGAATATGCCGGATCAACCTGGCATTTCCCTTTTAGGGATTCAAGCAAATCAGAAGAGAATTGAGTAAAACTCAATTCATTTATGATGGGCATTCTACTGAGCGCATCAGCCACTATAGTGTATTTTCCTTTTCTATACCTTATCTCATAGTCGAACTCTTGGAGGAGTTCGGTCCATCTGGCTTTACGCCCTTGTAGACCCGGTTGGTCATTAAGCCACTTAATGCTTCATGATCCGACAAGATCAAAAGTTTGGCACCGTACAGATAGTGTCTCCATTTCTTCATTGCATGTACTATTGCATACATCTCCCTCTCATAAACAGAACAATTCCGTTTTGCACGGTCTAATTTCTTGCTTTCAAAAGCAACCGGTCGACCCTCTTATAATAAGACCGCACCTACTACCCTGTCACTGGTATCAGCTTCAACCATGAATGGTTTATTGGGATCCACAATTAATAGTACTGGAGCTGTAGCAATAGCTACCTTAAGTTTTTCAAAACTCTCATTTTGTTCTATTCCCCAATTAAAGCTCTTTCCTTTTCCTTTAAGTTGGTCCGCCATTGGAACAACTATCTTGGCATAATCTTGAATGAATCTACAATAAAACCCAGATAAACCTAGGAAGATCTGCAGCTCTTCCAAGTTCCTTGGAGATGGCCATTCAATAATTACCCTTACTTTTTCTGGATCCATTTTGATTCCCTCTTTCGAGATAATATGCCCCAAATATTTGACCTCTTGTGTGAAGAATTCACATTTAGTTTCCTTTCCATAAAGGAAATGGGTTCTTAACAATTGGAATACTAACCGTAAGTGTTTCAAATGTTCTTCTCTTGATTTATTAAAGATCAAGATATCGTCCAAGATGACTACTACAAAGCTTCCTAGATAGGGCCGTAACACACTATTCATCAACTTATAAATGTAGCCGGTGCATTTGTGAGGCCAAAAGGCATCACCAAAAAGTCATAATGCCCATATCTAGTACGAAATGCCGTCTTAGGAACATCCTGGGTCTTAATTCCTACTTGGTGATAGCCTGATCTTAAGTCAATCTTTGTGAAGAATTTTGCCCCTTGTAATTGATCAAAAAGATCTTCCATTCTAGACATAGAAAATTTATTCTTCACCGTTATCTTATTAAGTACTCTATAATCAACACAAAGTCGCATAGAGCCATCTTTTTTCTTCACCAATAAAATTGGCGAAGCCCAAGGTGAATTGCTAGGTTGTATAAACCCCTTATCAAGGTAATCCTTGTCGACTTCTTAGTGTTGTGTTTCAATCAGCCTGTAAGGTGGTTTAGAGACAGGGCGTGTATCCCTATCTATATCAATTGGGTGATTTACATCACCCCTATCTGGTGGAAGGCCACTAGGTAAGTCAGATGGAAACACATCTTTAAATTCATCTAACAAACCACTTGATTCATTATTTACATTCAACTCACAAGCATAAGAAAATTGTTGCTTTATATTACAATAAATAAAAGTGTCCTGTATAGGGAGGGACCGTAACATGTATACCTCACAAGCTTCCTTCATCATCAACTTCTGTACTTCAAGGAAACACATCAAAGGGTTATCAGATACTTCATGTTCACCTTGAATCACAAAAGTCTTACCATCCCTTTCAAATTCCAGTGTATTATGATGATAACTACGCTTTAAGGATGGTTCCAATCCCCATAGCCACTTCCTCCCTAGAGCAATATCGGCCCTTTCCATATTCATAATTTGGAAATCAAGCTTATCTTTATATCCTTGGATCTCGATTTCCAAATTGGATACCATTGTATCCCATATTTTGTTATCCTGGCCTTGCATCATACAAACAATGTATTGATGCTCACTCTTTTATTGGGAAAGTTTCAACTTTTTGACAAGTGCATAACTTATGAATTGTAGGTGGCAGAGTCATCAATCATGACTTTGACCCTCTTCCCACCTATCAATCCATGCACTCTAAGTAAATCATGTGGCCCGAAGGTAGGTTGCCACATGGAAGTTGACATACAACACCTGTGTTGTACATCCTTATGCAAGACCTCTAAAGATTTATACCTTTCATGCCCCTTTAATTCCGAGGTCTGCACTACATGGATTTGTTTCTCTTTTCCCTTGCCCTTGTCCTTATCCTTTCCTTTATCTTCCCCCTTCTTTCTTTAAGGGAAATTCCAAACAGCATAGTTACGGGATAGGCAATTGAAACACAATTTGTCTTTTTTTTGGCCTTATCAAAGTCATCTTGACTTAGCTTCAGCCTTACATTTTCTCTCTCTTCAAAGGGTTGTTTCTTACCCTTAAGGAATGACATTTTCCTTTTGGATTTGCCTGCAAATTTTGAGGCCTCAAATTCTTTAGTCTTGGGCTCTGTGTTGGTGGGACTAGTGAGTGCACCTAGACGCATATTATCTTCATTGATTAATGCAAATTTAATTGCCTCTTCAAGTGTCTTAGGTGAACTCCTTTTTACAGGCCTTATCTAGTCCCCTTATAAATCCTCGTCTTTTGAAATTCATCTATTCCTTCCAATTTGAGGATTATCTCACGATACTCCTCGAGATATGTCAGCAAAGGTATTCCCTTTTGTCTGACAAAATCCCAATCTTTCCAATTTCTTTCCATTTCATTCTCATGAAGGAATTCTTTCAGAAAGACCGATTCAAATTGAGCCCAAGTTTCAGGTATTTTATTTGTCTCCTTTAAAGTTCTCCACCATTTATATGCCTTTGGCCCCAAGATTAAACTGGCCTCCAGCGCTTGAAGATGTGGTGGAGTATTCTTTAATTTGTGCAAATCCTCCCATTTTTTGAGGAAGTTAAAGATGTGTCTTTGTTTCTATCTTTTTCCTCCCCATGAAACTGAGAGGGTTTCATGTCTTTTAACATTGGGTTATCCCTTAGCTTTTGGTGGGGTTCCCTTGGGTCTCGTATAGTCACATCTACATCTTTCGATGAAGATGGAATATCTGAGACCTCTGCTTTACCTTTATCCCTTTTGGCCCTTCCTAACAATAAGGCTAATTGGGATTTTATTTCAATGAGTGCTTGAGTTAGCAACTCCATTTGAACGTCCTGTCCTTGCACACGAGCAGTTAAATCATCAAATTGCTCTCGTGTAGCAAAAAATTATTCCCAGTGTTCTTCTTGCATTTCAGTTTCCTTCCCTTGCTCCCTCTCTCTCTTTCCCCTCCATCTATACACTGGAATAGGAAAAAAGATGTAACGAATTTGCAGACAAAGGTGGGGCACTTCCCTATATTGCGTCCACCTTATTCCTCGGCAAGGGGCGTAGATGGGTGCACTGAATTTCAGTTTTCAGCACACTGGAAATTTCTGAAATTCAAATTTCAGCCTCCAGGAGAAATCGCCCTACTGAAAATGGCCTGAGGGAGTGTAGATTTGTGGTGCGGTGTCCAGGGCTGTAGGAAGCTTCCACGGGCAAGCCAGTTGAAAAATTCTTCCGCCTAGCTGTTTTCTCCTCTTCTCTCGTCCAACAAGCGTACTGCTCTGATACCAATGTGAGGGAGCCCTAATTTACAATAGCAAAGGCATCGGCAAGCACGAGAGCCTTCCGATTCACCACCCAACCTTACTCAGGAAGATGCAGGAAGAAGCGCGCGTAGAATCCTGCCAAAGGTCAATTTCTCAAGAGTTATACTAATTTATAACTCACTACAAGACTTTGTTTTCAGGGACTATAAACCACATCAACATGCGAGCATGGATCACTGCCTTGGTTGTAAGCATCTATACCATCTCCATATTGTTCTAGAAGATGAGTATGAATCCATTCACAAGGGAAACCAAGTGTCAGCTTCTGTCAACACACCAAGTGCATTGGAGGCAATGAGCTCAAAGGAGGGTAGAAAGAATATCGGATGGCAAGTTGCATCCTGCGGATTCCATAATGAGAAGCACCCCTCCATTCTCATTGTGTTTCCCATTGTTACTAAGGTTTGTTGGAGACTAGAGTCAAGGGCTTCTAGCTTGTACACAGAATCTAGCAAAACATTCACATATTGAAGCTGTAGAACTAGTGGTTAATCCACGAAAGAGCTACAATGATAAAACAATTGGAGGAGAGCCAAGAAAAAATAGGATGGCTCAAAACCTGATGCCAGGAGGCATATTGTTTCCCCATAAGTTACATTCATTAATGTAACAACATGTGATACACATGGTAGTTATTTCATGATAACAAGCCAAGGACCTCAAGGATACAGCGGGTGTCAAATGCAAAAGTTGTGATAAGGTATGCCAACAAGGTTTTGGTAGTCAATCGGTGTCAATTTTAACCCTAGGGCCTAGGACAATTATTTGGCCAATAAGTATTAGTGGTGACACTAGGGACTAGCATTAATTAATTAATTAATTGATGTCCATCTAAGGGCCAACAAAGGTTGGGGATCACTCCAAGTTGCAAATGGCTTGGCCAACTTAATTATGGATGGGCACATTTGATTTTGGGCAGCGTCAAAAGGGCTGAAATTAATTTTCAAGATCATTCAATTCTTAAAATTAATTAAATGGCCGGATAATATTGAAAAATGATATTAGAAGGCTGCCACTTGGCAAAACTTGCCCATGCAAGTGGGAAAAACATTTTTTAAGTGTTGGTGGAAGTCTATTCTAGCCATTATGAGAAAGAAGGAGGTTATTAGATAGCGAGAAGAGGTTAATGTAATTTCTAACCACCAAGGATCAATCCTACAGGATGTGATTGCAATTTGGAGTCTTCCAAGTGTTGGTGACAGCAATCCAAGATCCTTTTGGTACAGGTGACAGTGTACAAGAGGGGGCAACAATCTCTCTAGTGGTCCTAAGCTGTAGGTGATAGTATCCATGGCTATTTGAGAAGAGTAGCAGTAATTTTTCAACATTTCTCATGATGAAACTCTAAAATTTCTCTCTCTACAACATTCTCTCTCATCCCCCAACCATCTCTCAAGTTATCTCAACATTTTTCAGCAGTTTGAGCCATTGGAGAAAGAGATTTCAATCAATCTCTGTTGTAGACCCTAATTTATAGTAGAAATTAGGGTTTAACAGCCACCTCGGGATGCATGCTCAGAATTGAAGACCTAGGACTTGAATTCTTGCTTGCTACTGAAATTGAGGAATTTCAAAGAGATTCAAGAGGGCCAGTCATTCAATATTTAGATTTGGGGCTAAAATTGTCTTTCAATGAGCACAGTGAAGGCCAAACCCCAAGCAAGTCAAGGGGAAAATTGGTTTGGAGGCTTGTTGGTTAGTTTTGATAGCAAAAGGCACTTGGATTAGCGGAGGAGATGTTGAGCTAAAACATGCATTACTTGCTGTTTAGCCTCTTAAACAGCCCCAAAACATACTAAAAAATGCTCTTTTAGAGTAAAAACCCTAAAACGGGGAGCGATTCGAGAGAGTTCAGTGTAAACCCTAATTTGGGAGGCTCCAATCCACATCAATAAATAGACAGGCTGCCCACCATTCAATATCATCCTTGTTTGCAGGTTACACCAGCCCAGACACCCTCTGCTGTTGTTGGCGCCCAGTTTCCAGCCTACAACCCGCCTCCATCTGCTGTCCAGCCATCATCGACTGCAGCCACATTATCTTCAGCCTGTCCATTGCTATAGGCGACAGCTCTCAACTGCTGGAGACTGCTCTTGACTGTCCCTGACTACTATTCAGCCCACCGTCCATCATCGCCAGGGTCAGCCAGCCAACGTTTTCAGCATTGCAAGCCTTGACACTCTCCAACACACCTTCTCCAGCTGTCACCCTACTGTTTACAACACCTGTGCACACTTTCCAGCTTCCGATCGGTGGTACACTGCTGCGTTTACTAGTTTCCAGCCTCTATACTACTACGTTTTGGTGGCCAGCCTGCTGCCATTCACTATTCAGCACTCCTACAGCTCCCACTGGAGGTCATAGACTTGGGGTCCATCTCCGATGGACATCACACTCCGACATTGCTCAACCCTTGAGCACATACTGTACACTCTTACATTCATTTACAGCATTCATTTACTTCAAAGTTGTGTTCTCTCTCTCCCTTCTTCTATTTTTGTTTGAGTTTCTATGTTTGAGTTTTGAGTTTTGCGTTTAGGGTTTGAGGTTGCTCTCTGTGTCTACGTCTGTCTCTTTGTGTTTCTGTCGTGGTCGAACACACTGTGTGTTCTCAATGCAAAACCTAGCAATTTTCTTCACATGGTATCAGAGCCGGTGCTCTTGTAAAGAGTATCCTGCGGATATTGTGGAGAGCTAGTCTTTGTGCAAGGCACACAATACTCGTAATCGAATCACAATGTCCCAGACACCTTCTCCGGTTCCTATGATGTCCTATCAAGCTTCTCCATCATTGGAGACCTTGAGACAGCATTATGAACTCAGTGAGGAGGATGGCACTCCACTTTCACCTTCACCTTCTTCTTCTACTCCTATTCCAAATTTCACTAACATAACAAAGAAGGACTTTGAGGAGTACTATCGCAACAAGTACGGTGATGTTTACAACCCTCCTACTAGTTTTGCTACCACATTCGGACTGGTTGGTGAGGCTGGCCACCTCTCCGATCATGGACGATATACGGCATTCGAAACGTCTGGCGATCCATCTTCATCATCTCAACCAGATCCAATGTCAGGTCTGTACAATTCTTTTGTGTTGCATGAATCAAAACCCTCGCATGTTCTTTTCGGGTACAGGATCCGGATGGCTTTGCATATGTGAACTTCAATAGAGAGGGCTCACGAAGCAGACGGAATTTAGGTACATCTATAGCTTCTATTTCATTTGAGCATGCCACACACACTTCTCACTTCCCTCCCATCCCACCCTCTTCTATATCACACCTTGATCACCTTTCCTCATCTTTCCAAAACCTTGGATTACACTCCACACCTGCATCACACACCCTAGGGGTTAGATCTTCCATCTCCAATCCTAGCACCTTTTCCTTCTCCACCCCATTCTCTACCTCTTTGCACCATGGTACTTCGTCAGGAGGAATGCCACCCTTTAACACAATGCCTCTCACCTTTCAGCAAATGAGGACACCCATAACTCTTGGGTCGACTGTGATGGTCATCCACACAACAGTCTGGAGGCTGAAAACTGGTAAACGCAGCAGTGTACCACCGATTGGAGGCTAGAAACTGTGCACAGTCTGCTGTAAACAGCAAGCTGAAACAATGTCTGATGTGGCTGGCAATGACTGGATGATCAAATCGCAACAAATGATGATGTCGCCAGCAGCTGATGTCAGTGTGGATGAAGGCGCCAGCAGCAAGAGCAAACACGGATGGAGTGGCAGCAGTCTGGGAGGAGGCTGATGGCTGAAATCTGCACGTGGAGTGAGAAACCTACACAAACGGAAAGAATCTGAATGGTGGCAGCCTGTCTATTTATAGATATGGAAGGGCGCCCCAAAAATTAGGGTTTCCACTGAACTCTCTCGAACTGCTCCCTGTTTTAGGGTTTCCACTAAACTTTCTCGAACCGCTCCCCACTTTAGGGTTTTTACTCTAAAAGAGAATTTTTTAGTGTGTTTTGGGGCTGTTTCTTTGTGTTTCTGTCATGGTCGTACACTCTGTGTGTCCTCAGTACAAACCCTAGCAGTTTTCTTCACATGGTATCAGAGTCAATCAAAGGGTGACTCCTCTTCCTCAGATGGAACCAAAGAATCTAGACCTATCTAGCAGCAACTCCCTAAGAAAAACCGGTTTTGCACACTACCAGCGACTAGGCCATGTGGACGAGGAGTGCCGCTCCAAGGCCCAAGGTCTTCCACCTAAAAAGCCTCAGCAGACCATTGCGATTGCACAATCCAGTGGAGCTACGCCTTCCGCTCCTGCTTCATCTACTCCTTCAGCACCCGCCGATGTTGTTCGACATATGGCTTAAGTAGAGCCTCAGCAGCCCATCTCTTTCACTACCTCTAAGGAATTGGCTTGTTGGTCTATAAGTTTCAATCCTGTTGCAATTCATGCATCTATCTCACCTTCCTCCCCACCTCGTGAGGCATTCCCTTGGCAGAGCCCTACTACTGGACATACACGATGATGGCCACCTTCTTAGACTAGCATGTCGCTAGGTCCTTTTGAATACCCTAGGTCAGTCTAGCATTCATTTTTTCGCAATCTTAGAGTCAGGCCCATAGGATTCATTGTCCTTAGCTTTTCCATTCTTTTTACTTCCACTGCATTTACTCACACATTCATTGCATTTATTTCGAGTTAGATTTCCTTTCTGTTATGTTTTGCTTTGGAGCATCTCACCACTAACCTCTGTGTTTGCAAATTCTCATCTCTTTTGTAAGGTTTTGTCTTTCAGTGTATGGCTAGCTTATAGATTGCTTGGTCCTACCTGGGCTAGAGACATGGGGATGCGCATCCTTCCTTTTATGGTTTCATCATCCTAGGAGTGCTTGCTATTCTTCTAGCATGGCACTTTTCCCTCCGGAGGCAGACTGTGCAGCATCTCTCTCGATGCTATCATGGCGGTGACTTCTACCTTGCTCTTCTCGCAGGGTGCTTCATCCACTTCCTCTTCTTTCATTCCTTATGGTTCTCAGCACCAGACCAACATCAGGCTCCTCTTCCTTTTTCAATATCTACATCCAGGTTGAGAGGGGGTTCCTACCCTTCTCGGTATTCTACAAGCTTCAGCACCTTGTCTTCGACATCGACTTCTCCCCCCTGTTGTACCTTACCCTTTGCATTGCATGATTTCATCATCTTTGTACTAGGGCGCTTGGGCAAGTGAATAATTTCCCCATGAGGGTCATTGTCCAAGTGGGACCTGCTGCATGAGCATTCTTCAACATGTAGCATACTTTGTATCTCATTGTACCGAGTACCACTTAAGCGGATCCTAAGTTGTTTCCACCGGTGGCTGTTGTTACCACACCACCATTCTCCTTCATCACATGGATACCTCATCACCTATTTTTCCTCATCATCAACACCCTAAGTGGATGGGTTAGCTTGTATTGTTTTGTGATGTATTGGGTGTACCCTCCCTATTCCCGTCTTCTGGGTCACTATTACTCAATCGACTACATCCCATTAAATTTACCTCACTTATTCAAAAAAGAAAAAAGTTCCATGTAGTTTCATCCACCTTTTTAGGGCTTGGTAGGCCACTCGGCAGCCGACATGCACCCTTTGTCCGATGCCCTGTCCTCTCTGGGGTGACTACTTGGATTCCCTTGGTAAGATAACCATCACCTCTATAGTCTTGGTAGGCCACTGGGCAGCCGACGTGCACCCTTTGTCCGATGCCCTGACTACTTTGGGGTGGAACGCCTTGGGGTCAACAAACATCACAATGGTTGGCCTAACCATTGTAACGTGCACCCTTTGTCTGATACCCTGGCAGCTATGGGGTGGAACGCCTTGGGGTCAATAAACATCACAATGGTTGGCCTAACCTTTCAGCTCAGTTTTGGGCCTGAGAGGGGTAGTGAGCTAAAACATGCATTACTTGTTGATTAGCCTCTTAAACAACCCCAAAACACACTTAAAAATGCTCTTTTAAAGTAAAAACCCTAAAACGCGGTGCCGTTTAAGAGACTTCAATGGAAACCCTAAAACGGGGAGTGGTTTGAGAGAGTTTAGTGGAAACCCTAATTTTTGGAACACCCTTCTACATCTATAAATAGACAAGCTGCCCCCATTCAACCTTATTCCATCTGTGCAGGTTTCTCACTCCATGTGCAGATTTCAGCCATCAGCCTCCTCCCACGTGACTGTCCAACCCTCGAGACTGCTGCCACTCCATCCGTGTTTGCTCCTACTGCTGGCGCCTTCATCCATGCTGACGTCAACTGCTGGCGACAACATCATCTACTGCAATCTGATCATCCAGCCATCGCCAACCACATCAGACACTGTTTCAGCCAACTGTTTACAACAGACTGTGCGCAATTTCCAGCCTCCAATCGGCAGTACACTGCTCCGTTTACCAGTTTCTAGCCTCCAAACTGTTGCGTTTTGGTGACCAACCTCCTGCAATTCACTATTCAGCACTCCTACACTCCAACTGGTGGTCACAGACTTGGGATCCATCTCCAGTGGATGTTACACTCCGACATTGCTCTACCCTAAACACACTGTACACTCTTACATTCATTTACAGCATTCATTCACTTCAGAGTTGTGTTCTCTCTCTCCCTACTTCTGTTTCTGTTTGAGTTTCTGTGTTTGAGTTTTGAGTTTTGCATTTAGGGTGAGTTTTGCCCTCTGTGTCTGTGTCTGTCTCTTTGTGTTTCTATCGTGGTCGTACACTGTGTATCCTCAATGCAAACCCTAGCAGTTTTCTTCACATCCCCCTCACTATCCCTAGCTTCACATCTCACATGACCACTCAAACACAAGGGTTTCCATCATCAGCTTATGGTGCGTCTTCATGGCTACCATGCCCATGCCTAGTCAGCCCATCCCTACCTATGGATCCACCTTACACACTACCCGCCTGCCTGGTGGGCACTCTAGGGCCCATTCCCAAGTGTATTCCACTCCCCCATCCTATCCACACTACACTTTTTCACACTATCCATCTTCAAGCACTACCACTCCTGTTGCAACGGCCAAGAATGCCTTCACGGATAAGACACATTTTAACGGGTCAAATTTCACCCCTTGGTCGAATTTCATACAACAAGTGCTTGAGTCTCAGAGTCTTTGGGACCTCATCATTAGTCTAGAGCCTATGATGAACCCTCGACTCGCTCATCCTGACTACATTCGTCAATGGAGAGCCCGCAATGCCACAGCCAATGTTGAGCTGATGCTTGGATTGCTTCCTAAGTTTCACTCTTAGTTGCAGCACTTCCCAGTCCCGTCAAAGCGTTAGAGTCATCTTTTTAACTGCTATGCGGCTCGAGATCGTACTCGGCGCATCAATCTCGACTTTGAGCTTCAAGAGTTCTCTATTAAGGAAGGCGATGATCTGAAAGTCAAGCTGGCTAAATATAGGCGATTACTTGCCGAGTTCGCCACTACTGGCTCTCCAAAGTTAGATGACGATCAAGTTACATTATTTTTGAATAAGTTGCCCAAAAAGTACTTCAATTTCATTCAACACATCATCTCCCAACCTAGATTGCCAACCTTCTACGAGTTTGAGTGTCAGTTCTTGCGTTACGTGAGGCTGCATGATTAAGATCAAGTCCAGAAGAAATCCTCATTACAACCTTATTCAAAGCAGAGGGGGTTGGCTGCCTTTTCTTCGAGAGGGAAAACCACTAGTGGCAAGAACTCGCAAGATGCAAAGGCAAGCCAAGCAAAGGGTGACTCCTCTTCCTTCGATGGAACCAAAGAATCTAGACCTATTTGGCAGCAACTCCCTAAGAAAAACCGGTTTTGCACACATTGCCAAAGAGCGAGCCACGTGGACGAGGAGTGTCACTCCAAGGCACACGATCTTCCACCTAAAAAGCCTCAGCAGACCGCTACGACTGCACATCCCAGTGGAGCTACACCTTCCGCTCATGCTTCATCTGCTCCTTCAGCACCCATTGTTGTTGCTGGACATATGGCTCGAGTACAGCCTCAACAGCCCATCTCTTTCACTACCCCTAAGGGACTGGCTGATTGGTTTGCAAGTTCCGATCCCGTTGCACTTCATGCATCTATCTCACCTTCCTTTCCACCTCGTCAGGAGTTCCCTTGGCAAAGCCCTGCTACTGGACATACACTGTCGAACAGGATTCGTGCGGGGGGTTCGTGAAAGTCTCTCGCCGCAGGGACGCTTTGAGACGGGAGCAAGGATGATGAAGAGTGCTTAACTCAATATAAACACATAAACATTAGAATTCTTTTCACAAGAGAAATCAATAAGTTTATTGGAAGTACATATGTTTGCATTATGTACATTGGATTCTTCTAAGATTTCCCATGCTTTGGATATGAGGATAAGGAATACACAAACAAAGACTTTAAGGAATATTTTTGGGTTCTTAGTGTATAAGACTTGGGAGACAAGGAAGCAAGACAAAAAGAACTTGAGTTCAGCTTCCGCATATCATCAGGTAAAGGCATAATAGGTGAAAGTGAATTACAAACTCTTCATAATGCATGACTGAAGGAATTCATCTTCTCTTGCTTTAGAGAAACAATTAGACTTTCAGCTTTATCCCATGTAATTAGCCTTCGTGGATTTCTGCCTCTATGTCAATAAGCCGTCAGAAAAGTCATCATGAGAGAAATTACAGAAACAAAAGCCACAATACAATATGATGACTACAGACCCGATTTAACGGACCGCCATCCGTCTATTGGACTGCAACCTTTGGTGATTACTGTCTGTCTATGTTGGAATATAGGTTCAAATAGATCGGAGCAATGAGCGTGGATCGGGTATGATGTCGACTCCACCGATGGAGAGTTCCTTCCTCCAGTCATCCACCTTAGTAGGCTTCATCAAACTTTTCAGCATCCAATGTCGACTCGTCTATCCCCTTTGCACATCCTCCATAGCTTGGAGTCAAAGTGTCTGACCTACCTCCTCTCGGCTTCATCTTCTACAGCTTTGCTGGCACCTTACGGCATCATCTCCTCATTTGATCTGCGTCGTTTCATGCCGTTTGCCTGCCAACTTTGTTGGATATCTGCGAAGCAATAAAAAGAATCTCGATGTCTTCAACATCCGAATACTGGTCTGCGGAGTTTAGCACCTCCAATTCCCGGAAAAGCAGCCAAAGACTAGCCTCCATCGCCATCAATCTTGCAGAAAAGGACAGGTGAATATGGGAGCCGGAGAGGCAGTTATCGTCGGCAATCTCATTCACATCTTTGTCTTCCACTCTCCTCCGTCGTCCCAAGCTCGTCACCTTCAGTCTTCGTTCGTTACCTCCTTCTCTTCTATTGCGTTCCACTACAACTTCGTTTGCTTTCTTCGGCCTTCGTGGTCATCTATAGGCTTCCGTTGCAGCAACGTCTGCGTTCCTCCGTTTTCATCTTCAAAGCTTCTTCTTCATTATCGTCATTGTTATTGCCCTTCGATCTTTCTTCTCCTCTCCCCCGAATGTCCTTCTGATCATCCTTTTAAATCAATCCACCACCTTGAAAAAGCTTCATAAAAGCATCGTCAAAAAAAAGCTTTCCTTATGTCAGAGATCACGCTATCCGCTGCTGTAGATAAAAAACGGTCCTCCTCGCTAATTCTTCGCGTCCATAAAAATCTTCCTTGTAATAGGGACAGCAGGCAATGTTGATGGGCAAAAGTAGATCAAAAATAGCTTGCGCAACCTCTCGAGTCTTGGGCATCCGTCGCCAACCGCCCTCAAAGTAGCATTGTTTATATCTGACATGTACAATGCTATGTACTCTAGTTTTCCACAACCTTACGCAATGGATGTTATATTTCTTTGTATTACCGATTCTTGTTGAACCAATGTCATTCAAAACCTCAAAAGTTTCCAGGTTGAAACAATGTCAAAGGAGCCGAGAATGGCCATCAACACTAAGAACTGCCTATTCAAGGCCAGGTTACTTCAAATTGGAGGCTAATGGCTAAACTAATGCAGTAACACACCTGTCACCATGGTCTTGTTCAGATCCATCATTCTCCTTCAGCGATGTTAGAGCTCTGCAGATTTCTGCTAATGTCTCAAAATCTATAATTTCATCATTTAAGATGTTTGTGGCTGAGAAGTTGAGCACTTCCAAGGATGAGTTGTATAATGCTAGCTCATGTAGCCAGTTGTTCTCATAAACATCAATTAAACTCTCATCCAGGAAGAGCTCTTGAAGTGATCTCTCGGAGCATACAAAAACCTGTCATACACCAAGATAACAATGCCATGATGTATAAAAGGTAGAGGGACAATAGACTTTGCATAGCAAGTCTCCTCCATCTGTTCTTGGCAACATCCGATTTATAAGGCCAAGTGAAGGATCAACATTGCATTCTTTTCCTCAAGTTCTTGAGACTTCAAAATAGAAATCTTCATGTGAATCCATTTTTCATGTAATGTGCTCTATCAAGAACATGCTTTGGGAAAGAACTTCGTGCCCAATCACTCGTGTAGTTTGCAAATTAGGTTCCATGCAATGCAATCAATCAAGCAATGCTTCCATGAAAAATTTATGAATGCATTGAAAAAATTGTGCCTAGCCTAACTATATGTGCTCGTGCGTCATGCAGATACAAACACAAAAGAAACACACAACGGAAAATAAACTCATAATAACACTGACTTGAGAGTTCAAAATCTGGGAAGAAAATTCTGCCCTCAGGTTTGCAGTGGTAGACGCGCAGCGTCACGACAACACGATGGTAGCCACCTTCTTCGACTCACATGCCTCTAGGTCCTTTAGGATACCCTAGGTCAGTCTAGCATTCATTTTTCGCACTCTTAGGGTCGGGCCCATAGCATTCATTATCCTTAGTTTTGCCATTGTTTTGTCTTCCACTGCATTTACTCACACACATACACATTCATTGCATTTATTTTGAGTTAGATTTTCTTTCTATTCTGTTTTGCTTTGGAGCATCTCACCACTAGCCTCTATGTTTGCAAATCCTCATCTCTTTTGCAGGATTTTGTCTTTCAGTGTAGGGCTAACTTGTAGATTGCTTTGGTCCTCCCTGGGCTAGAGATGTGAGGATACGCACCGTTCCTTTCATGGTTTCATCATCCTAGGAGTGCTTGCTCTTCTTCCAGTATGGCGGTTTTCCCTCCCGAGGCGGATCGTGCAGCATCACTTCATCTTCTTTCATTCCTTATGGTTCTCGGCGCCATATGAAGACCAACATCAGGCTCCTCTTCCTTCTTCGGCATCTACATCCAGGTTGAGAGGGGATTCTTACCCTTCTTGGTATTCTACAGGCTTTAGCACTGTGTCTTCGACATCGGCTTCTTCCCCCTATTGTACCTTACCCTTTGCATTGCATGATTACATCATCCTTGTACTAGGGCACTTGGGCAAGTGAACAATTTTCCCATGAGGGACATTGTCCAAGTGGCACCTGGTGCATAAGCATTCTTCAGCATGTAGCATACTTTGTATTTCATTGTGCAAAGCACTAATTGAGCAGATCCTAAGTTGTTTCCATTGGCGGCTATTATTACCACACCACCATCCTCCATCATCACATGGATACCTCATCACTTGTTTTTTCCTCGTCATCGACACCCCTGAGTGGATGGGTTAGCTTGTTTGTTTTATGATGTGCTAGGGCTGACCATCCCTTGTCATTCTTCCATATTGGCAGTGTTACTTAATCAACCGTAAACCATCTCTTAATCATTCACTTTCGCACCAAACAAAAAAATATTGGCATTGTTACTTAATCGACCACAAACCATCTCTTAATCATTCACTTTCCCACCAAACAAAAAAAAAGGTTCAATGTGGTTCCATCCGCATTTGCAGGACTTGGTAGGCCACTTGGCAGCCAACGTGCACCCTTTGTCTGATACCCTGGCCTCTCTGGGGTAACTACTTGGACTCCCTTGGTAAGATAACCATCACCTCTGTAGTCTTGATAGGCCACTGGGCAACCACTCTGCACCTTTTGTCCGATGCTCTGGTTGCTTTGGGATGGGATGCCTTGGGGTAAAAATGGTTGGCCTAACCTTTTGACTCAGTTTTGGGCCTGAGAGGGGGTGTTAAGCTAAAACATGCATTACTTACTCATTAGCCTCTCAAATAGCCCCAAAACACACTAAAAAATGCTCTTTCAGAGTAAAAACCCTAAAACGGGAAGCGGTTCGAGAAAGTTCAGTATAGACCCTAATTTGGGAGGCTCCAATCCACATCTATAAATAGACAGGTTGCCCACCATTCAGTATCATCCTTCTTTGCACGTTACACCAGCCCACACACCCTTTGCTGCTGTTGGCGCCTAGTTTCTAGCTTGCGACCCGCCTCCATCTGCTGTCCATCCATCATCGACTGCAGCCACATTATCTTTAGCATGTCCATTGCTGTAGCGACAGCTCTCAGCTGCTGGCGACTGCTCTTGACTGTCCTTGACTGCTATTCAGCCTGAAGTCCATCATCACCAAGGTCAGCCAGCTTGCATTTTCAGCATTACAAGCCCTGACACTCTCCAACACGCCTTCTCCAACTGTCACCCTGCTGTTTACAGCGCCTGTGCATAGTTTCCAACTTCCGATCGGTGGTACACTGCTAGATTTACCAATTTCCAAGCCTCCAAACTGCTGCATTTTGGTGACCACCCTGCTGCCATTCACTATTCAGCACTCCTACAACTCTGACTGGTGGTCACAGACTTGCGATCTATATCCGGTGGACATCACACTCCGACATTGCTCTGCCCTTGAGCACACTGTACACTCTTACATTCATTTACAACATTCATTCACTTCAAAGTTGTATTCTCTCTCTCCCTTCTTCTGTTTATGTTTAAGTTTCTATGTTTGAGTTTTGAGTTTTGCGTTTAGGGTTTGAGTCTACATTTGTCTCTTTGTGTTTCTGTCGTGGTTGTACACTTTGTGTGTCCTCAATGCAAACCCTAGCAATTTTCTTCACAGGAGATTAGAGAATCTCAATTGTACTCCATCCGTTTGCAATAAAAGCTAAAGAAATAACACCAAGTGCGCTAGTTTTGGGACCAACACACTGTCCATTATCCAAGATTAAAGTGGTAAAGTATGCATTTCAATTTATGTGAATTGTTTACTTGTTGTGAAGGGAGGTGAGCCCTAAAGTGGAAGGACATGAGCGGAAGCAAGAGCTATAGTGGAAGTAGCAAGAGTAAGAGAGAGAGACACACACAATGTGAGAACTCCAACAGTCATAATGTGTGACCCGTCTTTCCTTTATTCAAATGTCACTTAAAGAATAAAGAATAAAGTGGCAATGATGGGTGCACGCCACCTACAGTGTACCAGTGTGTGGATAACTAATACACAGTGAGGGTACTATCAGTATAACTAATACACATGCGGCTAGGCGCAAACGCCTTTACCCCCAATAACCTCCTACTTAAAGGCAAATGTGCCCCTAATGAGGAGAGAACAAGCAAAAAAAGATAAAGTACAAATGTACATAAGTACAATAGAATAAGGAAAGACCATCAAATCCAACACCCATCATCTTCCTAAGAAAGGCAATGCGCTCTGCTGAGAGACTTTTAGTGAATAGATCTGTAGGATTTTGGCCAGTTAAGATCTTGACAAGCTTAATGGACTTGTCCTCAACAACCTCTTGAATAAAGTGGTAATGCACCTCAATGTGCTTCATCTTCGCAAGGAAGACCAAATTCTTGGCTAATTGAATAGCACTCATAGAATCCAAATGCAGTGTAGAAACCTCATCAATAATGCTAGGGTCTACCACCAAACGACAGTCTAACCAAAGAACCAACACCCAATGGTGATTGGGATAGCTTGTCCGTTTTGTGAAGGTCTTGGGTCTGTGACTAACCATTCCTTTTATTATCCCCTAGGGGTACAGATTACTCAATAAGATGAACACTAATTGAAAACCCACACTTGATGCTAAATTAAATCAAAGATTAAAACCCTTCAACAAAGAAAACACATTGTGGTTCCATCCGCCTTTGTAGATCCTAGTAGGCCATTGGCCAACCAGAAAGCACCCTTTGTCCGATGCCTTAGTCTTTCCGGGATGATTACTTGGGCTTTGCTTCCTACAGATATTTGCTGCTAGTGCCAACTTCCAGACACTCCCAAACTATTGGCAACTACTGTTCAGCCCTTCTCCACTGCTGACAACTACTATCTTGACATATCCTACAGCTGGCAACCTATTTCTAGCCTATTTGCATGCAAGACAGACTGCATTTACTGCAGTCTACTGTCGCCATGCTACCACCTAGCACCTGCAGCCTGCATTTATTTACCTGTTCCAGCTGCCTGCCACATCAGCAGACAGGCTACGTTTTGCTGCTGCAACCTGTCGTACAACTGCCACATCATCAATCACTTCTGTGTTTACTGATTTTTTGCTCTGACTGCTCCGCCAGACACTGATTCCAACCTTTTTGAGCTGCATTCACTGCTCTCTCACATCTCTGGAGGCTGTCTACTACATTTCAGGATCCATCAAAGTACAACACACTCTTCAGCTCATACTATCTACCCCAATCCCTGAGACACGGTAGTTCAAGGTTCAATATTCACCATGCATAGTGTGTTTGCTGCATGAAGCATTGTATTTATTCATTATTCAAACTTTTTTGTCTTCTATGTTCGTTGTCTCTATCTTACCCTAACCCTAATTGTGTTTGTTTATCAGTCTATGCGTTTGTTGTACAATTCTGTTTGTATTCTGTAGTCCAGAATTTCTTTACAAAGGGTGGGAGGGAGAAGAAGAAAATGGCTTCTCTAATTTAATTTAACCTTTTATGAAAGGCTCCCCCCGTAATTTTTTCTCCCTTGTAAAACATAATCCAATTAAAACTCTTTGATTGAATATCAATAAGAATGTTTCACCAATTCTTCCAAGATATATAACCTTGTCTCCAACAATAAGAAGAAGATATGACAAAGGAATCAACTAAGCATCATAAAAAGTATTGACGAATTTTTGTGTTTTTCTTTTGATTTGCAAGATGGAAACCTAAAAGAAGTTTTAACTTGGGATTTTTTTATTGTTTCTTGAAATTCTTAAGAAATAGAGCTTTAATTCGGTAAATCAATGGAGAAAAAGAATTGGATTGAAGGGATTAGGGTCATATTGGACTATTTCAAAGATGAATGAACATATTCCTTTGCGGACACGGGACTTGAACCCGTGACCTCAAGGTTATGAGCCTTGGGAGCTACCAAGCTGCTCTACCATGGTGACAAAAAACCAATGGGGGGGCATTGGCAAAAGTTGTGGAGACAAGTGCCAATGCATATAAAGGACAAAACTTGGTCAGCAACATTGAATAGCTCCATGGAAATAACTTTTGGAGTCATGGGGAGTAGAAAATTAAATCAATTTAATACCTTGGACTAAGGTTTGTGGAAAGCTTCAACACTTTCAAATTCATAGTGGTTAGAGATTTAAAATTAAGGCTAGGCTATGGCCAAAACTTGGGCATGTCCAAGTACTTTTCAATTTATTGAATTATTAAGTGCTGGAAATTCAAATTTCGAGGCTGAATTTACATGGGCAAGTTCACCACATGGCATTTAGCGATGAATAGACCATGCAACGGCTAGGGAACAAAAGAAACAGCAATTGTGCACCTTGCAAGTTTCTAGACAGTAAACCCTAATTTGCTCCGAAGAAGGATAACAAAGGCAAGTATACCTTCAGGAAAGCAAGATGCACTGAAGATAATATCAAACCCTTCATTTAAAGCTCCCAAAGATGCTAATGAAACAAAACAATTGATACCTACTAGGCAAGGAATGTAAATGCAAGGCCATCACAGAAGTGCCAATCCAATGGATTTTGGACAGCCAAGCATGCATGCTATGATGGGGCAGTCACAATATTTTGGTGGAAGCACAATTTTTCATGCTATGGTTGGACAAGGACTAAGGCCCAATGTATTCAGGTATGGCTGGAAGTATGCAAAACCCTATGTATGATAGCATTGACTTGATGACTGGGGCACAAAGTAGCATATTTGATACTACATCTGCACCCCCAAATGCTTATGGGGCTCAAGGAATGAATGCTACTTTGTGCCATGCTTATGGGGCTCAAGACAACTTAACACCCAAAGGGGCAGCACAAGACTATGATGAGGGTGGAAAAGCATTGAACCAATAGGAGAAGATTATGAGTCAAGTAAATGAGCTGTTAGAAAAAGGGCTGATTCAGCCCAGCTCATCTCGTTTTTGTTCTCGAGTGCTTTTGGTGCAAAAAAAGGATGGTTCATGGCATATACGCATTGATCATCGTAGTCTGAACAAGATCACGATAAAGAATCACTTTTTGATTCCTCAGATCGATGATGTTATGGATAGATTGCAAGGGACAGCCATATTCAGCCCTACAGATTTGAAAAGTGGGTATCATCAAATACGCACTAGATCGGAAGATGTGCCTAAGACAGCTTCCAGCACATTTTTTGGATTGTATGGGTTTCTTGTTATGTCTTTTGGACTTACGAATGTTCTAGCCACTTCTAATCAGATGATGGATCGCATCTTCAAGCCACATAGAGGATTTGTGGGCACTTTCTTTGATGACATGATTGTCTATTCAAAGAACGAGGTAGAGCATCGAAGACACTTGGACATTGTGTTCAAATAACTGCGTGAGCATAGGCTGGTTATCAATGATAAGAAAAGTGAATTCTTCTTGCATGAAATCCACTTTTAGGGGCATATTGTATCAGCTGATGGTATTCACATGGACCCTGCAAAGGTTGAGGCAATACGATCATGGCCACCTTTGAGAAATATGCATGAGATCCACAGCTTCTAGGGTTTATGTTCTTACTACATGAAGTATGTATGCGAGTTTGCTGAAATTGTATCTCCATTGCATGCTTTGCAAGAGAAGGATGTACCATTTAGATGGACAATAGTGGAAATTTCAGCATTTGAAAAGTTGAAGGAAAATATGACTTCAGATCTTGTGCTTGTATTGCCCGATCCAAGGAAGTCATTTGTAGTTCAATGTGATACATATGGTAATAGCTTTGGGGTTGTTCTTATGCAAGTTGGCCAAGTTGTGGCTTATGAGAGCCGAATTCTCCACGGTGCAAAAAAGAATTTGCAAGTTTATGAGAGAGAGCTCTTGGCTGTAATTCAAGTACTGTCTGCGTGGAAACATTATTTATTGGCGGCTAATTTAACAAAGCAGACACACCATCAAACTTTGAGGTACTTTCTAACACAAACAAAGTTGTCAAAGAAGCATATGAGATGGGCAAATTTTCTCTCTATGTTTCACTTTCAGATTGTACATATTAATGATAAAAAGAATGTTGTGACTAATGTTGGGCAAATTTTCTCTCTATGTTTCACTTTCAAATTGTACATATTGATGATTAAAAGAATGTTGTGGCCAATGTACTATCACGTAAGCCACAAATTTCAGCCGTCAATATGGTTTATCACACTAAGTTGGATGCCATGAAAGAGCAATATGTTGCTGATTCGGACTTTGCTAATGTTTATGATTAGCTTTGCAATGGCCAAAGGCATAAACACTTTGTGCTAAGAAATGGATTTTTTATGATCTATGGACGGCTATGTATCACAAAGCAATTAAGGGCCAAAGTTATCACTGAAAGTCAAGCTCCTCTGTATACAGGACACAAAGGTATTGATGCCACAGTCAAGGCCGTGGAGCATTTCTTTTGTTGGCCAGCTTTAAGGCATGATGTAGAACAATTTATTAAGACATGCATCGTATGGCAAGGTAAAGCATGATAGGAAAAATATGCCGAGTTTGTTGTAGCCCTTGTCTATTCTAGATAGACCTTGGCAGAGCATTACAATGGACTTTATTTTTAAACTTCCTAAGACACCTACATGGAATGATGGAATATGGACTATCATTTAAAAGTTTAGCAAACAAGCCCATTTCATTTCGGTGAGGAAGAAAATAAATACTAATCAAATGGCACAATTGTTTTTGTAGCACATCTTTAAGTATCATGGTATGCCAGAGTCGATCGTTAGTGATCGAGACCCTCGGATGACCGGTTTATTCTGGAAGGAGTTATTTAAGAATATGGATACCACACTAAAATTCTCATCATCCTTCCATCCACAGACAGATGATCAGTCTAAGTAAGCAAATTCCACAACGTTAGATCTTTTGAGGTGCTATGTTTCAAACCACAAGACACAATGAGAGCAGTATTTGCCCTTGGATGAGTTTGCTTACAACAACATAGTGCATATTTCCACGGGCAAAGCTCCGTTTTAGGTGGTTGAGAGTAGCAAGAAGGTGTCAGAAGTTGTGCAGCAATGGAAGCGTAAACATAAGCTGTAATAAACTACTAAAACACAATACAAAAGAGAAGGGAAAGAAAGAATACAACACAGATGAGAACTCAGATGTATGCTTGGGAAATGGAATCCATATACCAAGACATGAGACAATACAGAAGCAATATGAGTCACCGGCTGTGGAGGCACTGGCACCTACTCCCTCTCCCCAAAAATTGTCAAGTGATGAATGAATAAGTGGAGAGGGAGCCAAACAATATATAGAATAAATAAATGCCTAAAATATGACTGGTCAGCCACCCTCTCTCTGTCAACAATGCCAGACCGCCAAAGTGTCCCCTCATGTGAGCTCCAGACGAAAGCCACCCTCTCTCTGTCAAGTAACTAGCCCATCATGAACCTGGATGTCAATCCTAGCTCCAGGATTTGTACCTGCCAGACTTCGGTCAATGCGTCAGGGATGTCCCTCTCTGGATCTTGTGCATCTGTATAGAAATATAGATGAGGCACGGCTGCCCCATCTCACCACCCTCTCACACTCCCTCTCTAACACTGGAGAGTCGTAAGGGATGACCACATCACCACCACTAGAAAGCAGCTGAGGAAGGGGCTACGAAGCCCTTCCCACGATCCGAAGAAGAGGATCCCTGCCGCACCTTGGATTTGTTAGCCTGCTCTTATTTAGTCTCAGTCTGTCATCTCCTGGTTGTGAGCTCCTGTCAGAGTCTGATAGGAGACAGAGGAGCTCTGTCAGTGTGTTTTCAGGCTGCCTTAGTCTGTATGCAGCCCTGGGCATTTTACAGCCCAGATCTGGGCTGTTTTTGGGGTGACTGCCCATTATTTTGGGCAGTCGGACCAGTTCTGGTCAGTCGGACCAGAACTGGCCAGTCGGACCAGATCTGGCCATAGTCGGCCAGATCTGGCCAGGTCGGCCAGTTTAGCTGGTCGGCCAGTTTGCTGGCTGGGGGCTATTTATAGCTGCCCCCCCAGTCAGTCCAGCATTCACTCATTCATGCTCTGCAGGTTCAGCACTCCTCCCTCCGTCTCCGTCTCCGGCATTGGTGCTGCCTCTGCTTCCAGTCTGTCCTGGTTCCCTCACTGACGCTCCGGGCTGCGTGCAGGGACTGTTCTGTCCATTCCAGTGTATTCAGCATTCATCTCAGTCAGTGCAGATTTTCTTCCTTCATTCTCTGCTTCCTCTCTCCTCTCCTCTGTGTTCGTGTTCTTCTTTCGCTGCGCACTCTCACATGGTATCATCGCCTGATTGAGAGCACGGAGGACGAGAAAAATACCTTACTGCTGCTGTCCACAGTTCCACAACAGCCAGGCGATTCCTTCAGGAGGCTGCCAACAGGTCTATTCCAGCCAGGCGACTGCATCAGAAGGCTGTACAGCCTGCGTTTGCTGTACACAGGGGCTGCCACGTCATCCAGTGACGCAGCAACCCTGCGTTTGCTGCCAGGCGACCTCCTCTGCTGCAGGGCGACCCTCCTACAGCTTGCGTTTTGCTGTTTTGCAGGTCGCTTCTACCCTAACTGCTCCTATCCTGCAGGCGACCTCTGTCTGGGCAAGTTCCCGGTGCTGGTGGTCTCGATTCTGGTGTTCGCCATCAGATCTATTTGCGTTTTGCAGATCCAGGTGGCTGTAGGCATACTCTGCCCGCATCTTGGTGGTTGGTGACCACACTGTTGGTCCTATTTCGTCAGCGGCACAACTTTCTTTGGTATTTTGCAGATTGGAAGATGTCTTACCAGTTTTCAGGCTTTGAAGACTCAGAGGATGAGCTTCTTTCTCATCATTCCTCTGAGCGGAGGCGGGACTATCGTGAAGTTCGACAACGGGATGACCCTCCTCGCACTCGTCCTTCTTCAGTCCATGCATCTCAGAGGGTTCCATCTACTGCGAAGGTTTCTTCAGTGAAGACTGCATCAACTGTGCGGATGCCTTCCTTGATTCCCTCTATTCAGGTGCCGATTCTCCCTTCCTTTCCGAAGGAAGACAAGTTGGATGGTTCCAACTATTCCCTATGGTCATGCAAGGTGGCTTGCATTCTTGATACCTTTGATCTATGGGATCTTGTTTCTTCGCCCATCGACCGACCCCCCGTGGATTCGTCCGATGGCACCTCAATGGACCGTGCAGCCTTATGGGATAGGCTCAACTCACGAGCCCGTTCCTTTCTTTTTATGAGTCTCCATGATTCAGTTCTTGTACATGTTCACAAGTTAAAGACCGCGGCGGAAGTATGGACAAAGCTTGCGTCTTTGTATCAGCACAAGACATTTGCCCACAAGATTTCCCTGGAGAAGAAGTTGCGGATGCTCAGTCTTGATGGTTCTTCTTCCATGAAGGAGCACATCACGAAGATGGAGGATATGCGAGGCGAGCTAGCCTCTCTTGGTCGTCTGATATCGTCTGAGGATATGGCGATGATTCTGTTGACTCAGCTGCCATCACCCCGATATGATGTCTTCTACACCAGCCTCATCACTACGAGAACCCGTGAGACTCTCCTATGGGAGGAGCTTTCCCCGCTTGTCTTGGAGCATGACGAGCGACTCAAAGAGGTGGGAGCCAGTGGCTCCACCAAGGCATTTACGGCTGCCACAGGTGGTGGCAAGAAGAAGAAACAAAAGAAGGAGAAGTCCAAGGACAAGAAGGAGGAAGATAAGAAGGATGCGAAGGAGAAGAAGCCCAAGTGTCCCCATTGTGGGAAGGGCACTCATCCCGAGGAGAAGTGTTGGCAGAAGTATCCCCATTTGAAGCCTAAGGAGAAGGACTCGAAGGCGGCCCCAGCCACAACAGAATCTGCGTTTGTGCATCTCTTTGTTGAGGAAGACACTGCCCTAGCTTCTACCACTCAGGAGAAGCCTTGGCTCGTCGACAGTGGAGCATCTTCACATATGACCTTCTGTCAGGATTGGCTTCAGGATCTTCGTTCCAGAGGGGGTACAGTCACCATTGGTGACAATTCTACAGTTCCTGTTCATGGAGTGGGGACTTTACCTATGTTTTCTGACAGGCGGTCTTCCTCCGCCAAAGTTCTCTATGTGCCTGATTTGGGTTTTAACCTATTATCTGTGCATGGTCTTACTCAGTTAGGTACCCGAGTCATTTTTACTCAGGATGCAGTCACAGTGGAGGATGCTTCTACAGGTGATGCCCTTTGGACAGGTACACAAGAGGGTGGGCTTTATACGCTCACAGCCTTGGCTGCGCGGACCTCCCATGAGCTTGGGCTGCTCTGGCATGCTCGGTATGGTCATTTGAACCTTGATTCTCTTCGCCGGGCTTCTAGGAGGAAGATGGTGGAGGGACTTCCTGATTTCCCTCCTCTTCACACTTTGTGCCCTAGCTGCTTGAGGGGCAAGCAGCACAAGCAGCCTCACCCGCAGGTTGCTTCTAGGAGGGCTACTTCACCGCTTGAGTTGGTTCATACCGACCTTTGCGGACCTATGGGCACGGCCTCCCTTGGGAAGGCCAAGTATTTGATGCTGATTGTGGACGACTTTAGTCGTTATGTTTGGCCTTATTTCTTGGAGTACAAAAGCGAGGCGTACTCCCGTTTCTGTGAGTGGCAGGTGTTTGTGGAGACCCAAACAACTTCCAAAGTCCGTGGTGTTCGAGCTGATCATGGTGGAGAGTTCACTTCTCACCTTTTCTCTCAGTTTTGCAGGGATCATGGTATTCGGGTGGAGTATTCCCATCCGAACACACCATCAGAGAATGGTGTGGTGGAGCCTGCGAATCGGACCATGATTGAGATGGCCCGATCTATGTTGGAGCATAGGAGACTTCCTCATTTCCTTTGGGGTGAGGCGGTGGCTACAGCGGTGCATATACGCAACCGCTCTCCGACTTCGGCGTTACAGGACATGACTCCATATGAGGCTTTCTTCGGAAAGAAGCCTTCCGTGTCCCATTTTCGCATCTTTGGGTGCGATGCTTTTGTCCATGTGGACAAGAAGAAGAGGAAGACGAAGTTCGACTCTAAGTCGAGAAAGCTTATCTTCGTTGGTTATAGTACGACCACGAAGGGATATCGGCTCTACGACCCGACGACGCGGCAGGTTGAGGTGAGCAGGGATGTGATCTTTGATGAGGCTTCGGCCTCTGAGGATCCGATTGATGGTTCTATTTCCGATGTTTCTTCATCATCGACGGACCCCCCCCACCTTCTCTCCCTTCACTTCCTTCCAGGATCACCCTTAGCACCCCCCCTATTCCTCCTCCTCCTTCGGCTTCCCTTTCCCCTTTGGTGGATGTGCCTTCGTCTTCTACGAGCTCTTCTACCGCCTCTTCGGGATCTTTACGGGATATACAGCCTTCTTCAGATGCGGAGGATTTACCTTCACTTGGTGAGGGGGAGTCCCTCTCCGATTTGGGTGCTTTACAGGTTCCGGAGACCCCCCGGTCTCCCTCGCAGAAGGAGTCTCTCAGGATTCCTTTATGGTATCGCCGGCTCATGCAGGATTCAGGTGTTACACACTTTCCTGCTTCTTCTACAGGTCCTCGACGATCAGCCCGTTTACAGGCCCAGCGGGACAGTTCACTATGTGTGAACTATGCTCTTATGTCACAGATTCTTCAGGATTCCGAGCCTTCCACTGTGGAGGAGGCTCTTGCACAGGATATTTGGAGACAGGCTATGCAGGCCGAGCTCGACTCCATCGAGCGAAACCATACGTGGGAGCTTGTACCGCGTCCCGCGAAACGGAAGGTGATTGGTGTGAAATGGGTCTTTAAGACCAAATATCTTGCAGATGGCTCCTTGGACAAGCATAAAGCTAGGCTTGTTGCCAAGGGTTTTGCCCAGCGTGCAGGGTTGGATTACTTTGAGACATTTGCTCCTACAGCTAGGATGTCCACCATCCGAGTGCTTTTGGCTCTTGCTGCTCATCACCGTTGGCCTGTCTATCAGATGGACGTCAAGTCTGCTTTTCTGAATGGCGTTCTTGAGGAAGAGATTTATGTTTCACAGCCTCCTGGTTTTCTTGTGCAGGGGAAGGAGGATCATGTCTACAGGCTGCGGAAGGCTCTTTATGGCCTAAAGCAGACTCCTCGTGCTTGGTACCAGCGGATTGACCGCTTCTTTCTACAGAGTGGCTTTGCGCGCTCCGCTTATGATCCCAACCTCTACTTACGGGTTGTGGATTCTCTTTCGGTGTTTCTCATCTTGTATATGGATGATCTTATTATTACAGGGAGCGACACTCAGCAGGTGGAGCATACACGGTCCATTCTACAGCAGGAGTTTGACCTGACGGATCTAGGGATCCTTCACTTCTTTCTAGGTCTGGAGATCTATCAGATGGCACAGGGCATTTTTATCTCGCAGCACAGGTACATCTCCGAGCTTCTTTCGGAGTTTGACATGGCTGAGTGTCGGCCTATCTCATGCCCTATGGACCCTGAGTCCAAGCTTTTGACAGCTGGAGTTCCTCTTACCGATCCCACCCGTTACAGGTGCCTTGTCGGCTCTCTTATCTGGCTGCTTCACACTCGGCCGGATATCTCCTTTGTGGTGGCTTTATTATCTTCCTTTATGCAGACTCCTACCCAGGATCACTGGCAGGCGGCCTTGCGGGTTCTTCGCTATTTGCAGGGGACTCGATCCTTTGGGATCATGTATGGAGATGGGCTTACCCTTTCTGGATGGAGTGATTCTGATTGGGCAGGTGATGTGGATTCGCGACGATCCACTACAGGTTATGCTTTCACCCTTGGATCTGGTGCTGTCTCTTGGAGCAGCAAGAAGCAGCCTACTGTGGCACTTTCTTCTACAGAGGCTGAGTATCGGGCCCTATGTTCGACCGCTATGGAGGCAGTTTGGCTCCGTCGCTTACTCGCGGAGATTGGCTTTTCCCAGACCGGACCTACGGAGCTGCGCGTGGATAACCAGAGTGCTCTTGCTCTGGCCAAGAACCCGGTGTTTCATGCTCGTACGAAGCACATTGAGGTTCAGTATCACTATGTTCGAGAGCGGATCGTGGATTCGGAGCTGGTGGTGGTCTATTGTCCTACGGCGGCCAATGCAGCTGATCTCTTTACGAAGCCTTTGCCTCAGGCTTCTTTGCTTCATCACATGCGGTTCTTGGGTCTTCAGACTCTCCCAGGAGTTGAGAGGGGGTGTTAGCCTGCTCTTATTTAGTCTCAGTCTGTCATCTCCTGGTTGTGAGCTCCTGTCAGAGTCTGACAGGAGACAGAGGAGCTCTGTCAGTGTGTTTTCAGGCTGCCTTAGTCTGTATGCAGCCCTGGGCATTTTACAGCCCAGATCTGGGCTGTTTTTGGGGTGACTGCCCATAGTCGGCCAGATCTGGCCAGGTCGGCCAGTTTGCTGGCTGGGGGCTATTTATAGCTGCCCCCCCAGTCAGTCCAGCATTCACTCATTCATGCTCTGCAGGTTCAGCACTCCTCCCTCCGTCTCCGTCTCCGGCATTGGTGCTGCCTCTGCTTCCAGTCTGTCCTGGTTCCCTCACTGACGCTCCGGGCTGCGTGCAGGGACAGTTCTGTCCATTCCAGTGTATTCAGCATTCATCTCAGTCAGTGCAGATTTTCTTCCTTCATTCTCTGCTTCCTCTCTCCTCTCCTCTGTGTTCGTGTTCTTCTTTCGCTGCGCACTCTCACAGGATTTCGCCTTGGCTGGAGGATCAGAAACGGAATCTGAGGCAGATAAGGACTCATCGGAGGAGTCCGCATCCCGCTTTGTCTTTTGCTCCTTTTTCTTCCTGGTAGCCGCTAACTCGTTGTGGTCCTTCCTTAATTATTGTGGTCCTTCTTGGTAGCCGCTAACTTCTTTGTCTTCAAACCCAGCTCTAAAGTTGCAAAAGCCTCACTGGAATCTCCATGTAGTGTATCATCAATGGATGTGCACGGAGGAGCCATCTGGAGAGAATGTAGAACAGAAGTAGAGAAAATAAGGTATTTGGAGAGGAAACACAGCCAAACCACGAGCACAGATTGCAAAAAGCAAGAGTTCACATATAGAATAACCCAAAATCTGATCAAAAGAAGCCAAAATCTGCTACACAAAGTCAAAAAATCAATTCAAAACTGCCAAAAACAGTAAAAACGGCCTATTTTGCCCGTCGCCCAGCCCAAAATAGTGCTGAAAACAGCAAAACGCAGGCTGCACACTGCATAAACAGGTATAGGGTACTATCGCCAACAGCCTGATGATGAAAACACACGCAACAGGAGGTGTTGGACAGCAGGCGATGGCAAATCTGCAGAAAATGCAGGTCAAACAAGTCGCCTGTATGGAGCAACAGCCACTTGATCAGCAAGGGTGAAAACAGTCCTGAAATCATCAAGAAAACACAGTAGAAGCACAAATCCTGAGCTCTGATACCATGTTAGAAGTGGTGCAGCAATGGAAGCGTAAACATAAGCTATAATAAACTGCTGAAACAGAAGACAAAAGAGAGAGGGAAAGAAAGAACACAATACAGATGAGAACTCAGATGTATGCTCGGGAAATGGAATCCATATACCAAGACATGAGACAGTACAGAAGCAATGTGAGTCACCGGTTGTGGAGGCACTCGCACCTGCTCCCTCTCCCCAAAAACTCTCAAGTGATGAATGAATAACTGGAGGAGGGAGCCAAACAATATATAGGACAAATAAATGCCCAAAATATGACTAGTCAGCCAACATTAAATACTGGCCAACTGGCTACAAATAATGCCTAAACCATAATAAGCAAAGGCAAATAAAATGCCTAAAATGTCTCTGTGCCCAGCCTGCTGTACCACAAATACAGACTCAACCATGACCTGACTAATCTGCTAACAAAAGGTACGACCTATTCTGAAAACTAAGGATAAGATCTTTGAGGCTGATTGTTATGTGGAAAACTTGGATGTAGCCTATGCAAAGATAAAGTATGCACTTCAAAGATCGCAAAAAAACCAAAAGAGGGTAGCTGATCGCCACAGACGTGCTTTGCAATTTGCAAAGGGTGATTATGTATTGCTGCGGTTTGAAAAGGCAAGGTTGAAAAAGATGAAAGGAAGAGAAAGATTATATCCAAAGTTGAGTATGAGATACTACGGGGCTTTCCTGATGTTGGAGAAGATCAACGATGTGGCATATTGGCTGAAATTACCTCCACATTAGCAGATATACAATGCCTTTCATGTCAGCTTGTTGAGGCCTTTTCATGGTGATGTGCCAAAGGATATGTATGCTGAAATTCAACCCAAGGTTAAGAAGTCGGATGAGATTTTGATACCCGACCAGATTTTGGCACATAAGGAAAGAAAGGTCAAAGGTAAAGTTTCTAGGAGATACTTGGTGAAATTTCAGAAATATTCATCGATGGATGCCAAATGGACGAAGAGGATGACTTAGCAGACCATCCTCAATTGTTGCAGCTTTACCAAGATGCCTTTCAATTAGAGCCAACTTTAGTTCAAGCTCCCCGTTAGATTCAGCAGAGCAAGGGTTTGAAGTATTGCCTGATGCTCAAGGGGGAGGTAGCACGTTCACTCCTCCAGTTATGGACAGCTCTCGTATGTAGTGGATCTGGATATATTCAGCATGCATCCAAGGTACTATGCTGACAGTATGTTTGCCATGAGGTCATTACTTAATGTACTAGTCATTGTGAGATGTATGCAAATGAGTATGAGTTTCACTTGGTCACTGGAACTATACTTTCGCATCAGCTTATGATAAATTTGGCATGAATTTTACCTCAATTTTGAGGCAAAATTGATGATCAATTTCATCTCAATTTTTTATCAACTTGGTCACTTTTGGGATCAGTTTTGCATCAATTTTTGCATTGATTGCTGATCAGTTTTGCAATGAGTTTGTGATCAGTTTGGGGTCACATTTGTAGCAGTTTGTAATCAGTTCTCAAATCAGCAAGTGATCAATTTATGATCAATTTATGCTCAATTTTCAATGGTTTACATTTGGTTCCATGGACAACAACATATGTTATGATGGCATTGATGATTTAGCCATGGTTTATGCTTGGTTCTGCTATGCTATGATTTGGTTTTGCCCGATGAGTTGAGCTCATGAGAAATAGACATGTCGCATGATAAGCTGGCAATGTTTTTGAGATTCTTTGTGAGTCCTATGTTATGTTATGATTGGCTAGTAATTTTCAACATGTGTTGGGCATATGGAATGGTTGAGCAACAATGCACAATGTTGTGCTAACTATGATTCCTTGTGGAAATTCCAATTCACTATTTTGCTTTCGATGCATCTGGTAATGCAATCAAGGACAATTGCAAGGATTTTAAGGGGGAGGGCTGTCACTGTATCTTTGAAACCTCACTTACCATGTGGATTAATTTCTTATCACATGGTTAAAGTAAATGTCACACATGTGAGGTATAACTACGGTTAGAGTAATTTACAATCCCATGACCCGAGAAAATCATGGCATGTCAAAGGCAAAAATTGCTATAAGTTATGCCGCACAGGTACTTGGTGGTATGTGGTGCCAGTTGTTGACCTAGGTCATTCATTTGGCTATTAGTGTCAGTTTTTTTGTCACACTAGAGAAGTGGTATTTAATGGTATCTAACATCAATCTAATGGTCAAAGATGGTGCAGAGACACTCAGGAATGGAAATTGCCTAGCCAATCTACTTATTGGCTTACCATATTATTTTTCTAGACACCGAAATAATTATTAGACTAATTTTTAATATTTAACGACTGAAAATTAATATTTAATTATAGATCATGCTGGAAAAACCATTTGGGAAGGTTGTCATTTATCAAAAATATCCACGCAAGACTGAAAAACGTCTTTAGATGCTAGAGAGAGATATTTTTAGTGCATTCAACCTGCAACAGAGAGCAAGGAGATGTTGGTCTGATTTGCAGTCATTGGAGGACCTTCCAAGGCAGCCAGGGATAGGAGAAGACTAATCAACAGCAAGTGACAGCACTACAGGCTGTTGAGACACGGCACCAGCAGTAAATGACTAATTTTCTATAAGTTTTCACAAAGAAAGTTTGAATTTTCTCTCTCCTCAGCATTCTCTCTCATCTCCCAACCTTTCTACAGCCTTGCTCCAAAGATTACAGCATTGAGATCACCAAAACCTGAGAAATTTCAGATTTCTCTACTGTAAACTCTAATCTGCAGAGTAGAAATTGGAACTAAGCAATAGCCTCGAGAAGCGTGCCAAAAATTGGAAGCTCTAAGACTTAGATTCAATAGGGCTGAAGTTGTTTTTACTCAAATTCAAGTGGAGGGACCAGCAAATCAATGAATTTGGGGCATTTTCCATCTCCATCAAAGCAGGTGAAGGCCAATTGACTACCCGAATCAAGGGGCAAATCAGATTGAAGACTTGCTGGTCATTTTGGACAGCAAGGGGAGTTGGAATACCGAAAGGGATTGGGAGAATCCCATTGTACATCAACTTCTTCTTCAATTAAGTTAAAGAAATACCGAAAGGGGTGCCCGTTTTGGGGACAACAAGGTGTCCATCGTCCAAGATTGTAAGTTATTTTGCATTTCTCAGTTTTGTAATAAATGTTATTGCTGTAATTAAGTTGTAATCAAGGAATTACCACCCATCCACAAAAGGAAAGCTGGTTTCATCATGTGTAGAAGATGAAGCTGTAGATAACACTGTCTAGGGCAGGCAACTACTGTTGGAGCTCAGTTGATGCAGGCAACAACTGCTAGGCATTGTTTATGGGCAGCAAACACAAAAATGTCTATATCCTACTACTTCTCTCTCCTCCATGCTTGATGCATGGCCATTCTAGTGAAAAAAATGCTTGTTTAAAGCCTCAATTTTGGACCTAAAGTGTTGTTGTTGGAATATTCCGTCTTGTAAACTCATTACAACAACTAAAGATAGCCCCAAAGTTATCCTCCACTTCTTCATCATAAAGTCTCTCAATTTTCCCCTCCTCTCATTGCTGTTTACAAGACAGTACACCTATAAATTCATAATAGCACCTCTTATGAAACTCTTCTTCCATCTCAAGATCAAGAAGGAAGCCATGGCAATGTACTACTAAAGAACCATGTAGAAAGGCTGAGAAATCTCAATTTGTAAAGAAATCTTTTGTTTGTAGCGTGGTAAGTATATGCATGTAAGGCATGTGTGCATGTGTCCATCCTTTGCATGATATTGTGAGAATGAGAAATATTGTTTGCTCTATGGTTGATTGTGGCTAAGCTCATCCCTAAGGGCCTTAGGTTGAATAGCGGTTACCCATTTTCAATCCTCAACTTGTCTTCATTTCTTTTATGCGTCCATGGCTGTAATTTTATGAATAATTGTCATAATTTATCTTCAAGTGTTCACTCTTTCCACTTTCTTGAAGTGTCAAGTTTCGAAAATACACTTATATTATCATTGTTGAGCGTACTATGTTGTTCAAGGCATTTACAATAGCATAATGTTTGAGCATGACGCCTTGCATTCCTCACACGTTGGCAATCTATCTATTTGAAAATAGGGCACTTTGGATGGGGGGGAAAACTTGTGAAAACAAGCACACATTCAAGGTGAAAACTCATCACACTATGTAGGACACTTCCCTTTTACCTAGTCACAGATTAGTCGATTTGGATCCACCATATTCACAGCACATCATTATGGCAATCTACTATAGCAGATTACTTTGGATTATGCAACATACCACTGTAGCATTATCTTATCATTACTTCTTCTACTCTCGTTCACCCCATCCTTGCCTTGCAATTATTACTTTTATGGAGAATTTAAAAATCTTAAGCCTTAATATTCAAGTATAGATATCAAAAAAAGAACCAAAAGGAAAGTGTAAGACTAATAAAATTGGGCTACTTGAAAGAAGATATCCATCAACTCTAGAATCACGGTATGGCCTTTTGGTAACCCATCAAGGCATCCTTGGTCCAAAGCCTTGGTTGCTTTGGGGTGAGGCATTTTACATATAAAAAAGAGGTGGGACCATTACTTGGTGATGTGCACATGGAAGAAATAGACAAACACAAGTTGTCTGATATTGGGCGATAGGTACAGGCTGATGATGACAATGCGGATGAGGAGGTGACTACTAGAGGAGGAAAAATGACTGCAAACGCAAGGTATAAACACCAAACGCAGGCAGGAAGATGATAGTGACAAAATGCAAATGATGGAAACTATATGTGGATGTCTTGACATCAATAAATGCAAGCACTCTAGTGATGGCGACGGCTCCACGAGGTAGCCGACAAGTAGAAGAGGCTGGAATCAGGAAGCGAATGGATGTATACTATGATGGGAAGCTCTAACCGCGATGTCCTCTACAAACAAGGTGTGGACAGTAGAGAGAACTCAAGCTTGCAAAAATGAGATTAAGAGAGAGGGATGGCCTACATGTCTATTTATAGAAAGTTTGGGGATACCCAAATTAGGGTTTGGCATGTGGGACACATTTACTCTCTAGAATTGCATTTCTTTTTAAAATAATAAGGTTTCTTTATTAATTAAGCATGTTTTGGGGTTGTTTAAGTCAAGCTAATGCATTTTTAGCTCGACATCTAGGGGCTAAAGAAGACTCAAGAACACTTGAGAGATGAATTGGCCTAGCCAATTGAATTGTTGGTTGGTCAAACTAATTTTTTGGGCACTAAAATAAATATTAAATTCATTTTCAGAATTTTAAAGCTGACAATTAATTTAATAATGCAAATAATGTTGGAAAATTGGATCAAAAGGCTGCCACTTGGCAAAACTTGCCCATGCAAGTGGAAAAGACATTTTTCAAGCTCTGAGAGAGAAAGAGGGTCATTCCAGCTTGGTGCAAGCTGAGAGAGACAAAGAGAAGGTTCCCATAGTTGCTACAACAATTGACAGGCCATTTCTAACCAACAAGAGACCTCCGAGAGCTGGTGACATGCCTTGAAGAGACTACAACAGTAGGTGACAACTATTTGAGGGTTGTTTCAGTCAAACAAACATATATTCGGTGTGTTCCATCAATAGACAGCTTTCATCACTGTCTAGATAGAGCAGCACCTAATTTCATCCATCTTCTTGCAATGGCAGTCTGAATTTTCTCTTTATTCAGAAATCTCTCTCATTCCCCAGCCATTTCCCAGTCTTGCTCCAAAGATCTCAGCATTTTGTATTTTTCTCTGTTGTAAACCCTAATTTACAGCAAAAATTAGGATTTGACAACAACCTCGGAAAGCATACCAAGAGATTGAAACCTCAAGACTTGAATTTTCACGGCTGAGAATTAATTCTCAGCAACATTCAAATGAGGGACCAGCCAACTTTTGACTTTGGAGTATCACAAGGACATAAAATTTTATTGCTTTGCTTAGCATTTGATTAAAAGTTAATCAAATGTGCTAATGTGACTTGCATATGTGAGGTGCAAGTTAATTATTTCACAATGTGGGACCCAAGACCCCAAGATATCAATTGGTGCCAAAGGCAAAAGTTGCAATAAGTTATGCCTAACAGATACTAGGACAGGTATAGGTAGTATCCACTGTCAGATTTGGGCCTAGACTAATTTATTGGCCACTAATGTCAATAGTAACATTAGAGACTAGACATTAATTAATTAATTAATGCCAATCTAAGGATCAATAACTACTCAAGGACACTTGGAGACAAATTATCCTAGCCAATTAATTATGAGCTAGCGGAATCAATTTTCCAGGCACTAGAATAATTATTAAATTAATTTTCAAAATTAATATTACTAAAGTTAATTTAATAAGCTAGATAATGCTAGAAAATGGGATTCGAAGGCTACCACTTGGCAAAACTTGCCCATGCAAGTGGGAAAGACATTTCTGAAACTAGGAAAGAGAGAGACAGAGAGAGAGAGAGAGAGAGAGGGCCATTCCAACCTTGTGCAAGCTGAGAGAGAGAAAGAGAAGACTGCCATAACTGCTACAACAATTGACAGGCCATTTCCAGCCAGCAAGAGACTCTCCAGGAGCTAGTGACATGCCCTAAAGAGACTACAACAAGAGATGACAACAATTTGAGGGTTACTTCAAACAAACAACCTCATAATCGATGTGTTTCATCAATGGAGACAGCTTTCATGGCTATCTAGACAGGGTAGTAGCGGATTTCTTCCATTTTCTTGCGATGTAAGTCTGAACTTTCTCTCTCTTCAACATTCTCTCTCATTCTCCAACCATTTCTCAACTTCCCTCAATATTGTTCACCAGTTTGAGTCATCAGAGGAAGAGATTTCAATCAATCTCTGCTGTAAACCCTAATTTACAGCAGAAATTAGACTTGGCAGCCACCTCATGATGCATGCTCAAAATCGAGGGCCTAGGACTTGAATTAATTTCCCGCAACTAAAATTAAAGAATTGTAGGGAGATTCAAAAGGCCAACATATTACATTTGGGACTTAATTTGTCTTTCAAGGAGCAAGGTAAAGGCCAATTCCCCACACAAACTAAGGGGCAAATTGATTTAAAGGCTTGGTGATCATCAATAACAAGAAGTAGCACTTTAATTAGCAGAGATCTGAGAATCTCAGTTGCACTCCATCCATTTGCAATAAAAGCTAAAGAAATACTGCAAGGGGCACAATTTTGGGACCAATAAGCTATCCATTGTCCAAGATTAAACTGATAAAGTGTGTATTTCAATTTATGTGAATTATTTACTTTTTATAATTAATTACTTTCTGTAATTAGTGTTAAATCAAGTTAGTGCCACCCTATCCAAGAAGGAAGGTTGGTTTCATGGGGCAATTTTCATTTTCCAAGGAGTCAGTGAAGGCCAATTACACGAGCAAATCTAGGGGCAAATCAATTTGAAGACTTGCTAGTCATTGTTAACAGCAAAGGAGCTTTTGGATTGCGAAGGGGATTGAATGAATCCCATTGTATTAGAATTCAACTATGACTAAAGATAAAGAAATACCGAAGGGCTGCCAGTTTTGGGGCCAACAAGATATCCAATGTCCAAGATTGATTGGTATATTGTTGGGTTTATCATGGTAGGTTTATCATGGTAGGGGCCATGCCATTCTAGTTGCTTACGATTTTCCTTTAAACCCCTAGGCTCAATCACAACAACGAGTACCGAACTGTCGTTCCCACAGCTATGTTTGTGTTTCAGCATTTCATTTATAATTGCTTATTGTAGTTGAGTTATAATTAGGTTATTACCACCCCTCCACAGAAGGAAGACTGGTTTCAACTTCAGTGGAGGATCATCACACAATTGTTATCCTATTAGTCACCTACTGCCACAACCAATTTGCTGCCTTTCCCAACTGCATTTTGCAGTCAGCCTGCTCAGTCCAATCCATCTATAAGTCATCTTCAGTTGACAACACCTTCCTCAGCTTGGTGACCTCTATGTTTGCCATACCATTCTTCCACATCCACCATCCACTTCATTGCATAGGTCACAACTCCATCATTCCCTCCCAAAAAGTCCCAGTCCACCCAATCCCAAGAAGAGGGTTCTTATTTACCCTATTTGTCACATATCCTAGAAGGACCTCTAATATCAATAACACGCCCACACTTGGAACAACAGGCATAACCCTAACATGACAACAAACAAACACAAAGCTTAAAACTTAAAGTGTAGCACCTAACTCACTGCCCCAACATAGACCCATTTGAGGTCACCCCCAACCACAAGGCGAGCAGCAAAATGAGTGGGCCTTACCTTCCAAGCCTTAAGAAATAGCATCCCATACCACTGACACACACTCCTCAAATGTGTATGTCTAGCGATTCCAAGGCTAGAGTCCAAGAGTGAGGACTCCTTTCCCACAACTAACTCCTAGGATCCTTTTTTAAGTGCCTCGTTAAGCTCCTCAATTTAGCCGCCTCAAACTTGTGCACTGCCCTCTCACATTAGCTGCACAAGTAGATGCTTGACTTCTAACTATAGTAGATGCCTAAACCTTGTTAGGCAAGTCTAAACCCAAGGTATAGGAATGAAATACCAAAGCACCACCCTCTCATGCCTTGATAGTTAGGCAATGACCAAATATTGCACCTCTTGATTTGTTCTCTCACATCAATAAGCCAGCATATTATGGCACTTCAATGGCTTCTATTTTATGCGAAGGCAGGATTCCCTCCTACACTTCTGTGCATAACAAGACTTGAAAATCTCCAATTGGTTGTGCTTGAAAATGCCACTACCTACTATTGAGCTAAAATATGCATTACTTGCTGATTAGCCTCTTAAACAGCCCCAAAACACACTAAAAATGCTCTTTTAGAGTAAAACCCTACAACGGGGAGCGGTTCGAGAGAGTTCAGTAGAAACCCTAAAACAGGAAGGCGGTTCGAGAGAGTTTAGTGGAAACCCTAATTTTTGGGGCACCCTTCCACATCTATAAATAGACAGGCTGCCACCATTCAGCGATTATCCTTGTTTGCAGGTTAGACCAGCCCACACACCCTCTGCTGCTGTTGGCGCCCAGTTTCCAACCTGTAGCCCGCCTCCATCTATTGTCCAGCCATCATTGACTGCAGCCACATTATCTTCAGCCTATCCATTGCTGTAGGCAACAGCTCTCAGCTACTGGCGACTGCTCCAAATTGTCCTAGACTGCTATTCAGCCTGCTATCCATCATCTCTAGGGTCAGTCAGCATTGCAAGCCTTGACACTCTCAGACACTGTTTCAGCCTACTGTTTACAGCAGACTGTGCACAGTTTTCAGCCTCCAATCGGTGGTACACTACTGCGTTTACCAGTTTCCAGCCTCCACACTGCTACGTTTTGGTGACCAGCCTGCTGCCATTCACTATTCAGCACTCCTACACTCCGACTGGTGGTCACAAACTTGGGATCCGTCTTCGGTGGACGTCACACTCCGACATTGCTCTGCCCTTGAGCATACTGTACACTCTTACATTCATTTACAGCATTCATTCACTTCAGAGTTGTGTTCTCTCTCTCCCTTCTTCTGTTTGTGTTTGAGTTTCGAGTTTTGCGTTTAGGGTTTGAGTTTTGCCCTATGTGTTTGTGTCTGTCTCTTTGTGTTTCTGTCGTGGTCGTACACTCTGTGTCCTCAGTGCAAACCCTAGCAATTTCCTTCACATGGTATCAGAGCCAATGCTCTTGTAAAGAGTGCTTGCGGATATTATGGAGAGCTAGTCTTTGTGCGAGACACACAATACGACTCCTAACCGAATCACAATGTCCCAAACACCTTCTTCTCCAGTTCCTATGATGTCTTATCAGGCTTCTCCCTCATTGGAGGCCCTAAGACGGCATTATGGACTCGGTGAGGGGAACAACACTCCACCTTCACCAGATTTCACTAACATGACAGAGGAGGACTTTGAGGAGTACTATCGCAACAAGTATGGTGATGTTTACACCCCTTCTACCAGTTTTGCTACCACATCCGGACCCGTTGGTGAGGCTAGCCACCTCTCCGCCGATCCTGGAGGACATATGGCATTCGGAACGTCTAGCGATCCATCTTCATCATCTCAGCCAGGTCCAATGTCAGGTTTATACAATTCTTTTGTGTTGCATGAATCAAAACCCTCGCCTGTTTCTTCTTTTGAGGTACAGGATCCGGATGGCTTTGCGCATGTGAATTTCAATAGAGAGGGCTCATGAAGCAGACGAAATTCAAGTACATCTACAGCTTCTGTTTCATTTGAGCATATCACACGCACTTCTCACTTCCCTCCCATCCCACCCTCTTCTCTATCACACCTCTCATCATCTTTCCAAAACCTTGGATTACACTCCACATCTGCATCACACACCCTAGGGGTTGGATCTTCCATCTCGGCTCCTAGCACCTTTTCCTTCTCCACCCCATTCTCTACCTCTTTGCACCATGGTACTTCGTTAGGGGAATGCCACCCTTTAACATAGTGCCTCCCACCTTTTAGCACATGAGCACGCCCATAACTCCTGGGACGACTGTAATGGGCATCCCCCTCACTATCCCCAACTTCACATCTCCCATGACCACTCAAACACAAGAGTTTCCATCCTCAGCTTATGGTACGTCTTCACACTCTCCTTGGGTTCCACCTACGTAGGGATTCCCATCTTCTGCTCACCATGTTCCCGTCCCACCTCCTTGGGTTCCTCATGTGGCTGCCATGCCCATGCCTAGTCAACCCATCCCTACCTATGGATCCACCTTGCACACTACACGCATGCCTAGTGGGCACACGCGCTCTTTGGGGCCCATTCCCAAGTGTACTCCACTCCCCCATCCTACCCACACTACACTTTTTCACACTATCCATCTCCAATCACTACCACTCCTGTTGCCACGGACACTTGGTCTAATTTCATGCAACAAGTGCTTGAGTCTCAGGGTCTTTGGGACCTCGTCATTGGTCTAGAGCCTATGTCGGACCCTCGACTAGCTCACCTTGATTACATCCATCAATGGAGAGCCCACAATGCCATAGCCAATGTTGAGCTTGTGAGAGTGCGCAACGGAAGAAGAAACACGAGCACAGAGGGAGAGAGAGAGAAAGCAGAAGATGAAGGAAGAAAATCTGCACTGACTGAAATGAATGCTGAATACACTGAAATGGATTGATCAGTCCCTGCACGCAGCCCGAAGCGTTAGTGAGGGCACCAGATCAGGCTGATGATGACGGCAGCACCAAAGACGGAGGAAGATGACGGAGTCGAAGTGTGCACTTGCCAAAGAAGGAGGGAAGATGATAATACAACTAACTGCCAAGTAGGAAACGGCTATAAATAGCCAAAAAACCCAAAAACTGGCCGACCTGATATTTGAGGCCATAAATATGTCCGACCAGCATTTAATGCTGATCCGACCAGCATTTAATGCTGGTAAAAATGCCAGGAATGCTCAGAAAAATCTCGGAAAGGGTGGACAATGTCCGGCAGGTGAGGCAAGTTGAAGAATGCAGAAACTACCCCGGGATATGCACATAAAATCCGGACTGGAGGAGAAAATGCACTGAAATGCAATAAACTGAGTGCTCTAGAATAAGCTACCTCCTCCGTCAAAACAAGTGATAGACAAGTCAGAGCTCCTAAAGTCCTCGTCTCACTCAGACTAAGGCTCACAGGCAGGAGATGACAAGGCATGACAAACATGGCTGCTAACAGAGCTGATACAGGGATTGCTTCCTAAGTATCACTCTCAGTTGCAGCACTTCCCCCTTGTGTTAGAGCGTTGGAGCCACCTTCTCGACCGCTATGCGGCTCGTGATTGTACTCGGCGCATCAATCTCAACTTTGAGCTTCAAGAGTTCTCTATTAAGGAAGGGGATGATCTGAAAGTCAACCTGACTGACTATAGGTGGTTACTTGCCGAGTTTGCCACTACTGGCTCTCCAAAGTCAGATGACGATCAGGTTACATTCTTCTTGAATAAGTTGCCCGACAAGTACTTCAATTTCATTCAATGCATCATCTCCCAACCTAGATTGCCAACCTTCTACGAGTTTGAGTGCCAGTCCTTTGCGTTGCGCGAGGCTATATGATCAAGTCCACAAAAAATCCTCATCACAGCCTTATTCAGAGCAGAGGGGGTTGGTTGCCTCTTCTTCGGGAGGGACACCCACTAGTGGCAAGAACTCGCTAGATGTGAAGGCAAGCCAATCAAAGGGTGACTCCTCTTCCTCAGATGGAACCAAAGAATCTAGACCTATCTGGCAGCAACTCCCTAAGAAAAACCGATTTTACACACATTGCCAGAGAGCAGGCCATGTGGACGAGGAGTGTCGCTCCAAGGCCCAAGGTCTTCCACCTAAAAAGCCTCAACAGGCCGTTGCGACTGCACAGTCCAGTGGGGCTATGCCCTCTGCTCCTGCTTCATCTACTCCTTCAACACCCATTGTTGTTGGTGTTGAGCGGCCCATCTCTTTCACTACCCCTAAGGGATTGGTTGATTGATCTACAGGTTTCGATCCTATTGCACTTCATGCATCCATCTCACCTTCCTTTCTACCCCGTCGGGCGTTCCCTTGGCAAAGCCCTACTACTGGACATACACAATGGTAGTCACCTTCTTCGATTCGCATGCATCTAGGTCCTTTCGGATACCCTAGGTCAGTCTAGCATTCATTTTTCGCATTCTTGGAGTCGAGCCCATAGAATTCATTATTCTTAGTTTTTCTATTTTTTTGTCTTCCACTGCATTTACTCAACATACATATTCATTGCATTTATTTTGAGTTAGATTTTCTTTTTGTTCTGTTTTGCTTTGGAGCATCTCACCACTGACCTCTGTGTTTGCAAATTCTCATCTCTTTTGCAGGGTTTTGACTTTCAGTGTAGGGCTAACTTGCAGATTGCTTTGGTCCTCCCTGGGCTAGAGACGTGGGGATGCGTACCGTTCCTTTCATGGTTTTATCATCCTAGGAGTGCTTACTCTTCTTTCAATATGGCGGTTTCCCCTCCCGAGGCAGATCGTGCAGCATCTCTCTCGATGCTATCATAGCAGTGACTTCCACCACTTGCACAGATCCTAAGTTGTTTCCACCAGCGGCTGTTGTTACCACACCACCATCCTTCTTCATCACATGGATACCTCATCACCTATTTTTCCTCGTCATCGACACCGTGAGTGAATGGGTTAGCTTGTACTGTTTTCTGATGTGTTGGGTATACCCTCCCTACTCCTGTCTTCTGGGTCACTTTTACTCAATTGGCCGCATCCCATCAAATTTACTTCACTTATTCAAAAAAAAAAACATTCCATGTAGTTCCATCCGCCTTTGTAGGGCTTGGTAGGCCAGTGGGCAGCCGACGTACACCCTTTGTCCAATGCCCTGTCCTCTCTAGGGTAACTACTTGGATTCCCTTGATACGATAACCATCGCCTCTGTAGTCTTGATACGCCACTAGGTAGCTAGCATGCACCCTTTGTTCGATGCCTTGGGTGCTTTGGGATGGGACGCCTTGGGATACATAAACATCACAATGGCTGGCCTAACCTTTCAGCTCAAGTTTGGGCTTGAGAGAGGGTGCTGAGGTAAAATATGCATTACTTGCTGATTAGCCTCTTAAACAGCCCCAAAACACACTAAAAATGCTCTTTTAGAGTAAAACTCTAAAACGGGGAGCGGTTCGAGAGAGTTCACTGGAAACCCTAAAACGGGGAGCGGTTCGAGAGAGTTTAGTGAAAACCCTAATTTTTGGGACACCCTTCCACATCTATAAATAGACAAGCTGCCCCCATTCAGCGATTATCCTTGTTTGCAGGTTAGACCAGCCCACACATCCTCTGCTGCTGTTGGCGCCCAGTTTCCAGCCTACAGCCCGCCTCCATCTATTGTCCAGCCATCATCCACTACAACCACATTATCTTCAGCCTGTCCATTGCTGTAGGCGACTGCTCCAAACTGTCCCAGACTGCTATTCAGCCTGCTATCCATCATCTCCAGGGTCAGCCAGCCTGCGTTTTCAACATTGCAAACCTTGACACTCTCAGACACTGTTTCGGCCTGCTGCTTACAGCAGACTGTGCACAGTTCTAGCCTCTGATCGGTGGCACACTGCTGCATTTACCAGTTTCCAACCTCCAAACTGCTGCGTTTTGGTGACCAGCCTGCTGCGATTCACTATTCAGCATTCCTACACTCCAACTGGTGGTCACAGACTTCGGATCCATCTTCAATGGGCGTCACACTCCGACATTGCTCTACCCTTGAGCACACTATACACTCTTACATTCATTTACACCATTCATTCACTTCAGAGTTGTGTTCTCCCTCTCCCTTCTTCTGTTTGTGTTTGAGTTTTTGTGTTTGAGTTTCGAGTTTTGCGTTTAGGGTTTGAGTTTTCGAGTTTTGCGTTTAGGGTTTGAGTTTTGCCCTCTGTGTCTGTGTCTATCTCTTTGTGTTTCTGTCATGGTCATACACTCTATGTGTCCTCAGTGCAAACCCTAGCAGTTTTCTTCACACCTACCTTAGTTGCAAGTCGTGTAGGCCCCCCTTTATGGGCACCTCCTTGCACATCATTGTGCTCCTCTAGTGTCCTTGGATAGGGGAGGCTTCAAAGACTCCTATCATGGGCTTTACACCAGACTAGAAAATGCTATAGCCCAAAAAAACTCAAATGTGCCATTTGAATCACAACAAAGGCATGCCCGCTCACTCCAAGCATGGGGTTAGCCACAATGGTCAGGCCTCCAATTCCAAACCTCAAAGGTTAGCAACCATATCATCAACCCCCACCACTAAAATGTGCATGCCTAGCAAGCCCCAAGGCTTGGAGTTGAAGAGTGATGGCCCAATGGTCTTTTTTATAGGCCTCCTTAACCCTCAATTCTTAGTCAACTCCCAAAAGCCACTTTTGCATTGGCAGGCCAACTTGACACACAAAAAACCCGCCCCCCATGAACCCTCGTAGACACTTGTATTTTTAGAAAGAGAGCATTTGGATCCCAGCCCTTGGGCATGAGATAAAACAGGAGGTACAAGATGAGCCCCTAAACTCTCGACATGGCATAATTGATAATGTCGCAAAGAATATCCTTCTCCACCAACAGAGATGGCACAAGTTGCAATAGTTCCTCACCAAGTTCCGTAACATTAGAGACATGCAGAAAGATGGCTCAATAATGAATTCTTACTGCAGTTTCCAGCATTGTTTGTCTGCTGCCCACAAGCTTAGGAAGAGATATAACAAGCAAAGTGGGAGGTGATTTCACAAAGTCCAATTGAGACTTGGGCCAAACGACATGGTTGTACATGCAAGAATACCATGATCTTGCGCTTTAGAGCTAGAAAATGCACAAAGTAGGCACAACTACTAACGTAATACACCTTGACTAGGCTAGGAGCTGCCATGAGCTAGCGAGCAGTTAGTCGGGTCATTATTGCAATCCACTCAAAGGACAAGAAAGTTAGGCTTTAATATGCCAGCCGAAGTAACTGGTTCAGGCTTCAGCCACTACTCACGGACATGCAACCTAGTCAAAAATAAGTACGGATGAGTATATTACTGAAGCAAGTAGTTCAGGCTTCATCCACTAGTCAGGAGCATGCAACCTAGTCAAATAATAAGTACTGATGACTATATTCTGTAGTGCTCAACTTCAGTTGACCATGCATCAGAGATAAACCTTAAATGTGCAGACTTTCATAGCTGAGTGCTTTTAACTGCTGAAATTTAGTACACATCTCAATTGGCTGCCAACAACTGTGTTATGTGTCAGGCAATTTGTGTCAGCATCTTAAGCCTGCTCGGTTGCTAGACATCATCGGTTGACTGGCTTTAGTCATTTCCACTTTCATTTTGTTGAGAAACAACTGCAATTGACTGATCTGCCAAACAAGATTTTGCAACAAAAATGTAGACTCATCCTTGTGCATTTTGTGTGGGGTACCTCAAAGTGTAGCCAATGGGGTTTGAACCCACAAGATACCTTCCCACTAGTTGTTGAATCGTCACCACTTTGTGGATTTGGTGAGTGGGAGTACAGAGATCCTGCATTGTTCAAGCAATGCTGTGGCACAAGAATGGAAGGCTTTGTTGCCTGACCTGAAGTAAAAAGCAGTAACTTGCCAGTAAGGCTTTATGAACATAAGAGAGAATCAGCACTTTCTGTGGTGTAAACTTTTTTAGTGGTGTTAGGCGCAGTTTCATTCACCAGAAGCCGCGTCCAATAAAAGTAAGAATTCATTAGTCTGCATTGATTGTTATTTCAGAGCTAGGGGATGCTCAGAACACATTGAACGACAAGTCTTAACCTACAATGGAGGAGAGAACCAGGAACAGAGCTTACCACCCAGAAAGGCATGGCGGGAGCCCTGTCGGTGACAATGAGCCACAGCCAGCCATAGCCAACAAGGTTCTGAGCAGCACCGATGAGTAGCAGGACCCAGATGGGGAGGGCCTCGCAGAGGCTACCGGAGATAAGACCCATGGAATCACCGATATCCTTGGCATTACCGAGGATGTTGATCTGCTGCTGGTTGTAGGCCAGGGCCGATTTTATGAGAGGGGAGTAGCTCCCGAAAGCATAGCCAATGCCTGCGCAGGCCTGGATCCAGAAGGAGGCCACTAGGACGAGCCATCGGCTGCGCCAGAGGTTGATGGCGAGGGTGGAAGCAGAGGGAATGGCAGGCCATAGGGAGGGCGAAGAAGGAGAAGAAGAAGAAGAAGAGGAAGAATCCATGGAAGCTACTGCAGGGGTAAGCACTGAGGTGGCAGCCAGAGGAGCATCATCATCATCTTATAGGAGAATCATTATCACCATCATCATTTTATACGAGAACTATCATCATCATCATTCGAATTTCGATATGAATAGACATTTTCTCTCTCTCTCTCTCTCTCTCTCTCTCTCTCTCTCTCTCTCTCTGTACACGCCGGCATACACGAGCCATGATGGTCCATGGCGACGATGAGGTGGCCCGCCGACCAGGGGGAATCCAATTCCGGATTTCTTTTGCATTTCTCCTCTAAATATTCGCGGGTTTCCCCTTTTGCACGTGACGGCGTCCGTTACATCATTCGTGGCGCTTTGCCTTTTGGCAGCTCAACTGTCACCCGGCCCTGTAAGAAACCATGCGAATCTTGCTAGTATTTGTGCCCTGTCACACGGCTCGGCTTGTCCAATGTCCTGTCAGTTTCTTCGGGTGAACACTACCATTGAGAGCTCATGGTTATTGCCTTTCCACCTCGTTGTGAATTTTGTTCGCATTGCTCAAGAGAAAGTGCAAGACCAAGCAATGTTTTGTCAAATTGCATCGAGTTCTCTAGCACACATGTCAAGTCACACATAAGCATTCTTAGAAGAGAGACATTACAATCAGCTAATGAAAACTCACCTATCGGCACTCTGAGAAGCGAGATATGACAACCAAGTGATGATGACTCTCAAACAAACAGAGAGGTAATAATCAAGTGATGATGACAACGATTTTAGTACAAGGTCTCAAAGGCGTTGAGGAATGAAGTGGTCTAACACATACCATTGTTCTCCTTTAAAACTATATCCCCCCCGCCCCCCCCCCCCCTCTTCCAACCACCACATGCATGCAAGGGAAAAGCAACTCCAAGCACCCCCTCCCCCTACAAGTTGACTCTATGGGCTTGAGTCCAAGAAGGCTCAAAAGCAAGAGGGAATGGAATGTGAATATGTTGAAAAGCTCAAAAAGCCTCAATCTAATCTAAGAATCACCTCAAGCTCAACAATAATAAGAAACAAAAGATGCTCACATGTGATGAAAGCGAGATGACCATGTATGCACCTACAACCTTTTCACTTTCTAATCTCTGCAATAGGTATCTACTCTACTCTCTCACATGCTTACTTATGTATTTTCCAAGGAAGTCCCTCATGGAATATGAGACTTCACTTCGATAAACAGTTCTCAATGACCAAAGCTTATCAAATATCAATTTATTGGATGGGGCTCCTTCTTTCTCAAAGTTGGCTCTATCTTTGAGCATGACTAGATCTTGCACGTCATTGTTGACTGCAAGGTAATTTTCTATATGTTCTTCCATGGCTAGCTAAATCATCTCTAAAATGTATGCTACAATGTGAGTGCCCTATGTGGGTGGCATTTCCTTAGTTGTCAAATTGGGTGAATGATGAGGTTTGTGCATTGTTTGAATTGTAAATGAAGGAGAGTACTAGTATCTCCTCCCACCTCAATAAGTTCAACAAAATATTCAACCAAATGCAAGCATAAAATTTGAATTTTGAAGATGAGCTTAAGGTTATCTTTCTATTATGTTCCTTGCCTATGTCATGGGATACCTTTAGGACAACCATTAGTAATTGAACTCCAGATGGTGAGGTGAACTTCAATGATGTTGTGGGTAGTTTATTGGCTAAAGATATATACATGAAATCCATGGGCCAAGGCAAAAATGGTTAGGCATTGGCAATTTAGGAAGAAAGAGGCAAAAAATAGTATAAAGGCAAGAATCAAGACCATGGATAGTCATGTAGTAAATCCAAGTCCAAGAAAGATATTGAATGCTTCCATTATGGTAAAACATGTCATTGCAAGAAGCATTATTATAAATGGCAGCGAGAGTAGCAGGACAAAAAGAATGATAGAAATGAAGCTAACAAGAAAGAGGGCAAAGGAAAAGTGAAGATTGAGGAAGTCAATGCATTAATTGTGCATGAAGATGATAATGAAGTGTTATTTGCTTCTAGTATCCCTACAAACATGTTGATTGCATCAAATTGGCACTTGAACCAAGATTGGATACTTAATTTTGGCGATTCTTTTCATGTAACTCCTCATAGGGAGTGGCTCTATTCATATGACAATGGTAGGTGCGGATCTATCCACACTGAAAATGACTATGTATATGACATAGGAGATGTGAAATTTAATTTCATAATGGCTCTACCTTCACTCTTAAGAATGTACAACATGTGCCGAAGCTCACAAAGAGCGCAACTCAATGACTTGGGGTATTCCACTACCTTTGGCTATCAATCATGGAAAATCCACAAGGGCTCGCTTGTTATAGCTTGAGGAGCCAAATGTGGAACCTTAATCTTGTTCATGTATCCACTATAAAAGATCATATGTAATTGCAATAATCGAGTAGCCAAGTGTATCTTTCCGGTCTTGTTGGTTAGATTACAATTCTAAGAAAGCAATAGAAATGCTTTCCCATCCAGGTTACTTGCCAGTTTTATACTTTGCTAAATTTTCTATATGTGAGGATTGCATGTATTGTGAACATGCTCATTCAGCCCATAAAAAGCACTTAAAGAGGAAAAAGAGTGAGCCATATGACTTATTACATATTGATATTTGTGGGGCTATCTCTACAAGGTCTTTAGGGGGGGCATCCTATTTTATCAAGTTTACTAATGATGCAACTAAAAAAGTGTAGGCTTTTCCTATGGCTAGTAAAGATGATGTATTGTCTTGCTTCCAAAAATTTTTGGCCCTTGTCACAACTAATGCAAATGGATGTGTTGGGATCTTAAAATGCAATGGCAATGCTCTGTCTATATTTCATACACACATTATAGACTATGAAGTTATTATACGACCATGTTGAGGTCTATAATTGCCAAAAATTTTGTTTTCTCCATTTGTCATTTTGCAATGCAATCACACATACATACATGCATGTGCATGCACGCGTGCACACACACACAATTCTACACTCCTTTCTAAAGCTAGCCAAATTATCATTTTAAGACCTAAACCCCATCTCAACACATCTATTTGCATTAGTTGTGAATAAGTTATAATAAGCAAGAGATATTATGGGTAGTTCTTCACCAGAAATACATTGACATAACCATCAAAACCATAAGATTAACATCATCAGTTGAGAGGATAGGCTCACAAAATGGAAAAGATTTACTCTAATATTATGTAACAGTGTTACATGTATAAGAAGTTCAACCATAATCATCTCTGCATATCTTTGAACAACAATATACAAATCAAAGCATGCAAATTGTGACAAGAGGGTGTATCTAGTACTAGCAAGCTAGTCATAATTAACGGTTAAGAAAAAAAACATATAATTATAGGTCATAAGTATTAATGACACAACCTAGTTGTTATCCCTATCATGTCATGTTTAGAAATTATGATTAGTTGAGGAAGACATACTTTAGTAGTTTGATGAAGTGGTGTGTATAGTGGCAAACCTTAAATAAAAGAGTAGGGGTAGGAGGGAAACTTAGGGAGGGGGAGAGGGGGGAGGTCACCTCAAAAAATGTAAGTGTACCACGTGCAATCAAAAGAAGGGTTATTTTATTCAGTAAAACTTATAATGTTATATTTATAGAAGGGATTTTTAAATTTTAATTTGGAAAAAATCTATATCTATACTACATTATTATTTGAGCTACAAGTTCGGGAAAGTGTCGAAGCACCACGGAGCTCTTGAACCTAGCTCCCAAACCAAACCAAAGTGGCATTAATTGCTCACATGATTAGGGGTAGAGGGAAATGTAAGTGGCCATTTATCTCACATGATTGGGGATAGAGAGAAACGTGGTCTCTTTCCACCACCTTCTCCTCTCACTCTCACTCTCACTCTCATAGGAAGCAGGCAAGAGCCAAACATGACACAGGAGCAGGCAGGCAGCAAGCAGGCAACATGCAGGAGTAGAGAGTCAGGAGCAGGTAGCAGGCAGGTCAGTCCTCTCTCTCTCTCTCTCTCTCTCTCTCTCTCTCTCTCTCTCTCTCTCTCTCTCTCTCTCTCTCTCTCTCTCTCTCTCTCTCTCTCTCTCTCTCTCTCTCTCTCAGGACGTATGTCTGTCATCAGGGTCTCCAATCCCGTAGTCAACGTTTTTGTGTTTGCCGAATGAGAGAGGTGCGCAGTCTCTCTCTCTCTCTCTCTCTCTCTCTCCACATAGGGCCACAGTCGTCTGCCGGATGAGAGAGAGGCACAATCTCTCTCTCTCTCTCTCTCTCTCTCTCTCTCTCTCTCTCTCTCTCTCCGAGTGTTAATTAGTTTGTCTCTCTCTCTCTTTGCGTTAGTCCCCAATCACCAGATGAGAGAGAGAGAGAGGCATCGCCTCTCTCTCTCTCTCTCATCCGGCATACAACTTAACACGTGGAGAGAGAGAGAGAGAGAGAGAGAGTTATGGTTAGTTAGTAATATGTAGTTAGTTAGTTAGTAATAGATAGTTAGTTAGTTAGTAATATATATAGTTAGTAATAGATATTTAGTTAGTAATAGATATCGTAGTTACTTAATATATATAGTTAGCGAGAGAGAGAGAGAGAGAGAGAGAGAGAGAGAGAGAGAGAGAGAATTTTCCCGTTCGTAGGGTGTGTGGGTGCGTGTGCTTTTCGTGTTTATTTATTTAGATTAGTAAGTTTTTTATGTTAGTTAGTTTAGTTAGTTACATTAGATTAGTTAGTTTAGTTTACAGTTGGTTTAATTTTGTTGTTTTGGTTTAGTAAGTTAGTAGGTTTTAATTGTTTGTGGTTAGTTGATTAGATTAGTAAGTTAGTAGGTTAGTACATATAGCTGTTTAGGGTTAGTTTGCTTTTTTGTTTTAGTTTACTTTAAATTATAAGTTAGTTTAGTTGGTTAGTAGATAAAGTTTAGGGTTAGTTAATGTTTTGTTTTAGTTTACTTTAAATTGATTAAAGAACGATAAGTTAGTTTAGTTTAGTTAGTTTATTTAGTTTTTTATGTTATTCTATTTTTTTGTTTAATTTGATTTACTTTATGTTCTGGTTTATTGATTGTTTAGTTTAGTGAGATAGTTAACTGGGAGTTAACTTTAAATAGTAAGTAAGTTAGTTAAATAGTAAGTTAGTTTAGTTGGTTTACTTTAGTAAGTTTTTTACTGTTAGTTAGTTTAGTTAGATACGTTAGCTTATTAGATTAGTTAGTTTAATTTAGTTAGTTAGTTAGTTAGCTTTTTATGTTGGTTTAATTTTGTTGCTTGCCTTAGATTAGTTTAGTGAGATGCTTATTTAGTAAGTTTTAATTATTATTTTTGTTACAATTGATTGGATTAGTAAGTTAGTTAGTTATTTTCTTATGTTATTTTAATTTTTTATTTGTGGATATAGTATAGATTAGTTTAGTTAGATAGTTAATTGGGAGTTAACTTTAAATAGTAAGTTAGTTTAGTAAGTTAGTAGATAAAGTTTAGGGTTAGTTTAATCTTTTGTTTTAGTTTACTTTAAATTGATTAGAGAATGATAAGTTAGTTTAGATTAGTTAGTTTATTTAGTTTTTAATGTTATTCCAAAATTTTGTTTAATTTTATTGTTCTGGTTTATTGATTGCTTAGTTACTTATCTTAGATTAGTTTAGTGAGATAGTTAATTGGGAGTTAACTTTAAATAGTAAGTTAGTTAGTTAAATAGTAAGTTAGTTTAGTTGGTTTACTTTAGTAAGTTTTCACTGTTAGTTAGTTTAGTTAGATACGTTAGCTCATTAGATTAGTTAGTTTAATTTAGTTAGTTAGCTAATTAGCTTTTTATGTTGGTTTAATTTTGTTGCTTGTCTTAGATTAGTTTATTTTTGTTTATTATCTATTGGATAGTTTAGTTAGATTGATTGGTTAGTTTAGTTTAGTTAGTTAGTTATCTTTAGTTTAGTTGGTCAGTTAATTTTATTTAGCTTAGATTAGTTTAGTGAGATACTTATTTAATAAGTTTTAATTATTATTTTTGTTTAATTGATTGGATTAGTAAGTTAGTTAGTTATTTTCTTATGTTATTTTGATTTTTTATTTGTGGATATAGTATATATTGGTTTAATTAGATAGTTAACTAGGAGTTAACTTTAAATAGTAAGTTAGTTAGTTAAATAGTTAGTTAGTTTAGTTGGTTTAGTTTAGTAAGTTTTTTATTGTTGGTTAGTTTAGTTAGATACATTAGCTTATTAGATTAGTTAGTTTAATTTAGTTAGTTAGTTAGTTAGCTTTTTATGTTGGTTTAATTTTGTTGCTTGCCTTAGATTAGTTTATTTTTGTTTATTATCTATTGGATAGTTTAGTTAGATTGATTGGTTAGTTTAGTTTAGTTTAGTTAGTCAGTTAATTAATTTTATTTAGGGTTCGTTTAATTTTATTGTTTTGGTTTATTGATTGTTTTTGTTACTTACCTTAGATTACTTTAGTGAGATATAGCAAGTTAGTAGGTTAGTTAGTTACTTTAGATTGTGTGTTATGTTATTTTTTATTTATGCATATAGTTTAGGGTTGGTTTGATTTTTTGTTATAGTTTATGGATGCAGATTAGTTTAGATTTGATTTTTTGTGTGTTATGGGTTAGTTATGGAAGAGAGAGAGAGAGAGAGAGGTTGGTATTATTTGATTGGATTAGTAAGTTAGTTAGTTATTTTCTTATGTTATTTTGATTTTCTATTTGTAGATATAGTATAGGGCTAGTTTAGTTTTTTGTTTTGGATGGTTAACTTTAAATTGTAAGTTAGCTTAGTTGGTTTAGTTTAGTAAGTTTTTAATGTTATTTTATTTATTGGTTTGATTTTATTTACGATTGGTTTGTTTAATTAGTTACATTACATTATTAGATTGGTTAGTTTAATTTAGTTACTTACCTTAGATTAATTTGTTTTGGATACTTACCTTAGACTGGAATAGATTAGTTTAGTTAGATAGTTAACTTTAAATAGTAAGTTAGTTAGTTGAATAGTAAGTTAGTTTAGTTGATTTAGTTTAGTAAGTTAGGTTAGTTAGTTTAGTTAGTTACATTAGATTATTAGTTTAATTTAGTTAGTCAGTTGACTAATCTAATTTTTTTATTTTGAAGTAGTAAGCTTTTTATGTTGGTTTAATTTTGTTGTTTTGGTTTAGTGAGATAGTTAGATTGATGATTGATTATTGATTAGTAAGTTAGTAGGTTTTACCTTAGATTAGTTGCTTACCTTACTTTAGTTTGTTGATTAGTAAGTTAGTAGGTTTTACCTTGTAGTAGTTACTTACCTTAAATTACTTTAGTGAGATATAGCAAGTTAGTAGGTTAGTTAGTTAATTGGTTAGTTAATTACTTTAGATTGTGTGTTATGTTAATTTTTTATTTATGGATATAGTTTAGGGTTAGTTTGATTTTTTGTTTTAGTTTATATATGTGTTATGGGTTAGTTATGGGGGAGAGAGAGAGAGAGAGAGAGAGAGAGAGAGAGAGAGAGAGAGAGAGAGAGAGAGAGAGAGAGAGAGAGAGAGAGAGAGAGAGGTTTGCTTGGTATGGTTTTACTTATTGGTATTTTGGTTTATTTGGTGCAGTTTGTTTGTGAGGATTGGTTGTCTAGCCAATATTTGCAACTATTATTCACGTAGGTGATCTCTCTCTCTCTCTCTCTCTCTCTCTCTCTCTCAGGTTGTAAATTTGTTTTGATGTATTTATTGGTTTATTTGTTGTTGTTACTGGTTTGATGAGTAGGTTGGTTAGTTAGTTATTAGTTGGGTAGGTTTTGTGATGTTAGTTTGTGTTTGTATTAGTTGCAAGTTAGTTGGTTGGGTGGTTAATCACACAGATATATATATATATATATATATATATATATATATATATATATATATATATATATATATATATATATATATATATATATATATGATATTACTTAGTTGGTTAGCAATTAGTCGGTTCTCTCTTCTCTCTCTCTCTCTCTCTCTCTCTCTCATTCTTTTTCCTCTCACTCACTTACTCTCTCTCTCCTCGCCCTCTCTTCGTTTTCTTCTTCTTCGTGTTCTTCCTCCTCTCACTCACTTATTCACTCACTCTCTCCTCACCCTCTCTTCCTTTTCTTCTTCTTCTTCTTCTCTCTCTCTCTCTTCCCTTGCTCTCTCTCTCTCTCTGACTCTCTCTTTCTTCTTTATTGTGAGTTAGTAAGTTATTGTAAGTTTTTGTCTTCTTCTTTTTCTTCTCTCACTCTCGCTCTCTCTCTCTCTCTCTCCTCTTTTTCTTCTTCTTCTTCTTCCTCTCTCCCCCCGCTATCTCTCTCATTCTTCTCTCTCTCTCACACATACATTAGTAGGTTGGTTAGTTAGTTAGTAGGTTGGTTAGAGAGAGAGAGAGAGAGAGAGAGAGAGAGAGAGAGAGAGAGAGAGAGAGAGAGAGAGAGAGAGAGAGAGAGAGAGAGAGAGAGAGTAGGTTAGTTGTTAGTTACATTAGTTGGTTAGTTAGTTAGCAATAGATATTTAGTTAGTTAGCAATAGATATTTAGTTAGTTAGCAATAGATATATAGTAGGTACTTAATATATATAGTTAGAGAGAGAGAGAGAGAGAGAGAGTGTGTGTGTGTGTGTGTGTGTGAGGGTGTGTGTGTATGTGTGTGTGTGTGAGAGAGAGATTTTTTCCGTTCGTAGGGTGTGTGTGTGTGTGTGTATGTGTCTGTCTGTCTATCTCTTTCATCTCCTTTTCCTCTTCTCTCTCTATGTGTCTCTTTCTTAGTTGGTTAGTTAGTTAGTAGGTTGGTTAGTTTGGTTAGTATTATGTTAGTTGGTCAGGTAGTTACGGAGAGAAATCTTCATCTTCACTCTCTTTTTCTTGCTTCTTTTTGTTCTTCTTTCTCTCTCTCTCTCTCTCTCTCTCTCTCCCTCCTCTTTCTCTCTCTATCTCTTTCTCTCTTCTTCTCTGTCTCTATCTCTATCTCTCATCTCCTTCTCCCTCTTCTCTCACCTCTCCTTCTTCTTTGTCTTCTTCTTCTTCATCCCCCCTACTCTCTCTTTCTCTCTCTATGTCTCTTCCTTAGTTGGTTAGTTAGTTAGTAGGTTACTTCTCACTTCTTTTTGTTGTTCTTCTTTTTTTCTCTCTCTCTCCTCTCCTTCTTCCTCTTCTTCCCCTCTATCTCTCCTTCTTCTTCTTCTTTGTCATTTTTTTCTTCATCCCCTATTCTCTCTCAATGTCTTTCTTTCTTAGTTTAGTTAGTTTAGTTGGTAGGTTACTTTAGTTTAGGGTTAGTTGGTTAGTTTAGTTATTTACATTATTATTGTCTATTAATAGTTGGTTATTTAGTTTGGTAGAGAGAGAGAGAGAGAGAGAGAGAGAGAGAGAGAGAGAGAGAGAGAGTAGGTTGGTTGTGTTGGTTAGTTAGTGCATTGGTTGGTTGGTTAGGTGTAGAGAGAGGGAGAGGGAGAAGCAAAGAGAGAGGGTTAGTTGAACTTTGGCGGTATTAGATATGGGAGTTTTTGATGTTTCTAAATTTTGAGAATATTTTATATATCCCTCAAGGCTAACACATGCTTTTTGTAATGTACACAAAATAAAAGAGGTCACAAGGAAGAAGGCAATTCATCATGCACTTAAGCATGCTAGAGGGCATGATAGTTCCATTGGTTCCTTGAGGTTTATTCGTCACTTGGATGGGATTGAAAAGCAAGTGAAGACATTGTTTTAGCGTAAAAAAGCTTCGATTTCTATTTCTAAGAACATTGGTGACTGTCTACAGAGGATTGAGAGAATGTTGGAAGAGAAATATGAAGGGCACCTTGCTGATCGAGTAACGATACAGGGCGAGTTAGAAGAGATCATGGGTTATATAGGTGACATTTATGAACATATCCATAAAAATTAGTGGTTGTGTGTTGGATCTTCGAATGATCAAGAAGAGAAGCTGAAAGATATTCTTAATAGTGCAGGTCGTATAGAGGATGGAGTATGTGAGTTGATTGCTCACAAGAACGAGAGCTTGGCTACACCGGAGGACATTGCTCTTGATGTGCAACTTACTTCTTTGAAAGTTTATCTTAATAGATTTTCAGCAATGTTAACGCAGATGAATCGCCGTGTAGGCTCATCTTCTAGCTCTAGAGATCATTGCCCTTGATATGCACTAGAGAACGTTGCTTCTTTGAAGAGTGGTTCACAATAGGTTTTTGGCAATGTTAACCAGTGCTTCTTTGTCTTGGTTTGCTTGGTATATGTAATCCCTGCAAGACTTCTTAAATGAATTGTTTGATGAAAATGTCCATTTTGAAACACATCATCTGTGTCTTGCAAATTATAAACTACTTTTAAACTATTTTAATAGTCCCTCTTTCTCTCTGTTTCTCTGTGTTTCTCTCTCGATTACTAAACAATTTTGCTAATGTACTTTTGTAACTTAGATTGGATTAGATACATAGAATGATTGAAGCTTTGATATGTTGGGACGTTTTGTATAGTTTGGTTTTGCAATTAGGGTACATATGCCTCCCTCCCCCCCCCTCTCTCTCTCTCTCTCTCTCTCTCTCTCTCTCATATTTAGGTGGCTTATGTGTGGCTCCCTCACTGTGTCTCACTCTCTCTCTCTCTCATTCTTCTCTCACACGCATACAGATACACTCTCTCCTCTCATTCTTCTTTGTGTCTTTCATCTTCCTCTTCTTTGTGATGTTGGGATGCTTTGTATAGTTTGGTTTCAGCAATCAGGGTACATATGCCTCTCTCTCTTCGTTATTGTGAGTTGGTAAGTTATTGTAAGCCATCTCAAAATATAGTCCTATGGGATTGGCACCAATAAGTATTTCGAGACTGGGGACGATGTACGTGAATGAAGATCCATTGGCAGGGCCTTTAGGCAATGCGTGGCTGGTACTTGGTGAGTGCCATGTGTGCATGATAACACTCATGCATAACGTACATATATTCTTTCATGCATTTAGGGTTTGTGGTTGTGAATGTGTCTATCGCTTATGTCTTGAAGTTTGGTGTGAGAATAACTTTGAGATTTATTTGTTGCGCGACTCTTATGTTCTCTTTAAAGTTTGGTGTAGCCATGGAACAAAGCAAAGCCATGGGAGATATTCGCGACATAGTGCTTTCGACTCCATTGAATGTATAGTGGATTCAGTTGAGTTAAACAAAACGGCAATGACATCATCTCTTCGACGCTTGCCAGCTTGGAGCCATTCGCATGGGTATGGAAGATAGTTTCTTTAATTGTGATTGCATCAAAGTGCTACTATATATATTTTTGGAGATGATTGTTTATATGTTTCATTGCAACCAATGTATGGGCTCTAATAGAATGAATGTGCAAAAAATGAAAGAGGTGGCAAGGGGACAAGAGATGCATGTTGCTAAATGTACAAGAGCTACAAAGATTCAATTGAGAAACCCAACAAAGGTTTAGCTGCAATAGCTCTATGCCATGAGTTTGAAAGTAAATTTGGACAACTTGATGCTGAAGACCGACAAATTATGGAAGGTTAGAAGATTGAATTATTCCTTAAGGTTGCAGATCCCATCCTACAAGAGAAGCTTGTTGATCGCCTAGAGGATGCTACCTCCAAAACAAGAGTAAAAATTGCATGGACAAATGTTACTGATGTAGTTAACATGATTGCTCGAAGAGAGAGAATGCGACTAAGATTGGGCTCTACTTCCGCTTTAACAACTCCATTGATGGAGCATGTTCCACCTCCAATCCCTTTGACTAATTAACCAACTCTTTTTTCTTCTGTTCCTGTTGTTCCACCTCTTAAAAATGATGTCATGGATGAACTCATTAAAAGCATGTGAGATCTTCATCTGAATCTTACAGAAATTAGTTCCAAAGTAGAGAAGCTGGATGTCAAAGTTGAAGAACAAGGACAATCATCAACTCAAAGACCCATGAGAGAAGGCTATAACAGGCGTTGTATTTGGTGTGACAGCCAACAACATGACAAGAGGGAGTGTTTTACCTTCTGTGAGGCCGAAGCACAGAAGCTCGTCTTTTGGAAAGGCAAAAAAATTCATGCAGCTGAAACTTGTCTTCCACTGGAGCCAAATTTTGGCAATGGTGGAATGAAGAAAAGATTAGAAGTTTTAGCTGTAAAGAATGCCTATGCAGCAATTGATGCAGCTATCTATGGGCTGCAAATTGAGCCAAGTAAATCTAACTTGAAAGCATGCAAAGCTGATGTGCAATCTAAAGTATGGATGCAAGCATTAGATAAAATGGAATGCGGCAAAGTAACCAAATATGATTTGACTAACACTAGTCAGTGCATTCGAGGAATAACTAGTTGGGAAGAACCTGTAGATTCTTTTCCGCCTTTGCACATTTGGCTGAAGTCAATCATAAAGAAGTCTTGGTTGAAGAAAAGAGAAGAAGAGAAGATGATCCTGGTCCTTCCCCTTCTGGTTCCTCTGAAATGGGTAGCTAGAAGAAGGCCTGAACAACCAAAGCCTGCTGAAAATACAACCCTAGATCAAGAGATGGAAGATGCACCACAAACTAAGAAGGCCGAAGGAAAGAAGAAAGACAAGCAGCCAAGCTACAAATTGCAGTCTGACATAGAAATTGCAACTGATCTCAAACAAGTCCTAAAAGAACGAATTCTGGGAAGTAAAATTGAGTTTACATTAGGCGAAATTCTTGGAATTGCCAAATGTAAATTTCATGATGTAATTATTAATGTAATCAAAAGAAAAAGGCAATATATCGATGATGATGCTGAAGAAACACTGCATGCTTTTTTGCAAGCTCTTCGAGTATTTGTGCAAGATGAAGAGAAGTTGAATGCACAAGGGATTCATCTTAAAGCAGTTAAATAACTAATTTCAGCATTTGAAGATGAAGTTAAAGAAAGCATGAAAGTAGAAATTGAAGAAGTAAAGGTTGAAAATGTAATGGCTAGTTGGTCCAAACCAGTTGGGCAGCTTGCCTCTCAAAAAGAAGGTCATCTATAACACATGCATGATGAGGAAGAAGCTCAATTCATTCCAAGCAGTCACTACTCTCGTAGCATTGGGCAAGAGCAACAACGGAGACAATCGTCAAAATTGGAGAAAAAGAAACACCATGTATTACACTCTTAGACCATGGTTCTGAGATAAACGTCATGGCTAGGAGTCTCTATGAAAGTGGCGGATGGCCCATAGATGTTGATCCAGGCTAGGAATGAGAACTGCAAACAATTCTTCTAGAGAGTTATACGCTGCATGTCCTAATGTGCATGTAACTATTGGAGACATAAAAGACAAATTTCACTTTTTTGTTCAAGACTCTTGTAGTTACCCTATCATCCTTGGGCAACCTTACATTTCTAAAGCCCGCTTGGAAACAAAAGCTCTTGATGATGGTTCTTTCTATGCTCAAATCCAAAGCGAGGATAATGAACGAGTTGTCCAATTTCTTACTGTGTGTGTTAATCATCATCAAAACAAAGATTGATTGCGAGATTATCCTGTGCCTCCTAATGCTCGAGAATTCAAGGGTTTTCGGGCTGCACTGCAATAAAAGGAGGCTACGGCAGTGCTTCATATAAAAAGATTGTGCCTCCTCATGCTGCATAAGGTGTGTCTCTAGCAAATCTACATGTACATACAACCAATAGTATGGGCTATTATAAGTCTCTTTCCGCCATGACTAAAGCTAAAAGAAAATATTTATGCCTTGTAAAAAGGGATCTAAAAATTTATGACATGATGGTTGAAAATGAAGATATTTCAGACATCTTTTTTGGGCCGATTACTAGTGACACATTGGCTGAAATATATGCAACTATTCATGTAGAAAATCAGGCAGAAAATCTATCCAAAGAGGTTTGTACATTGGATTTTTATCAAACAATTCAAGAATTTGTTGAACAAGAAGATATTGGTTTTCTCAACAAGACTGAAGCATAAGTGGAGACAAAATAAAAGAGGGTGGATGTGGTAGTCCCACTGGGGCTGGTTGATAGGGTAGCAAATTAGCCAAGTCTTCGTAATCCTACCAACATTGGTCACAAGTTTACATTGGAAAGTATAAAAGAGCTCAAAATATGTGATAATTCTTTTCTTTTATCGGCTGAAAAATACTCTTTTATGCAAATGCTAATGAAACATGGTAAAGCTTTTGCATTTTAGCCAAGTGAAATAGGCTGTGTGGATCCAAATATTGTGGCTCCTATGGTCATTTTTACAGTTCCACATGTGCCTTGAAACCTCAAGCCTATTCATGTTCCAAGGGCGCATTTGCCCAAATTACTAAAACTTCTGAATGAAAAGATCAGAATGAAGATTTTAGAACCTTCTTTAGCACCTTACTCAAATCGATGGTTTACAGTGCCCAAGAAAAATGGATCTTTACAATTCATTCAAGATCTACAGCTAGTTAATCAAGTAACAATTCGAAATGTTGGTTCGAGTCCAATTGTTGATGAGTTTGTTGAAGCTTTTGCAAGTAGAGCAATTTATTCCATGGGTGACCTATATTCAAGAAATGACCAATTTTAGCTTTCATTAGAGAGTCGAGACATTACCACAATGAAGACACCTCTTGGATTGGTCCGCATGTGTACTCTACAAGGTGCAACAAATTTCGTGGCCCATATGATGAATGCCATGCACAAAGTCTTAAGGGACTTTATTCCATAGCTTACTCTTCCTTTTCTTGATGATGTACCTATCAAGGGATGTGAAGTCTATGAAAGGAATGAGGAGCTTGACGAACATGGCTGCAGGACATTTGTAGTTAACCATATTCATGATTGTGACTGGATTTTGACAAGGCTAGAAGAGGTTCATCTTACCCTTTCTGGAGCTAAATCGATTTTTGGAGCTGAAGAAGTTTTGGTGGTCAGACATGTGTGTGGCCCCTATGGACATAAACCTTCACCAATCAAGATAGATGCCATCAGTAGAATGCAAGAAAAATGCACAAATATTTCAGAGGTGAGAAGATTTATTGGCGCATGTGTATTTTATCTCATATGGATACCACATTTTGCTCATGTAGCTGAAAATATTTATCAATTATTTAGGAAAGGCCAAAGATTCTTTTGGGGTAAAGAGCATACTCTCACTATACGCAAATTAAAGAAGCTATTAATTTCAACCCCCACTCTCAAAAAGGCTAATTATTCCAATGGACAACCCATCATCCTTACTGTGGTGGATACAAGTCCCATTGGGATAGGATGGGTTGTTAGCCAAGAAGTATGCAAATTGTTTTGGAGCAAAGATTCTCAATGAACGTCAAAGAAGGTATGCACAAGTAAAAAGGGAATTGTGGGGAGTTGTAACAGCATTAAAGTGTGATCTTGAATACTTTATAGGTGCTCCCATAGTGGTAGAAATGGATTGTCTTCCACTCTTGGGCATGATTGCCAACTGCTCTACACCTGACATTGCTATGCTAAGATGGATTGCATATATTAAATCTCTCAACCCGGAATTAAAGCATATTGCAAGAAAGGAGAATCGAGTTGTTGACATGTTGTCGCGCGCAAGATATGACAATGAAGAGGAGCTGATGGAAGAAGATGAAATTGAAGAGTCTATACTTGCTGAATTTCATTCCATGATTGCTAATCATACCTTTTCAACTGCTGCATATACAGAACCAAAGCTGAAAACAACAAGTGTAGTTGATCTTTTTAATGGTACAGCATTAAGTACAGCAAGAACAGAAAAATGTACTGCTGTAAATTAGGAAACAATAGCAAAGATTAAACATTTGCATATGGAAGAAGAGTGGTTAGCTAAAAGTCGGCATGCTCATTGCATTACTCAAGTTTTAGCTCATTTCCTTGAAGAAGATTGGCTGAAGATCAACCAATATTTGAGCACAATGAAGAATAAGGAGACTTGGACTGATGAGGAGTTCAAGCACATTAAGAGGAAAGCTTATGGCTTTTTTCTTAAAGATGGGAATCTATGGAAGCACACAAAGAAGAGAAAAGGAGTGCCTGTTTGAGTTTTAGGTAACAAAAGATTGCAACAATAGATAATGAAGGAATTTCATGAATGTTTGTGGGCTGGCCATAGAGGCATATGTGGAACCTGTATTAAATTCAAAGAAAAATATTGGTTGTAGAACATGTATCGAGACATAGAGCATTTTGTTGAAACTTGTTATGTGTTTCAGATATACGCCATGGTTAAGCATCGAGATGGCTTACAATCGATTTATCCCTTGTCTATACATTATAGATGGGTTATTGATCTTGTAACCATGCCTACAAGGATATGGAATATACGGTATTTAGTGCTTGCAAGAGAGAGTCTAACCAATCAAGTTGAAGGTAAAGCTTTAACAACCAAGACCACTCGAGTAGTTTGTCGCTTTTTGCATGAAAAGTATTTTGTAGATATGGATGTGTCGGCAAAGTAACCACAAATAGAGGAGAGTTGGATGCCGATGAGGCAACTTCATTGCTCAATTGGGTATTAAGTTGGCTTTGACATCAACCTACAATCCTGAAGGCAATGGGAAAAGTGAGAGAGGGCATCAGCCTATTCTCAAAGCTCTAGCAAAGTCTTGTAGAGGAAAGATCAAAGAATGGCCCAAAATGCTACCTTTCACATTATGTGCTGGCCGGACAACTCACAGTACCGTAACTAGCTATATGGTAGCTGAACTTATGCATGGGTAGCAACCAATTATGCCAATTGAAGAATCTATTTTCACATGGAGTTTTCTACCTTGGGAGGAAGGCATAAGTAGAGAAGAGTTGCTGACTTTGCGCATATGGCAGCTAGAAAGAAGGCCTGAAGATGTTCAAGCAGCCACATTGAGAAGCTAAAAACAGCAAGACTAAAGAACAAAAGAAGATTTGATAGGCAACATCGACTTCGGCCAAGAGTCATCCACGAAAATGACTGGGTGCTCGTCTATGACAACAGGCTAAACAATCAATACAGTGCTTCTAGGAAGATGGTAAAGCGTTGGTTTGGCACGTATGTGGTAAAGGTTGTTCATGAAAATGCCATATATTCATTGGTTGAATTGGATGGGACAAGCATGAAGGTACCCATAGCTGAAAAAAGAATCAAGCTCTTCAAACGAAGAGAAAGTTCAACATATGAGTTAGAAGACTTGGATATAATCCAAGAGCATGAAGACATAGAAGAAGAAGGGTTAGAAGATGAAGATGAAGACATGACAAATGAAGATCTCTCTTAATGCTGCAAATCCAAAGAAGCGGCATATGCCAGAGGATGTGTAGGTTAGGAGGGGGTGAATGTCATGGGAATGTTTTCCCATGAATGAGAAATAACATTTTCTGTTGTTTCTCAACTACTCTAGAACTTACTAGAGAGTTCACAAAATAAGTTGTTATTCCTATTTTAACCACTCTTGTCCTTCACCTCTATTTTCTTTCCAACATAATGTTCCATCCTTTGGTCTTTCTGTCTTGAGTCATATGTTCCCACCTTGAATAAAGACAATTTCATGATTACCTTGAAGTTAAAACCCACTCTACTTTGCTTCTTTGACCACAAAGTGTAATAAGTCATGAAAATCACCAAGCATAAAACATGATGTAAGACTGGGTTGTTGGAACTCTAGCCCTTTGATTCTACCTTGTAAGCTTCTTTGTCACTATGCTTGAATGGGAAAAACCACTCTCTTAAGATTCTTATAATTCTCCAAAGTGTATATGGTCAACCTAGTGCACATATGACATTGTGTAAATGGCTTGATATGACTTATGAGACTTTAAAACCTTTGTGTATTAAGCTTGTGGTAAAGGAGGATCAGCCCGCTTTTTTTGCCGTGATTTTTGGGCAGTTTGAAAGGCGCCATGGATGGAGGAGGGAGAGAGGAGTCCAAGCTACCACACAAAGGAGGAGGTTAAGCCATGCAACCAAAAGCAACATAAGAAGACTCTACTTGACATGTAAGTACCTCTCTTTCCATGCATTGACGAAAATGGAAGGCCACTCTTGGCTATGAAAAATAGGGAAAATTGTATAAAGAGCAGGGCAGTAGCCCATTCATGGGGATTTTTCATGCTCATTGAAGAAGAAAGAATAAAGCTTTGAGCATTGTTTGTATCTATGTCTATGAAGTAGCAACTCTCTCCTATCAAGAGAGCCCACTGAAAGGCCCAAGCTTGCTCTTTTATGGGCTAAATCTCTATTATATAAAGCACCTCTTACACGGTTCAAGTAATACATGAATTTTTGAAGAAGAAGAGAAAAGCAATGTTTTATGTACCTACCTCTTGATGCTAGCTCTCTTATCTATCAAGAAGAGATCTTTGGGAGACATAAAGCTCTGATTTTGGACTCTCATATGTAGCCCAACACTCTTTTTTTTGGGCTGAATCATGTCTCTTTGATGCTCCATTTCTATTCTTATGGTTTATGAAGAGAAAATGCTCTACTTTCACTTGCAATTGCTACATCTAATTACTCTTTCCTTGTTAAGGCATTGAAAGTACTATTTGGGAGATTATTTGTGTCATCTTGGATTATCCTTGGCAGCCCAAAACAAGGTATTCATGGGTTGAAGCCTTATTTGTGATCCTCTTCTTTAATCTTGGCAAAACATGGGCTGTTCTTGGTTCTCATGAACAATTACAAGCTATACTCTTTGTAAGAAAGTTTCAAGGGCATCTTTTGGCACTATTATATGATACTTTTGGCCTCTTCTTCTAAGCCTAAAACAGGGTATTTCAGGGCTGAAACCTGTAAATATAGATTCTTGTTCAGCTACAATCATTGCAAGTACAAGCTAGACTTGTAATTCCCTCTACATAATATCTTGCTTCCTCTTCATTCAAGGAAGGTTTCAAAGAAGTATTTTGGTGATTTCTTGCCATGATTTGGAAATAATCTTGGCTTTTATATAACTGCTTTATTCATGTTACATTGATCTAAGTCATGAATCTCATGATCTTTTTATGAAAAACTAGCAACAGTAATGCTAGTTCCATAACCTTGAATCATTCAAAGATTGATATAGGGAGTCTTTATCTTGAACCTCTAACTTCATTGTACTAATCAAATGAAAAGAGAAAGTGCCTTGTAGATCTTCTTCATGCCTAGGCTGAAATAGGCAGCTATATTCATAGGCAAGGAAAGGCAAGACTCTTCTTATATCAATTGAAGTAGTACTCCTGTTTACAAATCATCCTTCTTTGTGATAATAAGTTTCAAAGCTCTTCCATCGTCTTAACCCATTTATTCAACTGTCTTATGTATAAATCTGTCTTTCCAAGATAAGCCAAAGTATATGGTGAACTGAAGGTTGTGAAGTTCCTCTTGAACCTATCTACTTATCTCTTGAAGACACATCTCCATCTATCTTGTCCAATTTTCTTGCCAAACCCCTGTGGTGACCTTCAACCCTACGCGCTCCGACAGCGTGGCCTAGGCCCTCTTTCCCATTGTCCTCCTATCTTCTTAGCTTCCTTTTTCTATCGCCGGTCTACCCTTACAATTTGCACATAGGAGGAAGCCTGGCTCTCTTTTACAATAGTTTTAGGGGCACCTTGCATTTACAAATGCACTTTTGCCTTTAACTTACTTTTGAGGCCGTTTCCCTTCATGCTTCTTCTGTTGTGTCTGATTTCCTTGTGGGCCTCCTCTTTCAGTTCTCAACTTGTGCTTTTTCACTTTTTCCACTTTTTCTTGTGTTGAGGTTAATAGACATACAACATAAAATAAAATAGTTTGTAGAGTTAGATAATGAAATAGAGAAAACCATTCACAACTACACTCAAGTCAAAAAGTAAGTAGACTTCAAAGTGTAGCAAAGGAAAATCTTGAGCCAAACTTGGTAAGAATAACAAATCATGCTAGAAGTCTTCACAAAGTGGTAGAACAAAGGGATAGAGTAAGAAAAGGAGAAATGAATCAATGGGAGGAAATCAATATTGATGCCTTGTGAAACTTGACCACTTGCTTAGCTCAAACTAAGTGTGAAAAGAACTTGTTGGTTGAGAGGGCTAGAGCAATAGAGAAAGTGATACAGGCTTAAGAGCAAAGCTTTACTACCCAACACAATACTTGAAGCATGGGAGCCATGTGAGGAGGACACGATGGACACTCTTAAGAGGAAGCTACAACTCATTAGGCAAGCATTCAAGCATAGTTCCTAGTTGGAATACGTGATAACAAAGGAAGAGGGAGTGATATGACTTAGAGAAATTGAATTCTCAATAGAAGATCTAAGGTTGATTGGGATGGCTACTAGTGAAGAACCCACTCCAACCATGGAAGAGTTGATACCATCACCCTGTGTACCCGACTTAGATTATTAGGAATAAGAAGAATGTGAGGAATGACTATCCCCATAATTAGAAATTGCCACAAAAGTTGAAAGAGTACTTGCTCCTTCCAAAGTGTGGGAGCTCTCACTCAACCGCCAAGACCCACGGACTGCTTATTGCTTCAAGTGTTCCAAGCCGAGCACTAATGGCTACCTCTCACATAGTCGACACGCTACCTATCCATGAGTGTAGTGAGCTTACCTCCATGCCGATCGAGGTACCTCCTCTCTTGCACACTCTGGTAGCTCCACGATCCAAGTGCAAGCTTCAAGCAAGCTCCATCATCAAGCTCCACGCTCCAAGCTCCATTGCTGTGAGCAAGAGAAGAGAAGAGAAGAGAAGAGAAGAAGAGAGGAGAAGATGGAGAGCTTCTCCTCCCCGGTCCCTCACCCTCACACACTCATTCCCTCACACTCTCACACTCCCTCTCTCAAGCACAAGCTCAAGCAAGCAAGAATAAGAACAAGAAGAAGAGGAGGAGAGCCACTTTTGGCCACACACAAGAATGAGCTTCTCATTCACTTTTCAACAAAAGATGCACCTACCTTAATTGTGGAATTAGCAAATGGTCGTGAGGTCTCTTGTACCAAGCAAACTGCTAAGGTGAAATTCTTACTAGGTGGAAGGTCGACTTCGATCAGATTCAGGATTATGAACCTAGGTGTCCATGAGTGTTTGCTCGGAATGGATTGGCTAATACCCAATGACGCCCGCATTCACTGTGGAAAGGGCCAAGTCTCCTTCCGGAATTCTGAAGGGGAACTAGTTACAACTCAAGGAGAGGCAGGTATGCCAAAAATTCAACTGGCCAAAGCATCTCGGATAATAAAAGGAGTTAGAAAGGGGCTACCTGTCTATTTAATTAAGGCACACAAGACGTAGTTCAATTAGTTTGGGAGACAGGTCGAACTCTAAGCAAGCTAAGAGTATTGTCCTCCACTTGAGTACCCAAACTGTGTATATATATTTCGGTGCAGATATTATGTGAGTGCTCGTACATACTTAGATATTATGTAGTTAGAAGACCGCGGGCTGGTTCCTCGTAACAACGTGTGGATGAAGCAAAGCTATCCATGTTGAGAAGTACACGTGAAGGTGTATGAGACATCCTTTGCGTTGTGACAACACAATGTAGCATAATCGAATACATTGACACCAAAATTTCGGTAGCTGGTAGCTACTGGGCTTGCTTGACGAGTACGGTGTACTTTTCATGGCCATTCGTGCGGTGCTTACCACGATCGATTGCAATGATACTAAGGGGGAGTGCAAAAAGAAATCGTGCAAATGGGTCAAGGTGACAGGTCTAACCATAGGTGAGACAAGCTCCCTAGGTATGTCCTAACCTTGATGCGCCCTGAACAATTGTGGGGGATGCGTAGAGGGTTAGGGGACTAGGGAGGAGCCAGCCGACCAAGGTCACTGAGCATACCTGATTTGAGGACCCCTAGGTGTCATGCTGTGATTGTGAGTGTTTTTTTCTTTTCCTTTCTTTTCTTTTCTTTTTTCCTTTTCCTTTTATTTTTATTTTTATTTTTATTTTTATTTTTCTTTCCCACACTCCCTCTGTTTTTTAAGAAATTTATTTTAAAGAATAACATGAGTACAACCATTGCAATATGTTGAGGCCATAGCCTTTCAATTGGATCAGGAAATGTTGAGATTCAAAGGCTGCGAAACTAGATATTACAGCGATGATTGTGTCCCCACCTCGTTGCTAGAGGAACAGTTGTTGAGATGGGGAGATACACTGGCGATTTGCAAAACCTCTTTGTAACATGTGATGTTGGTACAATTGAGGTAACGGCTGCTGTGAGTTTGACCCAGAAAGAGAGTGGGCACTGATCCTGCTTTGGGCCATGCGATGTGGGCGATTGGAAAGGGTGATTTTCGCTTTCGGCAGTGTGGCTTCGTCATGGCTCTTTGTGAGGTTGGTGGTCTTGCAGTGACTTGGGCATTGAACACTTTCGTACAAAGACCTGTGCCGTCTTGCATCCACTTAACAATTCATGAGAGTATATGCAAGTCACATGCATCAATTATAATGAACAAATTCAACACAAAAAGATATTACTTTATCAAAATCCTATGGTGCTTACTGCGATGCATAACCTTGGCGCTTGTCAAAGACGTGACATACATTATTAGTAGGTAAGGGAGGTTTATACAGTTGGGGAGCCTGCCCCTTTAACCACTTAAGGACAAAAGGTCTTGAAAAAATGGCATTTGGCAAGCAACTTATACACATAAGGCCTATTCTATTTGTATGAGGCATGGTGAATTTGGGTGATCAAATGACTGGGGCTATGCCGGTGGTGGGCTCCCGTTAGGCTGTGGGTGGGAAAGATATCGGTCGGGACCCGAATGGTGTAGTCCCTAGCCACAGCTGTTTCAAGAATGCTTTTAAACAATTCATCAAATTCCTTCTTGTCTCTAGCTGCCTTCTCTTCTTTTGAGCACCTGGTGCTCGAGTGTTTGGTTGGGCCTACACGGTCGGTGTTGCCACACCCCGGGTGCTCCCTCGAGCCTTCATCCTCTTGGGTTGGGGAGTTTTCGGCCTGTGTCTTGGGCAGTGTCTCTTGGGGCCTCTTTTTGGTACGTACCGCTTAAGGGTAGGCACATATTGCTGTGGTGGAGGCGCTTGTGCCTTATGCTCCCTTTTACAGAGGAGAGCTTCCTTGCATGCCAGTTGGATTGTGTGCTCCATGACGGCTACTATGGGGAAATCTGGAAAATGTGAATCAAGGTTAGGCTTTGAGGCAGGATAGAATTATTTGCATGAAAGGGATTAAACAGTGGATTATCAAGCATATATGAGGATGAGGGCCGAGGTGAGGCATGCAGTGTTTGTTGTAGAGGGACGGCCCCTGTGATGATGTTCATCCTGCCCGGACTATGCGGCATATTCCAGCCATTAGCAAATCTTGGCTTATGCTAAGTTGCATGGGCTAGTTGTCATGGAGTGGAGCAAGTCTCATCCCCGGAAGGATAGATCGAAAAGAGAAAAGGTGTATAGAAGGGGATGGTGCCCCGTCTACACCATCAGAGATGTTGGTCATGACTTCCTATGGCGGTAATGAGGGCTGCATGCCCTCCACCTGGAGGTGGGAATGGTCACACGCCTTCTAGATGTGTGGTAAGAGGAGGACCTGAGGAGCTCAGCCTGTCAAACCTAGCTCTTCTCCTTGCGCTTGATTATCATTGCTTGTGTGTGTTGATATTATCTTTACAGGGTCATAAGACTCATTGTCTATTTATGTACATATTTACAAATCCATGTTACTTCGTGAGGATAAAAACCAATTGTAGAACTCAGGATTGTATTGGAGTGTAGCACACACATCCAATACTCGTGGCAGCTTACTCAATAACAATAGATATTTTGCAACATCGAGTAGTATGGTACATTGTCCGAGTCTACTAGCAACATGTAACTCCTCCTCAGTGATAACCTTATCAGCCCGAGAGTTCTCTTGGCTAATTTCGGCTAAGTCCATACCCTGAATGGTAGTCAGTACTCAAAAGGAAGTCGACGCCACATAGGTTGGGTCTCTTTGAGAACGCCATTTAGCCAATCGCTCCTCTGAGACTGTCATGATCTGGGCTCCTAGTTCGGCCATTGCAACACAGTTTTCAAACCAACGTTTTTCAAATTAACTTGGACCCTCTGATTGTCACTTTAGTTGCTCTATCTCTAAGAGATTTGGTTGGAAGAGCACATCATTGAATGTTACAGTTAAGCATAGTTCATCGGCTTCCTCGTCAGAGGTGAGTCGCATGCGTTCATGCATGAGCCTGTCATAGTACTCATCAAGATGTTCTTGCTCTTCCCGGGATAGGGGAAATGGCAAGTATTCCCCAAGCTGCTTCTTGGGGAATGCACCCATGTCTGCAAGGACGTAGACACATGCAAATACTTTGAGTTTAGCATCCAACTCAGTTTAGCATTCTGCGACACTTCTATGTTCAACGAGGGCTTGCTCGGTTGCTATCTCATGCAAGGTTCTAGGAGTTTTCCTAGGCTTTAGCATAGTTGGAGGCTCAAGCCTAGATGAGTAAGATTGGTCAACGCTAGGATTGCTTATGCTCTCAGGGTTTCCATGTTTCTCCTAAGGCCTTGCTGCTATTGTGTCATGCTTCTCCTTGGATGTGACCGATATAGTCTTGTCACCCTGTTGTGACAGTGTCGTATCCACTCTTGATTGGTTAATGCGAGTTCTGTTGTTGGTGGATTGAGTGTTGCAAGCAACCGTTGGTGGTAATGGTTGCTTTGATTTTTTAGAGCACATGGATGTATCTAAGGTCTCAACACTATAAGGAGATATGGCAGTGTGTTCATTCGTGGGTGGACTCGATGCTTTATTCCTTAGCTCTTCGACACTCTTGATCTCAATCTTCTTGGGGTCTACAACCACTTGTAGCTGTCGTTGTTGTTTTCGTTGTCTTCTCTTCTCTTTCTTAGGCAATTGTGGTGTATCCATGGAAGACTCGAGACCTTGAACTAGGTCAATCGTTGATGTGCTTGCTTGGGCCTCAGAATTCTCTTTCTCTAGTGTGTCCTCATGGGACATAGCTGCGGCTTGCTGAACAACCCTACTAGGTTGTGAGGGTACAACTACCTCTATTTTTGGAGAATCTAGCTCTTCAGCTAATTTCCCTCTATTTAGCTCCTCAAGCCTAGGTTTTAGGTCCTTTGGAAGTGCTGGAGTTGTCAAGGATGTTGGTTGCAACACCTCCTCCATAGGTGAATGTCTAAGGACATGTTCCGCAAGGGGCATTATCACAACCAAGGGCTGTGACTGCTGTGATCCTCGATGGGAAGTAGTAGCAGCTAGTTCAGTGGACTGGCTACTATTGGTGGATTGTAAAGTCCTTAGGCTGATCAGAAGTGGTCGTGTCTTTTGTTGCCCTTTGAGCATTCGTTTGTGTAGATCAAGCATCAGTTGATCTAGTCACATTAGGTTGCACAGGCATATCCTTGGGCCAAGAGCTACGGGTGGTGTCATGTCCCATCTCTTGGACATTTGGAAGCTTAGATGGAGATAGAGGTTGGGATTGAGCAGCTGCACTTGATGATTGTTGTTGTTCTTCCTGTGTCCATTTAAGGAAAGAGGGTGTAGGAGATCTTGGACTCTTAGATGGACTTAGCACTAGCTGAAAGATTTTCTTGTGACTGTTAGATGATTTTGCCATTTGCTTTGTTGAGCATTTAGCCTTGCCATGAGCAGTGTTGTGCCTATGATGCTTGTTATCCACTTGGGGAATCAAAAGCTCCTCGAGAACTAGTGGCTTTTGCGTACCCTCAATGATTAGATCTAATATCTGCTTGTCAAGCATGCTAGGCTGAGGATCTGCCCTTTGATTAGTCCTGTTTGGTTTCTTGATTTCGATCGTGAGGGGCTCGGTCACTCCAATGTTTTTTATTAGAGACTTGGTTTTTCATTTAGATTTCCTCCTGCGCTTCTTTGCTTTTGATACGGTCTGGCCTTCAGCTAATAGAGGAGGTTTAGCAAGGGGTTTTGGTATCCAAATCCATCTGTTACCTGCGTAATACCCTTGAGCACGCAACAACGCTTTCGATATCCATCTCGGCGTTGTGCTGGATCTCCATCGATGCCTTCGTTTATAAGGCTTGGGCTTCTTTTGGGGTCTTCTACGATATTTGTAAGTACAAAGCCCATCCTTGGCATTGTCTCCTAACCTTCTTGTTTCAAGCATGGCCTCACTCACTAGTTCTCGTTGTTCAACATGTGCTTGTATCAGCTCTTTCAACAGGTCCTTGCTCTCATTACTAGGCTTGCATGGTATGTCAGAATGTTCCTTGTCCTTCCCTTGAGATTTGATGAGGTCACCTTTGCTAAAGGTAGTGATTACCCTCACCCCCTATAGCTCAAGTGTATCCTCTGTGCTACATAGTCAGCCTCACACTTCATCACCCTTTTAAAGGGTCTTTCTAGGAGGGTTTCCTTTCCGCAATTAGCACTATTTGGAGAAACATGAAATAGGATAGGCAAGCTTTCAGTTTCAATTATCGCAAGGATTTTGCACTTCCCTATAAGTGCTTGTGGGTGTCCCCCATAAGGACTAAGAGTTGCATTAGTTTGTATGAGCTTTGGTTGGTCGAGTAGGGTCCATGCTTCATAGGTTAAGATATTAAAATCTGCTCCTTCATCAATCAGCGCATCGACAGTGTGCTCTCTTTTTGCAGCGAGTTTGATCCTAAGATAAGTAGGCGATACTATGTCTTCATCTTTTGAGTCTTGGCTTATAAATTTAAGCCTTCTGACAAATGCCCTTGAGTCCCCAATTGCACGACCAAATGTGGATTCTCCACTGATGTCTTGGATCATCTGTGCAGTGCTATTCAAGGTGCATTTATCGTCAGGATTGTCATATCTAGTCATCCTCACAGTTGTAGCTTGATGTTGTTGCTTACCGCTTTGACTAGATGCAGTCCGAATGCAACACATACATGTTTTTGCGGTGTGGCCTTTTTGTCCTTGCTGGCTAGATTGGCCCATTGAGGTTCTAGGGTCTCTGTTTGTCTTTGCTCAGGTATGGGCTTTTGGTTGTTGTTTTGCAAGTGAGAATCTATGCTTGTGTAGAGCCCTTACTACACTAGGATCTAATTTGGAGGACCTGTCACGGTGCGCATTTTCTCTCCAACCTACTTGGGGGAGGTGCGGAGGGGCCCCCTCTGGGGGGGTTTCGGGGGGGCAGTCCCCCCCGGCCTACATGGCCATTACGGTAAATGCATGCGCCATTTGAAGGACCATTTATAGCCAAGTTTTGAACTACTTGCTCTAGATTTCAGCCTAGTGATAGATCTATGATGTGGTTTCGGCTCTATATGGTCTCTCAGTCAGTTTCAGGGTCTACAGGTTAAAATTTGAAAAAATCCAAATTCGGCCCAACAGGTCCGAATTGTAGGGGCCGAATGCCCGATTTGGCTCGTTCGAATGGATGAGGGCTGAATAAGAAAGGATCAAATGTAACTGGTCCAAATGTCAAATTCAGCCAATTCGAGTGTGGGTGTCCGAGGGCCAAGGGTCGAGTCAGGTTGCGTCGAGGGACGAATGGCGAATTCCATCGAGCCTAATGGCAACTTGCCTGAGTGGGGTTGGGCCAAGTTGATCGGCAAGCCGAGGGCTGAATATCAAGTTGGTCCGAATGCTTGATTCAGATGGGCTGAGCGAAGGGCGTCCGAGTACGATGGGTCGAATGGTTGATTCTCGATCAAGGGCCGATTGGATTGAGTGGTCCGAGTCAAGTGGTCCAAGTGGCAGTGGGCCAAGGGTCAATTCTGGGACTCAGCCTAGAATCGTCGTCGCTTGGACTGGCCGAATGCAGCGCGACTTTGGCCGGTGCAATGATAAATCGCTCGAATCACATGATTCAGGACACGGCCTATCACACACACCTCTAGGTCAAAGCTATGGATGGAGGGAAATAGTTGTATATACTTAGAATAGCCAATAAACTCCAAAATGCAAATCGGCAATCGAATCAAACCCTCATGCCCTATTATGACAACAGAAACCCTGATGCTTGTTTTTCTTCTTTTTCTTTGTTTTTTCCTACCCTAATGCATCCAAATCACAAGGCAAATACCTACACTAGTCCAACATGCTTTTCCAAATCCAAAAAACTAAAAATCTACTTGTAAGGAGATCAAATACCTCTTCAAACTCCCTCACTTCCTACCTATCTACCTCAAGCACTGGTTTGGAAAAAACCCTACTTTAATGCTCGATTCAAAGTGCGCAAGTGCTCAAGGCTTGAATCCGTTGGTCCCAGCAAAACGGAACCAAAATGTAGGAGCAATCGCTCAATCGCCAAGACCCACGGAGCGCTTATTGCTTCAAGCGTTCCAAGCCGAGCACTAATGGCTACCTCTCACATAGTCAAGATGCTACCTATCCATGAGTGTAGTGAGCTTACCTCCATGCCAATCGAGTTACCTCCTCTCCCACACACTCCGATAGATCCACGATCCAAGTGAAAGCTTCAAGCAAGCTCCATCCTCAAGCTCCATGCTCCAAGCTCCATTGCCGCGAGCAAAAGAAGAGAAGAGAAGAGAAGAGAAGAAGAGAGGATAAGATGGAGAGCTTCTCCTCCCTAGTCCCTCACCCTCACACACTCACTCCCTCACACTCATACTCCCTCTCTCAAGCACAAGCTCAAGCAAGCAAGAAGAAGAAGAAGAAGAAGAGGAGGAGAGCCACTTTTGCCCACACACAAGAATGATCTTCTCATTCACTTTTCAACTTTATATACAAAACCCTAAATCCCTTTTGGGCGGTCATCCCCTTTTTTACATGGCCGGCCGTAGCCTAGGTCATTTTTCCCATTGTCCTCCTATTTTCCTAGCTTCCTTCTTATTGCCCATCTACCTTTACAAATTGTACAAGTGAGAGCCAAACACTCTTTAAATTAAATCATGATGCACTTGCACTCTTTTACAAAAGTATTGACTTGCACTTTTTCTTGTGCACTTTTTCCCTTTATTTAGGACTTTTCTGCACTTCTTGTGTTTCCATATTTTCCTTGGCACGCCTTCGTCTTCCGTTTCACTTTTGCCTTGGCCTTTTTCTTCTGCTTTAGATTTTCTGGATTTTCCACCTTGTTTGTCTGAGGGTTAACACAAAGGAATTACAAAAGCCATGTAAAAAAGAGAGAGAGGGTAGAGAGAAGTAGAAAAAGACTCACTACCACATCCCATGCACCCTTCTCACACAGAGAGGGGAGTACATCTCACTTAGTTAGGAAACTCAACATGTGGGAGTAGTGGGAGGCTCAAGAATTCCCATATAGTTCTCCTTCAACTTTTCCTTGCGGACTAAAAAAGGTGGTGCCACTTGTTGTGATGTAAAAAGTAATTCAAGTGTCCTCAACTCTAGGAAAGAAATGGCCAAAGAAAAAGACTCAAGATCCTAGATAGTGGCAATGATAAATGGCCAACAATTGGTAGGACAAAGTATTCATCACACTCTGCATCGGTCCAAAGCATCTCGCAGTCCAGCAAATGATAATTACAATAATGGAAGAGCTAGTTATCCTTAAGATTAAGGCTATAAAGCGTTAGTAAAGGCATATGCATAAGTTGATTTTCTAATTGGCCACTAGTTGTTGTTGTTATCATATATATATATATATATATATATATAGAGAGAGAGAGAGAGAGAGAGAGAGAGAGAGAGAGAAGAAGAAGAAGAAGAAGAAGAGGAAGAAGAAGAAGGAAGAGAGTAGGAGAAAAAGATAGAAGAGGAAGAGAGGGAGTATCAAGGAAAGAGAAGAGAAAGAAGAGGCCATCAACCTGACAACCACTTGGTAGAAGAAACACCACTTTTGGCTTTCAAAAACTCTATCTACCCTCTTCCCCCTAACATATGTGAAATGGCTCCTTTTCCTCTCTATGAGGTCTCCATCTCAGAAGAGATCCAACTAGCTACTCGACGTTTCCAATCATATATTCAAGACTGACGAAGGTCAAAAGACTAGCGTACAAGGACCTTATTCATGATGGTTCCTAAGAGACGATACTTTGGAGAGGGTAGTGTGGGAGCTACAAGTGCAAGCACAAGCATAGATAAGACACCATCTCATTTGATACCATCCCAAGTTCCTTCCGTAGGCTTATCAAATGTTCTTCCAAATTTTAAATGGAATTTTCATAATTTGCAACTTAGGATAGTTAAAAACCTTGACAAGGAAGGAATGTTAGAATGAAGTAGGAACTATTAATTTAGATTTCTAAACCTTGAAAGATAGGGTAAATTGGTTGCATATAAGCAAATTGCATCAAATAAATCAATTTTTAGTTCATATATGTTTATTAGAAAAATCCACAATTAATTTTAGTAAGAATTATGAATCAAGTAATTGCATTAAGAACATTTTTCTTGGTATTTACGAATCATGCAAATATAGGAAAAAGTGAATTAAGTTAGTTATAAGTTGGTTGTTAGATTGTGTTAAGTACATAGATAACTAAAACTACCCAACCGTGGAAAGCAAGAGGGCAAGATTCTTAACAAACCCACTCTAAGGCAAGGTGGTCTCAATAAGCTGAGAGTTTCTCTATATTTTGATGTGTTAATATTGAACACAATAATTAGCACCTTAACTCTATATTACTTTAGAGGAACGGGGCTAGACTTTGCCCTACAGAGAGAGGGGTCGACATATCTATACTCCCCCTCATTTCTCATTCTCCTTGAACCAAGTGCGATATGATTCAGCTCTACTTTGGCCAATCTAGCACAAGGTGATGCTCGAAGAACAGTGCTATAATTTGAATAGGTGACCTTAGTATACTTAGAACCCAAAATTCAAGTCAATTCTTGTGGAAATAGCCAAAATCTTTTGTTCCAAAGTGAACTCGAGAGAGTTTAGGAAACAAACCTCATGCTATTTAAAAGAGTATTGAGAAGTATTATTTAGAAACCACTAAATCGTGCCACTAAGGACATCTCAGGTGGGCATATTACACGTGGTATCAAAGGAAAAACTGAATTAATGCATAAAAAGAATTGTTTGCAACCTTATTTAAGGAAAAGGTCCATGCAAATATGATTCAACCTCTAAGAATCGGTGGAATCTCTTTCAAGAATAATAAATATTGGTAGAAATTATTCGTCTTCCAAGCAATGTTTATCTCTGTGATCCATTTCCTTGATTTTGATTATAGGATCGCTTCATGAGAATCTTGGAGCTTATGTATAATCCCTCGCCACTATATTTGGAGTTTTGATGGGTGCATAGCAAAGTCTACTATTTTATCAATGCCAATCAACTTGCCTATCTTCAAAATAACCTCAAATGAATCAAATAGATGGAAAACCCTAAGCATGTCAATCTATTTATCTTTAAGGAATCGCACCTAGCCTCAACATAGGTAGAGCAGACTTGCCAAAACTGTTATCTTTATGATCAAGTGCTTTGCATTCTCCCAATCGAGCACGTTATTATTTTAGAGTGCTTGTGCTGCAATAGTTATTATAAAGATGGTTTCCCAAATCTCTTTCAAAAATACAATGTGCTATATATATTTGATGAGCCTTGAACCTATAAAATCATGGATGTATCTGAATTTAATAATTAGAACCATTGTAACAAAAAAAACTTCCTAGCTTGATCTTAGTTATCTCTATTTGATATAATAAAGAAATCTAGTTAGCACTATCGCATCCTAAATAATAAAAGAGTCTCGAATTCTTTGCAAGATCTTGTACTTTCGTACTAGACTTATATTGTAAATTTAAAAATTGTGGATTCAATTATAAAAAATCCTAGAGAGAGGAAAGTTAAAATGTACATCTAATCTTGCAAATGTTAATAATCCTAAGGTATTATGCATTCCATACCTATGTTTACCCATGCTGAAGTGCAAGAGAATAAATTCCTTCTCAAGCAAATCAAACCACCTGAGTTTGATGGCAAAGGAAAGGATGTTGAATCTAAAGTAGTCATTAAGATTGAATCTATGGAGGATTACTTCATTGTTGCAAGCATTGCTCCTTCTAATCACGCAATGATAGCTAAGCTAAAGCTAATAGAAAAAGCTTGACTTTGGTGGAAGCAATGGTGCAAGGACCAAGGGGTTTTGGAAGCAATCATTACTTGGAAAAGACTGAAGGAAGTTGTATGCATGTGATACCTCCCACCAGTATACTGCACCTTAAAGATGAATGAATTCTTTAGTTTGAAGCAATCTTCACTGAGCTTGGAAGCCTATTATTCTAGATTTGTATCCCTTTTAAAGTATGCCCCACCAATGCACATTACCCAATAGGTGTCAAAGTTTTTCCATGAGCTAAACTATCCTTTAGATACTCGCCTTGAAGCAATACGAACATCCAACTTACAAGGCGAATTAATTCGAGCAAGGTCCATTATCCAAGAGCTACATAAAAAGTCTAAGAGCTACAAATTTTAGGGGTAGGGTTCTCCATACAAAGGATCGTGTGGATATGTGAAAAGGATCCAAGGACAATACCAGACTGGTCAAAGGAAAAAGGCCAAGACAAGTATAGTTGGAAACTTTATATCTGCAATCAACAACAAGGAGGCACTAAGGTATTTCCATTGCAAAGAACTTGGCCACTTTAAAAGACAATATCCAAAGTTAGGCCAATGGATTTCCAAGTACAATTTTGTGGCCAAAATCTAATAGTTTTAATAACAAAAGGACAAGTTTTTGGAGTAACCTTCAAGGGAAGGGACAAAGGAATAGACGAAGGTGACAATTCCACTTTAGAAGCGGACATGGAAAGAGCAACAATATATATTGCTCTCGATAAGAAGGGCCCAAATCACCAGTTCTCAGTGTATCAAGGTAATGTCTTTAAGATTTTGATTAATTGAGGAAGCACCCACTCATTTATCTCACCGAAATGTGCAAAAAGACTAGGAATAAACACCGCACTTGCATCAAAGTTGTTAGTAGAATGAGCAAATGGGAAAGAGGCAATTTGTACTCAACAAACTAAAAGAGCGGAATTTAACTCAGGAGACAAGGTTTCCAATATGGAGTTCAGAGTTATGAATCTAGGATCTTACGAGTGTTACTAGGGATGGATTGACTAATCCCCAATAACACTCATATTCATTGTGCAAAAGGACCAAATCACATTCTAATTTCAAAAAGTAGAGTTAGGAACCACTTAGGGAGAAGCCAAAAACCCTAGAATCCAACTAGCAAAAACTTCTTGAATCGTGAAGGGGTTAAGAAAAGGACTACCTATCTACCTAATTAAACTTAATAAGATTGAGAAAGTGAAGGAAGTGGAAGAAGAGCCATCATGGTTAAAGGAATATGCAGATGTATTTTGAAAGAGTTGATAGAACTTCCTCCACCAAGAGAAGTTCATCATGAAATTAAGCTAACACCAAGAGTTTCTCCAACAACAAAGTGACCCTATTGTACCTCTATTCTAGAAGCAATTGAGTTGAAAGAATAACTCAAGAAACTCTTCGACCAAGGATACATTAGGCCAAGTAATTTTCTGTGGTAATCACCAAGGATGTTCCAAAAGAAGAAGGATGGAACTCTTGATCTATGCATCGACTATCGTGGACCAAACTAGGTAACGATCAAGAAGAACAAGTATCCAATTCCAAGGATAGACGAATTACTTGACCATATTTAATACAAGGATCTTCTCAAAAATTATTCTAAGATTAGGTTATTATCAAGTAAGGATCAAAGAGTAAGACATTCCAAAAGCTGAATTTAACACAAGGTATGACCATTACGAATTCATAGTGATGTCTTTTGGATTAACCAATACACCTATGACCTTTAACAGGCTAATGCAAGATATCTTTCAGCCCTATATTGATGACTTTGTTCTTTTCTTCTTTGATTACATCCTAACCTACTCAAAGAAGGATGAGGATCATGAGCTGAAACTCCAAGTTGGCTTTAAAAAATGAGAACACACAAAGTTTATGCCATGAAGAAGAAATGTGCCTTCTTCAAGAGGCAAGTTGAGTATCTTGGATTTATAGTCTCTGACAAAGGGATTGTGATTGATCCTATCAAGGTTAAAGACATGTAAGAATGGGCACTCTAACAATGGGAACCCTAACAATGGTTAAGGAATTCCAGAGTTTTTGGGCTTAACAGGATAGTACATGATTTTTATCAAGGACTATGCCTTGATTATTGCACCCTTAATTAATTTACTCAAGAAGGTGGTTGCTATTGTATGGAATCTTACTGAATAGTCTAGTTTTGAGAAGCTTAAACAAAGCTTGATTATAGCTTCTAGCTTGAAACTGCCTGACTTGAGCCAAGAATTTGAAGTTGCCATGCAAGAAGGCCATTTGATAGCCTATTCTTCTAGGAAGTTAAAGACTGCTACAAGGAACCTAAGGGGTGGATACAATATCTATCTTTGGTGGAGTTTGCCTAGAATGCATCTTATCATCAAAGCATTTAGATAATACCATTCCAAGATCTATATGGGCAAGAATTCCTAACCCCATTGAACTTTTTTGACCCTATCTTAAAGGTAGACACTTTCAAGAAGATGTTGAAAGAGATGGATGAACAAGTTAAGGATATTAGATAAGATATCTAGGCTGCCAAGGATTGGTAGAAAGCATATATTGATCTAGGAAGACAAGAATGGATCTTCAAGGAAGGATACATTTTTTAAATTCATATTCATCCTTAGAAGAGTTAATTATCCTTAGGGAGATTCAAGAAGATAATCCCAAGATAATGTGGACCATGATACAAGATTCTCAAGTGTCTAGGACTCAATGCTTACAAGTTACAACTTCTTAAACACTTGAAAATTCACAATGTATTTTATGTTAGCCTTCTAAAAGGTTATGTATCCAATCCTGATCATGTTTTTGATGATCAACATGTTGTAATGCCAAGCCAATGAGTCCTTGAGCTTCAACCTAATACAATAATTTATGTAAGGCATTGTATCCTTAGAAGTAGAATCATTAAGGAATATCTCTCATGTAGTGGAAAGACTATCCTAAAAATAATCCCACTTGGATGGATGAAGATATCCTATATAAGCAACATCCCTACTTTCTTTGGTGATGAAGGAATAGAGCCCACTAAAATCTTTGAAGATAATTAGAAATCTCAAAAAGATCTTCATGATATGTAATAAGCTCTACACTTGTAATAAGCTCATAAGAGGAACTACCTTGCAATGGCTATTTTACATTGCCCTTGTAATCACTACATTGCTTTGAACTTTCAATATTGTATGTAGTTAGAGTAGCACAGTAGAAGCATACTAGTTCCTAACCCACAAGTCCTACAATTTAACTTATTCCCTAACTTTTAGATGAAGATATCTCAATTCCTCTAAGGCAAAAATGATGTAATGTCGTGAAAACTTGCGTGCGAAGGGGGGGGTAAAATTATAAGGTTTTATAATCGTTAAAAAATTCTACTTAATGAAAAGAAAAGATATTGATAACAAGCTGACGAACTAATCATGCTACCATCCAATTGAATGCCACCTTCTCCTTGAGTTGGTTGCCACCAATTGCCTCAAAATCATCATCTTTACTAACTGTTAGATGGAAATCGCCCTTGGTATCATCAAACTTTGCATCAGTCTGAAGTATCTCGCAGTTCCCAACAAACGATAATCACAAGAATGAAAGATCTAGTTAGCCTTTAGACTAAGGCTATAAAGCCTTAGCAAAGGCATATGTATAAGTCTATTTTCTTATTGGCTACCAATTATTGCTATCATATATATATATATATATATATATATATATATATATATATATATATATATATATATATATATAGAGAGAGAGAGAGAGAGAGAGAGAGAGAGAGAGAGAGAGAGAGAGAGAGAGAGAGAAGAAGAAGAAGAAGAAGAAGAAGAAGAAGAAGAAGAAGAAGAAGAAGAAGAAGAAGAAGAAGAAGAAGAAGAAGAAGAAGAAGAAGAAGAAGAAGAAGAAGAAGTAGATAGTAGGAGTGGGAGAAAGAGAAGAAGAAGGAAGAGAGTAGGAGTGAGAGAAAGAGAACAAGAAGGAAGAGAGTAGGAGAAGAAGGGAGATATAAGAGGAAAAGAGGGAGTAATAAGGAAAGAGAAGAGCAAGAAGAGATCATCATCACCAAACCACTACATAGAAGAAGCACCACTTTCAGCTTGCAAAAACTCTATCCACCGTCTTGGCCCTAGCATCCGTGGAATGACTCCTTTTCCTCGCAAGAGATCCACCTAGCTGCTCAAAGTCTCATGGAGTTTAGTCATAAATATATGTATGTATCACATGGGTTCAGAGACTAGCATACGAGGACCTTATTTGCAATGGCTCTGAAGAGACAATTCTCTAGAGCAAGGAGCATGGGAGCTACAAATGCAATTGTGAGTATAGACAACACACCATCCCAATTTCCTTCCACAGGCTTATCGAATGTTCTTTCAAATTTAAAATGGAAATTTTATAATTTACAACTTAGATAAGTAAAAAACCTTGATAAAAAATAAATATTAAAATAAATTAGAAACTATTAATTTAGATTTTTAAATCTTGAAAGGTAGGATAAATTGCATGATATCACCATTCATCAAATTAAATCTTACTTTAGCTACATATAAGTAAAGTGCATCAAATAAAGCAAGTTTTACTTCAAAGAGATTCATTAAAAAACTACAATAGATTTTAGTAAGAATTAAGAATCAAGTAATTACATCAAATATATTTTTCTTAACATTTACGAATCATGTAGATATAGAGCAAAGTGAATTAAGTTACTTAAAAGAAGATTGTTAAGTTTGTTGAGTTAAAGTATCCTCTTTAATAGAGAAAATCTCATTATTATTAGTAAAGTCAAAATTATTACATTGTGCATGTAGCTATTAGAAATTATTGAATTGTATATGTAGCCATAATGAATACATACTAACATATTAAATATAAGTGCACAACAAGTAACTCTACATGCATATAAAGTATTATATAATGAGAGAGAGAGAGAGAGAGAGAGAGAGAGAGAGAGAGAGAGAGAGAGAGAGAGAGAGAGAGAGAGAGAGAGAGAGAGAGAGAGAGAGAGAGAGAGAGAGAGAGAGAGAGAGAGAGAGAGATGGCTATGTGTAAGCTAACTATAAACATACACTAAGTGTAGGTTAAATGTAAGCTAGGTTAGGCTTTGCTAAGACAAAACCAAGAATACACATAGGATAAGTGTAGGATAGAATATGCCAAGCTATGGTTGAGACTTGCAAACCATAGAATGTGCTTCATCATCAAGTATCTACCATATCATCAACTATTTGCCACATCATCTCCTAGGTTAGGCTTTGATATACTCATCTATACTAAGTGTGGGCATGGAAAGCCATGTTAGCCTAGACTTCACTAAGCCTAAGATTAGGCTATACCAAGCCATTAGGATTGGCTACGCTTACCTATGCTAAGTGTGGGAAAGGAAAGCCATGCTAGGCTAAGCCTCACTAAACTTAAGCCAAGTATATGCACAGATTAACTATAGGTTAGGCTATATAGAGCCAATAGGGTTGGTTATGCTTGCCAGTACTAACTATGGTCAAGGAAAGCCATGTTAGGCTAGGTCTCACTAAGCTTAGGCTATAGGCATGGGATAACTACTCGGGGGGTGCACCTATAAGAAATCATCTATATAGCGTGTGTCCAAATGGTATTAATAAATACCTTTGTTTACATGTTATAAGGCCATAAAATGACCCTTTTACTTTACTAAAATTATTGATTTTTCCCAAATTGTAATTAAAAACCCCTTCTATAAATATAATCCTCTAAGTTTTACAAAATAACTTACCATTTCTTTTGAACTCACATGGTATCTTACATGTTCTATAAGGTGCACCCCTAAGTCTAACTATAGATCAACCTATGATGCTAGTAGGATTGGCTATGCTTGCCTATACTAAGTATGGGCAAGGAAAGCCGTGTTAGGCTAGGCCTCACTAAGCTTAGGCTAAGTATAAGTATAGGCTAATGCTAGGCTATGCCACTACGATTGGATATGCTTACCTATGCTAAGTGTAGCCAAGGAAAGCCATGTTAGGCAAGGCATCACTAAGCTTAGGCTAAGTATAGACATAAAGGTATAGGCATACAAGGAATTAAAAGTAGCATTTTTCTTATGCAAAGTCATCTAGTTGATGAATTAAATAAATATATGATTAAATGATACACCATTTGCACTTTTTCTTACTTGAAAAAAAGGAAAGAAAAATCATTAACTAATCAAAGATATAGCTATCTATATTTTGATATACACTTGATTTGTACTTTTATAATCATGGTTTACTATAGAAATAGTTGAGTTTCTATACTATGCATTTTGTAGATGTTTCTCTTCATCTTAATGAAATTTTAATGTGGTGGACGTCATCGTCACAAGACCCCAACCTTGAGGATGGGAGAGAGACAATGATGGTCGAGCTAGAGGCCTTCTTTGGGCATTGTTCAATCCTAGCCAAGCTATATGAATATATAACTACCCCTCAACCTTGTTGACTACAGATGCCTGCATAATCTCCAGTAACTCTAGTAGTATAAGCTTTACCTTTCCTAATTAGATGTAAGACAATTTCCAGAACATGAGTTATCCCACAAGAGTGCTAGTAGTAGAAATATGGACATAAGTGTCATAGTTGTCTGCAGGCCTAATCCCTTATATTGTAACTTATGATTTGGAAATTTTTATTGACATATAGTATTGTTTACTACCTAAAAAGGGACTCAACCACATTTCCTATGGATTATATAATCCCTGCTTAGTAGAAAATGCTTTGAAAAATGCATTCATCAACTTTCTTGAAGCGTATAACTTGAAATAACTATAAATAATATTTATTTATTTTTAGGAATCATATAAAAAATTTGATAGCATCTCTAAAACATTGCAACATATGGCAAGGATACCAACATGACTTTTAAAGAAGAATGTGGAAAAAGAATATGTTCAATATTCTACTTCCTACTACTATCATGGGTATAGTTCAACTATAAGCATCAATATATATCCCAATGCAAGTCCAAGTACTTTTTTCTATGCTATTATTGGTGTGCATTTTGGCATACATCCAGGCAAACACAATGATGCCATTAAATTTTCCCTATAGATGAAACTTTCATTTTCCCTACACATTCTACATGAAGAAGTATATCGAGAGCGAGTGAGAATGAAGGATGTAAAAACACCACAGTAAGAGCTCCTTCTATCCACACTTTTTATGTGTTTCGATTTCTTTTCTTGCTTCTCTTCTAAACACACTCTCTCCATCCTATATACCTCACGTGTTTATAGCATGTTTTATATATCCTTATATAACTTATTTTGTGATCTTTTCTTGACCCTTCTCTAACTTTTTACTATAATATTTAAATCCCTTATTGTAATTTTAATTTTTTAAAATAAAATAATTTAATATATCCTTATGTAATAGGCACAAAACACTAGTTTTGTCATAGAACTTATCACAAACTAGCTATTAGGGCTTTATAAATGGTTTTTAATAGTATGAATGATGCTAGATATAAAGCACTGCAAACCTTCGGGTCTCTACAATTGGGGTAGATGTGGCTAAAGGCATAAATATCAAAGTTTGTTGTACGAATGGACCTGAAACATAGAAACAATAATATGGATGTGCCTTTCATGATGTCTAAGTGATCTAGTGCTAGTGTGGGAAACAAATCCTCTACAAGCACAATTGTTGAATGGGTTTTTAATGATGTCAATAGTCATATGTCCTCCAACAAGTAAGCAACTAGTAGGGAAAAATGGCCCAACAACAAACTTAGGTACAACATCTCCAACATAACTTCCAATAGTAAGAACATAGATTCGGAGTATATGTGACATGAGAGGGGGTCTCTAGAGAGGGACTAGGTGGCCAACTGAAGTAGTAATTGCAAATGTGGAGAGTACTAGAGGCAATAGGCAGACCATGAATTAGCTAGGAAGTAATCAAATAGGTGTATAACAATTGAGGAGTGTCCCAAACTAACAAGGAAACAACGATATAATAAGGATATAGCAATAGCATGGCTGGTAATCAAGTCACCTAGTAATATAGTTGTTGTGGATAGCAAGGTAGCATGTCAACACAATTCCATGGATTGGCAATGCCCTCTCAAAGTGGCGAGGGCAATAGTGGAGTAAGAGGACTGAATGATGACTGGCTAAAATAAATAAATTGTGGATGCTCTCACATAGACTCCTATTTATAGAGGACTTGAGATTTAACATGTTGCCAGAAATAAGCCATTTAATAATAATAAGAGAGAACTAATGTTATTTTGGGGTTGGTTTAAGGAGACTTAATAATGGGTTACTAGAAACCCTAAAATTAGTGGCTCAACAATTATTCGTGGCTATAACAACATTATATGCCTCAATAAGGCATCTAGATCTTGCAAAAAGGTCAAGCATACAACAAAGTGATCTAGAGAAGGTTTAATACCATGGTTTTTATGCATTACCTTGAAGTACTCCACCCAAGGGGACTAAGCTAGCATGGATACATGCAACAAGCCCAAGTATGTATAGTGGAATCTAGCTTTGTCAGAGAGAGAACTAGGGAGAGAGAAAGAGGAGAGAGAAGATTGTAGAAGAGAGAGAAAGACTAGATTTGGGGAGAGAAATACAGGAAAGAGAGAGAAGCCATGGAAGCTATGAGCAAGAGGGGAGAGAAGGATAGTAATTGTATTAATGTGTCAAAAGATGTGAAAAATTTACATATCCTCTCCTTTTATACCAATGTCAATGTGAAATGGCATAATATCAATATTATTTTTACCCTAAGTCTTTATTCCCAGCTTCTTACAATCCATCCCTTCCCAAAAGTTTTTGTCCTAAAAAACAAACTTGAAAGACTAGAAAAGGATGGATAGAACAGAGTACTACTCTCTTTTTATAGCTTTACAAATGGGAAAATGAATGAAGTATGACCAAAATATGGACTAAAATTGAAGAGCAAGAGTAGGCCTCAGCTATATACATGATCTAGAATACTTTAAAAGTATATGGAGCCATAAAATCTTCAACAAATAATCTCAAAATGAAGTAGACAGCTTACTGTAAAAAACAGACCCTGTTGGACCAAATCTGCCATAACTTCTAGTAGAAGTGTCCAAATGAGACGTGCCACATATCAAAACGGAGCTCTTGAAGAGTACTTTAAGCCCATGTAGATAGCTTAATTCTGAAAATTAGGCACGATAAAAACTGTTCTAAAATAGCGCGCTGTCCTGATCATGTGTGCATCATCACTAGCTCCATAATCAATAGGCTTTAGTCACCAATGTATTCCTTAAGAAACAAAACTCATCCAATATAGAATCAGGCCTCCAAGAAGCTTTCTCAGGTGGTAAACCTCTCCATTTGATCAAATATTCCATGATAGAATGAGATTGAAGCTTCTTCTCACGCTGACCTATAACAGCCTCTGGGATGTATTGAATAAGACCTTCTTCATCAATAGGTGGCAGCTCATTAACTATATCCACTGGATCACCATAAAAAGGCTTGAGATGACTAACATGGAAGACATTGTGAATCTTTATGAAAGAGGGAAGCTCTAATATGTATGCCAAGTCTCCAATATGCTTAAGGATTCGTTAAGGGCCATAAAACCTGTGAGCAAGCTTATTACTAGATCCATCTTTTAATGTAGAGTACCTAGACTTGGACAACTTCAGTAAGACCAACTCTCCTTTTTGAAACTCTAAAGGCCGCCTCTTCTCATCAGCATACATCTTCATTTGGTCTTGTGCTTTCCTAAGATTCATCTTGCATTGCTAAAGAAGGGTTTGCATTCTTTCTAAATCTTCCTTCCCATGAGGATTGATCCTTTCATTAAAGATGACTATGGGTAAGGGCACCTTGTAACCATACAAAGCCTCAAAGGGTGAAACTCCAATACTAGCGTGGATAGAATTGTTATAAGAAAACTCAGTCAAGTGTAACCAAGAATCCGGACATCATAGCAGAAATGGCGAAGATAAGTTTCCAACCATTTATTGACTCTTTCTGTCTGTCCATCAGTTTGTGGATGATAGGCCGTAGATGGAGCCAATTTAGTGCCCATAGATGTAAATACCACCTATCAAAAGTTACTCATAAAAATTGAGTCTCTATCATGAACAATCACCTATGGTAATCCATATAGTCTAAAAATCTGCTCCATAAACTGACTGGCCACTTGAGAGGCAGTAAACTGAATCTTGGTTGGAATAAAATGGGCTGCCTTGGTGAGTCTATCTACCACCACATATATACTATTCCATCCCTTCTTGGTAGTAGGCAAGCCAGTAATGAAATCCATAGTAATATGAGTCTATTTACCTGTAGAAATAGGTAATGGCTATAACAAACCTCCTGGCTTATGGGTGCTGTCCTTATTCTGCTGACAAGGCATACACTTCATGACAAAGTCCTTGACATCTTTCCACAATCCTTTCCAATAGAAACTTTTACTAATCCTGTCATAGGTCTTGAAAACTCCTAAATGTCCAACTAAAGGCGAAGAATGTAGTTCCTCCATAATTTTCCGTATAAAAGAAGAGGTAGAAGGCATAACAATCTTGCCTTTCAACCAAATAAGGCCATTTTTGAACCGATAATGTGATTTTTCTTCCATAAGACCTTGCTATAATTTTTGAAAAATATGGCTGAATTATTCATCCAAAAATGAGCTTTGTGACTATGTCATGACCATCTTGAAGATAAGCCTCCTGTAATTCTTCAATCCAATCATTGTGCAATTCAGTCATAGCTGAAACTTTGCAAGCCCACATACGAGAAAGAGAATCAGCCACTATATTGTCTTTGCCTCTCGTATGAATGATGTCAAAATCATAATTCTGTAGTGTAGCTACCCACCAACGCTGCTTAGGAGTAAGATTGGATTGAGTAAGGAAATACTTAAGAACCTTGTGATCACTGTGTACTCTGAATCGACTGCCATATAAGTAATGGTGCCACTTCTTTATTGCATGCAAGATAGCCAACATCTCTTGGTCATAAACATTCATGGCCATTTCTTTATCGATAAGCTTACAACTCTCAAAGGCAATCACTCCATGCTCCTGTAACAAAACAGCCCCAATGCCACGGCCACTAGCATCACATTGTATGGTAAATTCTTTGGAAAAGTTCGGGCATACTAAGATAGGATCAGAGATAAGAAGTCCCTTTAACTGGTTGAAGCTACTATCTGCAAGAGCATCCCAAAAGAAAGCCTCCTTCTTCAACCTATTAGTCAAAGGAGCTACAATGGCCACATAATGCTTGATGAATCGGTGATAGAATAAAGATAAACCAAAGAATCCTCTAAGAGAAGTAGTAGTAGTGGGTGTTGGCCAATCTTTTATACATTGCACCTTCTTGGGATTAGCCTGTATTCCTTTTTCACTAACAATATGTCCCAAGTATTCCACTTCAGTCTGCATGAAAGAACACTTCTTCTCCTTAGAAAAAAGCCTGTGATGTCTCAATACATCAAAAACCCTCCTCATATGTGCCAAGTGATCCTCTAAAGTCTTACTGTAGATCAGAATGTCATCAAAGAACACCAAGACAAACTGAAAGATAAAAGGCAGTAAAATCTTATTCATCAGGCTCTGGAAGGTAGCTGGAGCACTTGTAAGCCCAAATGGCATCACTAAGAAATGATAGAGCCCTAGATCAGTCCTGAAAGCAGCCTTGACTTCATCACCCTCTTGCATGTGAATCTAATGATACCCTGACCTCAAATCAATCTTCGTAAAGAATCGAGCCCCCTTGAGCTCATCAAGAAAATCATCAATCCTGGGTATTGGATACCTGTTCTTCACTGTGATCTTATTAAGATCCCTGTAGTCAATGCACATTCTGAAAGATCCATCTTTCTTTTTGACTAACAGAACTGGAGATGCATAAGGTGAAGAACTTAGTTTAATGAATCCCATCTCACAAAGTTCCTTGATTTGCTTGGCTACTTCCTCTTGTTCACACTTAGATAATCTATAAGGTGGCTTATTGATTGTCTTTGAGTTGGGCTCCAAATCAATAGGGTGATCTATTGCTCTCTTGGAAGGCAATGAAGTAGGCACCTCAAACAAATCCCTATACTCCTTAAGAAGAGCTGTCAAGGCTGGATGGTTTGTTGAATTATTGGGCTGATCTTGCATCTCTTTATTCAAATGCAAAACAAATATTTGTGAGCGTGTCTTGTACTCCCTTTTGAGTTGTTGAGCTGAAAATATGATCTACTAGGAATTCCCTATAAATGGATGAGCTGTCCATTGAAGATAAACTCCATATACAACTGTGAGAAATCCATAGTGATCCTGCCTAATGTCATCAACCAATCACAATCGAGTACGATGTCTATAGGCTCCATTTCCAAAGTAATCATGTTTACTTTGCCTCAAAATTTTCAGCCAGCTGTAAAGAAACCTGTGGGCATATCTGTGTGCTGATTTCCTCTTCACCATTGGCCAATTCTAATGGGTTGCTGTAAATATGTGGGAATACAATTGAGCTTGTGCATGATGGACTTATTCACAAAACTATGGGTACTGCCTTCTGTCTCTATCAGAATGAACACTGGCTTTCCATGAATGTTACCCTTCATAGGGAGTGTATTAGGGCTCTTAGATCCTGTCCAAGCATCCATAGAAATAGAACAACTAGTGGCAGCAAGTGTGTCATTACAAGTCCCACCTGGATCAAAAGGAACACTTCCACCTGGATCAAAAGGAAAGGAGTCCGCTAGATCATAGAAATACTCTTGCCCAACCTCTTCATCAAGATCTTCAGTTTTAGCATTGAGTGTAATTGCATTGGCTTCATCCATCTCATCTTCAAGATCCTCAAAGACTAACATACTTTGAAGCTTGGGTTTGACATTTTTATATACACACTTTGAGGCATGATCAGGTGTATACTTTTCCCCACACTTGAAACATAAGCCTTTCTCCTTTCTTTCTTTGTAAAGATCCATAGGAATGGATTTAGGATTCATGTTGGCTAAATTGGATTTAGGCTTGCTATCCCCTTGTTTGAAGTTAACTCTAGGACTGTTTGCTATCCTGAAATTAGTTTGAGATCTAGAAGCATTGAATGGTGGATAAGTTGGCACCTGGAAGCTCCCATTTGGCACATGATTGCTGCCATAAGTGTTACCAACTTGCCCCTTTTTAAAAACAATCCTAGGCTATCCAAAACCAAGCTGAAATGAAGATTCTCTTCTATATTTTCTTCCATAGTGCTCTACAAGCTCAATAGCCTTAAAGAGGGAAGTAGGGCTTTGTGCCATGACATCAACTGATAAAGATGGCTCTAAACCATACATGTACTTATGGAGCTTAGCCTCATCACTGATGCTTTCTACATACATGGTTAGGTTGAGAAATTGGTTAGTGTACTCTCTTACACTTAGGCCTCTTTGTTCCAAACCATACCATCTCCGTGCCAATTTTTCTTTTTCAAGAGGGGAGACAAATACTTTAGCCATAAGTGCCTTGGAAGCTTCCCAATTCTCTACAAGTATGTTTTTCTTTTTTATATACCTCCACTAAGTATGGGCAAATCCCTCCAAATGCAAAGAAGCAAAATGAATCTTCATGTCATCAGTTTTAGGGAATACGTCAAAGTAGGATTCCATCTTAGAGGTTCACTCTTCTAAATTAGATGGTGAAGATGACTGACCATTAAATTTGGCTAGAACAATCTTGTCCTTTAGCTCTCTTTCATGGAATTCTTGCTATCCCAAAATAGATTGATCATGAGTACTATGCATTGAACCCCCAAATTGAGATGGAAATCTCCCAATAGGTGGCTGAGAACCACTATGCAATCTTGCTGTTGGTAGAGGACCCCTAGGAATTTGAGTATTCAGCCCAAAAGCTTGAGAGTTAGCTCCAAATAGTCATCATGACTTTGTGAAGCCTCATCTACTTTATATTGGCTATTTGGGATGCCTCTTCTTCCAATAATCCCATGACCATGACCATTTTGATTAGATGGCTGAAGTGGGATTGAAGGCTCACTGTTTGAATAGACTTTCTCCTTAGCTTCTTTAGATCCCATTTGCATCTGCATCCATTGGGAGAATTGTGCCATAATTTGAGCATTAGATTCCACCAACTTGTCAATAGAAGCCTTTGTTTGAGTTGTTGAATATACTAACTTCTCAATGGAAATTGTTGTTTTTTCAGTAGACAAAACCATTTGCTCCATTCTTGATAATAGGGCCTCATGACGTTCTCTATGTCTTTATTCATGTACGCACATGGTATTATTGAGTATACTAACTTACCCTTGTTATTGAGGTTCTTCAGGGCTCTCTTGAGGTGCATTATCCAACATGGAATCTCTGATTTTCTGAGCATAATCATCCTAGACCTTATTTTTACCCTTATGTCTTGCCATAATAGTGTAGTCCTGCAGTATCCCCTGTCAGAAAAATGGCTATAACTTTTGCTAGGGAACTCCGATTTCAAATTTTTTTAGTTTAAATCGAAGCCAAGAATGCCCTCTTCGAGATGAGCTATAGCATGCTATAATAAATTTAGGACAAAAAATTCTGCAACTCAATTTTTGAGTTTGAACTGTCCAGGCCTGCACCCTGTTTTAACCTTTAAGTGCCCTATTTTGACCCTGTAAGGTAAAATAGTAACCCCAAATGGTTACCAAACCTTGTAGAAGGCTGAGTAGGACTTGTGGGTACCCTGTAGTACTTGCATCTATACTTCAGTAATGAAGGGTGTACCTGTAACAACCTGTGAATGCCCTATAGTGCCGTGTAAAATCCCTATTTTACCCTATTTTGATCGTGAAGATACTTGAGACTTTGGAAACTCTTCAATATTCAATTCTCCACTTGCTATACCTGTGTGAGGGATAAAATGGCATGATAGGCTCCCTACACGGGCTCCGAGTCACCGAGAGGTGGGCAAAGTTCCCCCCGGGTCAGTTGGTTGCACCCCTTCGGGATCTTTGATAGTGAGGGAGGGTCACCTCTCTTTTGTCCCACTATCTCTCCCGTCATCAACCTTTTTCCTTGGTGGGTATATCAACATGGCAGCAGCATGCTAATCTAATCAATTGGCATGAAACACATTTTTGAAATATTCATTCAGTCCCTTTCATGAGATGCAATTGTATAGAATTTTGCAAAACTGGATAAGATAAGGGTCTTACCAATGCAATTCAGTGACTCACTGATTTCTAGTACTTACCCTTTTACAATATTTTAGCTTGGGTAAAAGAATTCAGCCAATCAATGGATCAGAGTGAGAAAATTCATAAATCAATAGATTCCATCAATTGGATTCAAATGTTATGATGGAAATTTTAGATTGAAGCCTCTAATTCACTATGATTAGAACTAATATGCATAGAGCAAACATTGCATTACATGAATGGATTGATTCAAGCAAGGGTTGGCTGAAATTTGATGGATATTATTTAATTCATTAATCTCTCAATCAAATGGATTAAGCTCAGTAAATGGATTAATGAGAGAGATTAAGAATTGAAGAAGAGTACATTTGACATGGTTGATGATGACTTGATCAATCTTCATATACTTGATAAAGTCTCCGGTGGTCCAATGTTACCAAAATAATCTTCAAGACTTGTGTATTTAATGCTTAAGAACAATATTGAAGCTTCAGATGCTTGTGATTGAAGCATTAAACCCGTTTCCCCCAAATTTTGGCTCCATGGAAGCTCTTGAGCTTCAATCTTTGACCAATAGTGCTTAATCCTTGCAATTTGTTGAAGAATCCTTATTGAAATGATCTCATGGGTTGAAAAGATGAAGAATCTTCAAGAAATTGTTGAGAAATGAAAGCTTGGGCTGAAGCTTTCATGGCTGCCCTCATCTAGGGTTTCAAGAGAGTGAAAGGATGAAGAATAAAGCCTCATTTGAGAGTTTACACATCAGAGAGTTGAAGTAGACCATGCCAAAGATCATTAAGAAGCATCAGTGCTCAATATTTGATGAATATTGATGAAGAACATGATTGGAAAAATTAGCACAAAATTCGGGATGCTATCCTGCACACGTGGCTGTCCATATAGTCATGAAATTGGTGCTCTACCTATTCCATTTGATGCCTAAATAATATTATATGTGTGCATTTATCTCTGCATGTGTGTGAATGAATGCTTGTGCGTGTGTGCGTGTCAAAAATATTGAAAAAAAAACTGATACCAAGGAAGATTGTTGAAGCTGTCCAAGCAGTACAAGAAATCGCGAATCTAAGATAAGAATAAATACAAGAAGTCGAGAGTTAAAATTGAGCTTGAGAAGCCTTGAAGGTGTGAAAGGCCACTAATAACTGAAACGAGTTCAAGTATGAAGGTATGAAAAGAGATAACTTAATCATTTCCAATGATTAACTAAGAAGCTTCTTAGAAGGATACACAAAGCTTCCGCTTTTGATTTAAAAAAAAACATTTTTCTCCATGAATAAACGTGGAACCAAGGCCAAAAATTTCACAAGGATGGAGGCAGCGATGCAGGATAATCAAAAAGCTTAGCTATGTAAAGCTTTTGGGGAAAGAATGGAAAAAAGCTTAACTTGGCAGGATTGTTAGAGGACACATTTGGAATAGACCTGAAGCTCACGGTTTGGAGACATACATGCTTCATGTGTTGGAGTTCAACATCGAGCCTAGAGAAGACTCTTCACCCTGTTTATCTTAAGAAGCAAAACCAGTAGCATGTGAAGGAGCTGGTACATGTGCTTCTGAGCTGTCATCAAATGGGTCAAAAGAATCGCTTCGAGACTGAGAGAGGAAAACAACGAGTTATAGACCACAGTGAATCCTGCTTTACAAGAGAAAAGAAGATTCATGTAGATGATGTTGACCATTACTTTAGTAATTTTGGACGCCTCTTGGATGTCTGTCTTCTGAAGGAATCGTTACCTTTGCAAAAGATAGTAGCGTCATGATCATAGGGGGCGAAAGGGGTAAAAACCATTTCGAATTTTGTAAAACTTTGGATGCAGGCTGCTAGGCTTGAACATGATGATGTGAACAAAAGCACGGTACTCAGAAAGGCCCTTGAACACATTCCAGACTCTATTAGGTTGTGGAAAGCTGTTGTTGAACTTGCAAATGAGGAAGATGCAAGAATTTAACTCCAACGTGCTACAGAATGCTGCCCTCTGCATGTTGAATTGTGGCTGGCTCTTGCCCATCTTGAGACATATGAGCCAGCTAAGAAAGTACTAAACAAGGCCCAAGAAGCACTGCCCCCACTGAACCATCTATATGGATAACTGCGGCAAAGCATGCTACTCCTTCTGTTGCCCCAAACCTTATTGCAGCTCATGAATTTGCAAAAAAGCTGTCAAATCTAGGCGCTACCTTTTCTAAAGATGAGACTGAGTTTGATCGAGAAAGGTCAAAAGGCCAAAATGACAGGTCAAAAGAAAGAGAGAGAAACTACTGGGAAAGGGAGGAAGACCTAGTCAAAGAGAAGGACATAGACACAACAATGAAAGATGATGTAGATAAGTCTAGGGAACGAGAAAGAGCCAAGCAGCTGATTGATACCATTCCAAAAACAAAAGAAGAGCTTTTTTCATATAAAATAGACTCGGCATTTAGAGTAATTCTTGAGCTTGAGATACGAGCTTGAGAGTTGAATTTTCAACTTGAGATCGGGTGGCCTAAACCCAGTCGGCTGTTCGGATTCGATTTCATCTTGTATTTTGTAGGCAGTAATACAATTGTTACTTGGCATCATATTCGTCTTGCTTATTCGCTTGATTGATCTTCTATCTTGAAATTCGTCAAGGTCCTCTGTGGACCCGACTTTGTTTTCGAAAACCCTTCGACAACGTGTCACAAGAGTTAAATCTCTCTTGTGCATGATTTTAAATAGGTAGTTTTCTATCCAAACCCTCGACAACCTCGATGGTGGTATGTTGTACATTCAGCTCCTCGAAGTGTGAGAGTATATAATCAAAGCAATGTTCCCATCGTAGATGAGGACAATATGCAAATAGAGGGGTCGATATTGCAAGGAGTGGAGGCCGTCAAAAGCTTGGAGCATGTAGAGGAGCCAGAATCGGGTAACAATGATGGAAATATAAGATTCCAGTTATCGTCTCAAACCCGTGTGTGTGCTAGGACTTCGTTCCATTGTAAATAATATTATCTGTGTGCATTTATCTCTGCATCTATGTGAATGAATGCTTGTGTGTGTGTGCGTGTCAAAAATATTGAAAAAAAAAACAGATGCCAAGGAAGATTGTTGAAGCTGTCAAAGCAGTACAAGAAATCCCGAATCTAATATAAGAAGAAATACAAGAAGCCAAGAGTTAAAATCGAGCTTGAGAAGCCTTGAAGGTGTGAAAGGCCACTAACTGAAACGAGTTCAAGTATGAAGGTATGAAAAGAGATAACTTAATCATTTCCAATGATTAACTACGAAGCTTCTTAGAAGGATATAGAAAGCTTTTGCTTTTGATTTAAAAAAAAACATTTTTCTCCACGAATAAACGTGGAACCAGGGCCAAAAATTTCGCAAGGATGGAAGCAGCAATGCAGGCGCAATGCAGGATAATAAAAAAAGCTTAGCTATGTAAAGCTTTTGGGGGAAGAATGGAAAAAAGCTTAACTTGGCAGGACTGTTAGAGGACACATCTGGAATAGACCTGAAGCTCACGGTTTGGAGACATACATGCTTCATGTGTTGGAGTTCAACATCGAGCCTAGAGAAGACTCTTCACCCTGTTTATCTTAAGAAGCAAACCGGTAGCATGTGAAGGAGCTGGTACGCATGTTTCTGAGTTGTTGTCAAATGGGTCAAAAGAATTGCTGCAACTAAGAGAGGAAAACAAGGAGTTACAGACCACAGTGAATCTTGCTTTACAAGAGAAAAGAAGATTCATGTAGATGATGTGGACCATTACTTTAGTAATTTTGGACGCCTCTTGGATGTTTGTCTTTTGAAGGAATCGTTACCTTTGCAAAAGATAGTAGCGTCATGATCATAAGGGGTGAAAGGGGTAAAAGCCATTCCGAATTCTATCAAACTTTGGTTGCAAGCTGCTAGGCTTGAACATGATGATGTGAACAAAAGCACAGTAATCAGAAAGGCCCTTGAACACATTCCAGACTCTGTTAGGTTGTGGAAAGCTATTGTTGAACTTGCAAATGATGAAGAAGCAAGAATTTTACTCCAATGTGCTATAGAATGCTGCCCTCTACATGTTGAATTGTGGCTGGCTCTTGCCCGTCTTGAGACATATGAGCAAGCTAAGAAAGTACTGAACAAGGCCCGAGAAGCATTGCCCATTGAACCATCTATATGGATAACTGCAGCAAAGACTGCTACTCCTTCTGTTGCCCCAAACCTTGTTCCAGCTGCTGAATTTGCAACTCCTTCTGTTCCCCCAAACCTTGTTCCAGCCGCTGACTTTGCAAAAAAGCTGTAAAATCTAGATGCTACCTTTTCTAAAGATGAGGCTGAGTTTGATCAAGAAAGATCAAAACGTCAAAATGACAGGTCAAAAGAAAGAGAGAGAAACTACTGGGAAAGGGAGGAAGACCTAATCAAAGAGGACAGGGACATAGCAATGAAAGATGATGCAGATAATTATGTCTAGGGAACGGGAAAGAGCCAAGCAACTGATTGATACCATTCCAAAAACAAAAGAAGAGCTTTTTGCATATAAAATAGACTATGCATTTAGAGTAATTCTTGAGCTTGAGATACAAGCTTGAGAGTTGAATTTTCAACTTGAGATCGGGTGGCCTAAACCTAGTCGGCTGTTCGGATTCGATTTCATCTTGTATTTTGTAGGCAGTAATACAATTGTTACTTGGCATCATATTCGTCTTGCTTATTCGCTTGATTGATCTTCTATCTTGAAATTCGTCAAGGTCCTTTGTGGACCCGACTTTGTTTTCGAAAACCCTTCGACAACGTGTCACAAGAGTTAAATCTCTCTTGTGCACGATTTTAAATAGGTAGTTTTCTATCCAAACCCCCGACAACCTCGATGGTGGTATGTTGTACATTCAGCTCCTTGAAGTGTGAGAGTATATTATCAAAGCAATGTTCCCATCGTAGATGAGGACAATATGCAAATAGAGGGGTCGATATTGCAAGGGGTGGAGGCCGTCAAAAGCTTGGAGCATGTAGAGGAGCCAGAATCGGGTAACAATGATGGAAATATAAGATTCCAGTTATCGTCTCAAACCCGTGTGTGTGCTAGGACTTCGTTCCATTGTAAATAATATTATTTGTGTGCATTTATCTCTGCGTCTATGTGAATGAATGCTTGTGTGTGTGTGCGTGTCAAAAATATTGAAAAAAAAAATCGATGCCAAGGAAGATTGTTGAAGCTGTCAAAGCGGTACAAGAAATCCCGAATCTAATATAAGAAGAAATACAAGAAGCCAAGAGTTAAAATCGAGCTTGAGAAGCCTTGAAGGTGTGAAAGGCCACTAACTGAAACGAGTTCAAGTATGAAGGTATGAAAAGAGATAACTTAATCATTTCCAATGATTAACTACGAAGCTTCTTAGAAGGATATAGAAAGCTTTTGCTTTTGATTAAAAAAAAAACATTTTTCTCCACGAATAAACGTGGAACCAGGGCCAAAAATTTCGCAAGGATGGAGGCAGCAATGCAGGCGCAATGCAGGATAATCAAAAAGCTTAGCTATGTAAAGCTTTTGGGGGAAGAATGGAAAAAAGCTTAACTTGGCAGGACTATTAGAGGACACATCTGGAATAGACCTGAAGCTCACAGTTTGGAGACATACATGCTTCATGTGTTGGAGTTCAACATCGAGCCTAGAGAAGACTCTTCACCCTGTTTATCTTAAGAAGCAAACCGGTAGCATGTGAAGGAGATGGTACGCATGTTTCTGAGCTGTTGTCAAATGGGTCAAAAGAATTGCTGCAACTAAGAGAGGAAAACAAGGAGTTACAGACCACAGTGAATCTTGCTTTACAAGAGAAAAGAAGATTCATGTAGATGATGTGGACCATTACTTTAGTAATTTTGGACGCCTCTTGGATGTTTGTCTTTTGAAGGAATCGTTACCTTTGCAAAAGATAGTAGCGTCATGATCATAGGGGGTGAAAGGGATAAAAGCCATTCCGAATTCTGTCAAACTTTGGCTGCAAGCTGCTAGGCTTGAACATGATGATGTGAACAAAAGCACAGTAATCAGAAAGGCCCTTGAACACATTCCAGACTCTGTTAGGTTGTGGAAAGCTATTGTTGAACTTGCAAATGATGAAGAAGCAAGAATTTTACTCCAATGTGCTATAGAATGCTGCCCTCTATATGTTGAATTGTGGCTGGCTCTTGCCCGTCTTGAGACATATGAGCAAGCTAAGAAAGTACTGAACAAGGCCCGAGAAGCATTGCCCATTGAACCATCTATATGGATAACTGCAGCAAAGACTGCTACTCCTTCTGTTGCCCCAAACCTTGTTCCAGCCGCTGACTTTGCAAAAAAGCTGTAAAATCTAGATGCTACCTTTTCTAAAGATGAGGCTGAGTTTGATCAAGAAAGATCAAACTGTCAAAATGATAGGTCAAAAGAAAGAGAGAGAAACTACTGGGAAAGGGAGGAAGACCTAATCAAAGAGGACAGGGACATAGTAGTGAAAGATGATGCAGATAATTATGTCTAGGGAACGGGAAAGAGCCAAGCAACTGATTGATACCATTCCAAAAACAAAAGAAGAGCTTTTTGCATATAAAATAGACTATGCATTTAGAGTAATTCTTGAGCTTGAGATACAAGCTTGAGAGTTGAATTTTCAACTTGAGATCGGGTGGCCTAAACCTAGTCGGCTGTTCGGATTCGATTTCATCTTGTATTTTGTAGGCAGTAATACAATTGTTACTTGGCATCATATTCGTCTTGCTTATTCGCTTGATTGATCTTCTATCTTGAAATTCGTCAAGGTCCTCTGTGGACCCGACTTTGTTTTCGAAAACCCTTCGACAACGTGTCACAAGAGTTAAATCTCTCTTGTGCACAATTTTAAATAGGTAGTTTTCTATCCAAACCCCCGACAACCTCGATGGTGGTATGTTGTACATTCAGCTCCTTGAAGTGTGAGAGTATATTATCAAAGCAATGTTCCCATCGTAGATGAGGACAATATGCAAATAGAGGGGTCGATATTGCAAGGGGTGGAGGCCGTCAAAAGCTTGGAGCATGTAGAGGAGCCAGAATCGGGTAACAATGATGGAAATATAAGATTCCAGTTATTGTCTCAAACCCGTGTGTGTGCTAGGACTTCGTTCCATTGTAAATAATATTATTTGTGTGCATTTATCTCTGCGTCTATGTGAATGAATGCTTGTGTGTGTGTGCGTGTCAAAAATATTGAAAAAAAAAATCGATGCCAAGGAAGATTGTTGAAGCTGTCAAAGCGGTACAAGAAATCCCGAATCTAATATAAGAAGAAATACAAGAAGCCAAGAGTTAAAATCGAGCTTGAGAAGCCTTGAAGGTGTGAAAGGCCACTAATTGAAACGAGTTCAAGTATGAAGGTATGAAAAGAGATAACTTAATCATTTCCAATGATTAACTACGAAGCTTCTTAGAAGGATATAGAAAGCTTTTGCTTTTGATTTAAAAAAAAAACATTTTTCTCCACGAATAAACGTGGAACCAGGGCCAAAAATTTCGCAAGGATGGAGGCAGCAATGCAGGCGCAATGCAGGATAATCAAAGAGCTTAGCTATGTAAAGCTTTTGGGGGAAGAATGGAAAAAAGCTTAACTTGGCAGGACTATTAGAGGACACATCTGGAATAGACCTGAAGCTCACAGTTTGGAGACATACATGCTTCATGTGTTGGAGTTCAACATCGAGCCTAGAGAAGACTCTTCACCCTGTTTATCTTAAGAAGCAAACCGGTAGCATGTGAAGGAGATGGTACGCATGTTTCTGAGCTGTTGTCAAATGGGTCAAAAGAATTGCTGCAACTAAGAGAGGAAAACAAGGAGTTACAGACCACAGTGAATCTTGCTTTACAAGAGAAAAGAAGATTCATGTAGATGATGTGGACCATTACTTTAGTAATTTTGGACGCCTCTTGGATGTTTGTCTTTTGAAGGAATCGTTACCTTTGCAAAAGATAGTAGCGTCATGATCATAGGGGGTGAAAGGGGTAAAAGCCATTCCGAATTCTGTCAAACTTTGGCTGCAAGGTGCTAGGCTTGAACATGATGATGTGAACAAAAGCACAGTAATCAGAAAGGCCCTTGAACACATTCCAGACTCTGTTAGGTTGTGGAAAGCTATTGTTGAACTTGCAAATGAGGAAGAAGCAAGAATTTTACTCCAACGTGCTATAGAATGCTGCCCTCTACATGTTGAATTGTGGCTGGCTCTTGCCCGTCTTGAGACATATGAGCAAGCTAAGAAAGTACTGAACAAGGCCCGAGAAGCATTGCCCATTGAACCATCTATATGGATAACTGCAGCAAAGACTACTACTCCTTCTGTTGCCCCAAACCTTGTTCCAGCCGCTGAATTTGCAAAAAAGCTGTAAAATCTAGATGCTACCTTTTCTAAAGATGAGGCTGAGTTTGATCAAGAAAGATCAAAACGTCAAAACGACAGGTCAAAAGAAAGAGAGAGAAACTACTGGGAAAGGGAGGAAGACCTAATCAAAGAGGATAGGGACATAGTAGTGAAAGATGATGCAGATAATTATGTCTAGGGAATGGGAAAGAGCCAAGCAACTGATTGATACCATTCCAAAAACAAAAGAAGAGCTTTTTGCATATAAAATAGACTATGCATTTAGAGTAATTCTTGAGCTTGAGATACAAGCTTGAGAGTTGAATTTTCAACTGGAGATCGGGTGGCCTAAACCCAGTCGGCTGTTTGGATTCGATTTCATCTTGTATTTTGTAGGCAGTAATACAATTGTTGCTTGGCATCATATTCATCTTGCTTATTCGCTTGATTGATCTTCTATCTTGAAATTCGTCAAGGTCCTCTGTGGACCCGACTTTGTTTTCGAAAACCCTTCGACAACGTGTCACAAGAGTTAAATCTCTCTTGTGCACGATTTTAAATAGGTAGTTTTCTATCCAAACCCCCGACAACCTCGATGGTGGTATGTTGTACATTCAGCTCCTCGAAGTGTGAGAGTATATGATCAAAGCAATGTTCCCATCGTAGATGAGGACAATATGCAAGTAGAGGGGTCGATATTGCAAGGGGTGGAGGCTGTTGAAAGCTTGGAGCATGTAGAGGAGCCAGACTCGGGTAACAATGATGGAAATATAGGAGTCCAAGAATTCTTTGAGAATTAGATGGACTCATCCATTTGTGGTGACCTATCTATCGACCTTCCAGTGTATGCCGAGTTGTGTCACGAGATTGACATGGGACCATAGTTGTAACGTGTCCCCTAGAATCATCCCGGACACGTCTTAGCAGTCCATCGGAAAGGATGTCTAGAAAGCTCCGCCCGGCACTCCCATGGAATGTTACGGGACTTGCGATCTAGGTCTTCCCGCGTCTGCCACGTAGCGGAAGTATCCTGGCCGTTCCCACTTAGGATCGACCTGAATTTGGGTTTTCCTGTTTGGTCGTTAGCTAGCAACAACTAGCGTCAGACCCAAGCGAACTACTTTACGCAGAAACACCAGGTCCGAAGCGGATTCACGCTGCACTTAGTTCAAGGAGAATGGGAAACGAGAGGGATGCAAGGCTCAACCTCTCTGCCATAAGGCATAGTCCCATTCCGTTCCCCTAAAACAGCGTAAATCGGGTAATACGTAACTCTAGGTTATCGCTCTCATTATTCGCTTTGATAATGATGATCATCCCGCTGTTCTTCGAGATTTTTGAGAAAAGTTCCCGGCTAACCGGGACCACCCAACCGTAGGACGGACCCATGGCCCATCCTCCGCACTTTCCTCAGTTTGTTTTAGTTATGTAATTATCTAACACATTTAATTTGACATGTAGGAATCAGCTTCTTTAATTAATCCTGTTAAGCACTGGTTCCTTCACGTAATCTTATCACGTGACATAGAAAAACAATATCAGACAAATTCTTTATTATCATTTCATCATTTTATCTTTGAAATACAAGGAGTTCTGCCCGTAGGCTTGTCCATAATCCGCCCGAAGGCTATCCAGTAATCCGCCAGGGATCACTATTCCAAGCTTCTGCCCGTAGACTAGTATGCGGGCCTCGAGATCCAATCCCGAGTCACGTTAGCCTCTTGTGCAGGACCCGGAAGGCGAGGGATTTACGGCCAGAGCCCCCCTGGCACCCAATCGTCCTCCTGCTCCAAGTAGAGCTCAACGGAAAGACCTCTCGCGGCGGGTTCGGTCCACATTCCCGGCGCGGTCAACAACCCCCTTGGTTAGGGTCAGGCAGGCAGTCGGGGGTAACTGAAGCTGCCTCTCCCTTCAGGCTTTCAACCTGAAGCATTAGATATCATTTCATCCTTTAGTTCTTTGAGCAAACAATGCAAACAGTGCTTCCTAAACTGTTACAAGCACAATCAATTCCAGTGGTCGTTTAATTTGGCCAACTGTCAAGGAGTGAATACTTCTCTCCGAATGCATCCAGCATTCGATCTGGGATCAATTTCGACTTGGTAAGATCCCCAAGGGTTTGTTCGTTCACCCTTTTGTCCTTGAGTTAGGGCCATACCTTGTTAACCCAACTTAACCAATACCTTAGGTTTTATTAATAGTAAATCCTGGCGACCATGTCGCTCCAATTTATTGATTGATCATTTTCTTCCAAGAAAATACCTAACTTCCTTTAACTTGGCAATTTTTCCCAATAAGGGTGATGTAACAGGATGACTACTCATCCTCTTGCAAGTTAAACTTGCGCAAGAACTTGCCAACCTCATTCCAAGGAATGGCAAAACTCTCTTGTGATCAAACCACAAGGCTATGCGACGTTGCAACTTGTTGCCCAAGTGTCGCATCTATTCCAAGGGATCATTTTACCCATTGAACGGTGTTTTCGGGTCAAGGAATTATGATTAGACAAGAAGTAGGGTTTAGGGTGTCTTCTTACCCAACCCAATCCTAATTGCACTAGACCGACAACGTTCGGTCCTAGGGATTCCAACTCAATCCAAGTTCTAGCATTAGGTCGAATGATCCTTAGGGTAGAAACCCTAGATCATTATTTGCGTGCGTGTCCCATTGACTCAACATTCCGGGAAGGTGGGTAGGACCTTTGGGTTTGAGGACTTCGACTTGGCGTCCAAGTACGATACTTGGCTGCATTTCTAACGTGCCAAGCCCTAGCTAATACTTGAGGTTTTTATTGAATCGGCTAGTTATGCCTATACGAAACCCTAACAGTCATGATACCACAAATGACTTGGGTAAATTGACCTACTTGTCTTATGACAAGGACAATTCTTTCCTAGAGATGATAAACTTGATCTAAAGTAGGAAAATAGTTGCAAAATGTTACAATACATGTAAACATGTAATTCATTACTTCCACGCACCATAAGATCCGCAATAGCCCTATCCCTTTTTTGTTAAAGTCAAAAGGCAAGATAATTTGAAGGATAACTTACATAGGGTTTACTAGGATTTACATCAAGGAATAACACCTACAACCTTGTGTCTAAGTATTTGCATTTCATGCTTTTATAAGCCATGCAATCATTCCTAAATGCTACATGATGAAATGAAATTTGCGAAAGTAAAAGTGCGACCCTTAGATACAACAACATCGTGAATGAAGTTCATGCAATACTAAGGCAAGTGTCGATTTAATCTAATTGCAAGCATCTTTTCCCATGCAACTTATATAAGATCGGGGTTCTTTTTCATGCCGTGCAAAAGAATTTAACAATTTCCTCATGCGAATCCTAACGAAGGGAGTTATTACAAAAATACGCCTTTCCTTCATGACGAATGCACTTAACAATTTCCTCATTAAACCTAGGCAATATGTGGCTTTCCTTTGAAAATGCACGACAAGGCAATTTACTGTTAAGGTCGTAAGATGGATGGACGATTAGCGTTTATATTGAAAATACCAATTTTTCCCAATTTCATTTAACTTAGGTTAGGTGACTTTGAACATGCACGGTTGCTTCTTAATCCATGGAGTTGTCATGCTTAATGCATTACTTTAGTATGAAATCACAATAGTAAAAACCTGAGTCTGTGGGCTCGGGGAGATGTCCACGTGAATGCTAGGAGAAGAACCTCCCGCAGGCGCGCCTTGCGACTTCTTGGGAGCCATCGATAGCATGCTTACGGACTTTCGGTTTGCCTTTACCCTTACGCGATCGATGAGTCTTCTCCAACCGTTGCGAGCCGCTTCAAGATCTTTCCCCCTTTTCCCTCGTACGCCGGAGATTCCTTCCAAAGCGCGGATCCTTGAGAGTACCGGCTTGCGGGTTTCAAGGCTTATGGAAGGCCCGGTTTTAAAACCGAAAAGCCCGCGTAGGACCAAGGCTTATGGAAAGCCCGGTTTTAAAACTGAAAAGCCCGCGTAGGACCAAGGCTTATGGCCTTATCCTTAGAAGCTTCTTAAAGAAGCTTCTGGAGATCAGCACAATGTCGGGGGAGGCCCAATGAAAGGCGTCGAGGACTTGATGGCGATGGCGATGGCGAGGATGGGCGGCGGCCTGGTGGTCTCCAGCAAGGCGGCGGCGACCTTCTTCTCTCCCAGCACTCCACCCTCCAACGCGGCGATGGCAGCAGGCGTCTGTCCTTTCCTCCCCTCAAGCATAGTCTGGCACAGTATTCTTTCCTCACGCTCTCCTCCTCCGCGGCAGCCTCCTCACGGCCCCTCCTTCATCGGCAGCTCCCTCACGGCCCTCCTTCACCGGCAGCCTCCTCACGTCGCCTCCTTCACAGTCGCCTCCTTCACCGTCGCCTCCTTCACCGGCAGCCTCCTCACGTCCCCCCTTCACGGTCGCCTCCCATACCACTTAAATAAGTGAGGGGGAGGGTCCTCCCTCCCCCACGTGGCATCATGCATGCCTACATTCCCTTACGAGCTCCAGTTCGATGCTAAGTCATAGCAGCTCCCCTCTCTCTCCTCCAGCACGATCGTTGGCTGGATTTGTTTTTATAACCATAAATCAAAAATTTCATTTTGATTTCTTTCCAAGAGGGGGTTCACACAAGCATAAGCGGGTTTCCTTGACTTTGGTCTTGTTCATGCCAATGGAGAATGTACAATTTCACTGTCCAAATATTCAATGCTGTCATTCCCTTGCATGAGTATCATATGGGTTGGAAATATTTACAACGGAAATATTACATTCTCTCCCCCTTGGAGGAATCGAGATGACCTCATCTCGAGATAAACTGGGGGGGATATTAATGGTTGAGAGTGCTTTCATCCATCCAAGTGACATCCTCCTCGGGATAAACTTTCCACTAGGCGAGGCATTCTCTCAAGTTTTTGGATCTTAGTTGTCTCTCCCTAACATCTAAGATCCTGTCATGGCTTAGTTCAAGGACTCCTTGACTAGGCATTACAACTTGTTGGTCATCGAATACATGGTTAGGATTAGGTACATACTTCTTCAATAGGTTGATATGGAATATATTATGAACCTTTAGGTTTTCAAGGAGTTGCAATCTATCAGCAATAGGTCCTAGGCACTTAAGGATCTTGTATGGTCAAGAATACGTTGGACTTAGCTTCTTGCAATCTCCCAAGGATAGGGAACTCTTTTTAGGGTGCACATGAATGAAGACCATGTCTCCTTCTTCGAAGACTCTTACTTGATGTTTCAAATCTGCGTATGCCTTTTGTCTATCCTTGGCCGCTTGTATGTCTTGTCTTATTGACTTTATTTGATCGTTCATGTCTTTCAACATCTGTCTTGATGCTTCAACTCTTAGGTTTGGATCAGAAAAGTTTAGGGGACTTCGACAATCATGACCATCCAATGCCTGGAAAGGGGTCATTTGAATGCTCTGCTGGTAAGAAGCATTGTAGGCAAATTCTACTAACGGCAAGTATTGAATCCACCTCTTTGGCTCTCGACAGCAGTAAGCCCTAAGCATATCCTCAATGATTTGATTCACTCGCTCTGTTTGTCCATCCGTTTGGGGATGGTAGGCGGTGCTAAAACAGAGTTGAGTCCCAATAGCTTCAAAGATAGCTCTCCAGAAGTGTGAAGTGAAGAGAGAATCTCGATCGCTAATGATTCTTCTAGGTAACCCATGTAGCTTGAATATCTCCTTGATAAACAATCTTGCAATGTCGGAGGCTTTATAGTTTGTCTTTACTGGAATCAGGTGTGCAATCTTAGTAAGCATGTCAACTACAACCATAATGGAATTGTATCCTCCTTGGACTTGGGGTAAGCCCACAAAAAAATCCATACTGATGAATTCCCATTTCATTTGGGGAATGTCAAGTGGTTGCAATTTTTCTGGCATCATGACATGTTCAGCCTTGATACGTTGGCAAGACAAACATTCAGTGACATATTTGAGAACGTCACCTTTGAGCCTCACCCAATGGTAGCTCCTCCTAACTGCATTAAGAGTTTTTTGCATAGCCAGGATGTCCTGAGAAAGGGGAATCATGAGCTTCCCACAATATCTTCTACTTAAGTGACTGGCTTGCTGGTATACATACTCTCGTCCCATAGTAGATAAGTCCACTATTGATAGAGAATTCATGATACTTAGCCTTTAGCTTTTGTTCCTGGTCCTCGATAGAGATTTCCCTTAGCATCCTTTGATAGGCTAAATCATGGCATCCTTCCTCTTTAGCTAGCTCAAATATGGGGTTGTTCGGCATTGATACCTTTGTGGCTAGAGATCTAGCTATTGATGGATTTTAGAGACTTAAGGAATGCCTTGCGACTGAGTGCATCAGCAACTACATACTCCTTTCCAGTTCGGTACTTGATCTTAAGGTCACACTCCTCCAGCACTCCAATCCACTGACATTGCCTCATGTTGAGCTTGTTCTAGGTAAAGTTCCACTTGAGACTTTTTATGATCAGTCACTAGTGTAAACTTGTTACCCAGCAAGTAGTGTCTCCAAAGCTTGACAACTAAAAGTTCAAGATCATGGGTAGCATAATTCTTTTCATGGATCTTCAGTTTCTTGAAGATTAGGCTATAGGATGACTTTTCTACATAAGCATGCTAGTATCAGTTACTACCTCTACTCCTTACTGTGGTCTAGAAGTTTTAGGATCGGTGCTGATACCAAACTTTGCTTCAACCTATCAAAGCTAGTTTGTTCGGCAGTTGACCATGCAATGGACGTTTACTTCTTCAATAATTCTGTCAAAGGTGCTGCAATCAAAGCATAGTTTTTGATGAAGACCCCATACCATCTTGTCAATCCAAGGAAGCTGCGTATTTCTTTGACAGTTGTTGGTATTTGGCCATCCTAGAACATTTCTAACTTAGGCTGGCTCCACTGAGATTCCTTCTACCGATATGATGAATCCCAGATAACCAATTTGATGTTTGAGGAATGCACATTTCGTCATCTTAGCATACAGCTTGTGTGACCTCCTTGTCTCAAGGAAAATCCGAAGTTGGGGTTCATGATCTCCTTCCTGTTTGGAATAGACTAGAGTGTCAACAAAGAAGACGAGCACAAAGTTTATCAAGATATGGTCTAAAGATATCCTTCATTAACCTATTGAATGTGGCAGGCACATTCGTAAGCCCTAATGACATAACTAGAACTCAAAGTGTCCATATCTAGTGTTGAAGGTCATCTTTGGGATATCTTCTTCCTTGATTCTTATCTGATAGTAACCAGACCTAAGATAATCTTGGAGAAGATCTTGGCACCCTGAAGACTATCAAGAAGCTCATCTATTCTAGGAATATGATATTTGTTCTTGACTGTTGATTGATTCAACCCTCTATAATCAATACATAGTCGAAGTGTTCCATCTTTCTTTTTCTAGAACAGTACAGGTGCTTCTCATGGTGAACTGCTAGGACGGATGTAGCCCTTTGATCTAGCACTTGTTGAGTTGTTCCTTCAGTTCAATTGCTTCCGGTATAGACATTCTATAGGGTCTCTTCTCAATTGGCGCAGCTCCTATTACTAGCTTGATCTCATGATCTACTTCTCTTTGAAGCGGGAGTTCTGTTAACTCTTCAGAAACTACGTCCGCGTATTCCTTTAGCCAAGTGATCAAATCACTTTACTTCTTTATCCATATTCACAGTCAAGACAATCGTTGATTTAAAAAAAAGTTTTATTCCATTCATATCAGCATAGCCCTTTCGAGGTACAATTATTTCTTGCGGCGATGGAACAAGTTGATACATTATTTCGAGGAGAATAAGATGTTGTTGCATTCAGCTACAGCAACTGAGTAGTAGTACGGATTTGGGTCATCGATCTTCAGGAATCGATAGTTCATTGGAAGATTAGGGTATCTTTTCCTTTGATATCCATTCTTCTCATGACGTCCCAAAACCTTGATTCGGTCGGCAGGGATTCTTTGAATCACTTCTCCGTATACATACTTATTCTGGTTAACCCTTCGACCTCCAACCTGTAGGGTCGCGTTTGCGTGAGCCTCAACAAAGATGAACAGCTTCACGATCTTCAAATCCTTGATCCACTTGATTCTCTTCAAGTTAATTTGAAGGTACGTAGGTCGATGGGCAGCTATGTAATAGATCCCTGAAACACCCATCCATCTCCGTTCCATGTATACAGGCGATGGATTGTAAATGCGGTCTAGGATGTTCATCATCTCAACCCTTTGTCGATAATCCGTGGAATGCATCGCGGTCATAAACATGACTCGGAACACTAAGAATTTGTTCCATGCTTCATAATTCTGCAAGACAGCATTGAAAGTAAGGAAATGTTTGGGACAGTAACATTTGCTTTACTTCGTCTTATTAAAATTTCCTAAAAACAAGTCCTTTGTTGGTTTGCTCTGATACCAACTGTAACGTGTCCCCTAGAATCATCCCGGACACGTCTTAGCAGTCCATCGGAAAGGATGTCTAGAAAGCTCCGCCCGGCACTCCCATGAAATGTTACGGGACTTGCGATCTAGGTCTTCCCGCGTCTGCCACGTAGCGGAAGTATCCTGGCCGTTCCCACTTAGGATCGACCTGAATTTGGGTTTTCCTGTTTGGTCGTTAGCTAGCAACAACTAGCGTCAGACCCAAGCGAACTACTTTACGCAGAAACGCTAGGTCCGAAGCGGATTCACGCTGCACTTGGTTCAAGGAGAATGGGAAACGAGAGGGATGCAAGGCTCAACCTCTCTGCCATAAGGCATAGTCCCATTGCGTTCCCCTAAAACAGCGTAAATCGGGTAATACGTAACTCTAGGTTATCGCTCTCATTATTCGCTTTGATAATGATGATCATCTCGCTGTTCTTCGAGATTTTTGAGAAAAGTTCCCGGCTAACCGGGACCACCCAACCGTAGGACGGACCCATGGCCCATCCTCCGCACTTTCCTCAGTTTGTTTTAGTTATGTAATTATCTAACACATTTAATTTGACATATAGCAATCAGCTTCTTTAATTAATCCTGTTAAGCACTGGTTCCTTCACGTAATCTTATCACGTGACATAGAAAAACAATATCAGACAAATTCTTTATTATCATTTCATCATTTTATCTTTGAAATACAAGGAGTTCCGCCCGTAGGCTTGTCCATAATCCGCCCGAAGGCTATCCAGTAATCCGCCAGGATCACTATTCCAAGCTTCTGCTCGTAGACTAGTATGCGGGCCTCGAGATCCAATCCCAAGTCACGTTAGCCTCTTGTGCAGGACCCGGAAGGCAAGGGATTTACGGCCAGAGCCCCCCCTGGCACCCAAGCGTCCTCCTGCTCCAAGTAGAGCTCAACGGAAAGACCTCTTGCGGCGGGTTTGGTCCACATTCCCGGCGCGGTCAACAACCCCCTTGGTTAGGGTCAGGCAGGCAGTCGGGGGTAACTGAAGCTGCCTCTCCCTTCCGGCTTTCAACCTGAAGCATTAGATATCATTTCATCCTTTAGTTCTTTGAGCAAACAATGCAAAGAGTGCTTCCTAAACTGTTACAAGCACAATCAATTCCAGTGGTCGTTTAATTTGGCCAACTGTCAAGGAGTGAATACTTCTCTCCGAATGCATCCAGCATTCGATCTGGGATCAATTTCGACTTGGCAAGATCCCCAAGGGTTTTTTCGTTCACCCTTTTGTCCTTGAGTTAGGGCCATACCCTGTTAACCCAACTTAACCAATACCTTAGGTTTTATTAATAGTAAATCCTGGCGACCATGTCGCTCCAATTTATTGATTGATCATTTTCTTCCAAGAAAATACCTAACTTCCTTTAACTTGGCAATTTTTCCCAATAAGGGTGATGTAACAGGATGACTACTCATCCTCTTGCAAGTTAAACTTGCGCAAGAACCTGCCAACCTCATTCCAAGGAATGGCAAAACTCTCTTGTGATCAAACCACAAGGCTATGCGACGTTGCAACTTGTTGCCCAAGTGTCGCATCTATTCCAAGGGATCATTTTACCCATTGAACAGTGTTTTCGGGTCAAGGAATTATGATTAGACAAGAAGTAGGGTTTAGGGTGTCTTCTTACCCAACCCAATCCTAATTGCACTAGACCGACAACGTTCGGTCCTAGGGATTCCAACTCAATCCAAGTTCTAGCATTAGGTCGAATGATCCTTAGGGTAGAAACCCTAGATCATTATTTGAGTGCGCGTCCCATTGACTCAACATTCCGGGAAGGTGGGTAGGACCTTTGGGTTTGAGGACTTCGACTTGGCGTCCAAGTACGATACTTGGCTGCATTTCTAACGTGCCAAGCCCTAGCTAATACTTGAGGTTTTTATTGAATCGGCTAGTTATGCCTATACGAAACCCTAACAGTCATGATACCACAAATGACTTGGGTAAATTGACCTACTTGTCTTATGACAAGGACAATTCTTTCCTAGAGATGATAAACTTGATCTAAAGTAGGAAAATAGTTGCAAAATGTTACAATACATGTAAACATGTAATTCATTACTTCCACGCACCATAAGATCCGCAATAGCCCTATCCCTTTTTTGTTAAAATCAAAAGGCAAGATAATTTGAAGGATAACTTACATAGGGTTTACTAGGATTTACATCAAGGAATAACACCTACAACCTTGTGTCTAAGTATTTGCATTTCATGCTTTTATAAGCCATGCAATCATTCCTAAATGCTACATGATGAAATGAAATTTGCGAAAGTAAAAGTGCGACCCTTAGATACAACAACATCGTGAATGAAGTTCATGCAATACTAAGGCAAGTGTCGATTTAATCTAATTGCAAGCATCTTTTCCCATGCAACTTATATAAGATCGGGTTCTTTTTCATGCCGTGCAAAAGAATTTAACAATTTCCTCATGCGAATCCTAACGAAGGGAGTTATTACAAAAATACGCCTTTCCTTCATGACGAATGCACTTAACAATTTCCTCATTAAACCTAGGCAATATGTGGCTTTCCTTTGAAAATGCACGACAAGGCAATTTACTGTTAAGGTCGTAAGATGGATGGACGATTAGCGTTTATATTGAAAATACCAATTTTTCCCAATTTCATTTAACTTAGGTTAGGTGACTTTGAACATGCACGGTTGCTTCTTAATCCATGGAGTTGTCATGCTTAATGCATTACTTTAGTATGAAATCACAATAGTAAAAACCTGAGTCTGTGGGCTCGGGGAGATGTCCACGTGAATGCTAGGAGAAGAACCTCCCGCAGGCGCGCCTTGCGACTTCTTGGGAGCCATCGATAGCGTGCTTACGGACTTCCGGTTTGCCTTTACCCTTACGCGATCGATGAGTCTTCTCCAACCGTTGCGAGCCGCTTCAAGATCTTTCCCCCTTTTCCCTCGTACGCCGGAGATTCCCTCCAAAGCGCGGATCCTTGAGAGTACTGGCTTGCGGGTTTCAAGGCTTATGGAAGGCCCGGTTTTAAAACCGAAAAGCCCACGTAGGACCAAGGCTTATGGAAAGCCCGGTTTTAAAACTGAAAAGCCCGCGTAGGACGAAGGCTTATGGCCTTATCCTTAGAAGCTTCTTAAAGAAGCTTCTGGAGATCAGCACGACGTCGTGGGAGGCCCAATGAAAGGCGTCGAGGACTTGATGGCGATGGCGATGGCGAGGATGGGCGGTGGCCTGGTGGTCTCCAGCAAGGCGGCGGCGACCTTCTTCTCTCCCAGCACTCCACCCTCCAACGCGGCGATGGCAGCAGCCGTCTGTCCTTTCCTCCCCTCAAGCATAGTCTGGCACAGTATTCTTTCCTCACGCTCTCCTCCTCCGCGGCAGCCTCCTCACGGCCCCTCCTTCATCGGCAGCTCCCTCACGGCCCTCCTTCACCGGCAGCCTCCTCACGTCGCCTCCTTCACAGTCGCCTCCTTCACCGTCGCCTCCTTCACCGACAGCCTCCTCACGTCCCCCCTTCACGGTCGCCTCCCATACCACTTAAATAAGTGAGGGGGAGGGTCCTCCCTCCCCCATGCGGCATCATGCATGCCTACATTCCCTTACGAGCTCCAGTTCGATGCTAAGTCATAGCAGCTCCCCTCTCTCTCCTCCAGCACGATCGTTGGCTGGATTTGTTTTTATAACCATAAATCAAAAATTTCATTTTGATTTCTTTCCAAGAGGGGGTTCACACAAGCAGAAGCGGGTTTCCTTGACTTTGGTCTTGTTCATGCCAATGGAGAATGTACAATTTCACTGTCCAAATATTCAATGCCGTCATTCCCTTGCATGAGTATCATATGGGTTGGAAATATTTACAACGGAAATATTACAATAGTATATTTTATACTTGGAGCATCCACCTACTCAATTCATTGACGAATTGCTTATAAGGGTACATAAGATATGCGTTTTAAGTAAGATCATTTTTTAAAGATTTATATTATTGTGCTTTGCTTGATTTATATTGATTATGCTAACATCAATTTTTGTATGTGCATGTGACCTTTGTGGATATTTGGATTTGCACGATGAGTCGAGGGATGAGTGACGAGGAGCTACATGAGATCTTCACACATATATCTCCAGATCAAATGGCTCGATTTAGAGATATGGTGAACCAGGAGCTGTCTCGGACACCATCAAGCCATTCTGTTAGATCTACTTCAGTGCGCTTTGATTCCACTAGACGAGGTCGATGCTCCAAACTTGGGCCGAATGGAGGGATTGGTTCTGGGGGATGCTGCGGAGATGTGGATGCAGTGAGCCCCTAGTTAGGGCTTGGGATACAGGTGCTACTCCTCGCTCTTGTGCAGGTTCGAGAGAGCGTGGCTCAGGCGGTTGTTGTGGAAGTACCAACATAGTGTCTCTGTCTCCTCGTTCTGTTGGAGTTGTGTCACCTATGGGATTTGTCAAACCTGTGGGGACATCTACTCTAGTCACTCTAGCTTTTGGTCAGCTATTCACAGGTGGCACCACTATGGGTGCTACTCTAAGAGATACTATCCCCGTAGGTACACCAGATGTACAGGGGTCTCCTAGATATGCCTAGGAGCGTGGTCGCAGGTGGGAGAGGACACATCTTAGGCATATCCCAGAGGGATATGGATACCTTGTAGATGATAGGACATGAGCCATCATCATGAATGATGAGGGAGGAGGGTGGTGGTTCATATGAGAGAGTTGCGCCAACAAGTTTTTCGGCACAACGTCTTGGATCATTGGAAGAACATACCAGAGGGGAGCAAGGACTACATAGTTGCATCCTTACATGAGGAGTTTTCAGTACTCGCGGCAACAGGTAGGTTTTCCACAAGCTGGATGATGGAGTGCATGTGTGCGTACATGTCACATAGACGATCGCACACACGTAAGGCACTTAAGAGTGGGGCCTCAAAGCCCAAGTGGCTAGACGCAGATTATTGGTGCCGACTCATGGAGGAGGCTATAGATTCTCCATGACATTGGAGACATCAGCGTGAAGTAGCGAGGGCACGACTGGAGGCAGGAGTGGTCCATCATCTTGGGAGTGGCGGCCATAGGACTTATCTAGAGGACTTTGTAAGTTTTTCTTTTGTTCTACTTGCTCATTTTGTTGCAATATCCCTTGTATTGACAATCGTGTTTCTAACAGTTATATTTTGTTTTCTTTGTAGCACTCCATTACAAACAGTGATTCCACCAGCCTAGAGACTCGATATGCAGAGAGACATGGTCTCACTGCATTGATCGACCAATTGTATGGATGTGGCGGCCCAATAAGTCACTTATCTTTCTTGTCTGTAGTTACTAATTTTAATTAAAATGCATTATTATATGGTGGATTGAGGTATAGTTGCTTCTTTTTTTGTAGAGTCCGTTCGATGCTCCTTTGTAATGGGACGAGCTTTCGGATAGGATCTATAGCTCGTCCTTGGATCCATGGATCGCACATCCTCTTCTTTTTTCGTCATGTGATTTATGTAGGCATTTTCTATGTGCTATCTTATTATCATCCTTTGTATCTTGCCATGATTGTATCGCCGCTTTCATTATGCGATCTTGTATTTATTCTATGTATGATTAGTCTTATGGATTCAAGTACACTTTGCCTTCATTTTGACGAGAGCATTGTACACTTTATTGTAAATCTTTTGTATGGCCCAAATAAAGCACATAGGCCACAAATTGTTTTCCCTGTAACTGTTGCTATTAGCGTCACAAATTTATTGCACGTGTCATTATTACGTCGCAAATCATCACCATATGCGTCCCTATTTGCATCACATATACGATGCTGATAGCGATGCATAAAGCGACGATGATAGGGATTGTTCTATGGCGTTGCTAATACTGACGTTTTTTGCGATGATGGGGGTAATTTTTTTATGAACATTTTTGTCACTTTGAATGTCGGTATGAGGCCTGTATCTTGTAGTGGAGCTGGTAGACCTAAGGCCCATAAACATAGCCATTATTCCTTGGTTTTGTGTACTGGACACTTGTATCTATTGAATCATACATGGGTTGGTTAATATATCTAAAGTCCACAACCTAAAATATGCTAGTGTATATGAGTACAACATATCACATGAAAAGACTGCAAGTTCTCTTTCAGCACATTAAAAGCTAACCCACCCATTTTGCATACTACACACTTTCCATAGAGTGAGAGTCTAGGGATATAGCTCTAGATATTCATGACTGGTATAAGGGAATCTATGAGCAAAACTCACATAAGAGCTTACAATATGTGTAATTGCATCGAGAACTTTGCAATGTTGCATAAAAAAATAGGCAAAAGCAAATTGTTCTTTGGTGCTTACATGCATAAATAGGCCCAACTTGCGATTAGTCCACACCCCTTCTCCTCCACACTTTACACTTAACTTCTGAGCTTGCTATCACAAGTATGGAATAGTAGCCAAGTCCAATATTCTGCAACAATTATGTGCCAGGCTCTATAGATTTTCATATTGTCCATTCATTCTTTCTTCAATCACTTTCATCAATATTTTTTGGTTGACTCTACCCAATAAACATTAAAACATAGGTTGAGAGAGTAGTAGCCCAATAAACATTAAAACATAGGTTGAGAGTCTACTTCATTTTTTGATTGAATGAGCATTCCTAAAAGACACAATATATTGTAGATGATTTGTGCATTATCAAAGTGATTGAAGAGTTAGAGTTGTACATTCAATGTTTGTAGTAATAAATGCCTAAGTAGTCAATGATACTCATGTACTCAAAGTTTTATTCACTATCATTCACAACTATCAATGATATTGTAGCCCCTGCCTCTTTAGAAAATCCAACAGAAGTTTTTTCTAGCTCTATATCTAGCTATTGTATCTTAGACAATGCAAAGCTTGAGATTTTCCATATCTTACACACAAACATTAAGTTAAAATAGTAAGTGATATTGCAAGTTGACATGTTAGTGCCTCTTCTCCAACTAGAAATCTTAGCTTGATTGTAGATTGAACTCAGCATGGTCATGGCACCTTTCACTAATCTAAGTATCCATAAGACTCCTCCTCTTTTGATTTAAACTATAATAGCACACATATTATTAAAATAAGGATGCCTCTCTTGCTTCACATGCTGATTGATATAGTTGTGGTTCCACTCAAGTTGAGATGATTTTTCTTTTTCCATAGCTTTTGTGATCACCCCTTTCATGTATTCTCTCTTTATGCATCCATTTTCCATTTTAGAAGTGACAACCCTTGTAGCTTAGGTAACACCAATCTCAGAAAACCCCTTGCTATCCTACACATTTTGTAGCTACTTATTGTCTCATGGCTATGAGCGTGATAATGATTTCATGTAGAAACCCATACTGTTATTGCTAATGCATCCTATTTAGTTGACAATGATGGAAGTTTGCTACATTCTTTTTGTGATCATTAGGATGGAAAAATGTTAAAAATAGCACTTTTTTAAATCCGTGGATTAAGGAAAGGGCCAAAGAGATTTTGCCATGTGGACAAAAATATGGTATTTTTGTCTCCTCTGCTTTTGAGATAGTAGAGTTTATTTTGTGGTTCTCCCCTTCTATTTAGCCGAAATCTTCAAACCTCGACAAGTTTTGGTAGTCCCAATAGCCCCTATTAACTTAGTAATAAAGCTGACAAAACCTCTGATAAAGACATGGCAAAGTTAAGTTAATTAAGACCATTTTGAGAATCGGGAGAATTTTCAAAGTTCTTGGCACTCGTAGTATTTTTAATCTGTCTCCTTGACCTCTCTCTTTAGGTTTCTTTCTTTGCACATTGTCTGCATACTCATTGTCTTTTACATGGCATCCACAAGACGTCCTTCTCAGGAGAATTTTCAAAGTTCTTGGCACTCGTAGTATTCTTAATCTATCTCCTTGACCTCTCTCTTTAGGTTTCTTTCTCTACACATTGTCTACATACTCGTTGTCTTTTACATGGCGTCCACAAGACGTCATTCTCATTCTATAAACTCTTGCGCCATGTATAACAAGAGCACAAATGGAGAATGGGAGCCCAAAACATTTACTATAAATGATTGGGTTACAATGCTACCATCTTGCAGGGGTTCTCACAAAGTGAAAAAAACAAAACAAGGGGATATAAAATATCATTGGAAGGGACGTATCTTTGCCTTCAAAACCATGCCTTAAGGCTGATTAGCTTTGGTGCAACATGTTTACATGGCTAGAGATATGCACTTGGCTCCATGGGAATGTTTTTCCTAGCAAACACAGTGTAAGTTTGAGTTGTAAAATATACGTGAGTATATGGTTTTGTTTGAAGGATATGCTAAATAATGGATTGTTGGTTGTAGATATCTTTCCATCAACAAGTTTTGAGTGGTAACCTGTGGAGAGCCTCAGTGGAATATTCCGTGCCATTCATAAAGAATTTGCAGACATTACTTATGCTAATTAGACCACGGTTTTTTTCATGAAAGTGGAATTTTTGTGTATTATGCACAATATGTGGTTCCTTCAAGAGCAGGTGTGTATGGATACCTTGAAGATCCGCAGTTACCAAGCCTCTCATATTTGGATTGGGAGATGCCTGATGAAGCAACAATGGAGAGTTTTAAACTCAAAATTGCTCAAGATATTCAAAAGGCTATGACTCCTAGAAGTATCTCGAGAAGAGTATGCTTATCGTGGTTTTTTCCCTTGCATGGTTTTGTAACTTGCTTTAAAAAAGCATGTTTACAACGGACGAAGGTTTCATGGCTAAACAGAAAATTTTTAGAGGAAGATTTGGATAAACTTTTAGGTCTATGTTGGAAAGTCAAGGAATCTGACCATAAAGGTGACTTTATATGGTGCAATGTGTGTCCTCAATGATTGGGTGTATCCTATAATATATCTTGACAATCTCTTATCATAGGTTTTAATTATAGAAGATACAAACTTACTTAGGGAAGGTGAAGCTCTTCGCCATCATCTGGATTTTCTTGTCATCTCTACTAGCTCTTCGACTCGTTGGTGTACTTGGTGGTGGATGCGAAGGAGCAATGGCATTGGATTGTGTTGATCGTGGTCATGGAACCATCTTTGAGCCTTTGAAAGGTAAGTTAGGTGAGTTTGCTACAACTCAAAGCTAGTCTTGTGTTCTTGCTTTCTTGGGATGGAGAGGAGAATGCTTGGTTAGTTAGAGTGGAGTGTTGAGTGGCAAGGTGAGAGATTGTCGCCAAAGTGAGTTGCAGCTTTTGAAACAATAGAATTCCATCATCCAAAGTCCGCACTGTTGGTGCATTTGGCTCAACACTAGGGTAGAGAAATTTGGATTCATGCACCTTTGTCTTTGCCTCACCCACTTGGCATCGGGCACTAGGTTGATGTGGTGTTGGCATACTGTGGGATCAATCCCCTTCAGATCTTTGTACGACCATGCAAACAAGTCCAATTTCTCCTTCAGTAGGTCTCATAGGACCAATAAATCTTCTTCTAGAGGATTTATACCCACCCTTAGGTGACGTTCAGTACCTTCAACATCCACAAACATTAATTTCTTTTCTCCCACTTCGTGGATGAATGTCCAATTGATGGCTTCTAGGTATAGATGTGACTCCTTCAAGGGAGTCGTCTTCTCTTCTAATGATTCACTGGAACCAACTTCCTCTTTCAGTGGAGGCTTAGCTCACTCTTTGGGAAGTTGAAAGGGTATCAGAGTAGTTTCAAGTTTGGTTTGGGGATGAGTTACTTCTTGGCTTCTGAGGATGCATCCAAGAACATCACATAATAGGAATCTTCTAAGTTCCCTTTAAGCAGTCAAAATGGTGGTTGTTAGTAAGATGCATCATCATCATCTTCTCATGAGAGGGATGAATAAGGTCAGTAAGAGCCACTGTTGAAGGAATGCTTATTATTCTTAATCCATTTCTTATAGAGGTTTTGCATAAGACGTGACTCATTATCCACTCCAAAGGATACCAGAGTCATTCTGTCGAACAGCAAGGGATCTTCGGCTTCTGAGGCTTCTGGAACTTCATCCTCATCTCTCCCTTCTACGAGTAGGATAGATTCTTCTAGCTCGCTTTTATAGTCTTCTTCTGCATTGTCATCTTTATCCTCTTTAGATTATGTTTCCATCTCTGTAGGGGCTCCTTAAGAGAAGAACAAACTCTCTGTTATGTCCTCTACTTTTTCTTTTGCATCTGTTTCGGTCTCTGTCTCTGTTAGGATCTCTATCTTTGCTTCTATCTCTGTCTCTACCTACAGAGCCATGTAATAGGGAGAACAATACATCCATGCTTCTATCTCACTGTCATCAGATGTAATTTCAGAAGTCAATTTGGGTTTAGGAAGGAGGTATTCACCCATTGAAAAAGACTTTACTTCTTTCGGCAATTTGCTTACAGTGCCTACTGTTAGGGATTGTGGCTCTGTTTTCTTAGGAAAGATTTGTTTGACGGCCTCTTTGTCTCCTGATGTACCCAATGTTTCTTCATTGGAATAGTCTGTTACGGCTTCAATGAAAGTGGATCCATTGCCGTTTTGTGATCCATATAACTTCAACACCACTTTATTGGGTCCTCTACCTAAGGTTAGGGTTCCTTTGAACCAATTCGTCCTTGCTCTTGCTTCAAAAAGCCAAGGTCTTCCTAGCAGCAAAGGGTATGAGGTCCCATAGGAATTTGGTTTAACCACTAGATATGCCAGCCAATCATCTCTTCTTGCGAGGGTCATCTTCACGTATGGGAGAATGCCCAAAGGATTTATTCTGCCAATCGTATAAGCCACTAGGTAGGCTGCATTCCTTGCAAGCCTAGATCCTTCATTGTCACATCCGTCATTATGTTCACTGATTAGTCTCCATCAATCAATGCATGTGCTATAAGGCATCCTTCAATCCGCATGCCAATCTCTAGGATTCCAGGATCCAAGAAGGCATTAGCTACATCCACTTCTTTTACACACTTTGGGGTTTTTTTGGACTTGATTTGTTGTTGAGAGAGCAATGCTTAAGCCTCTTCTTCTCGTTAGTAGCTAGGATCCAACTCAACTAAAACCATTCAATGAGCCTTCAAACAACCTCAAACTTCATCAATCATTACTTCATCCTTCATATAGAAGAAAAATAAAACAAAACAAAACCAAAATAGAAGCTATCAGAACCAATCAGACACTATTAGGACATATAGAAGAAAAATAAAACAAAACAAAACCAAAATAGAAGCTATCAGAACCAATCAGACACTATTAGGACATCAATAGAACATAACAAAACATTACAGAACCTCATATCTCTATTGAAAAACATCATGACCTTATCAAAACCATTCCACCCTATCCAAAACACTCTCAAACCACTTTCAAACCAATCAATCATAATGTAAAATCAACCATTTAGCCCACAAAAACAACAAAAATCAACAAAAAAACAAATAATTACAGCATTCAACAATGCTAATAGAGAAAATAATAAAATTTGGGGATTTGGGGGTGTAAAAAAAAAGCATCCCCTCCCCTCCCTTGCCCCCTATGTTTTGATAAGTTGTGCCTTTTGATATCTAAAGCTTGTTTATGCTTTAAGCTTTTGGTTTAAAAAATCGGTTCAAGTTTTTGCTTTTGTGACTCCAGTCTAAGTGGTTTTTTTGTTTTCAGAGGGGCAAATGAGCTTGGATTTGAGATTTGTTTGCATGGATGGTTTTGTGATATTGAAATATATAAACTTAGCCATCGTTACGCACTTTTTGGCTTCTAGATTATGTCACTGCTTCATAATTCAAAACCTTGTGGGGATTATTAAACAGGGGGTCAAATGGACTCCAATCAACGAAATGATACTTGCATTGGGTTTCTAGCATATCAAATAGGATAGGGTGACTCAGCCCATTGAATCCCATGAAATTACTTGCACAAATAACAATCATAAAAAGCATCAAGCTATCACAAAAAATATACTCAATAAAGCATAAGAATAACTCTCACACTACCCCCTGCAAAACCAAGGCATGAAAATCCTAAAGAGATAGGCCCAACATAATCTGATAGAAATCCAGAGCGAGTCGCTAGCCAATTGCTCCAATACAGACTAGCTAAAAGAACAAGCAAAGATGTCATCCTAGTAGTGGCTTAAACTACCTACCTAACTTAGGACAATTGGACCAAGAACTCCAACTAGGCGAGGACTCCTATAGCCTGGTCATCATATATTTTCTTTTAATAGAAATTTCTTTCAAAGTTTCCATACTCATGTATGCAGAAAGGAGGGAGCTAAGCGTAGAGTGACCTAACGAGAATAGGGTATCGGCCTCAGGTCCTGACTCAATACCCAAGAACCTACCAATCTCTCACAAGGCAGCACTTAATCCTTTTTTGTTTCTCTCACTTTTATTTTTGCTCCAACCTTTCCTATTTCTTTATTTCAACTAGCTGGTACCCCTAGGAAGACAAGGCATTGGCCCTAGATTTGACTTGTCTCCAAAAACCTACCGAGTCTATGTAAGGAAATAATCAATATATTTTAGGATTTTTCTTCCATTTCTTTTCTAGGTGAGGGGTTAGAACCCTTTTTACACACCTCTATAATTTTATCTTTAGATATATTCAAAACTTCCTTTTCTTTTCTATTTTGGCAGGCTTCTCTAATTGCCTCACACTAGTAATGACTCTTAGAATAGCTGCCTAGTAGACTAGGAAAACAAGGTTACTAGAAGGATTGCCTTCTAAAATAGGTTTTTAATGCTTGATAATGTCTTGACAGGAGGTAGAAAACTACTCAAATCTCCCCCAGATATACCTAATCAAATCCTAGGACTTCATGCCTTGATTATCGGTCCCCACAAACGAAAAGAAAATAAACCCCCACATACATATATAACATTATCAACTTAAGGAAAAAACTTAGAAAGGTGATGACACCACTTAGAATGGCCACAAGAAGCTCTCCACAACAAAGGCTCTCTCCAAGCACTTCGTCAAACATGTTTTGTGCAATCACTTAAATATAAAACCATTAAACATAAATGTACCAAGAAATACATGGCCCTGTTGGCCTAAAGGAATATAACAGCTCACAACCAACAAATTGGACCTCTTGGACTTATAAATAAAACATTAGAACCCTACAAAAACGACCCTCTTGGCCTTATGGAATAAAACAATTTACTACCATTCAACAACGTACTACTGAAACAAACCCTTGGTCCTGACATAACTCTAATAAAGCACAAAATCAACCAAGGATGAGGGCTCCTCCGACCCTACACTAAGTGCATCAGGTTATTAGCTAACCCCTCTACATAGATAGCAAGGGGTGTTTGACAAATATGATGATTCACAATCCTATGCATCCATGATAGAGTAGGAAGGTACTCACTTGCTACCTGACTCATATCTCAAAATAACCATCAATAGCCAAAATAGGATGTGTTAGCAAAGAAGACCCCAAGGTAGTCCAAGGACAATGTTGGGAGGTAATTGTAAACACTCCCTGGACCACAATTGAAAAATACATCTTCAACCAAGGCATAGTTGACTAGGGAATCTGCAAAGTGATTCCATTGTCAAGGAACTAACTGGCAAGTCACCATCTCAAAAATATGCAACATATCTAAGGTTGCATGATGGTACATCTGTAATATGGGATCCCCCACATTGTAGGTCCCATTCAGGTGATTGATTACTAACTGCGAGTCACCTTTAACCAATAATCGACGGATATCACCACATTGGGCTACATTCAGCTCCATATTTAAGGCCTTATATTCGGCCATATTATTAGTAAAAGAAGATACTAAATATACTCCCATTTTCATAACAACCCAACGTTGGGGATCTTTAATGACCACACCAATGTTTGCATGTTTAGCTTGCCCTCTAGAAGCTCCATTAAAATACAAAGTATAGATCCAATCTTCAGGGATAGGCCACACCATACTAATCAACTCACTCCTACTTAAGATAATCAAAATCAAGCAGAGAGAGAGGATATGTAACAAGTACAATCCCTCCTTCCTCGGTAAACTCGATAGGAATGCCAGTTAGAATTTGTTGACAATGGTGGCAATAGACCTTAATCTCCCACATAAAAGATCTATCTTGTCACTCAATAACTTGATAGCCTTTACTCCACCAAATCACATGACCTTGGTGGTAATGTTGCTCTAGATACATATGCTCAAGATAGGGAATGATTCATCCCATCCAATCGTCTTGGCACATACTGCAAGGTAAAGCTGAATCATGAAGGACCTGCAAGTCAAAGTTGAATCATGAAGGACTTGCACAGGCAGCAAGCCCATTTGATCGTCTTGGCACCTATTGCAAGTTTAAGCTGAATCATGAAGGACCTACACAGGCACCAAGCCCACTATTAGCCTTTACACATAGTAAGGCTCTAGCTTATTAAAGTTAAGTTTTTTCTTAAACTTGAACCCCTGCAAATTTTCTAAAAGGGCTATAGAGCCATTCTTTTCCTTAACATACAATTTTGTATGGTCCAATCCATTTGGGTTTTAATTTACCTAGGAATAGCTCACGTGACGAGCATCATGATACAAGACCAGCCAACCTTTCACAAATTTATACTTCTTAACCCAAAGATCATGAAGGGATTTTATTCTCTTCTTTCCTACTTCTTGATGTAGTAAAGCCTGTAATCGAATCTCATCAAGATGTGCAATAGAAGTATATCTTTCTCAAATGATTGAGAGCAAAATGCATAGTGGGCAACTCTATTTCCAATGGCAAAACACACTCCTCCCCATACACTAGCTTGAACAGGGTGTGGCATGTAGCTCTCTTAAATGTCATGTTGTAAGCTCACACTGCCACATACAATTTCTTATCCCAATCACACTTACTTTTCGATACTATCTTGGATACCAAACTGTTGCATCCTGGAAAATCGATGGCCACCAATATCCAACCCGAAGAGCTTTTTGGATGGTAAACTATCTAGAAAAATGTCCCCCACATGCTGAGCCATGGCACTCCTTAAGAATGAGAGGTACCTCATCAAGTACTACACATTGACGATAGATATAATCTACTCCTCTCCGATACGAGACACCCACCATAATTGAAAAGCATAATGCTTGTTACTTAATCTTCCTCTTTTCAGACTTCAATAAAGTAGCCCCAAATCCTCCTATAGATCAATAATGCATTATAGATACATAACAGGAAGAAATGGAAGTTGTATCAATTTTAAATAGACCTTTAATGTCACTTTCTTCATCCAGAATTTCCTTCGGCTCCCCAAAGTCCATAAGACATTCCACAATACCATGTAGCTTTGGTGACTTGCGCCTAATCTCATAATTAAACTCTTGCAAAGTGATTAACCACTTTGCTAATTGGTCATGCGGTTGCAACTTTTTCATCAATAGTCTAAGTCATTTCACCTTTATAAAGAGTACTATCTTTTCACAGAGAATATAATGCCTAAATTTCTTCGTCGCAAAGACCATTCGAAAGCATAATTTCTCCATATAAGTATAGTTGACTTCAAATATCCCCAACTTCCTGCTAGAGTAAAGGCAATTGGATGATACCATTCCTCTTCCCAAATTTTGGCTAGACAGTAGTAGCTGATACTATCCATTGTTATTTTCTCCCAAAAATATATAGAAAACTGGTGCACAGACCGGATGCTGTATGCGCGCATAGTGAGCGTCGGAAGGTCCCCAAGAACAAAAGAACCCTACTTTTGCACAAAAAAAAAGAGCGAAGACTTGCACAACATGAAGCAAAAGACTAATTGGGTACAATCTTCCCCCATGCCTTGTGTGAGTGCTCCACAAAGCATGTATTTGATGTATTATTCATCTCCAAGCTTAAAAAATAGTCCAATTTACAATTAACACGCTTTAGCTTTTGTGTTTACTTTTGTCTCACTAAATAATTAAAGCTATTGGACACCCAAAGAGTCGGGCGGTGTCCAAATACAATGTCCAATAACAAATATTTAAATTGTGTGCCCATGCGCATACAAAATAATAAATAAATATCAAGAATTTCAATAAATAAGCGCGTCAAAATAAATATTGACACCACGCCTAAGATGCACGCCCATAAAAAATGATAATTTTTTCTAAATAACTTGAATACACGCTATCGCCCAGTGCTTCCCAACGCCACCGCTGCTTGCTCTACACATCAACTGAAGGATTCACAATTGTTAGAAAATAATAAAATTAAACCGATAAAAGTGAATACCTAGCAATCTTCAGCTATTACAAAATAAATAAATTGGTTAGAACTCAATCCCAACCTTAATTTATTACGAGTGCGCACTCTAAACTCATAAATGTCTATTAATTTAAATATGTATTTTGCGGAATCACCCGCTATGGAATCACCCACTTGCACATTAAATTAACAAGACACCCAAAAAGGACAGGCGCCTCCATCGACTTTTTGCACAAGGAGTCCACCTTGTGTATGAGCCTCGAAAATAAATAACATTTTACGGAATCCACTGCAAAACCTCATGGAATCCATCGTAGAGTATGCCTCCTAGCATCAAAACTTCATGTCTTCTAGGTTCTTTTCGGATTGGTACTTTGGCTTGTTCGTGCTTCACATTCTCAAAAGAGACTTGATAGGCTTCATTTCACTTAAACAGATAGTTAAAGGATAGGATGCTTGTTAATGATGATTCTCTTTCTACCAATGCATTGATAAATCTTCGACAATATCCTTGTAATGATAGAAAATTTTGCACCTCTTTTGGAGTACATGGTGGGCTCATACCAACTATAACCTTTATCTTTTTTGGGTTAGTCACAATACCAACCAAACTAACCACATGGCCTAGTAACAACCTGTAGGGCACCCCAAAGACACACGTTCATGGGTTAAGAGCAATGCAAAACTATCTATAATGCTTAAAATATTTCCTTATAATGATAAAATTTCATTCCCTCGTGGTGGTTGCCCTCAAATCATCAATATAGACTTTTAACTCTTTTGGGGAGATATAATCAAAAGTCTTATCAGCTGTTCATTGCCAAGAACTAGACGCATTGCATAGACCAAAGGCCATCACATGATATGCAAAAGTACCAAAGACAATGTGATAAAGGTCATTTTCAGCTTGTCTTTCTCCACAATAGCCATTTGGTTGTATCTAGCAAAACAATCCATAAACAAATAAATTTCCCTATCTACTAATTGATCCAAAATCTGGTCAATGAAGGGCAACAGATAGTAATCCTTAACTATATGCTTGTTAAGCTCCCTAAAATCTACACAAAGCCAAATCTGATTGTTCTTCTTCTTCTTGATAACTACTGACAAACATCATTTCATGTGTTGAACCAAAAATATCATGCCACCTTTCTACAGCTTTGTTAATTCTTCGAATAGCCCATCCCTTAGTTCAAAAGGTATAGGCCTTACTTTTTGATGCACAGGGAAACTACCTTCCTTTTTGATGCATGGACCCTAATTTTATTGGTCGTGAATCATTCATTGTGCCAAGGTCTAGCTCAATTACATTTGCATTCCTTATCCTCTCTTGAGCTTCTATTGGCTCATTCAAAGTTACTTGGTAGATATCCTCTATAGTGGATCCCTTGTTGGATTTGTCACTTGACGATGACGACTCACTAGCAGATAGAGCATCTATCTAACTCTAATGAGGACAAATGAACTATCTCACTTTGAGGAGATTCAGGATAGGCATCTACTACTACACATCTAGCAGCTCTACCAAAGATCAATGGACCAATGGGTATATCAACCTAGGAGTCTGCTTGTAAAATCCATGGCTTGCCTAGCAATACTTGATAGCTAGGTATGCCCTGCAAACCTAATGACCCTAAAGTCTAGAATATATTCCACATTGGCAATGGTCACATGGACTTTAGTAATGCAACCTTCAGGTTGTCTTAAACTATCATTAGCCATTCGGAGGATCGTGGAGGCATCTTTTTTTATTTCTAATCCCAAGCTCTCCACCAATTCCAAACTCATAATGTTGAGATGGAGAATCCTGTGTCCACAATAGCATGGTCCACTAATATATAGCCAATGCAAAGAATATTCTTAAATTCTTTATGCACTCCTAGATACAATTAATTAATTGTAGGAGGTTTACATCTGGCCTAACTTTGCAAAGAGGACTTGCTAAATCAAGTTCATGATAGCTAGTAAGCACTCACTTTTCTCGCTAGACCATTCTCTCCTTTAGTCTTTGAACCGGATTCGGTGCCTCTTTCTTGGATTTTTCCTTCTTCTTTGGCAATTCCTTATCCTTCTTGGGGTCGGCTTTACCATTTGTGGCCTTCAGAGGTCTGCCTTCCATATTGAGATTAAGGACTTGCATCCCCTTATCATCTTGCTTAGGGTTTCCCTCGACAGGTTTTACCTTGTCTTTATCAACTTCTTTACCCTTTTAACCTCTCGTAATAACTTGTACGTTAGAAGATTCAGTGCTATTGACACAAATGGCTTCAATAAGACAAACTCCATTGCCACTAGGCAGCTTCTCTACCATAGCTTTCCCTCTTTGCAGTTTTTGTTTTGATCCTTCATCTTGCTGAAGATTGTTTCCTTACTCTATTTGCCTATATTTTTGCGTGATCATATAAGTATAGTGCTTCATCATATCCTTAACTTCGCCAAGGACATTCGAGGCACTTGACTTATAGCCACTATCATCTACCTGTCATTCCATTGGTCTCACTACTTGATTGGGAATTTGCTGTTGATTTCATGTAACAAGGGTAGGATTTATCGTTTGGATTCCAACATTTGGAGAAGCCATATGACTAGCCATAAGCATGGTCACACTGGGAGGAGCTGGCAACATAGGCACATTTTGAATTATGCTTCCTCTCTAATTAGAAGGACTCATGGGTATCCCTTGATCGCCATTCGTCAACGCCTAAGTATTTTCAACACCTAGACTCGGATTCTAGTTAATTTCCTAGAGATATAAGCCACTTACAATTTTGATTCTACCTTCTCTACTCTTGTAATAGCCATATCAATGTCAGCAAGAGCAACACTGCTCAATTGCACTCGACTGTTAAAGTCTAACTCATTCAAAAAGTATTGCAATTGAGTAGTAGCAGCTAGAATATGATTATAAATTTGCAACTTATGGAATAATTACTTCAGTTTTTTGGCATACCCATGAACATTTTCGTGAGGTTCTTGATGTGTTACATTAATGACACATATCCAGTATTGACCTCCCCTTTTAGGAGAAAACTCTCTTCAAAAGGCTGCAAAGAAGAAGTCAATCATAGTTATGATTCAAGCCTCTAGGTTGTGGTATCATACTATAGCTCGTTCTTTCAAAGTCATATTAAAGAACATCATCAAATGTCATTTATCTTGAATTTGACAGTTAAACAATAACTTTTGAAATTCATTGATATGAAGTTCTGCATCTTCCTCTGCTAGCCCATTAAAAATGAGTAGAGGAAACCTTAAGGTTGGCAAGTTTGGTGTCCTCACTAGGATTGCAATGGGTTGCACCATGGTGACAACCGGATTCACTAAAGGAGTTTGGATGATATGAACTATTACACCACTCAAAGTGGTCATATTGATTGGAAGAGGGAAAGTACTAGAAATTCCTTCTCCTAACAGACTATGCGTTGTCGTGCTGCTGCGCATCCGAGCCGTAAACACCTCCATTTTTGTTGTGCATCTGTGTTATCTTTTCACGTGTGTTTCATTGTGTTTGATTGCTGTGTTATTTTTCCGTCCTTTTCTGTACCCACATCCAATGTACATACTCCACTTGTGTGTTTGTGTTTGCGTGTGTTTTTGTTTGTGTGTGCGTGTTGTGTGTGTGTCAGAAAAATATGAAAAACTGATGCCAAAGAATATTATCATGCTATCAGTTTCAATGATGAACTTCAAGAAAAGCGCAGGAAACCGTGGAATCAAAGGAAGCTTTGTAGAAGCCAACATTTAAGCTATGAAGACAAAGGTTGCACCTGGACCAAGGCTTCTGATTCTAGACTATGTTAAAAGGCTTTGACAGGTGGTCCTCTAGTTCAAGCTCGAAACTTTGCAGTAATGACAGGTGTAAATTCAGGAATATCATGTGCAATGAGAAGAGCTCGTGGTGGCGTGGAAGATGTTCAGACCAGCATGGTAGCTGCCTTTGGAATTGGGGCTATGTTCTCTATCGTCAGTGGCGTCGGTGGCCCAAATGTGGCATTCAATGCAGTTACGACAAGAGTTTCTTTTGCTCTCATTCAAGGAGGCATGCATAAGCTTAACCTCGACCAGTTGATGCCTACTATTTGAAGGGGAAGAAGAGTTTACAGATGATGATGGTACTGTTTATAAATGGGATCATAAACTCAAAGCTTGGGTCCCTCAGGGTGATCCTGTTCTTGAGACTCCACTTTATGGAGCTGAAGAAATGACGTTCGTACATGAAGAGGAAGTGTTTCCAACCTTGAAGATTGCAGAAGAGGCAGAAGAAAATACTCCTCCAGTAGAGGATAAAAAAAAAACACTTGCTAATAAGCGGAAAGCAACTGATGAAATGGAAGCATAGGTTGTAGACGTGTTTTCAAAATATGGTATCATTAAGGAGGACCCAGATACCAAAAAGCTCAGAATCAAGCTGTATACTGACAAGGAATCAGGTAGGCTTAAAGGAGATGCACTTGTAACTTATTTGAAGGAGCCTTCTATGGACCTGGCTATCAAGCTTTTGGATGGTGTCCCATTTCGTCCTGGTGATAAGCAACCTATGATAGTCTCCCATGCCAAATTCGAACAGAAGGGTGAGGTTTTTATAAAAAAGGATCAGAACAAGCAGAAAAAGAAGAAACTGAAGCAAGCAGAACAAAAAGCCCTTGGGTGGGGTGGCCTCGATGATGCTAAGAAGTAGCAAGCAATGGGTGTGCTTCTGAAAAACATGTTCACACAGCAGGAGTTGGTGGAGGACCCGAATCTGCTCTCAGATTTGGAGGCAGACATAACTGAAGAGTGTAGCAAACTTGGTGCTATTGGGAAAATTCGTATCTAAAACTCACAAGGGCTAGTTCTGGTCAAATTTAAAGATAGACATAGTGGCCTAAAGTGTATTTAGATTATGAATGGTTGTTGGTTTGGTGGCAGACAAATTGAAGCACTTTCGAAAAAGGACGCGCTGATATTGGAGGGAAAAAGCATAATGCTGGCTGGAGACAACTGCGTGTGGTATGCTAAAACAACCAGACCAGAAAAAAAAAGCTAAAACAACATATTACATGGGCAAGAGGAACGACTTAGAGGTCTCTAAGCAGGTTCTGCAGATGGTCCAGTTCATCTGACAGGAAGCAGAGGAGAAAGCTAACGAAATCGCTGTCTCCGCAGAGGAGATTTGTACTCTCTGATGCAGGAGTTCAGCATTGAGAAATTGCAAATTGTTGAGGCTGAGAAGCGGAAGAGTGGGCAGATTACATCAGAAGGAAGAGTGCTGAAAGGAGAATTTTGGATCACATGTATCTGTTAGAGGCTGAGCCTTTCCTTGAGCAATATGCCAAACGGAGTAAACAACAGACTGAGTGGAATTCCAGCATATTGAAAACATTATTTGAGACAAAGAAAGATTTGGAATACATCACCAAAAATGCAGCGACGGACGAGGCTGTCATGATTATTGCGCTTTCTCCATCGAGCTTGGGGTGATTCCACAAGCTGAGCTTGGAAGGCCCACCTCTAATAGATCAAATCAAGGAAAAGTTGAAATCAATGTTGAATGCTCTCCGACTGCAGCTCCAAAGTTCGAAAGATGGAGAGGAATTATCCTTGGAACTTTCAAGAGCATTGCAAAGAAGTTTACTTGATGGTCAAAGTGGAGTAGGTGAATATAAGCTATTACAGTCAAGGCAGCACGGAGCAATACGGGGATCCCCAAAGTGGAAGTGACAAGTGCTACTACTGAAGAAGAAGTTGATTTTGAAGTGAGTGATAATCCAGAGGAGTTCTGCAAGTTGGATACTTCCAAAGTACCTGTAATTGGCACACTAACAAAGGTACTGGAAGCCAAAGCATAGGCAAACATTATTGGTTGGCAAGTATTATATTGTTGATGCGACAGCAGAGGAGGAAGCCCATATGAGCTCAGCAGTGTCAATTGGTGTGAACAGTTTGGGAAATATTAGTGGTATTACTAAACAAGGAGGGGAAGGATAGTTGTTTTTTTAATGCAGCGAACAATAGGCCAGCATTGGGCAGCTCTGACTGAATCCTAGAGTTCTCAGCCGTTAAAGAAACACAAAAGGGCAAAACAAACCAACTTGTGTCAGTAAACCTGCATCTTCCTTTCAAGCTGGAACGAATACTTGTCTTTATTTCTCCAAGAAAAGTTCACTTGCATTTTTCTTGTCATGCTAACATGCAAGAAGGAGCTTCAAGGATCCATATGATCATTATAGCAGAAGGATCTACAAATGCTACAGAATTAAATCAGGTGGCCTAAAACCAGTGGACTGATCAGATTGGAATTCATCTTGTATTTTGTAAACATCTTGGCAATAATACAATTGTTCTTTGGCAACAAAAAATGAGATATTCTTGTTAGCCTCTTTCCTTGGCGCATCTTGAACCCTGTGTTCAGCAGCTCTTGCATGAACTCCACGACAGCGTCAAGCTAGGGTTACTAAGACCTCACCCTTGTAAGGGTATTGGACCACTCCTTTGCGGAGAATATCTTCTAATGATTTTGGCCCGCCATCTAGCCCATTTTTCTCTTTCTTGCTTCTGAAGTTTGACTTGACGGTCTTTTGGATCTATCTCACTACCTTTTGGCATACACTAATAAATTGGTCTTATTGACCAAAATTTGAAAACCACCACTTATTAGTCACTTTTAAAAAGTGCACCATGTGTCAGGACCTAAAACATGCTAGACACTAGCTCTAAGGTACTAGTTGGGCCTCACTACTCACCTAAAACCACCCCACATGGCCTCTCATGGCCCCAAGAGCATCTATGAACTTTGCGTTTATATGGTTTTGTAGTCCAATAAATCCTTCTTTCCCCACTCCTTAGAGGGATTCCCTAAACATCTTGGTGCTATACACCATGTAGCATACACACACTGAGCACCCCTCGGTTGATCACTGCCCCTTCACTACTATGGCTCTCCTACATTTCGGGGATTGGCTCCAAGATGTGATGTAAATATGAAACACATTCGAAACACACTCCACTCTTTTAATTAAATGATTCACGAGATGATAGATAAACCTCACCAAATAACTCCCAAGGATCCGAATATCTAGCCCTACGGCTTGGGATACGTCACACTCTCAATGTCGGTCATCACTCATACAAATAGGTGTTATGCATCCATGTCAATCATGATTTTAGAATAACCTTGTCTACCCAACTTATTGTGCCAAAATAACCTCAATACCTTCTTAGTCAACTTATCAGCCCTACATTTATCATTACCTTTCCTTTATATATTGCATGTCACTAATCTTGCCACTCCCTATCTCAATTATCTCTATTGTTGTAGTCCATTTAATGCAACATAGTCAATCTACCTTGCCTCCACTCGGTCACTTTGAAAATAGGCTTGAGAGTAAAGCACATACTATTATTATAGGCCACTACTAGTTTAAAATTTTAGTGTTTGGAAAATTCCATGCCTTGACTTGGGCTTTGTGTGTGTTTTCAACCTATCATTAACTAATTTGAGAGCTTACTAAGGTTCTCTTACAATGACACTTGCATTGTATAGTATAACTCTTAGGAAAATTTTATGGTTTAGATATACCATAGTTAGAATGTCTTCCCTATGCTCAAGTTAGTATTCTAATAGTTACAATCCTAATAGTAATACTTATAACATTTTGGATAATTATAAGGTCCCCCCTCATACTTAGTGCACTATTCATATATAAGAACTTAAATGGTATATTAAATGTCTTTTTAATTAGTCATAACTTAATTGACAGGCTTACTAATATTCTTCTTACTAATGACATCTACATTTTATAATATAATCCTTAGGACATTGTTATCTATTTGGATCTTTCTATTGTTGCAAGAATTCACCATAGCCTTGCACAAAATTGAAGAAATTTCATGAACAACAAATTGCCAAAGAATATAGTTGAGAGAGAAGAGTGCATGAGAGAATAATTGGATACAATAATCTCTCCATACATAAGTAAGCACATCCCCTATGCATGTATTTATTTAATTTTATTCTCTTAGTGCTCAAAAGACAAAATACATCTCAAAAATAGGCCACATATTTCTCTTCGTTGCATAACTCATCTTTCCCAATTCTTTTCTCCAAAGTGAAATACTTTTCATAAAGATAAGATCTAAAATATAAATCCTAAGCTAGTCAAGATATACATTAGTAAAATAATTATTTTAAGCTTTTAATTTTACAAATTAGCCTACAGAAATAATCACTAGTGCTTGTGTGCATACAACTATTGCATTGAGAATGGTAATCAACTGTTAATTAATCATAAGTAGGGGATACATATGATTTTTTAAAACATAGACATATAACTCTTAGTGGATAAACTTGAACAACAAAGGAGAAATATACATGGGAACAACCTTTAAAATAGACATTAAGGTGAGACTAGGTATATATGAGCATGATCGTAATTATTGGTTCCAATTAATCCTTTATTACATGAAAATGAGACATAGAAAATGTTTTTATTGTGTGCTAAAAGGAATGACAAGCCTTGCATAGAAACAATGCTTGTAGGGAAGGTATTATGATGAGTTTATTGGAAAACAGGGTTATGTAATTGCCCTCCCCATTCTAAAAAAGAAAACCACTGGCTGACAAAGTAAGGAAAAAACAATGTAGTAAGGTTATTGAAAGTTATAAGCTTGATTGTAAAATCTTTTAAAGCTTACTCAAAACATGCTACCCGTTGATGCTATGTATAATGCCATTTTTGTTGCCGTGTAGGATAGCACAATTTTTTGGATGGTGTCGCTTGTTATCTTGGCCCTTGTTGATGATATTAGCAAACTATTAGATGATAGACTAGACCTCAAACTGGAACCCTGGAGTGGTTTTGGAGCCACATGCATAGCAACAATAAACTCTCGTATTTAGAATTCTCTCTCTTAGTCTTCTTGGTAAAGATACCTTGATTGTGGGAAAACCACTTGTGGGGAAGCTATGGAAGACAACATACTAAGAGAGAATGACACATTAAGAGTAAGAACTTGGAAAATACCTATGTCACCTTGGAAGGGTGAAAGAGACATATCCCATGCTTTAGGCTGTGCATCACTGTATAATAGCTTTACCTCATACTTGCTTGAATGATGATTGATGGTGAGCATGGAAGAGGCATGGAGGATTGATGGATACATTGATCTTGATAAAGACCTTTAAAGTGATGCACAAACCAATTACTATGCTTAGATACCATTGTTCGAAGAATCCACCCTAGTCTTGCACAAAACTGAAGAAAATTCATGAACAAAAAATTGCTAAAGAATAGAGTTGACTGAAAACAGTACATGAGAGACCAATTGGGTACAACAATCCCCCCATTTCTGGGTAACCACATCCTCCTACATGTATTTATTTGATTTTATTCTTTGATGCTCAAAATACAAAATTTCTTTTCCTTGCACAGCTCATCTTTCCTAAAATTTTTCTAGTGAATTATTTTTCCTAAAGGTGAGATAAAAAATATCAATCCTAATGTAGTGAAGATATGCATCAATAAAATAATAATTCCAAGATATTACAAATTATCCCACAAATAATCACTTTTATTGTGCACATACAACCATCATGCTTAGGGTGTATATCGAGAATAAAATGATTTCATGCTACTCAAGCACCCAATAAATAGTCCTTACATACCATAAGCGCTCTTCAATAAGATAATATCTCCTTTTAATAATCTATTGTACCAAACACAAATCACATTAGTTCCTACTACCAAGTATGAGCAACCCATGTCATATGCAAGCCTACCCATGACAAGTTACAATCATGTGGCCATTAAACAATATTGAAAATCCACAATAAATGAAATCATAATCTTATTTTCCTATAGTTCTTTTCTTGCATTTTCATAACACTTCCATTAATAAATGGCATCCCCCATACTCAAGTTAGGATTCTTCCACAGCAATCTTTATAGAGAATAATGATAAAATTAATTAGGTTAACTTTTTCCCTCCTATAAAATGATAAGGAGCCTCCTTTTGTGAAGTAGAGCCTAGGTAACATATTGATAGGTAATTTAGGACCCTTTATGATTAATGATGGTGCTATTAATGGAATTGAGCATAGGTAATTTTATTTGATAGCTAGTTGTATTGAAAAATAAACCTAATTACAAACTACTATAATATGATTCAAATATTTGAATTGTAAATCACTTCTAAGACAAATTTTAATCCATGGATTCCATGTTAAGTGAAACTCTTGCTGCTTATAACAATTGTCAAACCTTAGATTCCATATTAAATGAAATTGATTATGCTAATAACAAATGTATTAGTACTATGTTGTCAATCCCTTGATAGGATAAGTATTAGTTATAAATCCCTTGATAGCATAAGTATACTTGAGTTAGCTATTATGGACAAGGTGTAGCTTGGGTTCTTGTTTGAATTTGTAGGTGTGTATATGACTAATTACATGTAAAAAGAGGTTTCTATAGTGGCCTTATTAGTTTGCAACTAGGAAATGGAGTTTTATTAAATCAACATTATTTGGTTTAAGCTAAGCTACTAGCTATAGAAAAGAGTTCATGTTGGAGCTACGATACTCGTAGCTAAGTAAAAATCTTACCCCTTGCAAGGATCTTGTCTATTGTAAGGAGAGATTCCTATTAGCCATGTCCTCACCATATCTGCTATCTTGTCAAACACATGGACTACTTATTTTCCTAATAAAGATAAAAGATCCTAACAGAAGCACTTTATCTAGTTGAATGACAAAATGTGCAAGAGTTTAACTTCAAATAATGATTATATAACATGCACAAATTCAAATCTCAAAGTCAAAGTCCTTCAAATTGAGAAAGTAAAGAGAACATAATGATAAGATTTCTACATACATATTAAATATGATCTATGTTGCATGCACCTTGGTGACACTCGCAAAACTCACTCTCATAGACATGATAGTGACATATTTAGGGGTCGCTCTCTTGAAAGTGATTGCCATGGAGTGGGATCCTCATGTGAAGGTGTACACATAATATGTGGAGTGATAGTAGTAGTCCCCTCCAAGTTCAAACATTTCTTCATCTATCCTTGTAGAAATATGCTTATAACAAGATAAGATGTAACTCAACAGAAGAGGAGGATCACAATAATGATGGCACACACTAATAGGTCTAGAACTACATATATAAGACATTAAACTCACATGCAACTTCATGACAATCCTAAATGAAGTGTGTTAAGTAGTTTTTTCAAGTTTTCTTGTGCCTTACTAGTTTAATGAGGTTAATATCCTATGATAGGATGAGAGTAGGCTATGCATACACTAGGCATATACTAAATGCATGCTAGGTGAAGCATATGCTAGGTATATGATATGTATATGTGATATGTATATGGTAGGCATAGGCCTATGGTATGATAGGCTAAGGGTATGGTAGGTATACCTTAAGTATATGCTAGATGTGGGTTAACTTTATGCTATGCTACGGATGCATACATTAAGCACATGCTAGGTGTAGGCTAAGAAAATACTTTGCTTCAGAATAAGATAAATGTATGCTAGGCCATGCATGTACCAAGTATTAACTAAGTGTATGTTGGACATATGCTAAGGGTACACTAGGCATATATTATAGGCATATTTTATGTTGGGCATAGGCTAATGTACCCTAGACATGAGCAAAGCATACGCTACACTAAGGATAGACTACTCATATGCTAAGCATACACTAGAAAGATGCTAAGCATATACAAAGGCATAAGATGATAATACATGAGATATACTCTAGATGTAGACTAATCATATGCCACTTGTAAAGGTATGCTAGGCATACACCAAAGGTAGGCTAAGTATAATCTAGGCATTGCCTTAGACATGGGCTAAGGATTTGCTAGGCTAAGCGCATGCTAAGCATACTATACTAAGAGTACATGTGTACACTAAGCATACACTACTAGGCATAGGCTAAGTGTAAGCTAAGCATACACTATACTAAGAGTGCATGTGTACACTAAGCCTAAACTAGGCATAGGCTAAGTGTAAGCTAGGCATAGACTAAGGCATTGTAAGCATATAGTATGCTAAGGGTACACATGTATACTAAGCCTACACTAGGCGTAGGCTAAGTGTAAGCTAGGCATAGGCCAAGTGTATGATATACATAGGCTAAGGGTATGCTAGGCATATGCTAAGCATATTTTGTGCATAGGATAAGCATATACTATACTAAAGGTATGCTAAGCATGCATTAAACATACACTTGGGATAGGCTAATTGTATGCTACGTGTAGGCTAAGCATATGCAAGGCATAGGCTAAGGGTATGATAGGCATATGATAAACATACAACATGCATAGGCTAAGTGCATACTAGACATAAGCATATTCTATGTTAAGGATACACTAGTCATATGCTAAGTGTACACACTAGGTGTAGGCTAAGCATACAATAGGCATAGTGTATGCTTAGCATATGCCTAGCATACCCTTTGCATAGCATATGCTACGCATAGGTGAAAGGTATGCTTTTGGGGAAGTTACTCTATGTATATCCTTTATATCATGTGCATTCAAGGCCTATTTATAAATATCCATCTATGATTTTTTTTTGAATAAAAAATAACCCTTTTCTTTTCAATTTGTAAATAACCCTTTTATATTACACCCTTTTGTATGTAAAAAATGGTATTTTTAAAATACCTTATCTTGAATCCACATGATGCACACATATATTCATGATTAACTTACATGAGGGTATGCTACACTAAGATATGTCAACAAGCCAAGCTTTGCAAGACATTGAATGCCTTTTATCATTGATTTCATACCATGTCATGAACTTTCTACCACAACATTTACTACATCAAGAGAGAGAGAGAGAGAGAGAGAGAGAGAGAGAGAGAGAGAGAGAGAGAGAGAGAGAGAGAGAGAGAGAGAGAGAGAGAGAGAGAGAGAGAGAGAGAGAGAGAGAGAGAGAGAGAGAGAGGCTTAGAGCTATGCTTAGCCTAGCCTAGCTTATGTCTCCTAGGCTAGTCAAGCTAAACACACACTTATACATAGCATACACTTAGCATATGCCTAGCTTATAGTTAGTAAAGCCTAACCTAACTTGCATACCCCTAGCCTAGCTAAGCCATACCTAGCACCATTGAATGTCTTTCATCTCATCAACTAGTTACCATATGATTTGTCCCTACAAAAACTAGACCAAAATTTGGTCAATATACCTCTCATATGTTGTAGTGGTTGCAAAGCTATCAAATACCTAAGCTTTTTTGGATTAATATAAACTAACTTATCATACACCTTTGATTTATCTTGACTAAAATTTACTTGTTGAGATATAGCTCAAATTATCTAGTTGCCTAAAATGCAAGTTCAAGTGACTCCTTGATGAACTAAATTTACTTAAGGTGCAACTATAAATGGGTAGTTGCATACTCAAGGAGAAATTGTTTCTTGATTCCAACTAATGTAATTAATGTTATTGTTCCTAATAAAGGATTCAAGACCAAACCAAGGATATCATAATAATAGATATTAAGAAATGATTTAAAATCCGAGAAAAACTCATGGAAACTAGACGCTATTTTGTTGCTTGCCTAGAACAGCTAAGGGTAGTATCTAGCTTGCAAAGAATACTCTCAATTGAAAAAAAATATAGATTCCCTCCTAATAAATTAATATTCTCATGATGAAAATGACTTAAGTTTGGGTTTAGTTAGGAAGTGTAGCTAATATTAACGATGACAACAAGTACAAGTGTTTGAAGATGATAATACGTGCAAAACACATCAAGATGAATGGTTCAAACCATCTATTTATTAATTTTATGTGTATTGAAGGTGCAATATTTTACCTAGACATTAGCTCTTAGGGGTCCTTTTGTCATTAAATTATCAACTATGATTTCCTTTATAAGAAACTATTTGATTTTCAATACTTAGATGGTGGGGATGATGCTCCCTTTATTCTGCTACCCTTACAAATATCTTAGGACTGCTCCCCTTCTATAGGACTTGAGGACCTTGTTTTAGCTTTCTCTCAAAACTCTAATCATACTATAATTTGAAATTGTACAAATCAGGAACATGTGAATATCATTTTGATTAATAGGTTTCTTCCTATGTTCATAGAAAATTAGCTTTTTAGGGTTCAAAACAACATTATACTAGTTACAATACCTTACCTTTTTAAATCTTTTTTCTTATATAATATGTCTCTCATTTCACCAAAAAAGAAAACTTTTTAACCATGATATTATTACCCTATAAAACTCCTTTACTCTTTAGAATTCATTTAGAAAACTCTTTACTAGTTATTCAATCTATGATAAATTATGCTAAGATGTGATATAAAGTCCTCTACGTATAATAACATGAACTTTTGGTGAGTAAATGGAGATGGATAAATAGGATATTAGTAGTTAGTTTCTTAAAAATATAGTATATTATCTAGAAAAGATGTAACTATTCAAAACCTCTTTTTTTAAATTTTGTCTAACCCAAACAAAGGGGCTATAATATTAGTCAAGATACACTATATTCAATTCCTCTTCAAAGAGTTGGTCTCTCTTGAATCCAAATTTTGTATAATGATAGATCGAAAAGATAAAAATGGACTAGAAAAAAATATATTATCTAAAAAATTATTCAACACCTCTTTTATATTTTTGTGTGGCTCAAAGAAATAAACATTATCATCTAGTAAAGATGCATTATTCAATACCTCTTCCAAAAGATAATCTCTTTTAGATCTAAAAGATTCAAATGGCATTAAAAGTAGTCATAAATTGAATTACTAGTAAATGACAAGCCAAACAATTTGTAAGGCTTATCATATTTAAGATACTTCAAACTAGTTGCAATAATCTTTACATTAAGTAAAACTTTGAAATTTTGTTGAATTTTTTTCCATGAATTTTTACATCAAGTCACCTTGGCCTAGAATTTCTATAACCCCCTTTTAATAAGGTCCTCAATAGTATTCTTGTATGTCATTAAAAACTTGATGCAAGTTTATAGGAAAAATCAAGTATATTATTTATTTTGATAGTATATATAGTAATATTTAGAGTATCTAACTTTTTCAATATAGTAAAAATATATAAAATATAAAAATATTTTTCAAAATATTGCATGACTTTGGGGATTTTTGGAAATATTTTTAGAATCTTTTAACATTTTTTCTATCGTAGAGAAATGTTTACATCTAATAGTTAGTATTTTCAATAATACTTATTATGTTTTTAAAAATTTCTTCAAAATACTTTCAAACATAATGAATATAGAAAAGCCAAAAGAATCTAAGAAAAGAAATATTTTAAACATCATTATGTTTATTATTTTATTCTAGCAAACCCAATCTTGACCCTTATTTGCATTTTTCATCTTGCAATTGTACGACTCATAATGACATCATATACGCTCTACTTTAGAAACATTTTAACATTTTTGAAAAATAGAAAAATATTTCAAATTTTTAGGAAAACTACCACAAATCCCTTAGATCATCATGTAGCATTGATTCTATAAAATTAGCTATTGTTGACAACTTTGGTATTTTTAAAAAGTAAAATAGTATAATCCTTACTATGTTCATTATCTACTCTAGTAAAGCCACTTATGGCCTTTATTTGAATTTTTCATATTGCAATTGTACAAGTTGCAATGGTGTGATATAGGCTCTCTGCAATGGTTTGATCCCTAAATTGCATTGTTCCCACCATTTGTGGTATAGACTCTCTATAATGGTTTGATTCCTAAATGGCAATGTTTCAACCATTTGGGGATGTATTAGGAGGTCAAAGTGGTATTGTATAGGTTATATATGTTGGTTCAACCCCCTAAATCATTCCGTTTTGACCATTTGCAAAGGTCTTGGAACAAGGTCAAAATTGTGCAATGGGGATTGTGCATAATGGTTCAACCCCAAATTGTGTTATTTTGACTATTTTCTTTTTTCCATTATGTTCTGCAAGTGGCCTCCATGGTACCATGTCAGCCCCCTTTCCTCACTCTCCAAAAAATGTAGGCAAGTAAAGAGAATGCCCAAGAAATTACAAATCTCTCCAAAGGCCCCATACCTCTCATAGATTTTAAAGGTCTCTCCTCAAAGAGACTTCTTGAATTTCTCAAAGAAAATGTTTTTAACTTATATTTTTACCAATTGCAAGGGACATATTTGACCCTAAATTGGACCTTGACCAAGGAGTACACCATTGCAAGGACTTTTACAAAGAGGATTATGCTAAGTTTCAACACTAAGCATGATCTCTTATGCAAGTATATTCCAAGGGTTTTATCCATATACCACTTGAAAGCTCCCTTATCGATAAGGCAACATTTACAAGAAGATGGAAGATCTTTTCGCATGAGAGGTCTTTTACAAAAGGTAAAATTTTCCCCCTCTTCACTCAAAGAGATGTAAGCTCATGGCAAAGTCTACAACATGAGTTGTTTATACTCTTGTCTATGCATTGACTATTATTTGATAATAATTGCAAATAATGTGGTGCTACTAATGGAGTCATTGATGTTGAAAGTAAGTGTAAGGAGAAATTACTTAAATTGAACATTCAAACTTCAAATAATAAGTTCATTGATATATCTAATGCCTTCTCTCTTTTTATTTGCAAAGATAAAGAGATGGGGAAAGAGTTATTAATATTAGATGAGTACAACCAACTTCAAAAGAGGCTTGGAATTTCCAACTTTGGAAGAAAACAAAGTGATTATGTAAAACTCAAAGATATCAAAGGACACAATAATTAACATGTGGAGATTAAGTACACTTAAAGGTGATGAAAATGAAAAGATAATATTATGTTTAAGTAAAACTACAAAATCATGACAAGCCTTACATCTCTAGTTTTGTTACATATACAGTGTTCTCAATTGGAAACTGTAGAGAAACATGAGGGAAGAGAGGTTAAGTGACCACGAGTATGTGTATTGGCTTTTTGACTACCAAGGCAAAGCAACAATATATATACATATACAAAGGAGACTGAAGTCTTCTTTTGAAACATACCCAAGCCCTAATTTAACTTAGGGACTACCTAAAGTGAATTATCAACATCAAAAACATAAAAATCAATGTTAACAAGATACTCTCTGATCTTGTTAGACAGGCCATCTAGGATCAATCATAGTTATTAGTATCTATGCTAACTTTGAGCATGCAAACTTAGATGACTAGGTGTTCCCTAGGTCTACCTTGCATGGAGAGTATCTTGCCTCATCCCACGAGGATCGATTTGTAGGTTTCTAAAGACATAATTATAGTCTCTACTAGTAGCAATCTAACATTGAACTTAAAACGAATGCATTTTGTGAATCGTCTAAGATTGAGGTATGTTAGAACCGTACTTGGTTCAATGAGAGTGAGAAATGAGGGAGAGCTTAGCATCAACCCCTTTGCCCATAAGACATAGTATCACACTAGTCCCCTAAAATAGTACTGGTTCTAGGAGTAACTCATAAGAAGGTCTCCCTTATTGGTCTTAATTCAAAACTTGGGAAAAACCACCTGAGTAACTGAGTCCACCCAATCCAAGGATGATTCTACGTTACTACCCTTGTCCTGTTCATCCTGGGCCTTCCAATGCTAAACCATGTTGGCCTCGTATAGATTTCTAACCCTATCTTAGATCTAAGACTGAGATTGCAACTCATACCAAAGCCCCTCTAGTTCTCATCTACCATAAGGGTGAACCTTCCTACACAATGGTTTGTTGTATTAGAAAGTATACAAATACTCTGGGATAAATAGTAACTAAGGTGACCTAGAGGATGGCACCATGCATCATTCTCATCTGATTTTGTGAAGCCACATATATAATTAGTATAATTCCTTTCAAACCTTAAAGCAACATAATCAATTTCTACTTTTTCTAATAATCACTCCTTATCGAATAATTTTTTGTAACTCAAAAATCAACAAATAGAACTTCTTCATCATTTCTCAATCAAACAAAGTTCATCTCTTGTGTTTGCACATATTTCACTTTGTGTGCATGTGAATGTACCCTTTCTTTTTTGCTCATGAAAATAAAACAAGTATTTTAATGCATGTGTTCTCTAATAAAATAACAAAAACTAAATTAAATATTATTTTTTCAAAATTATATTAATTTAATAATAATTTGAGTATTTATCTCCAATTTATGCAAGCAATTAAAAGATATAAATGAAAATTATAGTTTTTTAAAACTACATTTTTTAGAAATTTAATTTTTACGTTATGAAGAGGAATTAAATCTACATTTAATAACTTGATTAAAAAATAATTTTAGATGTAAATAAGATTTTTTAATGAATTTATAACAATTTCAAGTATTTATAATAATTTTTAATTAAAAACTACTTGAAACTAACATTTCTACTCATAACATTAGGAAAACTATGGACTAAAAAAGAGCCCTTTAGATTAGGATTTAATGACTTCTAATCAAGAACAATTTGAGGTGGACCAATAGGAGAGGGGCTGGTGTGCACATATTATCTAGTTTTCTAAGACCTTCGATGGTTTTTTGGAAATGATGAATGGTTTTTGGATTTAAAAATCCATAGAAGAAGGCATCTCACAGTCATGGTTTGACAATATATGAATTTCTTAATTTTAAATTACACTTTTCCAAGTCAAAAAAAGGTTTTTAATACCCGAGTTGCAAGCTTGGAAGGAAAGCAACAATCAAATCACACCACCATGCAGATGCAACAATCAAGGCCATGATGTTTGGGACCAAAGTGTGAATCTCATTATTGAAAGAGTGCTAAGAGAGAGAGGGTAGGAAGGGAGGGAGGTGTGTGTGTGTGTGTGTGTGTGTGTGTGTGTGTGTGTGTGTGTGTGTGTGTGTGTGTGTGTGTGTGTGTGTGTGTGTGTGTGTGTGTGTGTGTGTGTGTGTGTGTGTGTGTGTGTGTGTGTGTGTGTGTGTGTGTGTGTGTGTGTGTGTGTGTGTGTGTGTGTGTGTGTGTGTGTGTGTGTGTGTGTGTGTGTGTGTGTGTGTGTGTGTGTGTGTGTGTGTGTGTGTGTGTGTGTGTGTGTGTGATCAATGATAACTAACCATCAAAGAGAAATAAACATTGCACCTAAGAGGTTGGATCTAGTCAGGTTGGAAATGTGCACTCAAATGCAAAATAATATCATGATTGAGAAAGAGATAGTGATGAAATGATTAGGGTTGCATCACTTATAAAAGTAACATGTGCCAAAGATTAATGTGCATTGAAATAGGATTAAGCCCTTGGGATGCACAATCATCCAGCCATCAATTTAAAGAATGCAATAGGTGAAGCCATGGTTGAGAGATAGATAGTGATGCCGTAAGACAAAATACCATGATTGAGAGAGAGACACTAATGCCATGATTAGGGTTGCATATGTTGCAACTAACATGTACTTGAGATTAATTATATTGATTGATAGGTACATATATATTATAGTTCATATGTGCATGAGGTTAGCATGTACCAAAATATGATTATGCTTATGAGAGTGTGTAGTCATCAAGTCACTCATCGGTTTCAAGAATGCAAAAATAGGTGTGGAGGGTGATGTACCAACATATGTTTCCTATTGCCAACAGACAATGAACAAGTGAGAGGTACATTTAATAAAGAGAGTAAAAGGGATGAAACATATCATGGTTTCTTACCTACTCACATGTGAGAAACAATCAATGATGAGAGGAGATGGAAGATGGGGGGTTACAATAGTAGCAATTTCCATGGTGGGCCATTGAGAGAGAGAAGAGGGAGATAAAGAAGGTTATGTTATATTTTATGCATGTTAGGGCTTCAATCCAAACATTTTAAGTCTTTTTCATATTGGATATGCCTTGCCATGTTCATGATTCACCCATAATAAGATGATTAACTTTCCATTGTTCATATTCTTGCATTGTTGTGGAGTGTAATTTTTACCTACCTCAACCAACATACTAAGGTCTATCCATAAAATCAATAGGTATTGCATAGAGATGTACCCATATTATATGGAGTCCATCATATGCACACCCTTTTGAAGAAGTATTGCATATAGATCTCTAATACTAAAGAGGATCAATGGGAAGTCCTTAGTCAAGTAGGAAATCATGATTGCCCATGCTTGTGCTTTATCAAAAGAGGACCCCTGGGAAATTGTTTAGTGAGTAGGAAATCATAAAAAGGGGAAAGGAAGAAGCTCCCTTTTATCAAAGTTTCTTTATAAGATGCCCATATTCCTTAACTATAATTTCCATATTGAGGAATGTTGCTTGTGTGGAGATAAATATCCCATTCGAAATGTAACAAATTTACTAAATGTCTCTTTTATGGCTCTTGGGCCACTTTTGTGTTTTAATCGGTTCTAAAATTAAACTCTCAATTCTGAATGGAGTTCTTGAAAATATAAAGCTCTCAGCTAGATTGCATTTTTTGGGACTCCATTGATCAACCAAAAGGGATTATACAGGTTATAATAGGTTTGTTACAAGAGGAATTTTGGCCATTTTATTCCCTAGAGCAGGGGTTAGGTGCATTCTTTGGAAACAAGGTATTTGGACCTTCATTTGGCTGAATTTTTAATCATTCATAAGTGTTACAAGTCATCCCAGGTAGATGAAAATTTTTACACAAGGTAATATACTCAAACATTGAATTGGGATCACTCTTAAAAGGCTTTCACTTGGTTACAAGTGTTACAGAGTAATTCAAAGAATCTTTAGGACCTCTACAGGGTATTGCAAAGTGTCCTCAACTTCTACAAGTCATACACAAGGTACCATAGGGCTAGAAGACCTTATCTTTGACTTGGGAGAGGTGAATACACTAAAACAATATTTTTACACGGTGCAAGATTGTTCTGTACATCAATAAAATAATATTCCTAGGATATTCCATTTTGATTGTGAATTTGGGTGCTATAGCTCATCTTGAAGAGCTATTCGTGGACTTTGATTTTCATAAAAAAGTTCTAGATTCTGACATTGGGATAAAAAGTTATAGTCATTTTTGTAATAGGGAGTCTACTAGGATTGCATTGTATTAGTGGGCCTTGTATTTCAAGAAAGTGGAGCCGCAGACACTATTTTCCAACTATTGACGCATCCAAATCCTCGATCTACATGCTATAATGCTTTTGAACCATCATTCATCCCCAATTCATCGAATTAGCCCTTCCTCTCTCTCTCTCTCTCTCTCTCTCTCTCTCTCTCTCTCTCATATACAACCCATATGACAAGGAACAAGGATGAGAGAGAAATAGGAGAGAGAAAGACATAAAATGGATCTTTTCATTTACTGCATCATTTTGCACAAGAATTGAAGCAAGAAAGAGTGAAGAATTGAGGGATCTCATGTCTCGGAGGAGGGAGAAGATGGTAGTAGTTGCCAAAAATTGTTTTTTAATGAGGACAAAGGGGTGCCCCAAAAAATGTGTCCTCCTCTCATGTGTTTTTTTAAAAGGCTTTTAGTCTTCTTAACCATGATTAAGCTTTAACTCCCAACTTATCTAGTTCACATTTTCATATTCACACTTGATTGTAAGTGGTTTCGACCTAGACATGGGCACAAATGGCCTCAGAATCACGATCGGACTAGACCATTGACTTTCTAGCATCGAAATCTATCAGCTCGGCCTCCATCATATGCTTTTCGGCTGTCGAATCGAATAGCTTCTTTATAACACCAAACCTTAGGGCCATTAAATGGGGGGTCAAATGGACTCTAATCGACGGACACTTGCATTGGATTCCTAGCATTGAAATGCATTTGGAAAAACTCCAGCTCCTTGATTCGTAATCATTTCATTTTCTCACCAAAACCACCTCTTTTATGGGTCTCAGGTCACTTTTGCACTTAAATTTTGGCTTTTAAAATCCACTCTCATTAGACAAGAGAATAGGCATAACAAAATTAGAGAAGTTTATTTAAATATTATCCGATATTCACGTACAAGAAGTTTGACCATATAATGATCTTTGCATATCTTTGAATATTATCTGATATTCATGGTGCCAATTGAATTATTATACAGCCTTTGGGATATAGACATTATCACGGCCCGTTATGATGAACTCGAGGCTAACTATTCATATAGGGAAAGTTTTTTAGAGATAGATCACATGCCTTTTGGGTTTGAATCACTCCCATCTTTCACCAACAGAATCTTTTATCATCAGCGACGGCGGGAGAAGAAAATAAAAGATAGTCGAAACAGAGACAGTTGTGGGCCTTCTCCAACCATCACCATTATCAAACAATAATGAAGACAATCCATCAATGGCCCTAAATGTATTAAAGGATGGTATTCATTCAAGTGATTGGGTTTGTATTAATGTGGTTTTTGTATAATGCCATCTTTGATTAAATAACACAACCTTCCTGAGATGTAGGCTGATAATTAAGAAGTAAGTTGTTAAAACATATGATTTAGGATGCGTGTCAAAATATGCAGTTGTCAACTAACTTAAATGTAGCTTCATAATCAAGAAGTAAATTGTTAAAACAAATAATTTTAAGATGCCTTTCAAGATATACATCTGTCAAGCTAACTTCTTAAATACATATGTTTTATATACACTTACGTGAAGAATATATATGCATGATTTGAAAGCTTAGTGCCAAACACACAAATTTACACATAGGGTTTCTTTTAATAGCCTATGTGCTTTAGCATGAAAGACCAAGGTACACGTGTAGGAGTTTTCCACAAGGTATAAATTCGAGTATATAAAGTGTCTTTTGGTACATATGTATTTATATGGCCAATGATACTCTTGTTGTGCCAAGTGTGGCTTAAGACATGAAGTGCACTCCGTATTTGTAACACTGTGCCTTGTGTGTGTAGCCTAGGTATGGAGCGCTTGGGCATATATTATGCATTCCATCCTCCTTGAAAAGCTCTAGGGGTAGTTAAGCATGGCCACAATACCAAAACGTGATGCATATGTGTGGATTTTTTATGGCCTACTATGAAAAATTATCATCCTCTTACCAACTCTCAACCAAAAATTGGGAAAACAACAACACATCAATCCCTAAGTCCTCAATTAACTCATATAGTAGAGCTGTGATAGAGCAAAAACATGCACAAATCAAAGAACGAAAGTCATAGTTTCTTAATTTCCACAAAATAAGAAAGAACTAGAGAGCATCGAATGATAGAGCACTGCAAATGGACACACTTGTTGTAGTCCTTGCATACATAATTACTTCACAAAGTGCGCTTTCACATCAAGCAAATAACTTTTCCATCAAGACAATCATGACAAAGCAAAACCTCTTGTAGCAAGTGATAAAGCACTATTTGCAGATTGCAAATCATTTTAAACATTTAGGGCCTAAATATAGGTATGTATTTGGTAGACTATCTTCAAGTGTAGATCATAATAACTAATCACCAACCAACTCATGCACTTCACCAAATACATCCACACAATGAGAAAACCACACATGGGATCCATCACACATACCACACAACAAAGGCAAGAAAATAATATTTAAAAACCCCATATTCCTATCACGAAACTTTTATATGAATCAAATTTCTTATCTTAGTACTTTGAATAAACTTCCATCTATATTGAAAAGAAGGGTTTCAATCATGAGGTATTGAAAATTGTAAACTTTTTTCAAAAAAACCAAACAGAAAGTAAAAGAATGCTTGACTTTATTTGGATTCAATACTCATCATCCCTCAACGAGAAGCTACATTATTGGCTCTTGAATGATGAATCCTCAATGTAGTTGCGGTCAACTCAACAATGCCATCACCTTAGTTAGTAGAAACACTGCCTTCTTAATGATAGTTGCCATTGCCAGTAAAGTCTTTTCTCTCAACTAGAAATAAAATCAGCCAATGAACACCAGAAATGATTTGCCACTCTCTCAATACACTATGGTCATGCCAATGTCTTCCTAACCAATTGATACTAGCTTTCACAACGCCACATTTGCAATCGATGAGACTTTGCATGATGAACACAATGGCCACCTTCCAAAAGAATGGCCTGTCCTAGAATGTGCATGCTCTCGTTGATGGTGTAACCTCAATGTGCTTATGTAATCTAAGCATGTAATGTGCATCAATACTTTCCTTGTCATGGAAATAAATTTCGAAGAATGGAAGGGAACCCATGAGTCTATTAAAAAGACAAGATATGCAATGTGACATGCTCATGAACCCAATATCTTGTGAATATGCAAAGAAAATATACCTGATCCATGATTCTCGAAAGATTTCGGCATCTCCTAAGAAACCACCAATATCAACCATAACATCATGTGTGTAAAGCCAAAAATATTCCGAATCATCACAAAAAATTCTAGTCTAGCGAAGCAACAAAGAAGCTAAGCTATGAGATGACAAAGCAAGTAAGCACACAAGTAATTAATAGGCACTCTAAGCACTGTCCCATCCAATTCTGTCAGCTCATATGTTGCATTATCAAAGACATGTCTGACTATATACAGCCCAAACCATCTTTTCACCATCTTCCAAAAAATCTGCAATAACTTCCTCATTTTCCGCATGGCTCTAGTGTGGCTCTCATCCCAAAATAATTTCTGCCCCTTTCGAAACAGCTCATATAAACAATCTGCTATGTGTGCAAAATGGGAAATCCAAATCATATAAAACACACATACTCCAATGAATCTCCATACCTCTGAAGTGGTAAAAAAATACTCTATAATCTTGCCTATAAAATCCACCTTCTTATCCACAGTCTTGTATTTCGTGTCAACCCTGGCTTCATTATGATCCTCTGCATTACTCAAATCTTGCTGTAAATCAGCAATTCTGCACTCTGGTGGCTGAATATCCTCAGCCCTCTGCTCTATGGACTGCATAGGAACAGCCCTAAACTCTGGATGCTGAAATATTTTAGCAGTAAACTCTGTTGGCTGAAAGTTTTCAGCCCTCTGTGTCTCTGTAAGCTGATCATGATCAGCCGAAAACTTTGTTTGCTGAATTTCTTCAGCATTCAACACTTTTTGCTGAGTCACCTCAGCCTCTGACTCTATCTGTGACACAAAATTTGCAATTTCATGAAACATGTCCAGGGATTGCACTAATACATTACTGTGACAACTCTGCATATCAGCTTTCAGCATATCTTCCATCTCTGTCATCGTATCTGCACAAATCATACTGTCATACATCCCATCTATGTGCTCATCATCCTCTAAAATTCCTGCATTTTTCAAAATTTTCTCCTTCCTGCATATGTACTGCTTGGCAGCTCTAGGCAACTTAGAAGTCTTCTGATAACTCATTGAATTGTTTCTTGAAATTCCAACAAAACTGGAGGAGAAAACACTGCTGCCAGGAGGCGAGAACTCCAATCCCCTCTGCTCTGTATCACCGTCGTCTCGTGAAACGACGGTACCTAATGAAAACCTGAATCCCTCACAGTGGGCAAAGGTGCATCTCTGAGAGTATCCCTGTTTATAACATGGTTCACACACACAGTCATAAACTGAATTGCACTCATGCCATCTTTACTGCGAATCCGTGCATAAGCAGATCCATCATCCATTACCTTTGTTTCCATGCACATCTCTGTGATGAATGGCTATCCAAGAATTATGGGATAAGAGCATGAATCCTGCACAAAGAAATGGAAATCCTCCTCTACATCTCCAATAGAAACCCTGACACTGGGATAGGCATCATACAAATCACCTGCAGTGTTGTTGGCGGCTCTCATACGCCACCCATGCTCTACATCCATAGGCCATCTGTTACTCTCATAAACTCCACGAACTATGAGATTAATCTCTGAACCATGATCCACCAAAGTAACATAAGGCACTTGTTTCTCTCCAATTTTCACCATCATTTCTGTGGTTGCCCTAGCCCAATGACTCCGTGAAAAGTGACTACGCGGTATCAAGATAGGCTCATCAGTTTCAGCATAATGCATAGGCTGAACTCTCTTCTCTATCTGTGGAAAAACAAAAGCATTCTCAACCAAAACCTCTTTCTCATCCTCATCCAACTTCCCAATCAAAACTCCCTGTGTATCAGTAGTAGGCAATGCATGTCTTTTCCTCTTCAGGACCTCTTGAAACTGATCTTGAAACTCTCTTTTCGAGATGCCCAAAACCTCAGAAATAGTAAAAGTCACCTCACTGCCAAGTATCTTGTCATTAAAGATTTTCTTCATGTCTGTAGATGTCTCAATATCGGACATCAATCTAAACCCTAGCTGCTTTCTCTCTCTAGGCTCTTGCCTCTTTTCTCTCTTTTGAGCATCTTCTATCTGTCGTTCTGGCCCTGGTCTCAAAGACGGTCATACAGTAGGTGGAGTAACAAACTCACCCCCTCTAGTCTTTTTAGCTACACTTGGATTTTCTTCATCCCTCTTACGCTTCTCCTCAACAAGTACATCTTCTCCCTGAGACTTAGCCAAGTAGGCATAAATAGAGTACCTGTCAAAAAAGGCGAATCCCAACCTGTCTCAGATCTGATGCTTGAGCCTGCACTAATCAAAACAGTATGCTGGATTTTTCCCTTGTTTGCAGTCTCCATAGCATAAGTCCATAGTGCTGACTGATTCTATGATCCCTTCTCAATCTGGACTCCATATGCAGAAGCATCTCCTCTAGCTGTCACATAAGAAGTACGCGCAGCCATGTCATCCACTAACTTCTTCATTCCGCCTTTCCCAAAGTTGGTAGCAAGCGGAGCTCCAGTTTCAGTCAACCAAATCTTACCATCTTGTCCCCAAAATACCAAATTCTTCCTCCTTGCATCCTGAAAAGATTCACAATCCCTGCAATGCTGATGGTCTGTACTATCACACCAAATACATCTTCGATCTCTCTTAGGTGCACTAGGAGCACTCCTAGGTGCAGTAGGAGCACTAGAAGACATAGTAGGCGCAGTCGAAGCAAACTGCTCTTTCAATTTCCCCACCAATTCTGCTTTAACTGACTCCAGTGTCAAATCCGTTATTCCTTTGATTATGTCATCAAGAGAGGTAGGCACCGACGGAGTGGATGGTTTTGGAGCAGAAGGAGCCGGCATCGGTCTTGGAACAGGAGGAATAGGAGGAGTAGAAATAGTAGGCACTGGCATAGGCCAACAAACTGGCTGAGGAGGAGAAGAAATAACAGGGATAGAAGCAGGCATAGGAGCAGAAGACGGTGTCGGTGTCATAGAACCATTCTGTAAGCGAGTCTTCCATATCCTCCTCTTGGTCAAAGTCGAGACTGCATCCTGGGTATCCTGCCAATCTGTTTTAAGTCCCATAGGCTTCGTGCGATCCTCAAGAAGCTCTCCCAATTCTTCTTGAAGAGCAGGATCTGCAGCTTGCAAGAAAAGCTCAACTTTCTGAACATCCAATGCTCTTTGTTTAATGGCATCAAGCTGACTATACCTCTCTTCAAATTCTCGAATCAACTCTGAAGCAGCTAGACCTTTGTTTGGCATGTAGACCCACTCTCAGAATGATTGCCGTGTAGCCATCCCAAAGTCCTCAAGGAAATACTCTTCTTTCAGGGCCTTCTTAAAATCTTGCCAATGCGAATTTTAAATAAAAAGATTAGTCACTTTTGCCCTCAAAGCGGGTGTGACAAGACGAAGGAAATACTTACTCATAAGTCCAGCTGGAACTCCAAAAAACCCCATCTTGATCTCATATGTCTTCAAATATGCTGAAACATTACGGCCATCAAATAACTTCTTTTCATTCTCAACTGCTTCAATCGCCTTAGTCGCGTTGATTGCATTCTCCTGCTCCGAATATAGTTGCCTTTGCTGAGACAACTGTTGTTGATGCAATTGCTGCTGTTGCTGCATATACAATTGTGTCTGCTGATTTTGAAGCTGCATATACATGGACATATTCTGCAAAATCTGCTTTAGATCATCTGTTGAAGTACTTGATGTAGCAGTCAATGATGGAGCTGAAGTAGAGGACATAGCTGGAATTGTAGAAGAGGCTGAAATGGATGCTGAAGTATCTCCCATCCTGAAATTTCTACGACGCTTTCACGTCGGGTTCACCAAGGATGTCGAAGGGTTTCGAAAGCAAAGTCGCGACCACAGAGGACCTTGACTAATTTCAGGATAGAAGATCAATCAGGCGAATAAGCAAGATGAGAAAATGATGCCAAGACTCTGTTTTATTTCTGCCAATAACAAATACAAGGTTCAAGAAGAAGAAATCCGAATAGCCTCTGGGCATAGATCACCAACATGGCAGCTGGCATAAAGTCAAGTAGAAAGTATGTCAATTCTACTATCCATACAGTACAGCAGAGTCTGAAGCAGAGTTGTTAGAGCTGCCATGTATTGACTTGCATGGACCATTCTAAAACCCAGAAGATCTTTGCATTTCTTCTTGATTGTAACCTTCAGATCTGTCTTTTACATCTCTCATACATGTAACCTTTGTCCTTGTATCGACCAGCAGATGGTATGTACTCACTTGACATTGTATAAATATTAACCCTTTCTAGCAGCAGTAACCATCCATAGAAACATCTCTCTAATGCATGTATCTGTCAACATATCTTTCCCATGATCATACAATCACTTGCAACCAGCTGAAATGCATGCGTATTATCATTAGCATCAAGGCAGTAAATGTAAGTATCATGATGAGATAGTTCCTTAATGTTGAGCTACAATCAAAAGGCACAATGACGATGAGGTACATTCAAAAGGTACAGGAAAGATTGTGCTCCCACTTGATTTAGAACAGAGAAAATTGTACTTATTCATGGCACTGTAACAAATAAGCCCTCAGCTTCGATAATCAGAGACATAAAACCATCACCCATCCATGAGAATGCTGAACCATAATGAACACTTCCGCTCCATCAGGGTAGACGGATCATCATATTGCCGATCCAAACAAAGTTGTTTGGTGGGCATCTTCGCTCTAAAGAGTTTTTCAGATTTTTTTCTGTTGCAGAGAAAAAGCTACAAAGTGGATTTCTGTGATTGTTTATTTCAATATTGATGAATCGATGCTGATATGATGGCCATTCACGTGAAATCTGCTATTGAAAAAGAGAGCTACAAGGTGGAGTCTTCGGATGGGTCTACCACCGCGGATGGTGCCTGTGCACTGCGTTGCGATTGTCAGTCCTCAGGCTTTTTAGGTTTGGAAGAAGGGGAGTCTTTGCGGTAGTTCTCCTTGACTTGGCGGGCCATGCCGTGGGCTGTTTCGTAGAGCTTGGTGATGTTGGGGACGTTGTAGTTCTGGGCCATGTACATCTCGACCCCTGCCCCCAGCAAGAAGGAGAACGCAGAACGGAAGAACCCCATTAATGGAAGCCTCTCGGATAATTTGCATCTATATGTGTTTCTTTGACTTGAACAATGCGTTTGAGGCCTATTTTTACATACAATTCCACCCTTTGGCTTATCCCTCGATTTCTGAGGATGCATATAGTTCTTCTTCGATGCTTTTCTGTACTGAAGACTACCATGACATTGGATCAAGATCATTCATGGTCATTCTAGAATGCAGCACCAGGTCATTTCCTCCTTGAAAAAGGCTCTGTCCTCCTCCCACAGGTCCTTGGAAAGCTAACTGCAGTAATCTCTGCACACCTTTTGGATACCACCGAGGCAGCATTTGAAGTAGAGAAGTATCACCACACGCAGACGAAAAGAGCTGTTCTCGCTACTGCAGATAACCAGCGAGTCCCATCTTCTTCCTTGTGATTGAAGCAGCACTTGAGATAGAGCTTGTTGTAAAACACCACATATTTGGAGAAAAACAAGCAGCTACCACAGTACACCAAAGGGTTGGAAACTGTTGCAATCCTGGCCGGAGCCTCGCTGAAAATTTCCTACGTGTTCTCGAATCATAGATCCTTGGGCACTGAGATTTTTCAATCTCAATCCTAGCAGTGCATTGAACGCTGCCATAGCACGTCCCCTCCGAAGATGGTGCTCGACTCCCCTTTTGCCTCCAAAAAACTCATTTTCAAAAATAGTTCTTTTGTTTTTTCTTTCTCACGCCCCCTTTCGGACCAGAAAAGCGGCTTCCCCCACTCCTTTCGTTCATTGCTTTTTCTTCCCCAGACGGACAGCTCTATTTTTACTGCACGGTGGCCAAATTTTCTCCATGTCATCCCAGTTGGTAACAATACCATGCTCAATGGGATACTTTAAAGTCAATATTCCTCGTTTAGATTGAGCTTCATCACCAACATAAGCATCCTTCTACCCCATACCAATCATAACACCAGTGTGCCATGGTCGGCCTACAATACTTGGAAATATAACTTGAGGAGCATCATCTACTTTATTAGCTTTGCATAGTCCAAGAGTAACCATACCCTCAATGAGACTGTCTGGAAGCATTTCTACTTTCTACATTCTGTTATACATTTCCAATGCATCATAAAATCTTTGTGCCTTGATGAGAAAGTCTATAACACAATTGTACGTGAAGCTAGCAGGCTCACAACCTAGATCACTCATGCGATCAAACAGTTGCAAAGCCTCCTGAATGTGTTCTTGTTGGGTATATCCTCCAATCAAAGAGCCCCATGTCACAACATCTCAATTGGATAGTGTATCAAAAATAACATGCGCATCTGGTAGGTTTCTATACTTGGCATACATGCCAACTAGAGCATTACAGATAAGTTCCTCTTGCTCCAATCCCTTCTCCACTATATTGCCCACGCAAACAAATGCAAACACAACGACTAAGTATGTACAAAATATCAACTCCCACACACACAACTTTTGGGTGAATTTCACACCTCGTAAGCGCAGCAGTACGACAACGACAGCGTGCAAGGACTTCTAAAAAAACCCCTATTTATGAAGCTTGTAAGACTAATCTATCCCCCTATTTAAGCTTATAAGATATATACATGTATGACTTTTTATGTATCCCCTTTCTTAAATGTAAGTCTTCATAGAACATATATTAACTTTCTTTTTACAAGTTGGAATTAACCTTAGCAATTAAAAGTATCAAAATGGTCATATCACAAAGTGATTTATGTAGTGGCACTTGGATACCATCGAAGTATGTGTAGACTCAATGTTTTTGAGTGCCGGTGCCCCCTTACCACATGAGGAGAGAGAGTAGGGGAATCAAACCCCTTTATACTTAAAGTTACTACACCAAGCAAGCACCAAGCTCTCTTTGAAAGAAGGGGAGTTGAATCTCTCTACCAGAACCATGGGAGAGTGCCAACTCCCCCCCTCCCACACTATGATTAATTCAATAACCCTACTATCTGAGGGTATAGGGTTTTAACCTTACTTTTCAAGGTCTCTTGTATGCCATGGAGAAACCAATCTATGCAGAGCAGTGATCAAATGCATCCCCCCCTTCTTTTTTCCCTCTATCCCCTCCTTGAATTTAAGTTCAATATAGGAAATTAAGAGGAGTCTACCTCTAATGTATACACTTAAGTGTCCCCTTCCAAAAACTCCCCTCCCTTACACTCACGTGATACCATACAATATCTATAGTAAGCCCCTCAGGTCCAAGCTACATGTGAAGGTTCTACATTTCTAATAAGCCCTTGCATGATGTCACATTACCTTTTTGTATTTTGAATTCTATTCTTTCCATGCCTTTAATTCTTCTCTAGTCATAGGATTACTTAACTCTCATTCCTTTTCTTCAAGTAAAATGAACTCACAAAGGTCTTTTTGAATAAGGAAGTTCATCACACTAAACTTCCACGATGGGTAGTTATTCTTGTCGAGCTTCTTAATAATTGTATTTCCATTGTTCTCAGTCATTATGACACAATTGAGCACCAAACAAGAGGCAAAACTTCCACAACCGGTAAGATGTGCACAACAATAAAGCATGTAGCTTTGTTTATTTTTTTTCTCAATAATACATATAATTTTCAATCTATTTATAGATAAACATTATGTTTGATTCTTGAAAAACACTTCAGAACTTACAGATTTGAAATTGATAACTTGTGCACCAAAGAACACTAACAGAGTTGAAATTATAACATGCCCTAAAACTACTGTTTGCAATCCTATGGAGCTAAAATGGGGTTTAAAACAGTCTTAGATGGAAATTAATCATTCTTTTTTCTCACAAAATCTAAAATCAATATGAGATTTTTGCTTTGCCCTGCTTCTAGTGTCTCCATACTCTCTAGCCAATGAAAAGAGAGAAAAAATGGGAGAGCTTTATACATATTACTTGCTTTCTTGAATCCTTCTCCTCCTTCACTTTAACCTTGAAAACAATTCTCTCTTAGTAGTACCACTCTAATATCATATTATAAATTGTGCGGTGGGGGGAATTTACTTGAGCTATTGTGTCAAACACACACAATACACATAAAAAGAAGTTCACTCAAGAACAGAAGAAGAGAATGTAGGCCAAAATATTTTATTTCTAGTTTTTCATCCTTCTTTCACACACAATGAAAGGTACACAAAGTACACATAAGATATTTCATAAAGAAAAGTTACCTACTAAGTCATACAGTGCATAATTGATTATAGTAATCAACTAGCACTATAATTATGCCATCTGTAGATAGGTGTAGTTAACCGAATGTAATAAGTGACAAGTTAGTGGCCATATGATGACCATAATCACCACCACGGACATGCTAAGTATTAAAGATGCAGACCTATGTAATATGTTGACCACCTATGTGTTAAGTATAGATGTGTAGATTTATGTAATAGGTGATGTTTCACAAGAAGTGATTGAGAATAACTCTCTCACACAACCCAAAAATGAGACAACAAGGAGTGCTAGTAAAGTGATTGACTTTGTCTAAATACTAACTTAACAAGAGATTTTGACAAAAACACCAATATATCCAAACTATAAGCCAACATAGAAACCTCTGATGACCATAAACATATTTAAAATGGCACAAAATTAAAGCATCTACAACCTCAAAAAACAAATCCCTTTTGAAAAAATTCACACAAAATCCTCATATCTTAAATTTTGGTTGTGGTGACACTTCGAGGTTTGTACATTAAGATTTTAGAGAACACACAAAATTGCTTCCAACATGTGGGTGTGACCCTCCTCTCCTCACCAAGAGAGTAAAACAATTGCATGAGAAGGGGCCTTAGTCTAATTCTTAAGGGGTTTATATAGTTGTCTTTCTTTCATAAACACACCCAAAAGCTTTAAGCTTTTGTGTTAATGAAAAGTAACATTTCTTTTCCTTTTCTTTTCTTTTTTTGATAAAAAGCCTTAAAGATTTTCACTATGATTAAGACTTAGTTTTTCCAGCCTTAACCTCTTTGCTTTGAGTGGCATAGTCATTCACAAAGTTTGGCGAGCTTTATGATTAGCTGTGTTAAGCATGTATGCTTTTCCATACTCTCATCTTCACTTCCATTTTTAATAGATGTCCATCCATGCTTCATTGATATTTCTCTTCCTCAAGCCCATGCAAATGTTTGTTGTCATTCCTTTGTTGCATCATTAGCAGTTTCATCAATTTACTAATCACCTTTTGGATGGCTTGAATGAAGAATCTCGTCCTGACATAATCATAGCATCATGGTCTTCTTTCTCCCACTCAAGTCATACGCTGCTGCACTAATTGTTTTAGCCCCTTTCTCATTACTCAACGTAGAAGAGGATACCCTCAGCTCTACTTGCATAGCATCTATGCTGTGATTCTAAATTCTCCAATGCAAAGGTTTAGAAGAATCAAGCACAGTTTCTCACTTGTCGAAAAATATTCATACAAATTACTAAGCATAAAAAGCCCAAGCACCTCTCTATTTAGCTCTTGCTCTTCTTCCCTTCATGCTCCACTCCCAGTAGCCTAAGTAGTTGAAGTTATTTAGATTGTAAAGGTTGTTTGGTTCACTGGTGAACTACACTGAAGCATTGGAGTTGTTGTTCATCTTCATAAGGAACTTGTTCTTCTTCTTCATGAGCTACCAAAGTAGATCATGGACACACTAGACATCCTAGTTGGTGATGGTAATTTTTTTTTCCTATGCTCTCCATTCACCTTTATGCATGGTTCCCTCCCCCATCATCATCAAATATCCTATTTTCCTTGTCTCACAGAGTGACATGCACAAAAAACTAGTTGATTTTTTCTCATTCATTCTTTGCAACCCTTAGTGGTCCCATTGGAAAATTACTAATGTCATCCACTTGAATGATCATAGCTCCATGTAAAAGTAATCCTCCTCCACTCGTTGTTAAAGCTCTTATTCTTTTCTCTTCATCATAAGGCCAATGCATCCTTCTTCTCAAGAAGACTTGAGATTGAGACACTGGAATTTCTCACAAAATAAATATTATTTTTGTTTGATTCCTCAATATGTTTAGCATATTTGTTGATTCTTTAAAAAAAAATGATGATGTTACATCCAAAAAAATTCCCTAGAACCTTCTAGATGATGGCAATTTCTTATAAATTTCTCAACATATTTCGGGCACCCTAATCCACCTTTGATGTTATTAAGAATTTGAGAAGATTGTTTCTCAAATGCTCTCTAATCTCCCTCTTCTCTTTACTTCTGCCTTTGTCAATGGTTTAGGAAGACTTCTTACAAACTTCTACCAAAAGTTCATCAAAATATTATGTGCCTTCTTTGAAAATGGTGATACTATATTCTCTTACAAGGGCAGCTTCAATGTTTGATCATATGTAAAGAAGTACTCAAGAAACTTTTTCCACCATGAAGTACCTATTTCTTGATTTAATGCAAAGTGTGCTATCAAAGAAAATTCTTAGAAGTTGTATGCAATGCTCAATCACATATGAGTTGAGAAGGAAATGCAAAGCTGGAATTTATGCCATGCAATCATATAAGCAATGTCACACACGAAAAGATGGATGCACTGAAAAATATAGTGCCTAGCATATCTACAAGTGTCCATGCAATATGTAAGATACAAACACAATTCCTTGATTACTTTAGATCCTTAACCTCACCTCTCATCACTCAATAAAGAAGAAATGGTGTACTCAGTTCCATTCCCTAAAATCTCAAAATCACTCAACAAAAATATGGGTACTCTACCTACAGAGCCATGTAATAGGGAGAACAATACATCCATGCTTCTATCTCATTGTCATCAGATGTAATTTCAGAAGTCAATTTGGGTTTAGGAAGGAGGTATTCACCCATTGAAAAAGACTTTACTTCTTTCGGCAATTTGCTTACAGTGCCTACTGTTAGGGATTGTGGCTCTGTTTTCTTAGGAAAGATTTGTTTGACGGCCTCTTTGTCTCCTGATGTACCCAATGTTTCTTCATTGGAATAGTCTGTTACGGCTTCAATGAAAGTGGATCCATTGCCGTTTTGTGATCCATATAACTTCAACACCACTTTATTGGGTCCTCTACCTAAGGTTAGGGTTCCTTTGAACCAATTCGTCCTTGCTCTTGCTTCAAAAAGCCAAGGTCTTCCTAGCAGCAAAGGGTATGAGGTCCCATAGGAATTTGGTTTAACCACTAGATATGCCAGCCAATCATCTCTTCTTGCGAGGGTCATCTTCACGTATGGGAGAATGCCCAAAGGATTTATTCTACTTTGGTCTGCCAATCGTATAAGCCACTAGGTAGGCTGCATTCCTTGCAAGCCTAGATCCTTCATTGTCACATCCGTCATTATGTTCACTGATTAGTCTCCATCAATCAATGCATGTGCTATAAGGCATCCTTCAATCTGCATGCCAATCTCTAGGATTCCAGGATCCAAGAAGGCATTAGCTACATCCACTTCTTTTACACACTTTGGGGTTTTTTTGGACTTGATTTGTTGTTGAGAGAGCAATGCTTAAGCCTCTTCTTCTCGTTAGTATGCTTTGGAATTTCTTTGATATAGCTAGGATCCAGCTCAACTAAAACCATTCAATGAGCCTTTAAACAACCTCAAACTTCATCAATCATTACTTCATCCTTCATATAGAAGAAAAATAAAACAAAACAAAACCAAAATAGAAGCTATCAGAACCAATCAAACACTATTAGGACATATAGAAGAAAAATAAAACAAAACAAAACCAAAATAGAAGCTATCAGAACCAATCAGACACTATTAGGACATCAATAGAACATAACAAAACATTACAGAACCTCATATCTCTATTGAAAAACATCATGACCTTATCAAAACCATTCCACCCTATCCAAAACACTCTCAAACCACTTTCAAACCAATCAATCATCATGTAAAATCAACCATTTAGCCCACAAAAACAACAAAAATCAACAAAAAAACAAATAATTACAGCATTCAACAATGCTAATAGAGAAAATAATAAAATTTGGGGATTTGGGGGTGTAAAAAAAAAGCATCCCCTCCCCTCCCTTGCCCCCTATGTTTTGATAAGTTGTGCCTTTTGATATCTAAAGCTTGTTTATGCTTTAAGCTTTTGGTTTAAAAAATCGGTTCAAGTTTTTGCTTTTGTGACTCCAGTCTATTGTGGTTTTTTTGTTTTCAGAGGGGCAAATGAGCTTGGATTTGAGATTTGTTTGCATGGATGGTTTTGTGATATTGAAATATATAAACTTAGCCATCGTTACGCACTTTTTGGCTTCTAGATTATGTCACTGCTTCATAATTCAAAACCTTGTGGGGATTATTAAACAGGGGGTCAAATGGACTCCAATCAACGAAATGATACTTGCATTGGGTTTCTAGCATATCAAATAGGATAGGGTGACTCAGCCCATTGAATCCCATGAAATTATTTGCACAAATAACAATCATAAAAAGCATCAAGCTATCACAAAAAAATACTCAATAAAGCATAAGAATAACTCTCACACTACCCCCTGCAAAACCAAGGCATGAAAATCCTAAAGAGATAGGCCCAACATAATCTGATAGAAATCTAGAGCGAGTCGCTAGCCAATTGCTCCAATACAGACTAGCTAAAAGAACAAGCAAAGATGTCATCCTAGTAGTGGCTTAAACTACCTACCTAACTTAGGACAATTGGACCAAGAACTCCAACTAGGCGAGGACTCCTATAGCCTGGTCATCATATATTTTCTTTTAATAGAAATTTCTTTCAAAGTTTCCATACTCATGTATGCAGAAAGGAGGGAGCTAAGCGTAGAGTGACCTAACGAGAATAGGGTATCGGCCTCAGGTCCTGACTCAATACCCAAGAACCTACTAATCTCTCACAAGGCAGCACTTAATCCTTTTTTGTTTCTCTCACTTTTATTTTTGCTCCAACCTTTCCTATTTCTTTATTTCAACTAGCTGGTACCCCTAGGAAGACAAGGCATTGGCCCTAGATTTGACTTGTCTCCAAAAACCTACCGAGTCTCTGTAAGGAAATAATCAATATATTTTAGGATTTTTCTTCCATTTCTTTTCTAGGTGAGGGGTTAGAACCCTTTTTACACACCTCTATAATTTTATCTTTAGATATATTCAAAACTTCCTTTTCTTTTCTATTTTGGCAGGCTTCTCTAATTGCCTCACACTAGCAATGAATCTTAGAATAGCTGCCTAGTAGGCTAGCAAAACAAGGTTACTAGAAGGATTGCCTTCTAAAATAGGTTTTTAATGCTTGATAATGTCTTGACGGGAGGTAGAAAACTACTCAAATCTCCCCCAGATATACCTAATCAAATCCTAGGACTTCATGCCTTGATTGTCGGTCCCCACAAACGAAAAGAAAATAAACCCCCACATACATATAAAACATTATCAACTTAAGGAAAAAACTTAGAAAGGTGATGACACCACTTAGAATGGCCACAAGAAGTTCTCCACAACAAAGGCTCTCTCCAAGCACTTCGTCAAACATGTTTTGTGCAATCACTTAAATATAAAACCATTAAACATAAATGTACCAAGAAATACATGGCCCTGTTGGCCTAAAGGAATATAACAGCTCACAACCAACAAATTGGACCTCTTGGACTTATAAATAAAACATTAGAACCTTACAAAAACGACCCTCTTGGCCTTATGGAATAAAACAATTTACTACCATTCAACAACGTACTACTGAAACAAACCCTTGGTCCTGACATAACTCTAATAAAGCACAAAATCAACCAAGGATGAGGGCTCCTCCGACCCTACACTAAGTGCATCAGGTTATTAGCTAACCCCTCTACATAGATAGCAAGGGGTGTTTGACAAATATGATGATTCACAATCCTATGCATCCATGATAGAGTAGGAAGGTACTCACTTGCTACCTAACTCATATCTCAAAATAACCATCAATAGCCAAAATAGGATGTGTTAGCAAAGAAGACCCCAAAGTAGTCCAAGGACAATGTTGGGAGGTAATTGTAAACACTCCCTGGACCACAATTGAAAAATACATCTTCAACCAAGGCATAGTTGACTAGGGAATCTGCAAAGTGATTCCATTGTCAAGGAACTAACTGGCAAGTCACCATCTCAAAAATATGCAACATATCTAAGGTTGCATGATGGTACATCTGTAATATGGGATCCCCCACATTGTAGGTCCCATTCAGGTGATTGATTACTAACTGCGAGTCACCTTTAACCAATAATCGACGGATATCACCACATTGGGCTACATTCAGCTCCATATTTAAGGCCTTATATTCGGCCATATTATTAGTAAAAGAAGATACTAAATATACTCCCATTTTCATAACAACCCAACGTTGGGGATCTTTAATGACCACACCAATGTTTGCATGTTTAGCTTGCCCTCTAGAAGCTCCATTAAAATACAAAGTATAGATCCAATCTTCAGGGATAGGCCACACCATACTAATCAACTCACTCCTACTTAAGATAATCAAAATCAAGCAGAGAGAGAGGATATATAACAAGTACAATCCCTCCTTCCTCGGTAAACTCAATAGGAATGCCAGTTAGAATTTGTTGACAATGGTGGCAATAGACCTTAATCTCCCACATAAAAGATCTATCTTGTCACTCAATAACTTGATAGCCTTTACTCCACCAAATCACATGACCTTGGTGGTAATGTTGCTCTAGATACATATGCTCAAGATAGGGAATGATTCATCCCATCCAATCATCTTGGCACATACTGCAAGGTAAAGCTGAATCATGAAGGACCTGCAAGTCAAAGTTAAATCATGAAGGACTTGCACAGGCAGCAAGCCCATCTGATCGTCTTGGCACCTATTGCAAGTTTAAGCTGAATCATGAAGGACCTGCACAGGCACCAAGCCCACTGTTAGCCTTTACACATAGTAAGGCTCTAGCTTATTAAAGTTAAGTTTTTTCTTAAACTTGAACCCCTGCAAATTTTCTAAAAGGGCTATAGAGCCATTCTTTTCCTTAACATACAATTTTGTATGGTTCAATCCATTTGGGTTTTAATTTACCTAGGAATAGCTCACGTGACGAGCATCATGATACAAGACCAGCCAACCTTTCACAAATTTATACTTCTTAACCCAAAGATCATGAAGGGATTTTATTCTCTTCTTTCCTACTTCTTGATGTAGTAAAGCCTGTAATCGAATCTCATCAAGATGTGCAATAGAAGTATATCTTTCTTGTAACACTTCTGTCTCTCCCAACAAATGATTGAGAGCAAAATGCATAGTGGGAAACTCTATTTCCAATGGCAAAACACACTCCTCCCCATACACTAGCTTGAACAGGGTGTGGCATGTAGCTCTCTTAAATGTCATGTTGTAAGCTCACACTGCCACATACAATTTCTTATCCCAATCACACTTACTTTTCGATACTATCTTGGATACCAAACTGTTGCATCCTGGAAAATCGATGGCCACCAATATCCAACGCAAAGAGCTTTTTGGATGGTAAACTATCTAGAAAAATGTCCCCCACATGCTGAGCCATGGCACTCCTTAAGAATGAGAGGTACCTCATCAAGTACTACACATTGACGATAGATATAATCTACTCCTCTCCGATACGAGACACCCACCATAATTGAAAAGCATAATGCTTGTTACTTAATCTTCCTCTTTTTAGACTTCAATAAAGTAGCCCCAAATCCTCCTATAGATCAATAATGCATTATAGATACATAACAGGAAGAAATGGAAGTTGTATCAATTTTAAATAGACCTTTAATGTCACTTTCTTCATCCAGAATTTCCTTCGGCTCCCCAAAGTCCATAAGACATTCCACAATACCATTTAGCTTTGGTGACTTGTGCCTAATCTCATAATTAAACTCTTGCAAAGTGATTAACCACTTTGCTAATTGGTCATGCGGTTGCAACTTTTTCATCAATAGTCTAAGTCATTTCACCTTTATAAAGAGTAATATCTTTTCACAGAGAATATAATGCCTAAATTTCTTCGTCGCAAAGACCATTCGAAAGCATAATTTCTCCATATAAGTATAGTTGACTTCAAATATCCCCAACTTCCTGCTAGAGTAAAGGCAATTGGATGATACCATTCCTCTTCCCAAATTTTGGCTAGACAGTAGTAGCTGATACTATCCATTGTTATTTTCTCCAAAAAATATATAGAAAACTGGTACACAGACCGGATGCTATATGCGCGCATAGTGAGCGTCGGAAGGTCCCCAAGAACAAAATAACCCTATTTTTGCACAAAAAACAAGAGAGAAGACTTGCACAACATGAAGCAAAAGACTAATTGGGTACAATCTTCCCCCATGCCTTGTGTGAGTGCTCCACAAAGCATGTATTTGATGTATTATTCATCTCCAAGCTTCAAAAATAGTCCAATTTACAATTAACACGCTTTAGCTTTTGTGTTTACTTTTGTCTCACTAAATAATTAAAGCTATTGGACACCCAAAGAGTCGGGCGGTGTCCAAATACAATGTCCAATAACAAATATTTAAATTGTGTGCCCATGCGCATACAAAATAATAAATAAATATCAAGCATTTCAATAAATAAGCGCGTCAAAATAAATATTGACACCACGCCTAAGATGCACGTCCATAAAAAATGATAATTTTTTCTAAATAACTTGAATACACGCTATCGCCCAGTGCTTCCCAACGCCACTGCTGCTTGCTCTACACATCAACTGAAGCATTCACAATTGTTAGAAAATAATAAAATTAAACCGATAAAAGTGAATACCTAGCAATCTTCAGCTATTACAAAATAAATAAATTGGTTAGAACTCAATCCTAACCTTAATTTATTACGAGTGCGCACTCTAAACTCATAAATGTCTATTAATTTAAATATGTATTTTGCGGAATCACCCGCTATGGAATCACCCACTTGCACATTAAATTAAAAAGACACCCAAAAAGGACAGGCACCTCCATCGACTTTTTGCACAAGGAGTCCACCTTGTGTATGAGCCTCGAAAATAAATAACATTTTACGGAATCCACTGCAAAACCTCATGGAATCCATCGTAGAGTATGCCTCCTAGCATCAAAACTTCATGTCTTCTAGGTTCTTTTCGGATTGGTACTTTGGCTTGTTCGTGCTTCACATTCTCAAAAGAGACTTGATAGGCTTCATTTCACTTAAACAGATAGTTAAAGGATAGGATGCTTGTTAATGATGATTCTCTTTCTACCAATGCATTGATAAATCTTCGATAATATCCTTGTAATGATAGAAATTTTTGCACCTCTTTTGGAGTACATGGTGGGCTCATACCAAATATAACCTTTATCTTTTTTGGGTTAGTCACAATACCAACCAAACTAACCACATGGCCTAGTAACAACCTGTAGGGCACCCCAAAGACACACTTTCATGGGTTAAGAGCAATGCAAAACTATCTATAATGCTTAAAATATTTCCTTATAATGATAAAATTTCATTCCCTCGTGGTGGTTGCCCTCAAATCATCAATATAGACTTTTAACTCTTTTGGGGAGATATAATCAAAAGTCTTATCAGCTGTTCATTGCCAAGAACTAGACGCATTGCATAGACCAAAGGCCATCACATGATATGCAAAAGTACCAAAGACAGTGTGATAAAGGTCATTTTCAGCTTGTCTTTCTCCACAATAGCCATTTGGTTGTATCTAGCAAAACAATCCATAAACGAATAAATTTCCCTATCTACTAATTGATCCAAAATCTGGTCAATGAAGGGCAACGGATAGTAATCCTTAACTATATGCTTGTTAAGCTCCCTAAAATCTACACAAAGCCAAATCTGATTGTTCTTCTTCTTCTTGATAACTACTGACAAACATCATTTCATGTGTTGAACCAAAAATATCATGCCACCTTTCTACAGCTTTGTTAATTCTTCGAATAGCCCATCCCTTAGTTCAAAAGGTATAGGCCTTACTTTTTGATGCACAGGGAAACTACCTTCCTTTTTTATGCATGGACCCTAATTTTATTGGTCGTGAATCATTCATTGTGCCAAGGTCTAGCTCAATTACATTTGCATTCCTTATCCTCTCTTGAGCTTCTATTGGCTCATTCAAAGTTACTTGGTAGATATCCTCTATAGTGGATCCCTTGTTGGATTTGTCACTTGACGATGACGACTCACTAGCAGATAGAGCATCTATCTAACTCTAATGAGGACAAATGAACTATCTCACTTTGAGGAGATTCAGGATAGGCATCTACTACTACACATCTAGCAGCTCTACCAAAGATCAATGGACCAATGGGTATATCAACCTAGGAGTCTGCTTGTAAAATCCATGGCTTGCCTAGCAATACTTGATAGCTAGGTATGCCCTGCAAACCTAATGACCCTAAAGTCTAGAATATATTCCACATTGGCAATGGTCACATGGACTTTAGTAATACAACCTTCAGGTTGTCTTAAACTATCATTAGCCATTCGGAGGATCGTGGAGGCATCTTTTTTTATTTCTAATCCCAAGCTCTCCACCAATTCCAAACTCATAATGTTGAGATGGAGGATCCTGTGTCCACAATAGCATGGTCCACTAATATATAGCCAATGCAAAGAATATTCTTAAATTCTTTATGCACTCCTAGATACAATTAATTAATTGTAGGAGGTTTACATCTGGCCTAACTTTGCAAAGAGGACTTGCTAAATCAAGTTCATGATAGCTAGTAAGCACTCACTTTTCTCGCTAGACCATTCTCTCCTTTAGTCTTTGAACCGGATTCGGTGCCTCTTTCTTGGATTTTTCCTTCTTCTTTGGCAATTCCTTATCCTTCTTGGGGTCGGCTTTACCATTTGTGGCCTTCAGAGGTCTGCCTTCCATATCGAGATTAAGGACTTGCGTCCCCTTATCATCTTGCTTAGGGTTTCCCTCGACACGTTTTACCTTGTCTTTATCAACTTCTTTACCCTTTTAACCTCTCGTAATAACTTGTACGTTAGAAGCTTCAGTGCTATTGACACAAATGGCTTCAATAAGACTAACTCCATTGCCACTAGGCAGCTTCTCTACCATAGCTTTCCCTCTTTGCAGTTTTTGTTTTGATCCTTCATCTTGCTGAAGATTGTTTCCTTACTCTATTTGCCTATATTTTTGCGTGATCATATAAGTATAGTGCTTCATCATATCCTTAACTTCGCCAAGGACATTCGAGGCACTTGACTTATAGCCACTATCATCTACCTGTCATTCCATTGGTCTCACTACTTGATTGGGAATTTGCTGTTGATTTCATGTAACAAGGGTAGGATTTATCGTTTGGATTCCAACATTTGGAGAAGCCATATGACTAGCCATAAGCATGGTCACACTGGGAGGAGCTGGCAACATAGGCACATTTTGAATTATGCTTCCTCTCTAATTAGAAGGACTCATGGGTATCCCTTGATCGCCATTCGTCAACGCCTAAGTATTTTCAACACCTAGACTCGGATTCTAGTTAATTTCCTAGAGATATAAGCCACTTACAATTTTGATTCTACCTTCTCTACTCTTGTAATAGCCATATCAATGTCAGCAAGAGCAACACTGCTCAATTGCACTCGACTGTTAAAGTCTAACTCATTCAAAAAGTATTGCAATTGAGTAGTAGCAGCTAGAATATGATTATAAATTTGCAACTTATGGAATAATTACTTCAGTTTTTTGGCATACCCATGAACATTTTCGTGAGGTTCTTGATGTGTTACATTAATGACACATATCCAGTATTGACCTCCCCTTTTAGGAGAAAACTCTCTTCAAAAGGCTGCAAAGAAGAAGTCAATCATAGTTATGATTCAAGCCTCTAGGTTGTGATATCATACTACAGCTCGTTCTTTCAAAGTCATATTAAAGAACATCATCAAATGTCATTTATCTTGAATTTGACAGTTAAACAATAACTTTTGAAATTCATTGATATGAAGTTCTGCATCTTCCTCTGCTAGCCCATTAAAAATGAGTAGAGGAAACCTTAAGGTTGGCAAGTTTGGTGTCCTCACTAGGATTGCAATGGGTTGCACCATGGTGACAACCGGATTCACTAAAGGAGTTTGGATGATATGAACTATTACACCACTCAAAGTGGTCATATTGATTGGAAGAGGGAAAGTACTAGAAATTCCTTCTCCTAACGGACTATGCGTTGTCGTGCTGCTGCGCATCCGAGCCGTAAACACCTCCATTTTTGTTGTGCATCTGTGTTATCTTTTCACGTGTGTTTCATTGTGTTTGATTGCTGTGTTATTTTTCCGTCCTTTTCTGTACCCACATCCAATGTACATACTCCACTTGTGTGTTTGTGTTTGCGTGTGTTTTTGTTTGTGTGTGCGTGTTGTGTGTGTGTCAGAAAAATATGAAAAACTGATGCCAAAGAATATTATCATGCTATCAGTTTCAATGATGAACTTCAAGAAAAGCGCAGGAAACCGTGGAATCAAAGGAAGCTTTGTAAAAGCCAACATTTAAGCTATGAAGACAAAGGTTGCACCTGGACCAAGGCTTCTGATTCTAGACTATGTTAAAAGGCTTTGACAGGTGGTCCTCTAGTTCAAGCTCGAAACTTTGCAGTAATGACAGGTGTAAATTCAGGAATATCATGTGCAATGAGAAGAGCTCGTGGTGGCGTGGAAGATGTTCAGACCAGCATGGTAGCTGCCTTTGGAATTGGGGCTATGTTCTCTATCGTCAGTGGCGTCGGTGGCCCAAATGTGGCATTCAATGCAGTTATGACAAGAGTTTCTTTTGCTCTCATTCAAGGAGGCATGCATAAGCTTAACCTCGACCAGTTGATGCCTACTATTTGAAGGGGAAGAAGAGTTTACAGATGATGATGGTACTGTTTATAAATGGGATCATAAACTCAAAGCTTGGGTCCCTCAGGGTGATCCTGTTCTTGAGACTCCACTTTATGGAGCTGAAGAAATGACGTTCGTACATGAAGAGGAAGTGTTTCCAACCTTGAAGATTGCAGAAGAGGCAGAAGAAAATACTCCTCCAGTAGAGGATTTAAAAAAAAAAACACTTGCTAATAAGCGGAAAGCAACTGATGAAATGGAAGCATAGGTTGTAGACGTGTTTTCAAAATATGGTATCATTAAGGAGGACCCAGATACCAAAAAGCTCAGAATCAAGCTGTATACTGACAAGAATCAGGTAGGCTTAAAGGAGATGCACTTGTAACTTATTTGAAGGAGCCTTCTATGGACCTGGCTATCAAGCTTTTGGATGGTGTCCCATTTCGTCCTGGTGATAAGCAACCTATGATAGTCTCCCATGCCAAATTCGAACAGAATGGTGAGGTTTTTATAAAAAAGGATCAGAACAAGCAGAAAAAGAAGAAACTGAAGCAAGCAGAATAAAAAGCCCTTGGGTGGGGTGGCCTCGATGATGCTAAGAAGCAGCAAGCAATGGGTGTGCTTCTGAAAAACATGTTCACACAGCAGGAGTTGGTGGAGGACCCGAATCTGCTCTCAGATTTGGAGGCAGACATAACTGAAGAGTGTAGCAAACTTGGTGCTATTGGGAAAATTCGTATCTAAAACTCACAAGGGCTAGTTCTGGTCAAATTTAAAGATAGACATAGTGGCCTAAAGTGTATTTAGATTATGAATGGTTGTTGGTTTGGTGGCAGACAAATTGAAGCACTTTCGAAAAAGGACGCGCTGATATTGGAGGGAAAAAGCATAATGCTGGCTGGAGACAACTGCGTGTGGTATGCTAAAACAACCAGACCAGAAAAAAAAATCTAAAACAACATATTACATGGGCAAGAGGAACGACTTAGATGTCTCTAAGCAGGTTCTGCAGATGGTCCAGTTCATCTGACAGGAAGCAGAGGAGAAAGCTAACGAAATCGCTGTCTCCGCAGAGGAGATTTGTACTCTCTGATGCAGGAGTTCAACATTGAGAAATTGCAAATTGTTGAGGCTGAGAAGCGGAAGAGTGGGCAGATTACATCAGAAGGAAGAGTGCTGAAAGGAGAATTTTGGATCACATGTATCTGTTAGAGGCTGAGCCTTTCCTTGAGCAATATGCCAAACGGAGTAAACAACAGACTGAGTGGAATTCCAGCATATTGAAAACATTATTTGAGACAAAGAAAGATTTGGAATACATCACCAAAAACGCAGCGACGGACGAGGCTGTCATGATTATTGCGCTTTCTCCATCGAGCTTGGGGTGATTCCACAAGCTGAGCTTGGAAGGCCCACCTCTAATAGATCAAATCAAGGAAAAGTTGAAATCAATGTTGAATGCTCTCCGACTGCAGCTCCAAAGTTCGAAAGATGGAGAGGAATTATCCTTGGAACTTTCAAGAGCATTGCAAAGAAGTTTACTTGATGGTCAAAGTGGAGTAGGTGAATATAAGCTATTACAGTCAAGGCAGCACGGAGCAATACGGGGATCCCCAAAGTGGAAGTGACAAGTGCTACTACTGAAGAAGAAGTTGATTTTGAAGTGAGTGATAATCCAGAGGAGTTCTGCAAGTTGGATACTTCCAAAGTACCTGTAATTGGCACACTAACAAAGGTACTGGAAGCCAAAGCATAGGCAAACATTATTGGTTGGCAAGTATTATATTGTTGATGCGACAGCAGAGGAGGAAGCCCATATGAGCTCAGCAGTGTCAATTGGTGTGAACAGTTTGGGCAATATTAGTGGTATTACTAAACAAGGAGGGGAAGGATAGTTGTTTTTTTAATGCAGCGAACAATAGGCCAGCATTGGGCAGCTCTGACTGAATCCTAGAGTTCTCAGCCGTTAAAGAAACACAAAAGGGCAAAACAAACCAACTTGTGTCAGTAAACCTGCATCTTCCTTTCAAGCTGGAACGAATACTTGTCTTTATTTCTCCAAGAAAAGTTCACTTGCATTTTTCTTGTCATGCTAACATGCAAGAAGGAGCTTCAAGGATCCATATGATCATTATAGCAGAAGGATCTACAAATGCTACAGAATTAAATCAGGTGGCCTAAAACCAGTGGACTGATCAGATTGGAATTCATCTTGTATTTTGTAAACATCTTGGCAATAATACAATTGTTCTTTGGCAACAAAAAATGAGATATTCTTGTTAGCCTCTTTCCTTGGCGCATCTTGAACCCTGTGTTCAGCAGCTCTTGCATGAACTCCACGACAGCGTCAAGCTAGGGTTACTAAGACCTCACCCTTGTAAGGGTATTGGACCACTCCTTTGCGGAGAATATCTTCTAATGATTTTGGCCCGCCATCTAGCCCATTTTTCTCTTTCTTGCTTCTGAAGTTTGACTTGACGGTCTTTTGGATCTATCTCACTACCTTTTGGCATACACTAATAAATTGGTCTTATTGACCAAAATTTGAAAACCACCACTTATTAGTCACTTTTAAAAAGTGCACCATGTGTCAGGACCTAAAACATGCTAGACACTAGCTCTAAGGTACTAGTTGGGCCTCACTACTCACCTAAAACCACCCCACATGGCCTCTCATGGCCCCAAGAGCATCTATGAACTTTGCGTTTATATGGTTTTGTAGTCCAATAAATCCTTCTTTCCCCACTCCTTAGAGGGATTCCCTAAACATCTTGGTGCTATACACCATGTAGCATACACACACTGAGCACCCCTCGGTTGATCACTGCCCCTTCACTACTATGGCTCTCCTACATTTCGGGGATTGGCTCCAAGATGTGATGTAAATATGAAACACATTCGAAACACACTCCACTCTTTTAATTAAATGATTCACGAGATGATAGATAAACCTCACCAAATAACTCCCAAGGATCCGAATATCTAGCCCTACGGCTTGGGATACGTCACACTCTCAATGTCGGTCATCACTCATACAAATAGGTGTTATGCATCCATGTCAATCATGATTTTAGAATAACCTTGTCTACCCAACTTATTGTGCCAAAATAACCTCAATACCTTCTTAGTCAACTTATCAGCCCTACATTTATCATTACCTTTCCTTTATATATTGCATGTCACTAATCTTGCCACTCCCTATCTCAATTATCTCTATTGTTGTAGTCCATTTAATGCAACATAGTCAATCTACCTTGCCTCCACTCGGTCACTTTGAAAATAGGCTTGAGAGTAAAGCACATACTATTATTATAGGCCACTACTAGTTTAAAATTTTAGTGTTTGGAAAATTCCATGCCTTGACTTGGGCTTTGTGTGTGTTTTCAACCTATCATTAACTAATTTGAGAGCTTACTAAGGTTCTCTTACAATGACACTTGCATTGTATAGTATAACTCTTAGGAAAATTTTATGGTTTAGATATACCATAGTTAGAATGTCTTCCCTATGCTCAAGTTAGTATTCTAATAGTTACAATCCTAATAGTAATACTTATAACATTTTGGATAATTATAAGGTCCCCCCTCATACTTAGTGCACTATTCATATATAAGAACTTAAATGGTATATTAAATGTCTTTTTAATTAGTCATAACTTAATTGACAGGCTTACTAATATTCTTCTTACTAATGACATCTACATTTTATAATATAATCCTTAGGACATTGTTATCTATTTGGATCTTTCTATTGTTGCAAGAATTCACCATAGCCTTGCACAAAATTGAAGAAATTTCATGAACAACAAATTGCCAAAGAATATAGTTGAGAGAGAAGAGTGCATGAGAGAATAATTGGATACAATAATCTCTCCATACATAAGTAAGCACATCCCCTATGCATGTATTTATTTAATTTTATTCTCTTAGTGCTCAAAAGACAAAATACATCTCAAAAATAGGCCACATATTTCTCTTCGTTGCATAACTCATCTTTCCCAATTCTTTTCTCCAAAGTGAAATACTTTTCATAAAGATAAGATCTAAAATATAAATCCTAAGCTAGTCAAGATATACATTAGTAAAATAATTATTTTAAGCTTTTAATTTTACAAATTAGCCTACAGAAATAATCACTAGTGCTTGTGTGCATACAACTATTGCATTGAGAATGGTAATCAACTGTTAATTAATCATAAGTAGGGGATACATATGATTTTTTAAAACATAGACATATAACTCTTAGTGGATAAACTTGAACAACAAAGGAGAAATATACATGGGAACAACCTTTAAAATAGACATTAAGGTGAGACTAGGTATATATGAGCATGATCGTAATTATTGGTTCCAATTAATCCTTTATTACATGAAAATGAGACATAGAAAATGTTATTATTGTGTGCTAAAAGGAATGACAAGCCTTGCATAGAAACAATGCTTGTAGGGAAGGTATTATGATGAGTTTATTGGAAAACAGGGTTATGTAATTGCCCTCCCCATTCTAAAAAAGAAAACCACTGGCTGACAAAGTAAGGAAAAAACAATGTAGTAAGGTTATTGAAAGTTATAAGCTTGATTGTAAAATCTTTTAAAGCTTACTCAAAACATGCTACCCGTTGATGCTATGTATAATGCCATTTTTGTTGCCGTGTAGGATAGCACAATTTTTTGGATGGTGTCGCTTGTTATCTTGGCCCTTGTTGATGATATTAGCAAACTATTAGATGATAGACTAGACCTCAAACTGGAACCCTGGAGTGGTTTTGGAGCCACATGCATAGCAACAATAAACTCTCGTATTTAGAATTCTCTCTCTTAGTCTTCTTGGTAAAGCCACCTTGATTGTGGGAAAACCACTTGTGGGGAAGCTATGGAAGACAACATACTAAGAGAGAATGACACATTAAGAGTAAGAACTTGGAAAATACCTATGTCACCTTGGAAGGGTGAAAGAGACATATCCCATGCTTTAGGCTGTGCATCACTGTATAATAGCTTTACCTCATACTTGCTTGAATGATGATTGATGGTGAGCATGGAAGAGGCATGGAGGATTGATGGATACATTGATCTTGATAAAGACCTTTAAAGTGATGCACAAACCAATTACTATGCTTAGATACCACTGTTCGAAGAATCCACCCTAGTCTTGCACAAAACTGAAGAAAATTCATGAACAAAAAATTGCTAAAGAATAGAGTTGACTGAAAACAGTACATGAGAGACCAATTGGGTACAACAATCCCCCCATTTCTGGGTAACCACATCCTCCTACATGTATTTATTTGATTTTATTCTTTGATGCTCAAAATACAAAATTTCTTTTCCTTCCACAGCTCATCTTTCCTAAAATTTTTCTAGTGAATTATTTTTCCTAAAGGTGAGATAAAAAATATCAATCCTAATGTAGTGAAGATATGCATCAATAAAATAATAATTCCAAGATATTACAAATTATCCCACAAATAATCACTTTTATTGTGCACATACAACCATCATGCTTAGGGTGTATATCGAGAATAAAATGATTTCATGCTACTCAAGCACCCAATAAATAGTCCTTACATACCATAAGCGCTCTTCAATAAGATAATATCTCCTTTTAATAATCTATTGTACCAAACACAAATCACATTAGTTCCTACTACCAAGTATGAGCAACCCATGTCATATGCAAGCCTACCCATGACAAGTTACAATCATGTGGCCATTAAACAATATTGAAAATCCACAATAAATGAAATCATAATCTTATTTTCCTATAGTTCTTTTCTTGCATTTTCATAACACTTCCATTAATAAATGGCATCCCCCATACTCAAGTTAGGATTCTTCCACAGCAATCTTTATAGAGAATAATGATAAAATTAATTAGGTTAACTTTTTCCCTCCTATAAAATGATAAGGAGCCTCCTTTTGTGAAGTAGAGCCTAGGTAACATATTGATAGGTAATTTAGGACCCTTTATGATTAATGATGGTGCTATTAATGGAATTGAGCATAGGTAATTTTATTTGATAGCTAGTTGTATTGAAAAATAAACCTAATTACAAACTACTATAATATGATTCAAATATTTGAATTGTAAATCACTTCTAAGACAAATTTTAATCCATGGATTCCATGTTAAGTGAAACTCTTGCTGCTTATAACAATTGTCAAACCTTAGATTCCATATTAAATGAAATTGATTATGCTAATAACAAATGTATTAGTACTATGTTGTCAATCCCTTGATAGGATAAGTATTAGTTATAAATCCCTTGATAGCATAAGTATACTTGAGTTAGCTATTATGGACAAGGTGTAGCTTGGGTTCTTATTTGAATTTGTAGGTGTGTATATGACTAATTACATGTAAAAAGAGGTTTCTATAGTGGCCTTATTAGTTTGCAACTAGGAAATGGAGTTTTATTAAATCAACATTATTTGGTTTAAGCTAAGCTACTAGCTATAGAAAAGAGTTCATGTTGGAGCTACGATACTCGTAGCTAAGTAAAAATCTTACCCCTTGCAAGGATCTTGTCTATTGTAAGGAGAGATTCCTATTAGCCATGTCCTCACCATATCTGCTATCTTGTCAAACACATGGACTACTTATTTTCCTAATAAAGATAAAAAATCCTAACAGAAGCACTTTATCTAGTTGAATGACAAAATGTGCAAGAGTTTAACTTCAAATAATGATTATATAACATGCACAAATTCAAATCTCAAAGTCAAAGTCCTTCAAATTGAGAAAGTAAAGAGAACATAATGATAAGATTTCTACATACATATTAAATATGATCTATGTTGCATGCACCTTGGTGACACTCGCAAAACTCACTCTCATAGACATGATAGTGACATATTTAGGGGTCGCTCTCTTGAAAGTGATTGCCATGGAGTGGGATCCTCATGTGAAGGTGTACACATAATATGTGGAGTGATAGTAGTAGTCCCCTCCAAGTTCAAACATTTCTTCATCTATCCTTGTAGAAATATGCTTATAACAAGATAAGATGTAACTCAACAGAAGAGGAGGATCACAATAATGATGGCACACACTAATAGGTCTAGAACTACATATATAAGACATTAAACTCACATGCAACTTCATGACAATCCTAAATGAAGCGTGTTAAGTAGTTTTTTCAAGTTTTCTTGTGCCTTACTAGTTTAATGAGGTTAATATCCTATGATAGGATGAGAGTAGGCTATGCATACACTAGGCATATACTAAATGCATGCTAGGTGAAGCATATGCTAGGTATATGATATGTATATGTGATATGTATATGGTAGGCATAGGCCTATGGTATGATAGGCTAAGGGTATGGTAGGTATACCTTAAGTATATGCTAGATGTGGGTTAACTTTGTGCTATGCTACAGATATGCTATGCATACATTAAGCACATGCTAGGTGTAGGCTAAGAAAATACTTTGCTAAGAGTATGTTCGGAATAAGATAAATGTATGCTAGGCCATGCATGTACCAAGTATTGACTAAGTGTATGTTGGACATATGCTAAGGGTACACTAGGCATATATTATAGGCATATTTTATGCTGGGTATAGGCTAATGTACCCTAGACATGAGCAAAGCATACGCTACACTAAGGATAGACTACTCATATGCTAAGAATACACTAGAAAGATGCTAAAATACCATATTGGGGAATATGAGAATTTCCCATAAGTTTGGGACACATGGTCAAATCTTTGGATTTGTCATAACTTGAACACTATAACTCCAAATCGAGTGTTCTATAGCTCAATAGACTCCATTTTTCAAGCACTTTCCAATGATAGGTCACATCATATGGTTTTGAGAAACTTATGGGCATGTTATCCGAGTTCGATCTTTTTAGTATTCAAAAAATGGGAATTGGGAGATTCCCAAACTCACTAATATTGTATTCTAAGCATATGCAAAGGCATAAGATGAGAATACATGAGATATACTCTAGATGTAGACTAATCATATGCCACTTGTAAAGGTATGCTAGGCATACACCAAAGGTAGGCTAAGTATAATCTAGGCATTGCCTTAGACATGGCTAAGGATTTGCTAGGCTAAGCGCATGCTAAGCATACTATACTAAGAGTACACGTGTACACTAAGCATACACTACTAGGCATAGGCTAAGTGTAAGCTAAGCATACACTATACTAAGAGTGCATGTGTACACTAAGCCTAAACTAGGCATAGGCTAAGTGTAAGCTAGGCATAGACTAAGGCATTGTAAGCATATAGTATGCTAAGGGTACACATGTATACTAAGCCTACACTAGGCGTAGGCTAAGTGTAAGCTAGGCATAGGCCAAGTGTATGATATACATAGGCTAAGGGTATGCTAGGCATATGCTAAGCATATTTTGTGCATAGGATAAGCATATACTATACTAAAGGTATGCTAAGCATGCATTAAACATACACTTGGGATAGGCTAATTGTATGCTACGTGTAGGCTAAGCATATGCAAGGCATAGGCTAAGGGTATGATAGGCATATGATAAACATACAACATGCATAGGCTAAGTGCATACTAGACATAAGCATATTCTATGTTAAGGATACACTAGTCATATGCTAAGTGTACACACTAGGTGTAGGCTAAGCATACAATAGGCATAGTGTATGCTTAGCATATGCCTAGCATACCCTTTGCATAGCATATGCTACGCATAGGTGAAAGGTATGCTTTTGGGGAAGTTACTCTATGTATATCCTTTATATCATGTGCATTCAAGGCCTATTTATAAATACCCGTCTATGATTTTTTTTTGAATAAAAATAACCCTTTTCTTTTCAATTTGTAAATAACCCTTTTATATTACACCCTTTTGTATGTAAAAAATGGTATTTTTAAAATACCTTATCTTGAATCCACATGATGCACACATATATTCATGATTAACTTACATGAGGGTATGCTACACCAAGATATGTCAACAAGCCAAGCTTTGCAAGACATTGAATGCCTTTTATCATTGATTTCATACCATGTCATGAATTTTCTACCACAACATTTACTACATCAAGGGAGAGAGAGAGAGAGAGAGAGAGAGAGAGAGAGAGAGAGAGAGAGAGAGAGAGAGAGAGAGAGAGAGAGAGAGAGAGAGAGAGAGAGAGAGAGAGAGAGAGAGAGAGAGAGGCTTGGAGCTATGCTTAGCCTAGCCTAGCTTATGTCTCCTAGGCTAGTCAAGCTAAACACACACTTATACATAGCATACACTTAGCATATGCCTAGCTTATAGTTAGTAAAGCCTAACCTAACTTGCATACCCCTAGCCTAGCTAAGCCATACCTAGCACCATTGAATGTCTTTCATCTCATCAACTAGTTACCATATGATTTGTCCCTACAAAAACTAGACCAAAATTTGGTCAATATACCTCTCATATGTTGTAGTGGTTGCAAAGCTATCAAATACCTAAGCTTTTTTGGATTAATATAAACTAACTTATCATACACCTTTGATTTATCTTGACTAAAATTTCCTTGTTGAGATATAACTCAAATTATCTAGTTGCCTAAAATGCTTCAAGTGACTCCTTGATGAACTAAATTTACTTAAGGTGCAACTATAAATGGGTAGTTGCATACTCAAGGAGAAATTGTTTCTTGATTCCAACTAATGTAATTAATGTTATTGTTCCTAATAAAGGATTCAAGACCAAACCAAGGATATCATAATAATAGATATTGAGAAATGATTTAAAATCCAAGAAAAACTCATGGAAACTAGACGCTATTTTGTTGCTTGCCTAGAACAGCTAAGGGTAGTATCTAGCTTGCAAAGAATGCTCTCAATTGAAAAAAATATAGATTCCCTCCTAATAAATTAATATTCTCATGATGAAAATGACTTAAGTTTGGGTTTAGTTAGGAAGTGTAGCTAATATTAACGATGACAACAAGTACAAGTGTTTGAAGATGATAATACGTGCAAAACACATTAAGATGAATGGTTCAAACCATCTATTTATTAATTTTATGTGTATTGAAGGTGCAATATTTTACCTAGACATTAGCTGTTAGGGATCCTTTTGTCATTAAATTATCAACTATGATTTCCTTTAGAAGAAACTATTTGATTTTCAATACTTAGATGGTGGGGATGATGCTCCCTTTATTCTGCTACCCTTACAAATATCTTAGGACTGCTCCCCTTCTATAGGACTTGAGGACCTTGTTTTAGCTTTCTCTCAAAACTCTAATCATACTATAATTTGAAATTGTACAAATTAGGAACATGTGAATATCATTTTGATTATATAGGTTTCTTCCTATGTTCATAGAAAATTAGCTTTTTAGGGTTCAAAACAACATTATACTAGTTACAATACCTTACCTTTTTAAATCTTTTTTCTTATATAATATGTCTCTCATTTCACCAAAAAAGAAAACTTTTTAACCATGATATTATTACCCTATAAAACTCCTTTACTCTTTAGAATTCATTTAGAAAACTCTTTACTAGTTATTCAATCTATGATAAATTATGCTAAGATGTGATATAAAGTCCTCTACGTATAATAACATGAACTTTTGGTGAGTAAATGGAGATGGATAAATAGGATATTAGTAGTTAGTTTCTTAAAAATATAGTATATTATCTAGAAAAGATGTAACTATTCAAAACCTCTTTTTTTAAATTTTGTCTAACCCAAACAAAGGGGCTATAATATTAGTCAAGATACACTATATTCAATTCCTCCACTATATTCAATTCCTCTTCAAAGAGTTGGTCTCTCTTGAATCCAAATTTTGTATAATGATAGATCGAAAAGATAAAAATGGACTAGAAAAAAATATATTATCTAAAAAATTATTCAACACCTCTTTTATATTTTTGTGTGGCTCAAAGAAATAAACATTATCATCTAGTAAAGATGCATTATTCAATACCTCTTCCAAAAGATAATCTCTTTTAGATCTAAAAGATTCAAATGGCATTAAAAGTAGTCATAAATTGAATTACTAGTAAATGACAAGCCAAACAATTTGTAAGGCTTATCATATTTAAGATACTTCAAACTAGTTGCAATAATCTTTACATTAAGTAAAACTTTGAAATTTTGTTGAATTTTTTTCCATGAATTTTTACATCAAGTCACCTTGGCCTAGAATTTCTATAACCCCCTTTTAATAAGGTCCTCAACAGTATTCTTGTATGTCATTAAAAACTTGATGCAAGTTTATAGGAAAAATCAAGTATATTATTTATTTTGATAGTATATATAATAATATTTAGAGTATCTAAATTTTTCAATATAGTAAAAATATATAAAATATAAAAATATTTTTCAAAATATTGCATGAATTTGGGGATTTTTGGAAATATTTTTAGAATCTTTTAACATTTTTTCTATCGTAGAGAAATGTTTACATCTAATAGTTAGTATTTTCAATAATACTTATTATGTTTTTAAAAATTTCTTCAAAATACTTTCAAACATAACGAATATAGAAAAGCCAAAAAAATCTAAGAAAAGAAATATCTTAAACATCATTATGTTTATTATTTTATTCTAGCAAACCCAATCTTGACCCTTATTTGCATTTTTCATCTTGCAATTGTACGACTCATAATGACATCATATACGCTCTACTTTAGAAACATTTTAACATTTTTGAAAAATAGAAAAATATTTCAAATTTTTAGGAAAACTACCACAAATCCCTTAGATCATCATGTAGCATTGATTCTATAAAATTAGCTATTGTTGACAACTTTGGTATTTTTAAAAAGTAAAATAGTATAATCCTTACTATGTTCATTATCTAATCTAGTAAAGCCACTTATGGCCTTTATTTGAATTTTTCATATTGCAATTGTACAAGTTGCAATGGTGTGATATAGGCTCTCTGCAATGGTTTGATCCCTAAATTGCATTGTTCCCACCATTTATGGTATAGACTCTCTATAATGGTTTGATTCCTAAATGGCAATGTTTCAACCATTTGGGGATGTATTAGGAGGTCAAAGTGGTATGGTATAGGTTATATATGTTGGTTCAACCCCCTAAATCATTCCGTTTTGACCATTTGCAAAGGTCTTGGAACAAGGTCAAAATTGTGCAATGGGGATTATGCATAATGGTTCAACCCCAAATTGTGTTATTTTGACTATTTTCTTTTTTCCATTATGTTCTGCAAGTGGCCTCCATGGCACCAGGTCAGCCCCCTTTCCTCACTCTCCAAAAAATGTAGGCAAGTAAAGAGAATGCCCAAGAAATTACAAATCTCTCCAAAGGCCCCATACCTCTCATAGATTTTAAAGGTCTCTCCTCAAAGAGACTTCTTGAATTTCTCAAAGAAAATGTTTTTAACTTATATTTTTACCAATTGCAAGGGACATATTTGACCCTAAGTTGGACCTTGACCAAGGAGTACACCATTGCAATGACTTTTACAAAGAGGATTATGCTAAGTTTCAACACTAAGCATGATCTCTTATGCAAGTATATTCCAAGGGTTTTATCCATATACCACTTGAAAGCTCCCTTATCGATAAGGCAACATTTACAAGAAGATGGAAGATCTTTTCGCATGAGAGGTCTTTTACAAAAGATAAAATTTTCCCCCTCTTCACTCAAAGAGATGTAAGCTCATGGCAAAGTCTACAACATGAGTTGTTTATACTCTTGTCTATGCATTGACTATTATTTGATAATAATTGCAAATAATGTGGTGCTACTAATGGAGTCATTGATGTTGAAAGTAAGTGTAAGGAGAAATTACTTAAATTGAACATTCAAACTTCAAATAATAAGTTCATTGATATATCTAATGCCTTCTCTCTTTTTATTTGCAAAGATAAAGAGATGGGGAAAGAGTTATTAATATTAGATGAGTACAACCAACTTCAAAAGAGGCTTGGAATTTCCAACTTTGGAAGAAAACAAAGTGATTATGTAAAACTCAAAGATATCAAAGGACACAATAATTAACATGTGGAGATTAAGTACACTTAAAGGTGATGAAAATGAAAAGATAATATTATGTTTAAGTAAAACTACAAAATCATGACAACCCTTACATCTCTAGTTTTGTTACATATACAGTGTTCTCAATTGGAAATTGTAGAGAAACATGAGGGAAGAGAGGTTAAGTGACCACGAGTATGTGTATTGGCTTTTTGACTACCAAGGCAAAGCAACAATATATATACATATACAAAGGAGACTGAAGTCTTCTTTTGAAACATACCCAAGCCCTAATTTAACTTAGGGACTACCTAAAGTGAATTATCAACATCAAAAACATAAAAATCAATGTTAACAAGATACTCTCTGATCTTGTTAGACAGGCCATCTAGGATCAATCATAGTTATTAGTATCTATGCTAACTTTGAGCATGCAAACTTAGATGACTAGGTGTTCCCTAGGTCTACCTTGCATGGAAAGTATCTTGCCTCATCCCACGAGGATCGATCTGTAGGTTTCTAAAGACATAATTATAGTCTCTACTAGTAGCAATCTAACATTGAACTTAAAACGAATGCATTTTGTGAATTGTCTAAGATTGAGGTAGGTTAGAACCGTACTTGGTTCAATGAGAGTGAGAAATGAGGGAGAGCTTAGCATCAACCCCTTTGCCCATAAGACATAGTATCACACTAGTCCCCTAAAATAGTACTGGTTCTAGGAGTAACTCATAAGAAGGTCTCTCTTATTGGTCTTAATTCAAAACTTGGGAAAAACCACCTGAGTAACTGAGTCCACCCAATCCAAGGATGATTCTATGTTACTACCCTTGTCCTGTTCATCCTGGGCCTTCCAATGCTAAACCATGTTGGCCTCGTATAGATTTCTAACCCTATTTTAGATCTAAGACTGAGATTGCAACTCATACCAAAGCCCCTCTAGTTCTCATCTACCATAAGGGTGAACCTTCCTACACAATGGTTTGTTGTATTAGAAAGTATACAAATACTCTGGGATAAATAGTAACTAAGGTGACCTAGAGGATGGCACCATGCATCATTCTCATCTGATTTTGTGAAGCCACATATATAATTAGTATAATTCCTTTCAAACCTTAAAGCAACATAATCAATTTCTACTTTTTCTAATAATCACTCCTTATCGAATAATTTTTTGTAACTCAAAAATCAACAAATAGAACTTCTTCATCATTTCTCAATCAAACAAAGTTCATCTCTTGTGTTTGCACATATTTCACTTTGTGTGCATGTGAATGTACCCTTTTTTTTTGCTCATGAAAATAAAACAAGTATTTTAATGCATGTGTTCTCTAATAAAATAACAAAAACTAAATTAAATCTTATTTTTTCAAAATTATATTAATTTAATAATAATTTGAGTATTTATCTCCAATTTATGCAAGCAATTAAAAGATATAAATGAAAATTATAGTTTTTTAAAACTACATTTTTTAGAAATTTAATTTTTACGTTATGAAGAGGAATTAAATCTACATTTAATAACTTGATTAAAAATAATTTTAGATGTAAATAAGATTTTTTAATGAATTTATAACAATTTCAAGCATTTATAATAATTTTTAATTAAAAACTACTTGAAACTAACATTTCTACTCATAACATTAGGAAAACTATGGACTAAAAAAGAGCCCTTTAGATTAGGATTTAATGACTTTCAAGCATTTATAATAATTTTTAATTAAAAACTACTTGAAACTAACATTTCTACTCATAACATTAGGAAAACTATGGACTAAAAAAGAGCCCTTTAGATTAGGATTTAATGACTTCTAATCAAGAACAATTTGAGGTGGACCAATAGGAGAGGGGCTGGTGTGCACATATTATCTAGTTTTCTAAGACCTTCGATGGTTTTTTGGAAATGATGAATGGTTTTTGGATTTAAAAATCCATAGAAGAAGGCATCTCACAGTCATGGTTTGACAATATATGAATTTCTTAATTTTAAATTACACTTTTCCAAGTCAAAAAAAGGTTTTTAATACCCGAGTTGCAAGCTTGGAAGGAAAGCAACAATCAAATCACACCACCATGCAGGTGCAATAATCAAGGCCATGATGTTTGGGACCAAAGTGTGAATCTCATTATTGAAAGAGTGCTAAGAGAGAGAGGGTAGGAAGGGAGGGAGGTGTGTGTGTGTGTGTGTGTGTGTGTGTGTGTGTGTGTGTGTGTGTGTGTGTGTGTGTGTGTGTGTGTGTGTGAGATCAATGACAACTAACCATCAAAGAGAAATAAACATTGCACCTAAGAGGTTGGATCTAGTCAGGTTGGAAATGTGCACTCAAATGCAAAATAATATCATGATGGAGAAAGAGATAGTGATGATATGATTAGGGTTGCATCACTTATAAAAGTAACATGTGCCAAAGATTAATGTGCATTGAAATAGGATTAAGCCCTTGGGATGCACAATCATCCAGCCATCAATTTAAAGAATGCAATAGGTGAAGCCATGGTTGAGAGATAGATAGTGATGCCGTAAGACAAAATACCATGATTGAGAGAGAGACACTAATGCCATGATTAGGGTTGCATATGTTGCAACTAACATGTACTTGAGATTAATTATATTGATTGATAGGTACATATATATTATAGTTCATATGTGCATGAGGTTAGCATGTACCAAAATATGATTATGCTTATGAGAGTGTGTAGTCATCAAGTCACTCATCGGTTTCAAGAATGCAAAAATAGGTGTGGAGGGTGATGTACCAACATATGTTTCCTATTGCCAACAGACAATGAACAAGTGAGAGGTACATTTAATAAAGAGAGTAAAAGGGATGAAACATATCATGGTTTCTTACCTACTCACATGTGAGAAACAATCAATGATGAGAGGAGATGGAAGATGGGGGGTTACAATAGTAGCAATTTCCATGGTGGGCCATTGAGAGAGAGAAGAGGGAGAGAAAGAAGGTTATGTTATATTTTATGCATGTTAGGGCTTCAATCCAAACATTTTAAGTCTTTTTCACATTGGATATGCCTTGCCATGTTCATGATTCACCCATAATAAGATGATTAACTTTCCATTGTTCATATTCTTGCATTGTTGTGGAGTGTAATTTTTACCTACCTCAACCAACATACTAAGGTCTATCCATAAAATCAATAGGTATTGCATAGAGATGTACCCATATTATATGGAGTCCATCATATGCACACCCTTTTGAAGAAGTATTGCATATAGATCTCTAATACCAAAGAGGATCAATGGGAAGTCCTTAGTCAAGTAGGAAATCATGATTGCCCATGCTTGTGCTTTATCAAAAGAGGAGCCCTGGGAAATTGTTTAGTGAGTAGGAAATCATAAAAAGGGGAAAGGAAGAAGCTCCCTTTTATCAAAGTTTCTTTATAAGATGCCCATATTCCTTAACTATAATTTCCATATTGAGGAATGTTGCTTGTGTGGAGATAAATATCCCATTCGAAATGTAACAAATTTACTAAATGTCTCTTTTATGGCTCTTGGGCCACTTTTGTGTTTTAATCGGTTCTAAAATTAAACTCTCAATTCTGAATGGAGTTCTTGAAAATATAAAGCTCTCAGCTAGATTGCATTTTTTGGGACTCCATTGATCAACCAAAAGGGATTATACAGGTTATAATAGGTTTGTTACAAGAGGAATTTTGGCCATTTTATTCCCTAGAGCAGGGGTTAGGTGCATTCTTTGGAAACAAGGTATTTGGACCTTCATTTGGCTGAATTTTTAATCATTCATAAGTGTTACAGGTCATCCCAAGTAGATGAAAATTTTTACACAAGGTAATATACTCAAACATTGAATTGGGATCACTCTTAAAAGGCTTTCACTTGGTTACAAGTGTTACAGAGTAATTCAAAGAATCTTTAGGACCTCTACAGGGTATCGCAAAGTGTCCTCAACTTCTACAAGTCATACACAAGGTACCATAGGGCTAGAAGACCTTATCTTTGACTTGGGAGAGGTGAATATACTAAAACAATATTTTTACACGGTGCAAGATTGTTCTGGACAGTAATAAAATAATATTCCTAGGATATTCCATTTTGATTGTGAATTTGGGTGCTATAGCTCATCTTGAAGCGCTATTCGTGGACTTTGATTTTCATCAGATTTTCATAAAAAAGTTCTAGATTCTTACATTGGGATAAAAAGTTATAGTCATTTTTGTAATAGGGATTGACGCATCCAAATCCTCGATCTACATGCTATAATGCTTTTGAACCATCATTCATCCCCGATTCATCGAATTAGCCCTTCCTCTCTCTCTCTCTCTCTCTCTCTCTCTCTGTCTCTCTCATATACAACCATATGACAAGGAACAAGGATGAGAGAGAAATAGGAGAGAGAAAGGCATAAAATGGATCTTTTCATTTACTGCATCATTTTGCACAAGAATTGAAGCAATAAAGAGTGAAGAATTGAGGGATCTCATGTCTCGGAGGAGGGAGAAGATGGTAGTAGTTGCCAATAATTGTTTTTTAATGAGGACGAAGGGGTGCCCCAAAAAACGTGTCCTCCTCTCATGTGTTTTTTTAAAAGGATTTTAGTCTTCTTAACCATGATTAAGCTTTAACTCCCAACTTATCTAGTTCACATTTTCATATTCACACTTGATTGTAAGTGGTTTCGTCCTAGACATGGGCACAAATGGCCTCAGAATCACGATCAGACTAGACCATTGACTTTCTAGCATCGAAATCTATTAGCTCGGCCTCCATCATATGCTTTTCGGCTGTCGAATCCAATAGCTTCTTTATAACAGCAAACCTTAGGGCCATTAAATGGGGGGTCAAATGGACTCTAATCGACAGACACTTGCATTGGATTCCTAGCATTGAAATGCATTTGGAAAAACTCCAGCTCCTTGATTCGTAATCATTTCATTTTCTCACCAAAACCCACCTCTTTTATGGGTCTCAGGTCACTTTTGCACTTAAATTTTGGCTTTTAAAATCCACTCTCATTAGACAAGAGAATAGGCATAACAAAATTAGAGAAGTTTATTTAAATATTATCCGATATTCACGTACAAGAAGTTTGACCATATAATGATCTTTGCATATCTTTGAATATTATCCGATATTCATGGTGCCAATCGAATTATCATATAGCCTTTGGGATATAGACATTATCAGGGTCCGTTATGATGAACTCGAGGCTAACTATTCATATAGGGAAAGTTTTTTAGAGATAGATCACATGCCTTTTGGGTTTGAATCACTCCCATCTTTCACCAACAGAATCTTTTATCATCAGCGGCGGGAGAAGAAAATAAAAGATAGTCGAAACAGAGACAGTTGTGGGCCTTCTCCAACCATCACAATTATCAAACAATAATGAAGACAATCCATCAATGGCCCTAAATGTATTAAAGGATGGTATTCATTCAAGTGATTGGGTTTGTATTAATGTGGTTTTTGTATAATGCCATCTTTGATTAAATAACACAACCTTCCTGAGATGTAGGCTGATAATTAAGAAGTAAATTGTTAAAACATATGATTTAGGATGCGTGTCAAAATACGCAGTTGTCAACTAACTTAAATGTAGCTTCATAATCAAGAAGTAAATTGTTAAAACAAATAATTTTAAGATGCCTTTCAAGATATACATCTGTCAAGCTAACTTCTTAAATACATATGTTTTATATACACTTATGTGAAGAATATATATGCATGATTTGAAAGCTTAGTGCCAAACACACAACTTTACACATAGGGTTTCTTTACACATAGGGTTTCTTTTAATAGCCTATGTGCTTTAGCATGAAAGACCAAGGTACACGTGTAGGAGTTTTCCACAAGGTATAAATTTGAGTATATAAAGTGTCTTTTGGTACATATGTATTTATATGGCCAATGATACTCTTGTTGTGCCAAGTGTGGCTTAAGACATGAAGTGCACTCCGTATTTGTAACACTGTGCCTTGTGTGTGTAGCCTAGGTATGGAGCGCTTGGGCATATATTATGCATTCCATCCTCCTTGAAAAGCTCTAGGGGTAGTTAAGCATGGCCACAATACCAAAACGTGATGCATATGTGTGGAGTTTTTATGGCCTACTATGAAAAATTATCATCCTCTTACCAACTCTCAACCAAAAATTGGGAAAACAACAACACGTCAATCCCTAAGTCCTCAAATAACTCATATGGCAGAGCTGTGATAGAGCAAAAACATGCACAAATAAAAAAACAAAAGTCATAGTTTCTTAATTTCCACAAAATAAGAAAGAACTAGAGAGCATCGAATGATAGAGCATTGCAAATCGACATACTTGTTGTAGTCCTTGCATACATAATTACTTCACAAAGTGCGCTTTCACATCAAGCAAATAACTTTTCCATCAAGACAATCATGACAAAGCAAAACCTCTTGTAGCAAGTGATAAAGCACTATTTGTAGACTGCAAATCATTTTAAACATTTAGGGCCTAAATATAGGTATGTATTTGGTAGACTATCTTCAAGTGTAGATCATAATAACTAATCACCAACCAACTCATGCACTTCACCAAATACATCCACACAATGAGAAAACCACACATGGGATCCATCACACATACCACACAACAAAGGCAAGCAAATAATATTTAAAAACCCCATATTCCTATCACGAAACTTTTATATGAATCAAATTTCTTATCTCAGTACTTTGAATAAACTTCCATCTATATTGAAAAAAAGGGTTTCAATCATGAGGTATTGAAAATTGTAAACTTTTTTCAAAAAAACCAAACAGAAAGTAAAAGAATGCTTGACTTTATTTGGATTCAATACTCATGATCCCTCAACGAGAAGCTACATTATTGGCTCTTGAATGATGAATCCTCAATGTAGTTGCGGCCATCTCAACAATGCCATCACCTTAGTTAGTAGAAACACTGCCTTCTTAATGATAGTTGCCATTTCCAGTAAAGTCTTTTCTCTCAACTAGAAATAAAATCAGCCAATGAACACCAGAAATGATTTGCCACTCTCTCAATACACTATGGTCATGCCAATGTCTTCCTAACCAATTGATACTAGCTTTCACAATGCTACATTTGCAATCGATGAGACTTTGCAAGATGAACACAATGGCCACCTTCCAAAAGAATGGCCTGTCCTAGAATGTGCATGCTCTCGTTGATGGTGTAACCTCAATGTGCTTATGTAATCTAAGCATGTAATGTGCATCAATACTTTCCTTGTCATGGAAATAAATTTCGAAGAATGGGAGGGAACCCATGAGTGTATTAAAAAGACAAGATATGCAATGTGACATGCTCATGAACCCAATATCTTGTGAATATGCAAAGAAAATATACCTGATCCATGATTCTCGAAAGCTTTCGGCATCTCCTAAGAAACCACCAATATCAACCACAACATCATGTGTGTAAAGCCAAAAATATTCCGAATCATCAAAAAAAATTCTAGTCTAGCCAAGCAACAAAGAAGCTAAGCTATCAGATGACAAAGCAAGTAAGCACACAAGTAATTAATAGGCACTCTAAGCACTGTCCCATCCAATTCTGTCAGCTCATATGTTGCATTATCAAAGACATGTCTGACTATATATAGCCCAAACTATCTTTTCACCATCTTCCAAAAAATCTGCAATAACTTCCTCATTTTTCGAATGGCTCTAGTGTGGCTCTCATCCCAAAATAATTTCTGCCACTTTCGAAACAGCTCATATAAACAATCTGCTATGTGTGCAAAATGGGGAATCCAAATCATATAAAACACACATACTCTAATGAATCTCCATACCTCTGAAGTGGTAAAAAAATACTCTGTAATCTTGCCTATAAAATCCACCTTCTTATCCACAGTCTTGTATTTCGTGTCAACCCTGGCTTCATTATGATCCTCTGCATTACTCAAATCTTGCTGTAAATCAGTAATTGTGCACTCTGGTGGCTGAATATCCTCAGCTGCTCTATGGACTGCATAGGAACATCCCTAAACTCTGGATGCTGAAATATTTCAGCAGTAAACTTTGTTGGCTGAAAGTTTTCAGCCCTCTATGTCTTTGTAAGCTGATCATGATCAGCCGGAAACTTTGTTTGCTGAATTTCTTCAGCATTCAACACTTTTTGCTGAGTCACCTCAGCCTCTGACTCTATCTGTGACACAAAATCTGCAATTTCATGAAACATGTCCAGGGATTGCACTAATACATTATTGTGACAACTCTGCATATCAACTTTCAGCATATCTTTCATCTCTGTCATCATATCTGCACAAATCATACTGTCATACATCCCATCTATGTGCTCATCATCCTCTAAAATTCCTACATTTTTCAAATTTTTCTCCTTCCTGCATATGTACTGCCTGGCAGCTCTAGGCAACTTAGAAGTCTTCTGATAACTCATTGAATTGTTTCCTGAAATTCCAACAAAACTGGAGGAGAAAACACTGCTGCCAGGAGGTGAGAACTCCAATCCCCTCTGCTCTGTACCACCGTCGTCTCGCAAAACGACGGTACCTAATGAAAACCCGAATCCCTCACAGTGGGCAAAGGTGCATCTTTGAGAGTATCCCTGTTTCTAACATGGTTCACACACAGAGTCATAAACTGAACTGCACTCATGCCATCTTTACTGCGAATCCATGCATAAGCAGATCCATCATCCATTACCTTTGTTTCCATGCGCATCTCTGTGATGAATGACTGTCCAAGAATTATGGGATAAGAGCATGAATCCTGCACAAAGAAATGGAAATCCTCCTCTACATCTCCAATAGAAACCCTGACACTGGGACAGGCAGCATACAAATCACCTGCAGTGTTGTTGGCGGCTCTCATATGCCTCCCATGCTCTACATCCATAGGCGATCTGTTACTCTCATAAACTCCACGAACTATGAGATTAATCTCTGAACCATGATCCACCAAAGCAACATAAGGCACTTGTTTCTCTCCAATTTTTACCATCGTTTCTGTAGTTGCCCTAGCCCAATGACTCCGCGAAAAGTGACTACGCGGTATCAAGACAGGCTCATCAGTTTCAGCATAATGCATAGGCTGAACCCTCTTCTCTATCTGTGGAAAAACAGAAGCATTCTCAACCAAAACCTCTTTCTCATCCTCATCCAACTCCCCAATCAAAACTCCCTGTGTATCAGTAGTAGGCAATGCATGTCTTTTCCTCTTCAGGACCTCTTGAAACTGATCTTGAAACTCTTTTCGAGATGCCCAAAACCTCAGAAATAGTAAAAGTCACCTCACTGCCAAGTATCTTGTCATTAAAGATTTTCTTCATGTCTGTAGATGTCTCAATATCGGACATCAATCTAAACCCTGGATGCTTTCTCTCTCTAGGCTCTTGCCTCTTTTCTCTCTTTTGAGCATCTTCCATCTGTCGTTCTGGCCCTGGTCTCAAAGACGGTCCTGCAGTAGGTGGAGTAACAAACTCACCCCCTCTAGTCTTTTTAGCTACACTTGGATTTTCTTCATCCCTCTTACGCTTCTTCTCAACAAGTACATCTTCTCCCTGAGACTTAGCCAAGTAGGCATAAATAGAGTACCTATCAACATGCGAATCCCAACCTGTCTCAGATCTGATGCTTGAGCCTGCACTAGTCAAAACAATTTGCTGGATTTTTCCCTTGTTTGCAGTCTCCATAGCATAAGTCCATAGTGCTGACTGATTCTCTGATCCCTTCTCAATCTGGACTCCATATGTAGAAGCATCTCCTCTAGCTGTCACATAAGAAGTACGCACAGCCATGTCATCCACTAACTTCTTCATTCCGCCTTTCCCAAAGTTGGTAGCAAGCGGAACTCGAGTTTCAGTCAACCAAATCTTACCATCTTGTCCCCAAAATACCAAATTCTTCCTCCTTGCATCCTGAAAAGATTCACAATCCCTGCAATGCTGATGGTCCGTACCATCACACCAAATACATCTTCGATCTCTCCTAGGTGCACTAGGAGCACTCCTAGGTGCAGTAGGAGCACTCCTAGGTGCAGTAGGAGCACTAGAAGAAATAGTAGGCGCAGTCGAAGCAAACTGCTCTTTCAATTTTCCCACCAATTCTGCTTTAACTGACTCTAGTGTCAAATCCATTATGACTTTGATTATGTCATCAAGAGAGGTAGGCACCGACGGAGTGGATGGTTTTGGAGCAGAAGGAGCCGGCATCGGTCTTGGAACATGAGGAATAGGAGAAGTAGAAACAGTAGGCACTGGCATAGGCCAAGAAACTGGCTGAGGAGGAGAAGAAATAACAGGGATAGAAGTAGGCATAGGAGCAGAAGACGGTGTCGGTGTCATAGAACCATTCTATAGGCGAGTCTTCCATATCCTCCTCTTGGTCAAAGTCGAGACTGCATCCTGGACATCCTGCCAATCCGTTTTAAGTCCCATAGGCTTCGTACGATCCTCAAGAAGCTCTCCCAATTCTTCCTGAAGAGCAAGATCTGCAGCTTGCAAGAAAAGCTCAACTTTCTCAACATCCAATGCTCTTTGTTCAATGGCATCAAGCTGACTATACCTCTCTTCAAATTCTCGAATCAACTCTGAAGCAGCTAGACCTTTGTTTGGCATGTAGACCCACTCTCGGAATGATCGCCGTGTAGCCATCCCAAAGTCCTCAAGGAAATACTCTTCTTTCAGGGCCTTCTTAAAATCTTGCCAATGCGAATTTTGAATAAAAAGATCAGTCACTTTTGCTCTCAAAGCAGGTGTGACAAGACGAAGGAAATACTTACTCATAAGTCCAGCTGGAACTCCAAAAAACCCCATCTTGATCTCATATGTCTTCAAATATGCTGAAACATTACGGCCATCAAATAACTTCTTTTCATTCTCAACTGCTTCAATCGCCTTAGTCGCACTGATTGCATTCTCCTGCTCTGAATATAGTTGCCTTTGCTGAGACAACTGTTGTTGATGCAATTGCTGCTGCTGCTGCATATACAATTGTGTCTGCTGATTTTGAAGCTGCATATACATGGACATATTATGCAAAATCTGCTTTAGATCATCTGTTGAAGTACTTGATGCAGCAGTCAATGATGGAGCTGAAGTAGAGGACGCAGCTGGAATTGTAGAAGAGGCTGAAATGGATGCTGAAGTATCTCCCATCCTGAAATTTCTGCGACGCTTTCACGTCGGGTTCACCAAAGATGTTGAAGGGTTTCAAAAGTAAATTCGCGACCATAGAGGACCTTGACTAATTTTAGGATAGAAGATCAATCAGGCGAATAAGCAAGATGAGAAAATGATGCCAAGACTCTGTTTTATTTCTGCCAATAACAAATACAAGGTTCAAGAAGAAGAAATCCGAATAGCCTCTGGGCATAGATCACCAACATGGCAGCTGACATAAAGTCAAGTAGAAAGTATGTCAATTCTACTATCCATACAGTACAGCAGAGTCTGAAGCAAAGTTGTTAGAGCTGCCATGTATTGACTTGCATGGACCATTCTAAAACCCAGAGGATCTTTGCATTTCTTCTTGATTGTAACCTTCAGATCTGTCTTTTACATCTCTCATACATGTAACCTTTGTCCTTGTATCGACCAGCAGATGGTATGTACTCACTTGACATTGTATAAATATTAACCCTTTCTAGCAGCAGTAAGCATCCATAGAAAAATCTCTCTAATGCATGTATCTGTCAACATATCTTTCCCATGATCATACAATCACTTGCAACCAGCTGAAATGCATGCATATTATCATTAGCATCAAGGAAGTAAATGTAAGTATCATGATGAGATAGTTCCTCAATGCTGAGCTACAATCAAAAGGCACAATGACGATGAGGTACATTCAAAAGGTACAGGAAAGATTGTGCTCCCACTTGATTTAGAACAGAGAAAATTGTACTTATTCATGGCACTGTAACAAATAAGCCATCAGCTTCGATAATCAGAGACATAAAACCATCACCCGTCCATGAGAATGCTGAACCATAATGAACACTTCCGCTCCATCAGGGTAGATGGATCATCATATTGCCGATCCAAACAAAGTTGTTTGGTGGGCATCTTCGCTCTAAAGAGTTTTTCAGATTTTTTTCTGTTGTAGAGAAAAAGCTACAAAGTGAATTTCTATGATTGTTTATTTCAATATTGATGAACCGATGCTGATATGATGGCCATTCACGTGAAATCTGCTATTGAAAAAGAGAGCTACAACGTGGAGTCTTCGGATGGGTCTACCACTGCGGATGCCGCCTGTGCACTGCGTTGCGACTATCAGTCCTCAGGCTTTTTAGGTTTGGAAGAAGGGGAGTCTTTGCGGTAGTTCTCCTTGACTTGGCGGGCCATGCCGAGGGCTGTTTCGTAGAGCTTGGTGATGTTGGGGACGTTGTAGTTCTAGGCCACGTACATCTCGACCCCTGCCCCCAGCAAGAAGGAGAACGTAGAACGGAAGAACCCCATTAATGGAAGCCTCTCGGATAATCTGCATCTATATGTGTTTCTTTGACTTGAACAATGCGTTTGAGGCATGTTTTCACATACAATTCCACCCTTTGGCTTATCCCTCGATTTCTGAGGATGCATATAGTTCTTCTTCAATGCTTTTCTGTACTGAAGACTACCATGACATTGGATCAAGATCATTCATGGTCATTCTAGAATGCAGCACCAGGACATTTCCTCCTTGAATAAGGCTCTGTCCTCCTCCCACAGGTCCCTGGACAGCTAACTGCAGTAATCTGCGCACACCTTTTGGATACCACCGATGCAGCATTTGAAGTAGAGAAGTATCACCACACGCAGACGAAAAGAGCTGTTCTTGCTACTGCAGATAACCAGCGAGTTCCATCTTCTTCCTTGCGATTGAAGCAACACTTGAGATAGAGCTTGTTGTAAAACACCACATATCTGGAGAAAAACAAGCAACTACCACAGTACACCAAAGGGTTGGAAACTGTTGCAATCCTGGCCGGAGCCTCGTTGAAATTTTCCTACGTGTTCTCGAATCATAGATCCTTGGGCACTGAGATTTTTCAATCTCAATCCTAGCAGTGCATTGAACACTGCCATAGCACGTCCCCTTCGAAGATGGTGCTCGACTCCCCTTTTGCCTCCAAAAAACTCATTTTCAAAAATAGTTCTTTTGTTTTTTCTTTCTCACGCCCCCTTTCGAACCAGAAAAGCGGCTTCCCCCACTCCTTTCGTTCATTGCTTTTTCTTCCCCAGACGGACAGCTCTATTTTTACTACACGGTGGCCCAATTTTCTCCATGTCATCCCAGTTGGTAACAATACCATGCTCAATGGGATACTTTAAAGTCAATATTCCTCATTTAGATTGAGCTTCATCACCAACATAAGCATCCTTCTACCCCATACCAATCATAACACCAGTGTGCCATGGTTGGCCTACAATACTTGGAAATATAACTTGAGGAGCATCATCTACTTTATTAGCTTTGCATAGTCCAAGAGTAACCATACCCTCAATGAGACTATCTGGAAGCATTTCTACTTTCTGCATTCTGTTATACATTTCCAATGCATCATCAAATCTTTGTGCCTTGATGAGAAAGTCTATAACGCAATTGTACGTGAAGCTAGCAGGCTCACAACCTAGATCACTCATGCGATCAAACACTTGCAAAGCCTCCTGAATGTGTTCTTGTTGGGTATATCCTCCAATCAAAGAGCTCCATGTCACAACATCTCAATTGGATAGTGTATCAAAAATAACATGCGCATCTAGTAGGTTTCTATACTTGGCATACATGCCAACTAGAGCATTACAGATAAGTTCCTCTTGCTCCAATCCCTTCTCCACTATATTGCCCACGCAAAACAAATGCAAACACAACGACTAAGTATGTACAAAATATCAACTCCCACACACACAACTTTTGGGTGAATTTCACACCTCGTATGCGCAGCAGTACGACAACAACAGCGTGCAAGGACTTCTAAAAAAACCCCTATTTATGAAGCTTGTAAGACTAATCTATGCCCCTATTTAAGCTTATAAGATATATACATGTATGACTTTTTATGTATCCCCTTTCTTAAATGTAAGTCTTCATAGAACATATATTAACTTTCTTTTTACAAGTTGGAATTAACCTTAGCAATTAAAAGTATCAAAATGGTCATATCACAAAGTGATTTATGTAGTGGCACTTGGATACCATCGAAGTGATTTATGTAGTGGCACTTTTCAAGGTCTCTTGTATGCCATGGAGAAAGCAATCTATGGAGAGCAGTGATCAAATGCATCCCCCCCCTTCTTTTTTCCCTCTATCCCCTCCTTGAATTTAAGTTCAATATAGGAAATTAAGAGGAGTCTACCTCTAATGTATACACTTAAGTGTCCCCTTCCAAAAACTCCCCTCCCTTACACCCACGTGATACCATACAATATCTATAGTAAGCTCCTCAGGTCCAAGCTACATGTGAAGGTTCTACATTTCTAATAAGCCCTTGCATGATGTCACATTACCTTTTTGTATTTTGAATTCTATTCTTTCCATGCCTTTAATTCTTCTCTAGTCATAGGATTACTTAACTCTCATTCCTTTTCTTCAAGTAAAATGAACTCACAAAGGTCTTTTTGAATAAGGAAGTTCATCACACTGAACTTCCACGATGGGTAGTTATTCTTGTCGAGCTTCTCAATAATTGTATTTCCATTGTTCTCAGTCATTATGACACAATTGAGCACCAAACAAGAGGCAAAACTTCCACAACCGGTAAGATGTGCACAACAATAAAGCATGTAGCTTTGTTTATTTTTTTCTCAATAATAAATATAATTTTCAATCTATTTATAGATAAACATTATGTTTGATTCTTGAAAAACACTTCAGAACTTACAGATTTGAAATTGATAACTTGTGCACCAAAGAACACTAACAGAGTTGAAATTATAACATGCCCTAAAACTACTGTTTGCAATCCTATGGAGCTAAAATGGGGTTTGAAACAGTCTTAGATGGAAATTAATCATTCTTTTTTCTCACAAAATCTAAAATCAATATGAGATTTTTGCTTTGCCCTACTTCTAGTGTCTCCATACGCACTAGCCAATGAAAAGAGAGAAAAAATGGGAGAGCTTTATACATATTACTTGCTTTCTTGAATCCTTCTCCTCCTTCACTTTAACCTTGAAAACAATTCTCTCTTAGTAGTACCACTCTAATATCATATCATAAATTGTGCGGTGGGGGGAATTTACTTGAGCTATTGTGTCAAACACACACAATACACATAAAAAGAAGTTCACTCAAGAACAGAAGAAGAGAGATGGAGGCCAAAATATTTTATTTCTAGTTTTTCATCCTTCTTTCACACACAATGAAAGGTACACAAAGTACACATAAGATATTGCATAAAGAAAAGTTACCTACTAAGTCATACAGTGCATAATTGATTATACTAATCAACTAGCACTATAATTATGCCATCTGTAGATAGGTGTAGTTAACCGAATGTAATAAGTGACAAGTTAGTGGCCATATGATGACCATAATCACCACCACCGACATGCTAAGTATTAGACATGCAGACCTATGTAGTATGTTGACCACCTATGTGTTAAGTATAGATGTGTAGATTTATGTAACAGGTGATGTTTCACAAGTAGTGATTGAGAATAACTCTCTCACACAACCCAAAAATGAGACAACAAGGAGTGCTAGTAAAGTGATTGACTTTGTCTAAATACTAACTTAACAAGAGATTTTGACAAAAACACCAATATATCCAAACTATAAGCCAACATAGAAACCTCTGATGACCATAAACATATTTAAAATGACACAAAGTTAAAGCATCTACAACCTCAAAAAACAAAGCCCTTTTGAAAAAATTCACACAAAATCCTCATATCTTAAATTTTGGTTGTGGTGACACTTCGAGGTTTGTACATTAAGATTTTAGAGAACACACAAAATTGCTTCCAACGTGTGGGTGTGACCCTCCTCTCCTCACCAAGAGAGTAAAACAATTGCTTGAGAAGGGGCCTTAGTCTAATTCTTAAGGGGTTTATATAGTCGTCTTTCTTTCATAAACACACCCAAAAGCTTTAAGCTTTTGTGTTAATGAAAAGTAACGTTTCTTTTCCTTTTCTTTTCTTTTTTTGATAAAAGCCTTAAAGATTTTCACTATGATTAAGACTTAGTTTTTCCAGCCTTAACCTCTTTGCTTTGAGTGGCATAGTCATTCACAAAGTTTGGCGAGCTTTATGATTAGTTGTGTTAAGCATGTATGCTTTTCCATACTCTCATCTTCACTTCCATTTTTAATAGATGTCCATCCATGCTTCATTGATATTTCTCTTCCTCAAGCCCATGCAAATGTTTGTTGTCATTCCTTTGTTGCATCATTAGCAGTTTCATCAATTTACTAATCACCTTTTGGATGGCTTGAATGAAGAATCTCATCCTGACATAATCATAGCAGCATGGTCTTCTTTCTCCCACTCAAGTCATATGCTGCTGCACTAATTGTTTTAGCCCCTTTCTCATTACTCAACGTAGAAGAGGATACCCTCAGCTCTACTTGCATAGCATCTATGCTGTGATTCTAAATTCTCCAATGCAAAGGTATAGAAGAATCAAGCACAGTTTCTCACTTGTCGAAAAATATTCATACAAATTACTAAGCATAAAAAGCCCAAGCACCTCTCTATTTAGCTGTTGCTCTTCTTCCCTTCATGCTCCACTCCCAGTAGCCTAAGTAGTTGAAGCTATTTAGATTGTAAAGGTTGTTTGGTTCATTGGTGAACTACACTGAAGCATTGGAGTTGTTGTTCATCTTCATAAGGAACTTGTTCTTCTTCTTCATGAGCTACCAGAGTAGATCATGGACACACTAGACATCCTAGTTGGTGATGGTATTTTTTTTTCCTATGCTCTCCATTCACCTTTATGCATGGTTCCCTCCCCCATCATCATCAAATATCCTATTTTCCTTGTCTCACAGAGTGACATGCACAAAAAACTAGTTGATTTTTTCTCATTCATTCTTTGCAATCCTTAGTGGTCCCATTGGAAAATTACTAATGTCATCCACTTGAATGATCATAGCTCCATGTAAAAGTAATCCTCCTCCACTTATTGTTAAAGCTCTTATTCTTTTCTCTTCATCATAAGGCCAATGCATCCTTCTTCTCAAGAAGACTTGAGATTGAGACACTGGAATTTCTCACAAAATAAATATTATTTTTGTTTGATTCCTCAATATGTTTATCATATTTGTTGATTCTTTATAAAAAAATTGATGATGTTACATCCAAAAAAATTCCCTAGAACCTTCTAGATGATGGCAATTTCTTATAAATTTCTCAACATATTTCGGGCACCCTAATCCACCTTTGATGTTATTAAGAATTTGAGAAGATTGTTTCTCAAATGCTCTCTAATCTCCCTCTTCTCTTTACTTCTGCCTTTGTCAATGTTTTAGGAAGACTTCTTACAAACTTCTACCAAAAGTTCATCAAAATATTATGTGCCTTCTTTGAAAATGGTGATACTATATTCTCTTACAAGGGCAGTTTCAATGTTTGATCATATGTAAAGTACTCAAGAAACTTTTTCACCATGAAGTACCTATTTCTTGATTTAATGCAAAGTGTGCTATCAAAGAAAATTCTTAGAAGTTGTATGCAATGCTCAATCACATATGAGTTGAGAAGGAAATGCAAAGCTGGAATTTATGCCATGCAATCATATAAGCAATGTCACACACGAAAAGATGGATGCACTGAAAAATATAGTGCCTAGCATATCCACAAGTGTCCATGCAATATGTAAGATACAAACACAATTCCTTGATTACTTTAGATCCTTAACCTCACCTCTCATCACTCAATAAAGAAGAAATGGTGTACTCAGTTCCATTCCCTAAAATCTCAAAATCACTCAACAAAAATATGGTCCTTATGATGTTGACAAGGGAAAGCAACCCATATCTCAATTGAAGGCATCCTTTATGACCCGCGGACTCATCCTACTACCTATTCCACTCATCCAGTGGTTTCTATTTTGGTGATGAATATCCCAACTCTCATGCGTGCAATGAACAATGCGTGCACAATGAAGGTGCTTTCTCAAATGCATGTGCACCTAAGATTTACTGCATATAGCTATAGTGGGCATCATATTGTGTTAGTGCTCAATGATGGTGCAAAATGTGCATCAACCCAACCCTTGACATGGAAGCTATTGTTAAAATCAAGAGACGACCTCCAAGTGTAGTGCATTCAACAAGTGCAATGTTAAGTGCTCGTGAAGCCATAATCCCCGTGATGTGCAAGAGTATTGGTAAGAAAATATACCTATTTAATATGTTCAGTAGATACCATCGAAGTCCTACTCCAATTTTTCTAAGAAAACACCAATCTCGACCAAGGATTTCAAGTTTTCACAGTCAAAAAATCCAAATAAAATGATAGAAACAATTCATGATTAAAATAAACAAAAAATTTCCAGCTACAAAACAACAAAACAATCAGTCACATAAATAGCTAAGCTAAGAAAAATCCTACCTATCTAATGTTTTTCTAGGGGTTTTTAGTTTACCCGAAAGCGCTCTTCAATAGTGGTTCATCATCAATGTTTGCATGTGTTGAGCTTGCCATCTCAACATCCCTATCTCATTTACCTCTATTGTTGTAGTCTATTTGAGACAACATAGTAAACCTACCCTACCTCCTCTAACTCAATTTGAAAATGGATTTAAGAGTAAAGCACATACTATTATTATAGACCACTTTGGATATTTGGATAATTTGATCCTTAACTTGGGTTGCATATAAACACATATCAAATGATATATTGTACACGTATTTTTAAGCAATCATTAACTAATTTGAAAACTATTAAATCTCTTTTCAATTTGTCATAAGTTAATTTGAATACTTAGTAATATTCTTCTTACTAATGATATCCTTGTTATAGAGTATAATTCCTAGGACATTGTTAGCTATCTAGAACTTCCATTAACAGATGGCCTCCCTCACACTCAAGATAGGAATGTTCCATAATAATCTTGATACCAGAAGAATGATAAAATTATTTAGGTTAAACTTTGTACCTCCTCTAAAATTACAAGGAGCCTTTTTCTGTAAAGTAGAGTATAAGTAACATATTGATAGGTGATTTGGGACCCTTTATGATTAATGATGGTGTTGCTAATGGAATTGAGCATAGGTTATGTTATTTGATGTACTAAGGAGTGCATCTAAGTAAAAACTACTTTAATATCATTCAAATATCTAAATTAATCACTAGTTGTAATTAGGATGTGCAATATTTTTTTTGCTTTCTTGATAGATACCACTTCCTTAACAATTTTCAATCCTTGTGTTCCACGTTAAATGAAATTCATGATACCAATAACAATTTCCAATCCTTGGATTCCATATGAAGTGAAATTGATGATGCTAGTAATAGATATATTAGTACTTTATTGTCCATCCCTCGATAGGATAAGTATACCTATCTTGGTTATTATTGACAAGGTGTACCCTAGGTTCTTGTTTAAGTTTTAAGTAGGTGCATATGAAAAACCAAATATAAAAAAAGGTTTATACAATGGCCATATTAGTGTGCAACTAGACAATGGGTATAATCTAGATGCAAAGCAAACATATGCTACTTAATAAGGGTATGCCTAGTATACACTAAACATACACTAAGCATAATCTCGACATGGGCTAAGCATATACTAGATGTGGGCTAAGGAGATGCTAGAATAAGGGCATGCTAAGCATATGCTATGCTAAGGGTACTCTAGGTGTATACTAAGCCTACACTAAGCATATGCTAAGTGTATGCTAGATGTAGGCTAAGGCTACACTAGGCATATAGTAAGCATATACTCAACTAGCCTAAGTGTATTCTACACTAATGGTTTGCTATCTATACATTAAATGTACACTCATCTAACTATAAGCTAGGTCCAGGCTAAGCATATGCAAAGCATAGGCTAAGGGTATGATATGCATATGCTAATAAGCATATGCTAGGCATAGAATAAGTGTACATGAGACATAGGCTAAGCATGTGCTATGCTAAGGCTAAAATGGGCATATGCTAAGTGTATAGTAAGTGTAAACTAATTGTACAATAGGCATAAACTAAGCTTATGCTAGGCATAGGTGAAGGGCATGCTAGGCCAAGCTATGCCAACAAACCAAGCCTTATTTTGCAAACCATAGGATGCCTTTTATCATCGAGCACATGCCATTTTATCAATTTCTTACCACATCATTTGCAACATTTTTTCTCTTGGGAATCAATTTTGAGAGACAAATCAAGAAATTGTACCAATGCACATAGCAACATGTGCAAGGGGGAAAATTTTTAGCAATGATTTGGCCCCTTGTAGGGTCAGAACTTTATTATCATTGTTTACTATCTTGTTAGACATTGGACACTTGTTTGTTTGACAAAGATATTAGACTCTACCAAAAAGTGTTTAATGCATTGCAAATATGATAATTACATAATATAAAAAAGTTCAAATCCTATTTTCCACATTTTCTAACTATGGAGAGTAAACAAAAGACATAATTTATATATTATCAATGATGTGCTCATGATGTGTAACCTTCGAGGTGTACATGGGGCTTGCTCTTTCAGAAGAGAATATTGTGGGGATGGGATCCTCTTGTGAGGACATACATGCAATACGTGGCATGAGAAAAGCTAGCCCCTACAAGTCAAGATATTTCTCCATTTGTCCTTGCAAAACTCATCTGATAAGACAAGATATACCTCCACAAAGGAAAATTTCTCTAATGATTATATATGCTAAGAGTTGGGCTTACATCTACACATGGAAGATATTAACTAGTGCATAGTCACAAATTAGTCAACGAGTCATATTAAAAAAATTCTTCCAATGATTTCCTTTCTTATATAGTGCTGCATTGCTTAGAAACAACCTTGGACTAATCAATGTTATTGTTCCTTTAAAATACATAAATGAATCAAGTATGCTTCATTTCAATACATAAACACTTATATTTCGATTGATGACATTTTAATGCCTTTATGTCTTCATTTATTTTGTAGGATGTTTCTTATATTTCATGATATTTTTCATAAAAACACCCTCTAAACAACCACTTTAATGCACAAATGATTGTAGACTAAGGCCAACCTCATGATGTATAGCCATTATATACTCACGAACTTTTTTCTACTTTGCAATAATTTTTCTCACCCTTAAACTATTTTTCTCCATTAAAAAAATCTATTTTTCATGGTTTTTATCATTTATTTTAATACTAGTTGTTGTGATTCTCAGATTCATGAAGCTGATGTGGATTGTGATTCAACATTATACTCAATATCACCACATAAGGACACCGTTTGAACCATAAAAACCCATGAAATTATCATTTTCTTATTAAATCTTACATTGTAGGTTTTGTGATTTTGATTTTTGTTACATACTTTTTTCAAAATTACTAATTATTTTATAGTTTCAAACATATTCAAGCATATTCAATCATTTTTCCTCATAAGGATGAAAGATTCATTATAAAAATTCAATAAAATATGCTTATGCTATAATCCGCATATGCCTGCATCGTATTTAAAAAACATGAAGCCTCTGATGCTCATTTATAATCGATGATGTCTCCTTTAGACTTCCTTGATTCATCCATCCCATTTCGTCACAAACCAACACCCATTCCCCCTCATTCTTAGTCCATATGAACCACATTTACGGTGAGGGAGAAAGAAGAGAGAGAAAGATTGGATTCTGAACTTTTCATTCCTTGCATTGAATTGCACATGGTCAAGAGAAAATTGGAGCTCGAATTCATGATCCCACCATACAAATGGCTTATCCTTTATCACTTTCTTTTCAGCTTTCGAATCCAATAGCTGCTTCATAAAGCCACAAACTTTGTAGCCATTAAATGGGGATCAAATGGATTTCAATAGATAAATGGATACTTGAATTGGATTCCTGGCATAAAAAATGAATGTAGAAAAAATTTAGCTCCTTGATTCGTGATCATTCCATTTTTTGCCAAAAATGTCTCTTTTATGGCTCTTGGGCCACTTTTCTGCTTTAATCAGTTCTAAATTTCAACTCTCAATTATAAATGGAGTTCTTGAAAATATAAAGCTCTTAGCTAGATTGCATTGTTTGAGAGTTCATTGATCAACCAAAAGGGATTATAATACAAGTTATAATAGGTTTGTTACAATAGGAAATTTGGCCATTTTATTCCCTAGAGTAGGGGTTAGGTGCATTCTTCGGAAACATGGTATTTGGACCTTCATTTGGCTGAATTTTCATTCATTCATAAGTGTTATAGGTCATCCCAGGTAGATGAAAAGTTTTACACAAGGTAATATACTCAAACAGTGAATTGGGATCACTCTTGAAAGATTTTCACTTGGTTTCAAGTGTTACAAAGTAATTCAAAGAATCTTTAGGACCTTTACAGGGTATTGCAAAGTGTCCTCAGCTTCTAAAGTCATACACAAAGTACCATAAGGCTAGAAGACCTTATCTTTGACTTGGGAGAGGTGGATACACTAAAACAATATTTTTACACGGTGCAAGATTGTTTTGGACAGCAATAAAATAATATTCCTAGGATATTCCATTTTGATTGTGATTTTGGGTGCTATAGCTTATCTTGAAGAGCTATTCATGGACTTTGATTTCATCAAAAAGTTCTAGATTCTAATATTGGGATCAAAAGTTATAGCCATTTTTGTAATAGGGAGTCTACTAGGATTGCACTATATTAGTGGGCCTTGTATTTCAAGAAAGTGGAGCCCCTTACACTATTTTCCAACTATTGACGCATCCAAATGCCCGATCTACATGCCATAATGCTTCTGAACCATCATTCATCCCCGATTCATCGAATTAGCCCTTCCTCTCTCTCTCTCTCTCTCTCTCTCTCACATATACAACCATATGAACAAGGAACAAGGATGAGAGAGAAATAGGAGAGAGAAAGATATAAAATGGATCTTTTCATGTACTGCATCATTTTGCACAAGAATTGAAGCAACAAAGAGCGAAGAATTGAGGGATCTCATGCCTCGGAGGAGGGAGAAGATGGTAGTAGTTGCCAAAAATTATTTTTTAATGAGGACGAAGGGGTGCCCCAAAAAACATGTCCTCCTCTCATGTGTTTTTTTAAAAGTCTTTTAATCTTCTTAACCATGATTAAGCTTTAACTCACAACTTATCTAGTTCACATTTTCATTTTTGCACTTGACTTAAGTGGTTTCAACTTGGACAGAGGCACAAATGGCCTCAGAATCATGATTGGACTAGGCCGTCGGCTTTCTAGCATCGAAATCTATCAGCTCGGCCTCCATTATATGCTTTTCGGCTGCCCGATACAATAGCTTCTTTATAACACCAAACCTTTGGGCCATTAAATGGGATATCAAATGGACTCTGATCAACGGACACTTGCATTGGATTCCTAGCATTGAAATGCGTTTGGAAAAACTCTAGCTCCTTGATCCGTAATCGTTTCATTTTCTCACCAAAACCATCTTTTTTATAGGTCTCGGGTCACTTTTGCACTTGAATTTTGGCTTTTAAAATCCACTCTCATTAGACAAGATAATAGGCATAACAATACTCATTTGAAAGTGTAGGATCCCCAAAAGGTTCATGGAATGCTTGGTTCTCTTCATTTCCAAGTTGCACACTATAGGCGTTACCAACACTTACACCATTATCATGTTGGTCTTTATTTTTTGTTTCATTTCAGGTTTCATTAGTGTTATTTGTCCATTGTCATACTCTCTAATGTTCTTGAATTGTCTCCATCACTTGGTCTTTCCTTTTGCCTTTGGCCATTGGAAATGGTTGCAGTAATAATGGACTATCAATCACAAAATCCATTGTATCTCTCAAACTATTGCTTCAATCCCAATGCTTAATAGCTCCAAAGAAATCTTATGATGTAGGGATATACCGTATTTGAAGAGATTTCAACTTGGGATGAAGATCTTAGGTGAAATACTGACAAACAGTGAGTCACTATTAATTTGTCCAGGTGTTGTCCAACTATACCCATTGTCACTAAAACTGAAATATCTTGAGCTATAGATGTCAGATAGCTGAACTTCTTGATTCAAATTGAAGCTTATTATGCTCTCTATCCAAAAATCTATCAAGCTCCAATTATGAATCTATACAGAATTTTCTGTAATAAAATTTTTACTACTGTCTTGGAATTTCTTGCAACCTAAGCTATTGTTGCAAAAAACATTGAGATTACAAATTATTTCCAATGCTCAATCGCCTGACAAATAAGAACACAAGCTTGTTGAAGATGGCCTAAAGCTATCTTAGGAATAGATTGTGTCGATGTTCCTTTAGCTCTAGTCCACTGTCACTTTCTCATTGCTCCATGCAACACGATCATTGTCATCAATACAATTGTATTCACCATCTTCATTATTGTCATCAAGAGAAGAAGAAGGAGACGGGTACTACTTCACCTGCATGGAGGGACATGTCTCCATGGGAATGGAAGTTGCATGTCGTGCTGATTGAAGAGGAGGGATGTGACTTGCTGAATTGACATTTTAGAACTGTTGCCTTGCCATGGAGCTATTAAGAGAAACGTCAACGGATTTCTCTAGCCTCTACCCTGAGCTTCCTCTCCTTCTATGCCCATCCTTGATCAAGTCATGCACATAGTGATACTAGATCTCAATGTGTTTGGTGCATGCATGAAAAACTGGATTTTTGGCAATGGTGATGCAACTCTGATTGTCACATCTTAGCCTTGTTGGATCTTCATCCTTTACTCACATATGCCATAGGATCCTCCTTAACCATGTTGCTTTACATATAGCAAAGCAAGATGCCTTATACTTTGCTTAGGTAGAAGAAAATGCCACAATTGGTTGCTTCTTACTAATCAAAGATAAGATTCACGGATTCCTTCATGGTTACCTTTGGCTTCTTATAGTTTGGAAAGCAAGCTATTCCTAGTACTACTGAGTGCACTGATGAACAATGATCTCGTCAAGCTTGTTGGGTTGAGGTAGAGTTAACAATTGAGATGTTGAGATTATCCATTGTTTCTTACAATATTCCACTTCACGCTATGGAGGAAAAAGCATATGTTAATGAGGACATTCTTGTTATTGTATGCTTAGCCTTAAACTCCATGTTTCCAAACATGGAGTTTAAGGCTAAGCATACAAGAACAAGAAGGTCCTCATTAACATATGGATGAGCATGGGCATGTTCCCAAACATGCCCATGCTCATCCATGTTGTAAAGATGTACTAAGATGTTTGAACTTGAATTCCAAAAACATATGAATCACTATCATTTGGATAAGGAGCAAACAAAGGAATTGTACTTCAATTGTTGATGCAATGGAATAACTTGGATACTTAAAGTTGAGCTTTGAGTCTCTAGAATTCATACGAATTCTCACTTTGGTGCAGTTTTAATGACTCCTTTCATGTAGCATTGCTTTTGATCCTCCATGGATCTATGGCGTAATGCAATTGCCCTTCGACAATGTCAATGTATTTTTTGTGAAGAACTACCCATAATATCTCTATCTTCTTATAACTTTTTCACAACTAATGCAAATAGATGAGTTGAGGTGGGGTTTAGGTCTTAAAATGCAATGTCAATGCTCTATCTATATTTCATATATAATCTATAGACTATGATGATATTATACAACCATGGTTGAGGTCTTTAAATGCCAAAATAATGTTTCACCCATTTGTCATTTTGCAATTTGATAACACACACACACACACACACACACACACACACACACACACACACACACACACACACACACACACACACACACACACACACACACACACACACACACACACACACACACACACACACACACACACACACACACACACACACACACACACACACACACACACACACACACACACACACACACACACACACACACACACACACACACACACACACACACACACACACACACACACACACACACACACACACACACACACACACACACACACACACACACACACACACACACACACACACACACACACACACACACACACACACACACACACACACACACACACACACACGATATTGTACAAACCCCTTTCTAAACATAATTCAAGCATTCCACATAAAACTTTGCCTTCCTTCTTTTAACTTATACATTTGCATAAACGTTCATTCACATACAAATTCATCCACATTATGACCCCTTTCTACAAACATTCATTCACATACAAAGCCATCCTCATTACAACCCCTTTCTACAAACTTAATCTTCTTTTCTCTCCTACAAAAAAATTGTTGTCCCCCTTCCCTCCCTCCTCATAACCATGGTGATCCTCCTTGAATCATGTTTGCAATCCCACTACCTTGTGATGCCAACCTATGATAGTGTGGTTTGGGCTTTTCTTACAGCTTTAAAAAAGATACACAACCTCAATTTTAGTTATATAGGCTCTCCAATATCTACCTTCTCCCAAGATCTAGGTTTTTGCATCAACATGGGTTTGGCTTTCTACATCTATGTGGGATATTACCTCGCATAGGCTAAGGTTATGCTATGCTAGGGGCATGTTAAACAAGCACTTAGCATAGTCCAAGCATACTCTAGGTATAGGCCAAGAATACGAAGGCATAGGCTAATGGTATGCTAGGCATATGCTAAGTGTACACTAGGCATAGGTGCAATAGACATAAGTGAAGTGTATGCTATGATAAGGGTATGCTAGGCATGTGCTAATTATATGCTAGACATAGACATACACTATGCTAAGGGTATGCTAGGCATATACTAACTGTATGCTAGGTGAAGGATAAACATGCATTAGGCATAGTCTAAGTGTATGCTAGGCATAAGTGAAGGGTACACTCTTCCAAGATATGGCAACAAGCCAAGTCTTACTTGCAAACCATAGGATGTCTAATATCATCATCAACCACTTAGTATATCATCAACTTCTAACCATATCATTTGCTACATTGTTGCTATTAGGACTTTTCAAGGGACTAGCCTTGCTAGAGGTAAGCAAGCTAGGGTAGGCTTTGATAATTGTAGACTAGGTGTAGGCTAAGTGTCAGCAATGTATAAGTATACATTTGGTTTAACTAGCCTAGGATATGTTGACATGCAAGGGATAGATAACACAAACACTATCTATAGCCTCAAATCATGACAGGGAGTGCCAACAAGCGTGACAGACATTGACTACACAATGAACTCAAAGGACAATTCAACAACTCTCAACCAAAAATTGGGAAAACAACAACACATCAATCCCTAAGACCTCAAATAACTCATATTGTAGAGCTATGATAGAGCAAAAGCATGCACAAATCAAAAAACGAAAGTCATAGTTTCTTAATTTCCACAAAATAAGCAAGAACTAGAGAGCATCGAATGATAGAGCACTACAAATCGACACACTTGTTGTAGTCATACATAATTACTTCACAATGTGCATACATAATTACTTCACAATGTGCACTTTCACATCAAACAAATAACTTTTCCATCAAGACAATCATGACAAAGCAAAACCTCTTGTAGCAAGTGATACAGCACTATTTGCAGACTGCAAATCATTTTAAACATTTAGGGCCTAAATATAGGTATGTATTTGGTAGACTATCTTCAAGTGTAGATCATAATAATTAATCACCAACCAACTCATGCACTTCACCAAATACATCCACACAATGAGAAAACCACACATGGGATCCATCACACATACCACACAACAAAGGCAAGCAAATAATATTTAAAAACCCCATATTCCTATCATGAAACTTTTATATGAATCAAATTTCTTATCTCAATACTTTGAATAAACTTCCATCTATATTGAAAAGAAGGGTTTCAATCATGAGGTATTGAAAATTGTAAACTTTTTTCAAAAAAACCACACAGAAAGTAAAAGAATGCTTGACTTTATTTGGATTCAATACTCATGATCCCTCAACGAGAAGCTACATTATTGGCTCTTGAATGATGAATCCTCAATGTAGTTGCGGCCATCTCAACAATGCCATCACCTTAGTTAGTAGAAACACTGCCTTCTTAATGATAGTTGCCATTACCAGTAAAGTCTTTTCTCTCAACTAGAAATAAAATCAGCCAATGAACACCAGAAATGATTTGCCACTCTCTCAATACACTATGGTCATGCCAATGTCTTCCTAACCAATTGATACTAGCTTTCACAATGCTACATTTGCAATCGATGAGACTTTGCATGATGCACACAATGGCCACCTTCCAAAAGAATGGCATGTCCTAGAATGTGCATGCTCTCGTTGATGGTGTAACCTCAATGTGCTTATGTAGTCTAAGCATGTAATGTGCATCAATACTTTCCTTGTCATGGAAATAAATTTCGAAGAATGGGAGGGAACCCATGAGTCTATTAAAAAGACAAGATATGCAAATGTGACATGCTCATGAACCCAATATCTTGTGAAGGTGCAAAGAAAATATACCTGATCCATGATTCTCGAAAGCTTTCGGCATCTCCTAAGAAACCACCAATATCAACCACAACATCATGTGTGTAAAGCCAAAAATATTCCGAACCATCACAAAAAATTCTAATCCAGCCAAGCAACAAAGAAGCTAAGCTATGAAATGACAAAGCAAGTAAGCACACAAGTAAACAATCACACATAATAATACCTGCTGTGAATAGTGCCTAGGGTTTTCCTGCTTATGCGAAAACACATGACAACGTATGCTAGGCTAGGCTAAGCATTGCTCAAAGCCTCTATCTCTCTCCATCTCCCTCTTGCTCTCTTCCCCCCCCCCCCTTTCTCTCTCTCTATACACACACACACACACACAAAACCTTTGATACGGGCAATTGCTATCTAAAGCAATCTAGGATTTTAGAAGACTCAAAGATTTGAAGACACTAGCACTTATATCTCTATATTCAGTGCTCATTTAGGGTTCTTTTTATTAGCATAAGAACATTATGAATTTTCTATGGTGGTGAGCGGCCACCACATGGCGCCCTTTCAATCCTCAACATGTGATACCCCTCCAAAACCTTTCAATATTACAAATTAGAGATTAGAGATGGAGATAAGGCCTAGAGGTTCTATGAATTATCATCCTCTTATAGCTTGTCTCTTCTTCTTTGCCACATTTCGCCTACCACTTGCAATTGTGCCTACTATGAAAAATTATCATCCTCTTACTTGTGTCTTACTTCTAAATTGTGACATTTCACCTACCATTTGCACCTTTTAGCATTTACAATATCCAAATTTCCACGAAGCCAATTTGGATCGTTGTTTTAAAATTTTCGCGCTTGACAACAAATCTCGGTTTTATACGCGTTTTGGGTTTAAGTCCTGGCCCCTGGGCCTTTTTCGCCGCGCCGTACCCATGCAAATAAAGAGAATCGTTGACGATAATAAAGAGAGGGGGTCAGGATATGTCTGACTGTGGAGGAGAGAGAGCCAGGGATCACTTACAGCTATAAAAGAGGGCGCAAGGGAGCACGCCGTCTACACTGCACTCGGTCTACTTCTGATCAGTTGAGGCTGAGAGAGAGAGAGAGAGAGATGGCCCAGCTGCAGACGAAGCCGGTAGCGATGAGCAAGAATATCATCATGCTGGCCATGCTGGTGCTAGTTCTCCTGCAGGCGCTAGTGCTGCCTAGTGAGATGGCCGAGGCGGCTCCAGCGTGCCAGGGCACCATCAATGCGCTGGCGTCGGCGTGCGCCCAGTTCGCGAGCGGCAGTGCGCGCCCGGACCGCAACTGCTGCGGCGTGGTGCGCTCCATCAAGCCCGCCACCGTGGCCTGCCTCTGCCAGAACATCCCGCCCGGCATCGGCTCCTCCGTCATCTCCAAGATCGTCCGTGGCTGCGGCGTCTCCGGCTCCTTCTGCGGCGCCCGTTGATGATCGCGTATAATTAACAGCAGCCAACTGTAGGACAACGTCTCTGAATCGAGAAACAATAATAGTACGACATATATATAATTGGAATCTGGTATACCTACAGGCCGCAGCTACAATCTTTGCTCCTCTCTGTAGCTTGTTACTTCGTAATATCATTCCCGCTTCCGACCATCCTTTTCTTCGCGTCCTTCAAACTTTAAGGTTACGCGCGCTGATCAAATTATCGCTAGCTATCGATCATCCGTCGTGCCGATTTGCGCAAGCGCTCATCGTTTCTTTCGCTTTAATCTAGCAAGATGACCTTTGAATCATTGTATCGAGATGTCTCATCGGGCGATTACTTTGTGCAAGTTACATAGTCCATCAGGACACAGACGTGCATTCGATTACCATTTAGCCAGTATTTCGTTCAAATGATTTCCACACACACACACACACACATATACGTCAATAAAGCACGTGAGGATTTAGAGATGTTAGCTACACACACACACACACACACAATATATCACTAAAGATATCCACACTCATGCTCAAGGATACAAAAGATGTCAAATCTTTGTATAACTATATGAACTACCTTTGTGCATTCATTAGATGTGCATGTGATGCTAGAGGCCATAAATTTGGATATGAAAAAATAGCTCGATCCTACGATTTGACCACTTTCTAATATCTACAACATCCCCAACATATTTATCAGTCATTTACTTTGACATTCGATGATCCTAACTAGATTGATGATGCGCACGACTTCATCAAGCTCTCTTTAGTATTTTATTACTAGAGGGAACTAATTATTATAGCTATGAACAAGACTTTCACTCTCATCATGTTGGTAGCCCCCTTCTCAAAAAGGGGGATGGCATAACACTCATCGATAGATGTATACTTGACTCTCACTCATCATGTTGGTATCCCCCTTGGGAAAGGGGGATGGCATAAAACTCATTGATAGATGTATACTCTCCCCACACACAAAAAAGAAGCTTGAATCCACCACAATCTATGAAGTGCCTAAGTTCTCAAGCTTTGCTCCACCTCTTGCGATCAAAAGAGGACATCATAGTGTGAAATTAAAAAACCCTTTACTAGAAGTTCAACTTCTAGCAACCCTAATTAAAGAAAAGGTGCCTCCCTTGATTATATAGTAGCACTATTAACAAGCTACTTTACAACCAATCCATTTTCATCTTTTGGAGCTTCCCTGTGATGAGAGAAAAGTTCTACTTGAAAATAAAGACCCAAGATTTATTATCCACATCTCGTACCCCAATCATCTTATGAGAAGGTTTAAATTTGTCACCTCTATGATCCCAAGTTTAATTTTTTCAAAAAATAATAAACATGTTGTAGCTTATGGTTTGGAAATTGTTACTAATAGAAAATATAACTTACCACTTGAAAACGGATTCAACCACATGCTCTCTCAATTATAACATCCCTCCTAGTTAAAAAATCCTTTGAAAAGGGCATTTATAAGATTTCTTGAGTTGGATAATTTGAAAGAATTACCAATATATCCTTCATTTTGAGCATCCATACAACAAAAAATTGATAGCATCTCTGAAATGCTACAACATATGGTGGGGACATCTATGTGATTTTTTAAAAAGAATGTGCAAAAATAAAATGCACGTTATAGGTGTTAGTATTGTTGATGCCATTGGTAGCATAAATATATATTCACTAAATATTCAGATGCATATCTCAATGTGAGTCCTAGAACTCTTTTCGACACTATTAATAGTGCTTGTAATAGTGTGCATTTTGATGTGTGTTTTAATGAGCATATCAATGTTATTAAAATTTACCCTTCAGATGAAACATTTCTTTTCTCTGCTGCTATACATTCTATATGAAGGAGTGTATCAAGAGAAAGTGAGAATGAAAGTTTTAAAAACACCTGAATGACAAGAGCTTCTATCCATACTTTTCATGACTTTTAATTTCTTTGCTTGCTTATCTTCTAAACACTCTCTTTGCTCCACACTATACTTGAAGAATACCATAGCTTCAAGGTAGTGTTTGTTGTTTGCATACATGCATGCTTTATTGTAACAAATTTGAGTGAGAAAGTTTGTGTGTGTGATCAAGAGAAATAGAATATATGATAATATAATTTGTTGTGTCCAATTTTGAGTTTCTTGATCATGAAATTTGAAATTTCTATATGAGAGAGAGAGAGAGAGAGAGAGAGAGAGAGAGAGAGAGAGAGAGAGAGAGAGAGAGAGAGAGAGAGAGAGAGAGAGAGAGAGAGAGAGAGAGAGAGAGAGAGAGGAGAAATTATGATTTGGTTGCTTTAAGGAAATAGAGAAAGAGAGAAAATTATAGATTAGTTGATTTGTTTGGCCTTTTTTTTAAAGGGAGAGAGAGAGGAGAGCTTAAGAGAGAGGAAAAGAGGGACTCAGAGAGGGAGAATAAATCAAGGGAGAGATAGAGAGAGAGGCATGAGACCTTTTGAGAGCCTTTTAAACCTACACATAAATTGTCCCATAGGGCATATATGATTAGAGCAAGCTTTCTCTGTGTAGTGGTAGCCAAAGCAAAAGATGTTCAAGATTGACATATTCATCAAGCATAGATAAAGTATGCTAACTAATATTGCTGATTAAATTTCACAACATCACAATGCATCGAATTAAATCTTGCTTTGGCTACATATAAACAAAGTGCATCAAATAAATCAACTTTTAATTTAGAAAGGTTTATTAGAAAATCCACAACAAATTTTAGTAAGAATTAAGAATCAAGTAGTTGCATCAAGAATATTTTTCTTGGATTTTATAAATCATGTAAATATGGGAAAAAGGGAATTAATTTAGTTAAAAGTAGGTCATTAAATTCATTGAGTAAAAATCCCCTCTTAAATAGAGAAAATCTCATTGTTATCAAAACTGAGTTAAAACTATGAAATTGCATATTTAGCCATTAGAAAGTATCAAATTACGTATGTAGCCATTAGAAGCCTAGGATATTCCAATCAACTCGTTTTATCAACATAAAAAAGTAAAGTACAAACCCTAGTTCATAAAGTAACTAAAAAGCCAATATGATGCCAATATGATTCTCTTTCAAGAAAATAGAAGCCTAAAATTCCTATGAGAAATACTTTTCTTGTTAGCTTACGTAGCTTTCAAGGTAGAAATCAAGATTCCAACGTTTCCAACTTAGTTTTCACAAGTAAAGATAAAATTTAACCATATCCTAGCTCATAGGAGTCAAAGAAAATAATCAAGACTCATAATAAGGTCAATCAACCAACCTTCAATAAAGATTTAGACTCATAAAGGTTGTGGGCAAAGGTCAAAATAGGTTTTAAAGTTTAAGAATAACCAAGGATAAATCCAACAAACAAGGCTAGTTAAAATTGAGAAATCAAAGGAACCTAGAAAATCCAAAGAGAAACTAGGAAAATCTAAGAGAAGGAGATAGGACCAGGTTGAAAATAATTGCTACTAGGTTAAAACATTACTATGATTACCTTCCTATTGTGTAGAAATATTACTTGAAAAAGAATTACTTGTACTTGTAAATGGTGCATCAAGTTGACTTAATGTAGTTAGAAAGATTAATTGAATTGGTCAAAATCTTAATATACCAAATTTACAATAGGATAAAAGGAAAGCATACTAGACTGCCCCCAAGGCTAGCTACGAAATCCTTCACCAAGTGGCTACTCCATGGGGAATCCCTTGGGAGGATGAGTTGAGGGTGTCAGGGAGGCTTTGGCCAATAAACTCTTAAGCTCCTAAGAAATGTCAAAATCCTACGTGACTAAGGACAGACTTCCTAAGGGCCCCATGTTGAACAATGCATGAGGGAGATGAGGAACGGAGAAAGAGAGAGGAGAAGAGAGACATGAGACACCGAAAGTGGAACCCCAGAAGTGTGTCAACTGAGCACACATGATAGGAATATATAGAGGGGACCTAGGGTGCTATATATAGATAGACTATATAGCTAACACTATATATAGCTAACATCCCCACTCAAATAAAGGTCCCTTACTATGGATGACATGGGGCGCTATATATAGATAGACTATGGTACTCATTGTGAGAGTTTATTAATATCTTGACTTTTACTCAGATTCATGATGATCGTCCTCGTTCGTTATTCTAGCTGATGAGGGTCTATATTCCAGCTGATGACACATTAGCTGATGACATATTATTTTGTTTATATTCTTTGCAGCTGATGATCGTCCTCGTTTGTCTATATTCCAGCTGATGACACATTATTTCGTTTATATTCTTTCCATCTTATGACACATTATTTCGTTTATATTCTTTCCAGCCAGCTAGTGATCGTCCTCGTTCGTTATTCGAGCTCATGAGGGTCTATAATCCAGCTGATGACACATTATTTCGTTTATATTCTTTCCAGTTGATGAGCGTCTATATTCCAGCTAATGACAAATTGTTTTATTTATATTCTGTTCATGGGGCCCCACATGTGTTATGTTGTCTATAGAGCGGCGTCACGAACTGTCTCTATAGACTTTGTGTTGTTCTAATGTCACTGTAATGCTTTTTCTTTAAGTTTTGATGTGACAGATATACTGCTTACATCCCAAGTTCAGTTGAAGGAATTTCTTGGAGATTTTATCATTTGCAGTGATGTCGCTTATCCTTATTTTACATGTTGTATATTTAGGAGTGACAAGGCTCTTTTGATGCCTCTCAATAGGTTGTTGTAATTTAGGAGTGATATAGCTTCTTTGATGCCTATGAATAGGCTCTTGTAAGTTCAACTTTGTAATTTTATATTTTGAATATTAATATAACGGTAGGCCTATATAGAGCTGTGGGTTTTTCCCTTGACCCCCCAAGGGTTTTTTCATCCATAGTAAGGGACCTTTATTTGAGTGGGGGTGTTAGCTATATATATAGTCTATCTATATATAGTGCCCCAGGTCATCCATAGTAAGGGACCTTTATTTGAGTGGGGGTGTTAGCTATATATAGTCTATCTATATATAGCGCCCCAGGTCCATTCTATATATTCCTATCATGTGTGCTCAGTTGACACACTTCTAGGGTTCCACTTTCGGTGTCTCGTGTCTCTCTTCTCCTCTCTCTTTCTCCGTTCCTCGTCTCCCTCATGCACTATTCAACACCCCATTACTAATTAGGGGAAAAATCTTGGTAAAATAAAGGCCTTCAAATCATTCTTCCATATGGATGGAAGGTGAACGCTTGTATAAGATTCTCTAGTAAATAAAGAAGTTATATTTCAAAGGATTGTTTTTATTGTTGTCAAGAATCGCATGATGGGGGGATTTGCTTGAGCTACTACACCAAACACACACTATATACACAAGAGAAAGCTCACTCAAGAACACAAGAAGAGAGATGGAGACCAAAACATTTTCTTGCTTATTTTTGCTTCTTCTTCCACACACTATACAATATACACAAAGTATAGATAATATACAACATAAAGGAAAGTGGCCTTTTGAGCCAAACAGTGAATAACCGACTACACTAATCGACTGGCGCTATATCTTTTCCAACTGTGTAGGTAGGTGTAACAAACTAAATATAATAAGTGATAAGTCAGTGGCCATGTGAGTATCATAATGACCACCAACGTGCTAAGTTTAGACGTGTGGACCCATCTAGCCAGGCGGTCCATCATCAATGTCTACATGTGTTGAGCTTGCCATCTCAACACTCCCCCTCAAGCTCAACTTTATCTCTGCAAGTCCAAGTAAGCTTCAGAACTTTTGAAGCTTCTCTGTACCTAATGCCTTTGTGAAAATGTCAGCTATCTAATCTTGTGTGATGACATATACCAAGTCAATCTCTCCTGCAAGTACCTTCTCTCTCACAAAGTGGTAGTGCACCTCAATGTGTTTTGTCCTAGCATGGAACACTAGATTCTTAGCTAACTGTATGTTGCTCATGTTGTCACAATGAATGAAAACTAAATCATCTCCGTGCACATCCAAATCACCTAATAACTTTTACAGCCATACCACCTCACATGCTACCATAGCAACACCTCTATACTCAGCTTCCGTACTCGATAAAGCAACTGTAGGTTGCTTTTTGCTGCTCCATGTAATTGTTGCACTAACAAGGGAAAACATGAATCCACTAGTAGATCTTTTGTTTGACATGCTACCAATCCAATTTGCATCTGTGTATCCAAAGACCTGTACATCCTTACTTGCCTCATAAAAAAGTCCATAATGTCAAGTGGACTTCACATATCTCAATATACGTCTAATTGCATCCAAATGAGGCTTTCTAGGCATCTGCATAAACTGACTGACAAGGCCAATAGCATAGCTCAAGTTTGGCCTTGTGATAGTCATGTAAATCAAACTCCCTACTATCCTCCTGAACATAGTAGGGTCTTCTATCTCATCCCCAATGTTGGCACTTAACTTCACATTTTGCTTCAATGGTACTGAAAGAGGCTTCTCTCATACCATACTTGGATAACATATCCAAGCCATACTGCCTTTGGGATACCCATATACCATCATCACATGTGATCACCTCAATACCAAGAAAGTAACTCAGCTCACCCAAATCTTTTAACTCGAACTTCTTCTTCAAGAAGTCCTTAACTTCAATAATCCCATTGTCACTATCACCTCTAATAATCAAGTCATCCACATAGATGACTATGATGACCAAACCTGCATCTCTCTTTCTCACATAAAGTGAGTGATCAACATCAAAAATACAAAATCCAATATTGATAAGATACTCTCCAATCTTGTCAGACCATGCTCTAGGTGCCTGCTTCAGCCCATAGAGTGCATTCTTTAACTTGCACACATATGTGGGATACTCTAAATCCTCATAACCTGTTGGCTGCTCCATATACACTTCTTCTTGCAATTCACCATGCAAAAAGGCATTCTTAACATCCATTTGATGCAAACTCCAACCTTTGGCTGCTACCAAGGCAATCACACACCTAACAGTTGCAATCCTAGCAACTGGACTGAATGTCTCTTTATAATCTATGCCATATGTTTGAGCATAGCCTTTTGCAACTAGCCTAGCCTTATATGTACTAACTAAACCATCTACATTATGCTTGACTTTGTAAACCCATTTACAGCCAATAGCTTTCTTACCCTTAGGTAAGGGTACCAAATCCCAAGTCTTATTGGTTTCTAATGCAACCATCTCCTCATCCATTGCTGCATCCCAATGAGCATGACCAACAACATCCTTAAAACAAGTGGGCTCAACATCCTCAACTAGTTTCACCATATAAGCATAATGGTGATCTGCATAACCTTCAAAACTAAATATTTTAATAGGATATTTGACCCTGCTAGATCTGGATATCACTGGATCACTCAATGGAGCCTTTACATTACTACGAGCTCTCTGTACACCTGGTGTCCTGTGACTGAAGGAATACCAAGCTCATCATCCAAACTCTCCGAACCACTAGAATCTCCATCAAATCCCAAATGACTAGTAGATGCATCATTACCATCCAACACTTTCTTGTTTGCTTTGTCCTTCCCTACAGCACTTATAGATCTACCTGAAGATGTGGAGCTACTCCTTAGTCTCCCAGACCAAGGGCTCACTATAGGTATAGTACCACATGATGTTTCTAGTCCACTATGACTCCGTGATTCTTATTTTTCTTTCTGCACATAGTTATCCTGATCATTATCATCATTCAATACATCACCATTAGGTGCATACCAGCTACCCATCTCATCAAAGATAACATCCATGCTCACTCTGAACTCACCTGTGACAAGGTTATAACAACGATACCCTTTCTGCTCTAAAGAGTATCAAATAAAAATACATTTTTCTTCCTTTGGATCAAGCTTCTTTCATAGCTCATCTGGCACATGAACATATACAACACATCCAAATACCTTCAAGTGTGATACATCGGCCTTCTTGCCAGTAAAGCATTCTTCAGGAGAGTCATCCCATGAACCATAGCTATGGGAATTCTGTTCATAATATAGACAACAGTATGGACAACTTCAGACAAAAAATGTTTTGGCATATTCTTTTCAGCCATTAATGCCCGTACAACTTCTACAATATGTCTATTTTTTCTTTTTGCAACCTCATTTTACTGTGGGATATACTTGCAAGTAAATTGCCTCTTTATCCCATGAGTCCTCAAGAATCCACTAAACTCATTAGAGAGGTACTCTCCCCCTCCATCTAATCTCAAGCACTTCACTTTTAAGTATATTTCATGTTTTAACAACTGCATTAAAAGATTTGAAGTACTCAAACATATCACTCTTTTCCTTCATGAAGTATACCCATAACTTCCTTGAACAGTCATTAATAAATGTGACAAAGCATTTGCTGCCACCAAGAGATATATTCTGTGTAGGCCCCCAAACATCTGTATGCACTACATCAAGTATTTTTCTACTCACTTCTCTGTCATGCAAGAAGGGTTATCTTACATGCTTACCAAACTGGCATGCTTCACAGACTTTATGCAATTTTGCAACTCTAAAAGAAGGCAACCTTATAACCAATTCTTTGGATTGCATTAATTTCAGTCTTTGCACAGTTGCATGTCTAATACGTTTATGTCATATTTCAATATCTGCAACTACTCATTTTCCTTTAGCATACACAGTAGCATCCACTATAGGAATTCCAACATCTAAAGTGAACATGCGGCCAACTCTACTTCCTTTTGCGACCCAGCTGCACTTATCATTAAAGTCTTCTACAAAACAACCTTTTGCATTGAATCCGACCTGCAACCCGTGCTCTACCATTTGGCCAACATACACTAGATTCTTTGTGATTCATGGCACATGTAATACATCTGTCAGACTCTTTGTCTGGCCATCATACAACGACAAGGCAACCTTTTCAATGTGTGAAATTGGGTGGCATGAATCATCACCCTTCTGCACATAACCTAGATTTTATAAGTCATGCATCTCTCAAAACGATTCAACATGACTGGTCATATGATTAGATGCGCCTGAATCGACATACCATACATCATCATGTGTCCCCTTTCCTGTAACTGCATTCATCATATGTTGCATAACAAACATATGCTCATTTTTGTCTTCATTCTGTCATGAAGACAATGTATAGTTTCCTTGCTGCGATTTACCACTGCGAATGTCATCCTTCTTAGCATAGCAATGGGCTACAATATGGCCTGTTTTGCCACAATAATGGCAAGCAATAGCAGAATTTCTAGAACCTCTATTCTGCCATCCACCTCTTCCTCTAGAGCTCCCCCTGCCTCTAAAGTTTCCTTGGCTTCTTGAAACCTGCATTTCACCAAATTGCTAATTGAACTTGTTTTGCTAGTTATCGCCAGCACGTCCCATGCCACAACCTCTTGAAGAGAATCTACAATGTTCCCTTCCTGAACTTGAGTAAAATGCTTGAACTTGTTCACCATTTTTTTCAGATGAGTCACCCTACATATTGATCTCTTTGGTAATCATAAGAGAGATCAGCTCATCAAAATCTGGAAATGGCTTCCGTACGTATACTGAAGTAACAAATGATTTCCATGCCTTCTCATTATTAAGACCACTCAAAGTGGATGAAACCAAATCATCATCATCAGGCATTGCATCAATCATTGCTAAAGCATATGCAATGCTTATCACCTTCAACACATACTCATTGACAAAGATTTTCCCTTTCTTCAAGGCATTCAACTCTTGCTTGAGTTGAATATTTTGTGCCTTTGTATTTACTGAAAACATGTTCTCAAAAATTGTCCAAGCTCCATGTGAAGTTTATGTATTCTTGATACGTCCCAACATTGTATTATCAATGACTGTAGATAACTAGTACATCACCTTTTTGTCTTTCACTTTCCATTCTTTCCATGCTTTTAATTCATCTACAGTCGGCCCCAGCTCTGGCTCCTTTTCTTCACGTGAAACAAACTTATAAAGGCCCTTTCCAATGAGGAAGTTCATCACACGGAACTTCCATGAAGGGTAGTTGTTTTTGTCGAGCTTCTCAATAATGGGACTTCCACTGTTCTCTACCATTATCACAAAAAAGGATACATCACAACAAGCTAGTCTTCTGCAATCTTTCACAACACGTGCATAGCAATACACAAAGCAATCTTTTTCACTAATTGCTCAATAGTACATGTAATCCCCAACCTATTTGTAGATAAACCTTATATTTTCTTTATGCAAACACCTCAAAAAGTTACAGATTCAAAATATGTAACCTGTGCACCTACTTTTGGTCAATACAGCCGAAATCACACTGTACCTTGAAACTGTTGTCCGCAACCTTGCGGCTCTAAAATAGGGCCTGAAACGGCCTCAGACGGCCAAAATAACTGCGGGCCAGCCCAATAGGGCTTATTTGTTACCAGCAAAAGGGGGGAAAACCAGCCCGAATGAGTGTGAACAGTGGAGTACGGAAGAGAAGAGAGGGATAGCTTGCTGGAAACAATGAAAAACAGCGTCAAATCTGAGGAAAAACAGTTACAAATAGTGCTGACATGCACGAAAAAAGATTAGGGAGGATAAGGAATTTAGGGTTTAGGGGCTATAGACAGCAATGATCTACAATAGGAGAAGCGAATGGTAGCTAAAGAGAGTGAGCAGTAGGTAAAAGAGGGCAAAGAGTTGAGGAGAACAAGTGAAAACTCCACATGTAGCTTGCAAAGTGAGAAAGAGGCCTAAACCTGGAGTATACCTTGCATGTCCCTAAATGGCTGTCCCCAAACATGTTTCGGTCTATTTCACATTTCCATTTCATATCCCCAAAATGGTATTTCAGCCAACTATGCTTGAGAGTCCCTTCTTGGTCCCAATTTTGGGGCTAAGAGGGAGTATTGAGCTTTAAAAATGCATTAAAAGTTGATTTGATCTTTATTACAGCCCCAAAACTCAATTATTACCAAAGTTTCATTCAAAGAAATGTGTTCCTAGAGAGTATCTTGCGTTCCATAAGCCAAACCCTAATCTGGTAGGATCCACATTTCTATGAATAGACAAGTTGCACACCAATCAGCTCTAATCCTGCTTTGCAAATTATTCGCATCTATCTTTGGTGTCCAGATTTTAATGCTCCCCGATACATGGCAGGAAAAACCAGAGTCGCCAAAAGCAACCCGTTAAGTCTTCTTTCAAGATCAAGTCTCTTAGATTATGCGACCTTGGCCTTCCTCCATCAAACCCCATATGCATAGTAGATAGTTTTAGTTATCTACTTACCTAACACATTTATGCTAAACAAATAAAATTATCTTTCTTAATTAATCCTTTCAGTCACAGTGTTTGCTCACGTAACTTAGGTCACAACAGACAAACAATTGTTGAGATGGCAAGCTCAACACGTGTGGACATTGATGATGGACCACTTGGCTAGATGGGTCCGCACATCTACACTTAGCATGTTGGTGGTCATTATGATACTCATATGGCTATTGACTTATCACTTATTATATTTAGTTTGTTACACCTACCCACATCTGGCAAAGATATAGCACCAGTCGATTAGTGTAGTTAGTTATGCACTACTTGACTCAGAATGCCACTTTCCTTTATGTTGTATCTTATCTATACTTTGTCTATATTGTATAGTGTATGGAAGAAGAAAAAGTTAGCAAAAAAACGTTTTGGCCTCCATCTCTCTTCTTGTGTTCTTGAGTGAGCTTCCTCTTGTGTATACAGTGTGTGTTTGGCGCAGCAGCTCAAGCAAATCCCCCCATCATGCAATTTTTGACATGGTATCAGAACCGCACCTCTAAGAGAGGCTGATTTTGAAGGCTGAAGTGAAGGAGAAGAAGCAAGGTTCAAGCAAGTAAGCAATGGGTAAGAAGCTCTCCCATTCTTCCACTCTCTCTCTTGGATAGTGCCTATGGAGGCATCGGAAGCAAGGTAGAGTGAAAATCTTAGATTGTTATGAGATTTAGTGTGCAAGCAGAGCACTATATATTGAAATGGGCTACTAAGGAACTAAGAGCATTGGGACTATTAGTTGAAAATAAAGATATTTTAGATATCTTTTATGAACTGAATATTAATGATACTATGGTTGAAATTTCAACAACTATACATGCAGAAAATGAGGCTCACGGCTACTTTTCCCCTACGGGATATCATACGAGGCCATGATGATGAATTGGATTTTTAGGACATGGGAGTGTGTGGACACCGGCTTGTTTGATAAAACTAAGAACACAAAGCTCAACTAAGAGAGCACATGCACAAAAGATCTAAAAAGTGAATGAAGGAATTAATGCAAGAGAATGGAAGTCTGCAAGGTAGCCTAATGACAAAGTAGGCCTATGGGTGTGAATTGAATAGTCTAAAGAGCTAAGAGGGGAGGGAAAAGAAACAAGGGCTTAGGGGGGGGGGAAATTAAAACCAGGAGGGGAAACAAGGGGGCTTAGGGGGGGGATTTGAACCCGGGGGGGGGGGGGGGGGGGGGGGGGGGGAAACAAAAGAGGGTGAAAAGGGGCTTAAGGGCCCCTTGGAAGCTTCCTCTCCCAGGAAGCTTCCACGCCACGTGGAAGCAGAAGACCATCAACGACTTGGGCGGCGAATTGATGACCCTCCCTCAGTCGTCACGGCAGACCACTCCCTCCACCTCCCGTCTCTCCTCACGGCAAAGGCCTTCACTCCCACACGCATTCAACGGCATCTCCTCCTGGCGGTACAGCAGGCGGCAACAACCTTCCGTCCCCTATTTCTTACGACTTCCGCCTCTGTTCTCCAGCGCCCCCCCCGTTTAAATAGTGGAGGGGAGGGGGATCTTTCCTCACGGCGTGTCATCACGCATGGTCCCCCTCCCTCCTAAGGCTCCACTAGCTCCTTCTATTCCCCTCCCCCTCCAGCTCGTCAGTCGGCTAGAGGGATAAGGGGGGAATAATTTTTTTTTCCATAAATCCCATTTATTTCATTAACACGAAATATTACACGTACATGTCAACCAGAGCATTACAGATAAGTTCCTCTTGTACCAAACCCCTCTTCACTTTATTACCCACGCAAAACAAAAGCATAAACACAACAACTAAATATGTACAAAGTATCAAATCCCACACACACAACTTTTGGGTGGTTTTCACACCTCGAATGCGTAGCAATATGACATCCACCCCCTCTAATCCTACGCATCCTTCGGATGGGCCAAGTACCCATGATCGTTATCATCAAGATCCACAAACAGATCAATCTCGTCATTATGCATTTCCGGTATATCAACAAGATTATCCGTCATATCATATGTCTCTTCCATTGGAGTTTCTTCTCGTTGCTCTTCTCTTGAAAATTCTTCCAATGCATAATCTTCATCATCTCTTTTCTTGAAAATCTTGATTCTTTTTCCAGCAATAGGCACTCTAAGCACTGCCCCATCCAATTCTGTCAGCTCATATGTTGCATTATCAAAGACATGTCTGACTATGTACGGCCCAAACCATCTTTTCACCATCTTCTGAAGTGCAGTATGCTGATTTTCAAGGCTACTATCAAAGACTAATACCCAATCTCCCTTTTCTATTGCTCTAGGCCGCAAGCGATGCCTACTATCAAACCTGTCCTTATTTTTTAGTCTAGCAACCTTCAACCTGTCAATAGCTAATTGAATATCCTCTGGCCTTCTCTCCAACTGCCGAATCCGAAGAGCTAAGAGCTCCTCTCTCGTCAAATCCTCCTGCCAAGGTAAAACTGACCAAGTCCAAGCACAAGTCTCAGTCAGCATAACAGGTTTCTGACCATACATCAATTCTGTGGGCATATATCCTGTGGTAACACTGTGAGTCATACGATCAGCCCACAAAGCAAATGGTAGAAGTCTCGGCCATTCTCCAATCCGTCCTCTGCATGCTTTAGCTAATGCTTTCACTATTAGAGGATGCCCTCTTTCACTCTTTCCATTTCCCTCTTGATTGTATGCTGTGGTTAGAGCCAACTTGATTCCTAGCTGAGAGAAAAACTCCCTATCTTCATATGCATCCAATTCACCGCGATCCGCAGTGATCTTACCCACACAACCATACCTACAAAAAATTTCCTCCAATAAGAACTTACACACTGCACTAGTGGTCTTCGTTCTCAAAGATCTGCCTTCAACATGATTGGTAAGATCCTCCCTAGCCAAAATAATATACCTCATCTGCCATAGACCCATAGGAATTGTAACCAAATCAACTACCCACTTATAATGAATGCATAGCGGATAGGTCGGATGAAGCTCATCTCGATGACGCACTACCGAATACATCTGGCAGTCTCTGCAAGTCTCAACAAAGTGAGAAACATATCTATACATGCCTTTCCACCAATATTTCTCCTTGATTTTCTCATACGTAGCCCACACTTCTCTATGACCAGCCCAAGGACTCTCATGAAACTCCCTGATCACCTGTAACTGTGTCCCTCTATCGCAGACAACCCGCAAAGGTAATCCGCCTCTTTTCTTTGGATGCTTCCAAAGAAATCCGTCCTTGAGAAAATAACCATAGGATTTCCTTCTGATCTTCTTGAACTCTTCATCTGTCAATTCATCTCTTTTGCTTAGTGTACTAAGGTACTTGCCAATCTGCAACCAATCTCCAACATAAAGTTCTTCTATGAAAGCCACAATATCATAGACATGGCAAACATGATCAACCATAGTGGCTGAAATTTCTGCATCATCCTCTTCTGCAAATAGCATCTCCTCATCATCATATCTGGCTCTAGACAGCATATCTGCCACTGGATTATCCTTCCCTGCTATGTGTTTAAATTCCGGATTTAATGACTTGATATATGCAATCCATCTCAACATAGCTATATCCGGAGTAGAGCAACTCGTGATCATACCAATCAATGGCAAGCAATCTGTCTCTACCACAACTGAAGCTCCAATAAAGTAATCCTTGTCACATTTGAGAGCTGTAACAATCCCCAGTAACTCCCTCTTGATTTGCGGATATCTTCTCTGTCTCTCGTTTAGGACTTTCGTCCCAAACCGAATAGCATACCTATTTCCATCTGCATCATCTTGACCCACATCCCAACCTATGCCAATTGGACTAGTGTCAACTGTCAATACAATAGGCCTTCCGCAATTATAATCCGCTTTCTTGAGAGTAGGAGCATTCTGCAATAACTTCTTCAATTTCCGTATGGCTCTAGTGTGGCTCTCATCCCAATAGAATTTCTGCCCCTTTCGAAGCAGCTGATATAAACAATCTGCTATGTGTGCAAAATGAGGTATCCAAATCATATAAAACACACAAGCTCCAATGAATCTCCGTACCTCTGAAGTGGTAGAACAATACTTCCAATCTTGCCTATAGCATCCACCTTATCAGGTGAGGGTTTCCTGCCATAATATCCACACATATGTCCAACAATGACAACCTCATTCACTCCAAAAACAGATTTTTGCCCTGAAAGTGTCAAGTTCACTTCTTCTAGCCTGGCCAAAATCTTCTCACAAGCTGAAATATGATCAGCCACCACAAAGTATCTGCATCCCTGCTCATTTAGACTCTCATTTTTCTCTTCTTCTGCACACCCTTTAATGGGCACATCATCCAAGAAAGGCATAGTAAGCTGAGGTATATAATCACGAAGAACCTTATGCATGGCATTCATCATATGCACAACAAAATTAGTGGCACCTTGAGGTAAGGTACACATCTTGACAAGCCCAATAGGAGTTCTCATGGTGGTTATGTCCCTGCTTTCCAAAGCCAGCTGAAACTGATCATATCCTGAATACAAATCACCTAAAGAATAGATGGCACGTCCAGCAAATGCTTCTGCAAACTCATCCACAACTGGACCTATACCAACATTCCTGATAGTAACTGTGTTTACTGGCTGCATGTCCTGTATAAATCGAAGAGTACCATTCTTCTTTGGAACCGTAAGCCACCTGTTTGAGTATGGTGCAGATGAAGGCTCAAGAATTCCCATCCTAATTTTCTCATTTAATAAATCAATCAGCTTTGGCAGGTGTGCCTTAGGCACTGGAATAGGTCGAAGATTCCATGGAATATGAGGAATAGTAAAAATGACCATAGGAGCAACAATATCCGGATTCACACATCCAATCTCATGCGGGAAAAAAGCAAATCCCCTTCCATGTCGCTCAAGCATCTCCTGAAAGCATTGCTTCTCTATGGGTAGCAAGAAATCACCATTTCCAATTTTCAATTCAGCAAGAGTCTCTGCTGAAAATTTATGGCCTATATGCTCCGGATTCCTCAAAATTGGCTGTTTGGCAGCCCTCTCTATTTGCTGATCATTGTCAGGTGGAAGCGGTACAGCTACCGGCTTCACCTTCTTATCCACAGTCTTGTATTTCGTGTCAACCCTGGCTTCATTATGCTCTTCTGCATTACTCAAATCTTGTTGTAAATCAGCAATTCTGCACTCCAATGGTTGAATATCCTCAGCCCTCTGCTCTATGGACTGCATAGGAACAGCCCTAAACTCTGGATGCTGAAATATTTCAGCAGTAAACTCTGTTGGCTGAAAATTTTCAGCCCTTTGTGTCTCTGTAAGCTGATCATAATCAGCCGGAAACTCTGTTTGCTGAATTTCTTCAGTACTCAACACTTTTTGCTGAGCCACCTCAGCCTCTGACTCAATCTGTGACACAAAATCTGTAATTTCATGAAACATGTCCAAGGATTGCACTAATACATTACTGTGACAACTCTGCATATCAGTTTTCAGCATATTTCCCATCTCTATCATCGTATCTGTACAAATCACACTGTCATACATCCCATCTATGTGCTCATCATCCTCTAAAATTCCTGCATTTTTCAAAATTTTCTCCTTCCTGCATAGGTACTGCCTGGCAGCTCTAGGCAACCTAGAAATCTTATGATAGCTCATTGAACTGTTTGCTGAAATCCCAACAAAATTGGAGGAGAAAACACTGCTGCCAGGAGGCGAGAACTCCAATCTCCTCTCCTCTGTACCACCGTCGTCTCGCGAAACGGCGGTACCTAATGAAAACCCGAATCCCTCACAGTGGGCAAAGGTGCATCTCTAAGAGTATCCCTGTTTCTAACATGGTTCACACACAGAGTCATAAACTGAACTACTTTCATGCCATCTTTACTGCGAATCCGTGCATAAGCAGATCCATCATCCATTACCTTTGTTTCCATGTGCATCTCTATAATGAATGGCTGTCCAAGAATTATGGGATAAGAGCATGAATCCTGCACAAAGAAATGGAAATCCTCCTCCACATCTCCAATAGAAACCGTGACATTGGGACAGGCAGCATACAAATCATCTGCAGTGTTGTTGGCGGCTCTCATACGTCACCCATGCTCTACATCCATAGGCCATCTGTTACTTTCATAAACTCCACGAACTATGAGATTAATCTCTGAACCATGATCCACCAAAGCAACATAAGGCACCTGTTTCTCTCCAATTTTTACCATCGTCTTTGTAGTTGCCCTAGCCCAATGACTCCGCAAAAAGTGACTACGCGGTATCAAGACAGGCTCATCAGTTTCAGCATAGTGCATAGGCTGAACTCTCTTCTCTATCAATGGAAAAACAGAAGCATTCTCAACCATAACCTCATCCTCATCCTCATCCAACTCCCCAATCAAAACTCCCTGTGTATCAATAGTAGGCAATGCATGTCTTTTCCTCTTCAGGACCTCTTGAAACTGATCTTGAAACTCTCTTTTCGAGATTCCCAAAACCTCAGAAATAGTAAAAGTCACCTCACTGCCAAGTTTCTTTTGTCATATAGAGAAACTCTTGACTTACTGAGACTACCTTGTCAATGTTTCCTATACTACAAGGCATTAAAATATAGAGAAACTCTTGACTTACTGAGACCACCTTGCCTTAGAGATAATTTGTCATGAATCTCACCTCCCACTTCCCTTGGTTAGATAGCTTTAGTTATCTACATACCTAACACATTTATATTGTATAAATAAAATCACCTTCCTTAATTAATCCTTTTAGTCACAGTATTCATTCACGTAACTTAGGTCACAACATACAAACAATGAAAACAATCATTTTGAATACTTCTTCTTTATTTATTAGAGAATCTTATATAAGTGTTCATCTTGCTCCCATATGGAAGAATGATTCGAAGGCCTTTATTTTGCCAAGATTTTATCCCTAACTAGGAATGGGGCTCTCAAGAAGTCCATCCTAAGTCATATAGGTTTTTAGATAGCTCCTAGGAGCCTAAGAGTTTACTGGCCAAAGTGCCCCTAGCATCCTCAACTCCTCCTACCCAAGGATCCCCTATGGAGCAACCTCTCACCAACAACAGGGCTAGTCTGAACTCTCCTAGGTAGAAAAAACCAATCCCTCTTGGTGAAGGATCTTGTAGCTAGCTTTGGAAAAGGTCTAGCACACATTCCATTTATCTTATTGTCAATATGGTACATTAGGGTTTTGACCAATTAAATCAAACTTCCTAAGTGTATCAAGTCAACTTGTATGCACCATTTACAAGCATAAGCAATTGTTCTTCAAGAAATATTTCTATACAATAGGGATGCAATTAGAGTAAGGTTTTAACCTAGTGGCATTTCTTTCCAGCTTGGTCTTGTCCCCTTTTTGAATTTTCTTATTTTTTCTTTGGATTTTTCTAGGTTTTCTTTGAATTCTCAATTCTAATTATTGGAACTTTCCTTGGTTATTATTAATTTTTCTAACTTGTTTTGACCTTTGCTCACAACCTTTGTCAGTCTAAACCTTTGTTGAAGGTCGGTTGATTGACCTTGTTACGAGTCTTGCATAGCCTTCTATGAGCTAGAATATGGTTAAGATTTATCTTTTACTTATGCAAACTAAGTCGAATACCTTGGAATCTTGAATTCTCCCTTGGAAGCTATGTAAGTTAACAAGATGAGTATTTTTCCTAGGAATTTCAAGCTTATGTTTTCTCAAAACAAGACCATATCAGCTTTTCGGTTACTTCATGAACTAGGATTCGTACTTCACTTTGTTATGTTTGTAAAATCAATCAATTGGAATATTCTAGGCTTCTAATGGCTATGTACACAATTCGATCATTTTTAATGGCTATGTACACAATTTAATAATTTTGACTTAACTAATAACAATGAGATTTTCTCTACTAAAGAGGATACCTTTACTCAATGAATCTAACAACCAACTTATAACTTAATTCACTTTTTCCTATATTTGCATGATTCGTAAATGCCAGAAAAATATTCTTAATGCAATTACTTGATTCATAATTCTTACTAAAATTAATTGTGGATTTTTCAAATACACACACATGAACTAAAAATTGATTTATTTGATGCAAATTGCTTATATGCAACCAATTTATCCTATCTTTAAAGGTTTAGAAATCTAAATTAATAGTTCCTACTTCATTTTAACATTCCTTCCTTGTCAAGGTTTTTAACTATCCTAAGTTGCAAATTATGAAAATTCCATTTAAAATTTGGAAGAACATTTGATAAGCCTATGGAAGGAACTTGGGATGGTAACAAATGAGATGGTGCCTTATCTATGCTTGTGATTGCATTTGTAGCTCCCACACTGCCCTCTCCAAAGTATCATCTCTTTAGAGCCATCATGAAAAAGGTCCTTGTATGCTAGTTTTTTGACCTTCGTCAGTCTTGAAAATATGATTGGAAACCTCGAGTAGCTAGTTGGATCTCTTCTGAGATGGAGACCTCATAGAGAGGAAAAGGAGCCATTTCATAGATGCTAGGGGGAAGAGGGTAGATAGAGTTTTTGGAAGCCAAAAGTGGTGTTTCTTCTACCAAGTGGTTGTCAGTGATGATGGTCTCTTCTTTCTCTTCTCTTTCCTGATACTCCCTCTCTATCTCTTCTATCTCGTTCTCCTACTCTCTTCCTTCTTCTTCTTTTCCTCTCACTCCTTGTACCTCCTCCTCCTCCTCCTTCTTCTTCTCTCTCTCTCTCTCTCTCTCTCTCTCTCTATATATATATATATATATATATATATATATATATATATATATATATATATATATATATATGATAACAACAACAACTAGTGGCCAATAAGAAAATCAACTTATGCATATGCCTTTACTAAGGCTTTACAGCCTTAGTCTTAAGGATAACTAGCTCTTCCATTATTGTGATTATCATTTTCTCAACTGCGAGATGCTTTGGACTGATGCAAAGTGTGATGATGACAAGGGTGATTTCCATTGAACAACTGGTAAAGATGATGATGTTGAGGCAATTGGTGGCAACAACCTTGAGAAATGGATGACATTTGATTTGATGGCAGTGTGATCAATTCTTCCAATGACTAGTTCGTTATATCGATTTCTTTTCTTTTTGTTAAGTAGAGTCCCTTAAGTTTATAAAACTATATAAGTTTATCTCCCTTCACACTTGAGTTTTTGCAACATTACATAATTTTTTCCTTAGAGGAATCAAGATGTCCCCATCTCAAAGTTAGGGATTCAATGACGTATTTAAGCACATCTCCTTTAATCTTCTCCCAATGAAATATTCTTATTATAGTGTCAAGAGTCTTTGTATAGCTTGAACATCCTGAGAAAGGGGAATCATGGGCTTTCCAAAGTATTTTCTTCTTGAGATCTTAACTCCTTCTTGGAATGCACAATCTTGTGTTAAAGTAGACGAGTCCTCCCTCTATAGAGATTTTTAGAAACTTAAGTTTATGCTTGGGGCTCCTTAGATAGGACCTCTTTTATAATATATTGATACCTTGGATCCTTATGCAATTCTTCTTTGGCTATTTCTATGATCCCATTACTAGGCATTGTCATCATTGCTGCTAGAGATTTTTCTTGAGAGTTTCTCTGAGATAAGGGCATTGAGAAATTCTTTGTAGCTTAGGGTACCTGCAATGATATTCTCCTTACTTGGCATGTACTTGATCTCAGAGTCATACCCTTGCAAGACTTCTATCCATCGTCGTTACCTCATATTTAGGTCTTTCTAAGTGAAGATCCATTTGAGGCTCTTATGGTCAATAGGTAAACTATAGTGTCTCCATAATTTGTGAGCATGAATTATAGTAGGTATTTCTAGATCATGGGTAGCATAATTCTTCTCATGAGTCTTTAGCTTCCTAGAAGAATAGGTTATTGGATGGCCTTCTTGCATGAGTATACAACCTAATGCAGAAGAGCTTGCATGCTTCTTAAGTAAATTAGTTAAGGGTGTGGCAATCCAGGCATAGTCCTTGTTAAAAACTGTATACTATCCTGTTAAGCTAAAAAAACTTCGGAGTTTCTTCAATGTTGTTGGGGTTTCCCATTCTTGCACATCTTTAACCTTGACAAGATCTACCATAATCCCTTTGTCAAAGACTATACATCCAAGATACTCAATCTGCCTCTTAAAGAAGAAACATTTCTTCTTCTTGGTATAAATTTTGTGTATCCTCATTATTTCAAGGACAACTAGGAGTTGCAACTCATGATCCGTATCTTTCTTTGAGTAGGTTAGGATTAAATCGAAGAAGACAAGGACCAAGTCATTAAGACAGTGCCAAAAGATGTCTTAAATTAGCTTGTTTAAGATTGCATGTGCATTGGTTAATTCAAAAGACATCACGATTAATTGGTAAATTTGGTTGTACCTTGTGTTAAATGCAGTTTTTAAAATGCCTTCTTCTTTGATCCTTGGTTCAAGAGTTTCTTGAGCTATTCTTTCAACTCAATGGCTTTTGGAATAGACATATGATATGGTCACTTTGCTACTACTGAAGCACTTCCTAGTGTTAGCGTAATTTCATGCTGAACTTCTCTTTGTGGGGGAAGTTCTATTAGCTCTTCCAAAAACACATCTGTGTATTCCTTTAACTAGGATGGTTCTTTTTCAGCTTCCTTCCCTTGCTTAGTCTTATTAAGTTTGATTAGGTTGAGCAGAAATTTTCTCTTTCCCATTGCTAATTCTACTAAGAACTTTGATGTAGGTATAGTGTATATTCATTTTGTCTATTCCTTTGTCCCTTCTCTTGAAGGTTACTCCAACAACTTTTTCTTCTGTTATTAAACTAGATTTTGGCTATGAGATTGTTATTGGAACATTGTTTGGCCTAAACTTTGGGCATTGTCTTCTGAAGTGGTTGAAAATACCTTGATGCCTCCTTGTTACTTGCTGCATGTACAAAGTTTCCAACTGTACTTGTCCTAGCATTTTTCCTTTGATTGTTCTGGTATTATCCTTGGATCCTTTTAATATACCCACAACATGGTCCTTTGTATGGACAATATTGCCCGCAAAATTTTCCACTCTTAAATGTTGCCTATAGCTCTTGGATAATGGGCCTTGCTTGAATTAATGGATCTTGTAAGTCCGATGGGCACATTACTTTGAGGTGAGTATCCAAAGGAGAATTTAGCCCATGGAAAATCTTTGACACCCACTAGGTGATGTCCATGGGTGGGAGATACTTCAAAAGGGATACAAATCTAGAATAGTAGGCTTGCAAGCCCAACCCAAATTGCTTCCAACTAAAGAATTTGTTCATCTTTAAGGTGTGGTATGCCAGTGGGAGGTATTGTCTGCATAATCTTCCTTCAATTTTTTCCAAGTAATGGTTGCTTCCAAAACCCCTTGGTCCTTACACCATTACTTTCACCAAAGTCAGGCATTACCTGTCAACTTTACCTTAGCTATCATTGCTTGATTAGGAGGAGTAGTACCTATAGTAGGAAGGTAATCCTCCATAAATTCAATCCAAATTTTCTACTTTAGATTCAACATCCTTTCTTTTGCCATCAAACTTGAGCGGTTTGATTTTCTTGAGAAGAAATTTCTTCTCTTATGCTTCTGTCAAGGTAATCATAGGCATGGAAGGTGTAATATCCTCAAATTGTTTACATTTGCAAGATTAGATATACATTGTATGTGCTATAACTTTCATCCCTCTCTACGGTTTTTGATCATTGAATCCACAATTTTTAAATTTATAAGATAAGTCTAGTACGAAAGTACATGATCTTGCAAAGAATTCAAGACTCTTTTATTATTCATGGTTGCAATAATGCTAGCCATTTCTTGCAATTTTTAAATTTATAAGATAAGTCTAGTACGAAAGTGCATGATCTTGCAAAGAATTCAAGACTCTTTTATTATTCATGGTTGCAATAATGCTAGCCATTTCTTTGTTACATCAAATAGACATAATTGAGATCAAGCTAGGAAGACTTTTTTGTCAAAATAGTTCTAGTTTTGAAATTCAAATACATCCATGATTTTGTAGGTTAGAGGCTCATCAAATATATTTAGGACTTTATATTTTTGGGAGAGATTTGGGAAACCATATTTATAACTATTATTTCAACGCGAGTATACTAAATTGGTAACACTCAAAACACCAAGATTTTTCACCAATCTTTATTATTCTGAAAGAGATTCCACTAATTGTTGGAGGGTGAATCATATTTGCATCGAGATTTTTTCATTAAACAAGGCTGCAAATAATTCTTTCTATAGATTAATTTAGTTTTTGCTCTAATACCACGTGTCATGTATCCACTCTAAGATGTCCTTAGTGGTATGATTTAATGAACCATTGAGATGATTTTCTAGACGACATTGCTTGGTACTATTTTGAATAACATGAGGTTTACTACCTAGGCTCTCTCAAGTCCACTTTGCAACACAAGGCTTTGGCCCCATTCCCACGAGAATTGATCTAAAATTTGGATTCTAAGTAAACTATGGTCACCTATTCAGATTAACTAGCATTGGTCTTTGAGCATCTTCTTGTGTTAGATTCCCCGACTCGTATCATATTTGGTTCAAGGAGAGTGAGAAAGGAGGGGGAGTATAGATATGCCAACCCCTCTATCCATAGGATAAAGTCTCACTCCATTATCCTAAAACGATACGGTATTAAGGTGCTAATTGTGGTTAATGTTACTTATATTATAATGCATCAAGATATAGAGAAACTCTCAACTTATCAAGACCACCCTGGCTTAGAGTGGATTCATCACGAATCTCATCGTTGCGCTTCCCTCAGTTGGATAGTTTTAGTTATCTACTTACCTAACACATTTATGCTATACAAATAAAGTTAGCTTCCTTAATTAATCCTTTCAGTCATAGTGTTTATTCACGTAACTTAGGTCACAATAGACAAACAATAAAAACAATCCTTTGAAATATAACTTCTTTATTTATTAGAGAAACTTATACAAGCATTCACCTTCCATCCATATGGATTAATGATTTGAAGGCCTTTATTTTACCAAGAATTTGGACGGTTCTTTGGAGCCTAAGATTTTATTGGCCAGAGCCTCCCTGGCACCCTCAACACATCCTTCCAAGGGATTCCCTATGGAGTAACCTCTTGGTGAAGGATTTTGTAGCTAGCCTTGGGGGAGGTCTAGTATGCTTTCCTTTTATCCTAGTATTGTAAATTTGGTATATTAAGATTTTGACACATTCAATTAATATTTCTGATTACATTAAGTCAACTTGTATGCACCATTTACAAGTATAAGCAATTCTTTTTCAAGTAATATTTCTACACAATAGGAAGGTGATAAGAGTAATGTTTTAACCTAGTAGCAATTATTTCCAACCTTGTCCTATCTCCCTCTCTTAGATTTTCCTAGTTTCTCTTTGGATTTTTCTAGGTCCCTTTGATTTCTCAATTTTATCCAGCCTTCTAATTCGTTGGATCTATCCTTGGTTATTCTTAATTTTTAAAACTTATTTTGACCTTTGCTCACAACCTTTATGAGTCTAAATCTTTATTGAAGGTTGGTTGATTGACCTTATTATGAGTCTTGATTATTTTCTTAGACTTATATGAGCTAGGATATGGTTAAGATTTATCTTTACTTATGAAAACTAAGTTGGAAACCTTGGAATCTTGATTTTTACCTTGGAAGCTACGTAAACTAACAAGGCAAGTATTTCTCATAGGAATTTTAGGCTTCTATTTTCTTAAAAGAGCATCATATTGGCTTTTCAATTACTTTATGAACTAGGGTTCATACTTTACTTTGTTATGTTGATCAAATGAGTTGATTGGAATATCGTAGGCTTCTAATGGATGCCATACGTAATTTAATACTTTCTAATGGCTACGTATGAAATTTCATAGTTTTGACTTAGCTGATAACAATGAGATTTTCTCTATTAAAGAGTGGACTTTTACTCAATGAGTTTAATGACCTACTTTTAACTAAATTAATTCACTTTTTCCTATAATTATAAGTGCCAAGAAAAATATTCTTGATGCAATTACTTGATTCTTAATTCTTACTAAAATTTGTTGTGGATATTTCTAATAAACATTTCTGAATTAAAAGTTGATTTATTTGATACACTTTGTTTATATGTTGCCAAAGCAAAATTTAATTCGATGCATTATGATGTTGTGAAATTTAATTAGGAATATTAGTCAACATACTTTATCTATGCTTGATGAAGATGTCAATCTTGAACATCTTTTGCTTTGGCTACCACTACACAGAGAAAGCTTGCCCTAATCGTATATGCCATATGGGACAATTTATGTGTAGGTTTAAAAGGCCCTCAAAAGATCTCATGCCTCTCTCTCTATCTCTCCCTTGATTTATTCTCCCTCTCTGAGTCCCTCTTTTCCTCTCTCTTAAGCTCTCCTCTCTCTCTCTCTCTCTCTCTCTCTTTAAAAAAAGAATGAAAAAAAGGTCAAACAAAGCAACTAATCTATAATTTTCTCTCTTTCTCTATTTCCTTAAAGCAATCAAACCATAATTTCTCCTCTCTCTCTCTCCCTCCCTCCCTCCCTCCCTCTCTCTCTCTCTCTCTCTCTCTCTCTCTCTCTCTCTCTCTCTCTCTCTCTCTCTCTCTCTCTCTCTCTCTCTCTCTCTCTCTCGTATAGAAATTTCAAATTTCATGATCAAGAAACTCAAAATTGATCACAACAAAGTATATTATCATATCTTCTATTTCTCTTGATCACACACACAAACTTTCTCACTCAAATTTGTTATAAGAAAGCTCAAAATCTAAGTTTCTCATGCATATATGCAAACAACAAACACTACCTTGAAGCTATGGTATTCTTCAAGTATAGTGTGGAGCAAAGAGAGTATTTAGAAGAGAAGCAAGCAAAGAAATTAAAAGTCATGAAAACTATAGATAGAAGCTCTTGTTGTTCAGGTGTTTTTAAAACTTTCATTCTCACTTTCTCTTAATAAACTCCTTCATATACAATGTATAATAGAGAAAAGAAACATTAGGAGAAATATAGACTCTCTTTTTTGCCCCTTAAGTAGTGAATAAAGAAATATAGGCCTAACCAATGAGAGAGTTGGGATTCCAAATTCATGTAATATGAATCTTCTAGCCATATCTTGGCCCAAATCTTCCCTCAACAATAAAATAAGGGGAAATATGGGGAATACAATGCTGACACTTTCTGGAAGTTTGTGAATCAAATTTTCATTATCTTAATTTTTTTATGTTTGACTTTTCATTTCTCCTCTTTTTAGTTTCTCCCTCTTTCTTAGGCGAAGCTCAAATTTATCATATCTCTTTCCCCGCTTCTTCTTTCTTGACAAAATCTTATAGCCTGATTGTTGCTTGCCCTATCTATAACCTTGTGAAATTTCATTTCCTCTACACAAACACAGAGTGAGTTTCACATGTTTATGAGAGCAGAGCTTGTTCTACCAAAGCCCTAAGATTTTCGTCAGAAAACTTTACAGGTATATTGTTCTCTTCCATGGATGTTCTATGGTAAAGTTTTATCTCATTTGGACAAAACCTATGCAAGTTATGTGCATTCTCTAACATGTAATTTCTTTTGTTTTAGTACTCTAGGAGTCTCTTACAGTCAAGAACAATGATCTTTTGGAACACTCAACTTCTTTTTCAACATCTTACAATTTCTTTGTAAACAAAGTTATAGGTATGTTGTCTTGTTTCTTTGCTGCTCCATGGTTAAATTTTATCTCGTTTGGACAAAATATATGCAAGCTATGTACATACTAAGTTTTCCTTTGTTTTTTTACTCCCAGAGTCTTTGAGGGTGGAGAACAATGATTTTTTCAAACTCAACTTTGTCAACATCTTTAGGCTTCTATGCAAAGAGAGCCACAGGTATATTGCCACTTTTTTCTATTACTCCATGGTTAAGTTTCAACTCATTTGGACAAAGCCTACGTAAGTTATATGTATGCTTTGACTCGATATTTCTTTTGTTTTTGTACTCTAGGAATTTGTCAGTGAAGAAACAATGGTCTTGTTATAAGTCAACTTCTTGTTCAATATCTCTGGGCTTCTTTGTGAAAAGAATTAAAGGTACAATTTTTTAAAAAATTTGATCCATTTAAATTTCATTTCATTTGGAGAGAACATTTGCAAATTATACACATGCTTATAGGTAACTTTTCTATTTGGTTATCATAGATGTCTTCACGGAGGAAAATCATTAGTAGTGGAGGTTTTCAATAGGAAAGATAGTGGCGGTAATTGGATTTGTGATAAGTACTATAAGTTGGATTGGATTTTGATGCACCCAAGTACTTGAGGGAGTTTCAAGGTCAAGCATAAGGATGTTGCAAACCCTAGAAAACATTGGAAATGTAGAAATTTAGAGTTCAGAAAAGTGTTCAATGGAACAAGTATAGTAACAACAGTGTTGATCCAACATGTTTATACGCACAAAAAATTCTCTATATACGACAAGAACTGCATTGCAAATTATAAACAAAACAGTAAATTTTAAAAGAAATTGATAACAAGCTGACAAACTAATCATGCTACCATCAAATTGAATGCCACCCTCTCCTTGAGTCACTCACTAGTAACCGCCTCAAAATCATCATCTTTACAAAGTGTTAGATGGAAATCGCCCTTGATATCATCACACTTTGCATCAGTCCGAAGTATCTCGCAGTTCGCAACAAATGATAATCGCAAGAATGAAACAGCTAGCTAGCCTTTAGACTAAGGCTATAAAGCCTTAGCAAAGGCATATGTATAAGTTTATTTTCTTATTGGCTACCAATTATTGCTATCATATGAACACACACACACACACACACACACACACACATAGAAGAAGAAGAAGAAGAAGAAGAAGAAGAAGAAGAAGATAGTAGGAGTGAGAGAAAGAAAAGAAGAAGGAAGAGAGTAGGAGTGAGAGGAAGAGAAGAAGAAGGAAGTGAGTAGGAGAAGAAGGGAGATATAAGAGGAAAAGAGGGAGTAATAAGGAAAGAGAAGAGCAAGAAGAGATCATCATCACTGAACCACTACATAGAAGAAGCACCACTTTTAGCTTGCAAAAACTCTATCCACAATCTTGGCCCTAGCATCCGTGGAACGAATCATTTTCCTCGCAAGGGATCCACCTAACTACTCAAAGTCTTGAGGAGTTTAGTCATAAATATATGTATGTATCACATGGGTTCAAAGACTAGCATACGAGGACCTTATTTGCGATGGCTCTGAAGAGACAATTCTCTAGAGCAAGGAGCATGGGAGCTACAAATGCAATTGTGAGTATAGACAACACACCATCCCAAATTCCTTCCATAGGCTTATCGAATGTTCTTTCAAATTTTAAATGGAAATTTTATAAGTTACAACTAAGATAAGTAAAAAACCTTGATAAAAAATAAATATTAAAATAAATTAGAAACTATTAATTTAGATATTTAAATCTTGAAAGGTAGGATAAATTGCATGATATCACCATTCATCAAATTAAATCTTACTTTAGCTACATATAAGCAAAGTGCATGAAATAAATCAAGTATTACTTCAAAGAGATTCATTAAAAAACTATAATAAATTTTAGTAAGAATTAAGAATCAAGTAATTACATCAAATATATTTTTCTTAACATTTACGAATCGTATAAATATAGAGCAAAGTGAATTAAGTTACTTAAAAGAAGATTGTTAAGTTCGTTGAGTAAAAGTATCCTCTTTAATAGAGAAAATCTCACTATTATTAGTAAAGTTAAAATTATTCAATAGTGCATGTGGCTATTAGAAATTATTGAATTGTATATGTAGCCATAATGAATACATGCTAACATATTAAATATAAGTGCACAACAAATAACTCTACATGCATATAAAGTATTATATAATGAGAGAGAGAGAGAGAGAGAGAGTGAGAGAGATGGTTATGTAAGCTAACTATAAACATACACTAAGTGTAGGTTAAATGTAAGCTAGGTTAGGCTTTGCTAAGCCAAAACCAAGAATACACATAGGACAAGTGTAGGATAGAATATGCCAAGCTATGGTTGAGACTTGAATGTGCTTCACCATCAAGTATCTACCATATCATCAACTATTTTCCACATCATCTTCTACGCTAGGCTTCGATTTACTCATCTATACCAAGTGTGGGCATGGAAATCCATGTTAGCCTAGACTTCATTAAGCCTAAGCTTAGGCTATACCAAGCCTTTAGGATTGGATACGCTTACCTATGCTAAGTGTGGGAAAGGAAAGCCATGTTAGGCTAAGCCTCACTAAACTTAAGCCAAGTATATGCACAGATTAACTATAGGTTAGGCTATATAGAGCCACTAGGGTTTGTTATGCTTGCTAATACTAACTATGGTCAAGGAAAGCCATGTTAGGCTAGGTCTCACTAAGATTAGGCTATAGGCATGGGCTAACTACTCGGGGGGTGCATCTATAAGCAATCATCTATATAGCGTGTATCAAAATGGTATTAAGAAATACCTTTGTTTAGATGTTATAAGGCTATAAAATGACCCTTTTACTTTACTAAACTTATCGATTTTTCCAAATTGTAATTAAAAATTCTATAAATATAATCCTCTAAGTTTTACAAAATAACTTGCCATTTCTTTTGAACTCACATGGTATCTTACATGTTCTATAAGGTGCACCCCTAAGGCTAACTATAGATAAGCCTATGATGCTAGTAGGATTGGCTATGCTTGCCTATACTAAATATGGGCAAGGAAAGCCATGTTAGGCTAGGCCTCACTAAGCTTAGGCTAAGTATAAGTATAGGCTAATTTTAGGCTATGCCACTATGATTGGCTATGCTTACCTATGCTAAGTGTAGGCAAGGAAAGCCATGCTAGGCAAGGCATCACTAAGCTTAGGCTAAGTATAGACATAAAGGTATAGGCATACAAGGAATTAAAAGTAGCATTTTTCTTATGCAGAGTCATCTAGTTGATGAATTAAATAAATATATGATTAAATGAGTTAACTATCACCTTATCTAATTGTTGATTTCTTATGTGTTTAGGGTACACACCATTTGCACTATTTCTTACTTGAAAAAAGTAAGGAAAAATCATTAACTAATCAAAGATATAGCTATATAATCATGGTTTACTATAGAAACTGTTGAGTTTCTATACTATGCATTTTGTAGATGTTTCTCTTCATCTTAATGAAATTTTAATGTGGTGGAGGTCATCATCACAAAACCCCAACCTTGAGGATGGGAGAGAGACAATGATGGTCGAGCTAGAGGCCTTCTTTGGGCATTGTTCAATCCTAGCCAAGCTATATGAATATAAAACTACCCCTCAACCTTGTTGAATATGGATAATCTCCAATAACTCTAGTAGTATAAGCTTTACCTTTCCTAATTAGATGTAAGACAATTTCTAGAACTTGAGCTATCCCACAAGAGTGCTAGTAGTAGAAAATATGGACATAAGTGTCGTAGCTGTCTGCATGCCTAATCCCTTATATTGTAACTTATGATTTGGGAATTTTTATTGACATATAATATAGAAGGGACTCAACCACATTTCATGTCGATTATATAATCCCTACTTAGTAGAAAATGCTTTTAAAAATGCATTCATCAACTTTCTTGAAGTGTATAACTTGAAATAACTATAAATAATATTTATTTATTTTTAGGAATCATATAAAAAATTTGATAGCATCTCTAAAACACTACAACATATGGCAAGGATACCAACATGACTTTTAAAGAAGAATGTGGAAAAAGAATATGTTCAATATTCTACTTGCTACTACTATCATGGGTATAGTTCAACTATAAGCATCAATATATATCCCAATGCAAGTCCAAGTACTCTTTTCTATGCTATTATTGGTGTGCATTTTGGCATACATCCAGACAAACACAATTATGCCATTAAATTTTCCCTATAGACGAAACTTTCCTTTTCCCTCCACATTCTACATGAAGAAGTATATTCAGAGCGAGTGAGAATGAAGGATGTAAAAACACCACAGTAAGATCTCCTTCCGTCCACACTTTTTATGTGTTTTGATTTCTTTTCTTGCTTCTCTTGTAAACACACTCTCTCCATCCTATATACCTCACGTGTTCATAGCCTGTTTTATATATCCTTATATAGCTTATTTTGTGATCTTTTCTTGACCCTTCTCTGACTTTTTACTATAATTTTAAATCACTTATTGTAATTTTAATTTTTTAAAATAAAATAATTTAATATATCCTTATGTAATAGGCAAAAAACACTAGTTTTGTCATAGAACTTATCACAAACTAGCTATTAGGGCTTTATAAATGGTTTTTAATAGTTTGAATGATGTTAGATATAAACCATTGCAAACCTTCGGGTCTCTACAATTGGCGTGGATGTTGCTAAAGGAATAAATATCAAAGTATGTTGTACGAATGGACTTGAAACATAGAAACAATAATATGGATGTGCCTTTGATGATGTCTAAGTGATCTAGTGCCAGTGTGGGAAACAAATCCTCTACAAGCACAATTACTTAATGGGTTTTTAATTATGTCAATAGCCATATGTCGTCCGACAAGTAAGCAACTAGTAGGGAAAAATGGCCCAATAGCAAACTTAGGTACAACATCTCCAACATAACTTCCAATCGTAAGAACATAGATTCGAAGGATATGTGACATGAGAGGGGGTCTCTAGAGAGGGACTAGGTGGCCAACTAAAGTAGTAATTGCAAATGTGGAGAGTGCTAGAGGCAATAGGCAGACCATGAATTAGCTAGGAAGCAATCAAATAGGTGTGTAACAATTGAGGAGTGTCCCAAACTAACAAGGAAACAACGATATAATAAGGATATAACAATAGCATGGCTAGTAATCAAGTCACCTAGGAATGTAGTTGTTGTGGATAGCAAGGTAGCATGTCAATAAGGTTCCATGGATTGGCAAATTGTGGATGCTCTCACATAGACTCCTTTTTATAGAGGACTTGAGATTTAACATGTTGCCAAAAATAAGCCATTTAATAATAATAAGAGAGAACTAATGTTATTTTGGGGTTGGTTTAAGGAGACTTAATAATGGGTTACTAGAAACCCTAAAATTAGTGGCTCAACAATTATTCAGTGGATAACAACATTATATGCCTCAATAAGGCATCTAGATCTTGCAAAAAGGTCAAGCATACAACAAAGTGATCTAGAGAAGGTTTAATACCATAGATTTTATGCATTACCTTGAAGTGCTCCACCCAAGGGGACTAAGCTAGCATGGATACATGCAACAAGCCGAAGTATTGATGCCAGGAGGCATATTCCACGGTGGATTCCGTGAGGTTTTACGGTGGATTCCGTAAACTTAGATGACCGGGGCTCATACGCAAAGAGGATTCTTTGTGCGAGAAGTTGATGGGGACGCCTGTCCTTTTCGGGCGTTTCATTAATTTAGTGTGTACATGGGTGATTCCATAGCGGGTGATTCCGCAAAATGCATATTAAATTAATAAACGTTTATGAGTTTAGAGTGCGCACTCGTAATAAATTAAGGTTAGGATTTATTTCTAACCAGTTGATTTATTTATGTAGCTGAAGACTGCTAGGTATTCACTTTTGTCGGTTTAATTGTGTTATTTTACTAACGATTGTGAATGCTTCAGTTGATGTGTAGAGATAGCAGCAGTGGCGGAGGAAAGCATTGGAGTCTAGCGGGTTTTCGATCTTTGGACTATATTTTGATAGGCGCCACGCCTATATTTTGTTATGTCTATAGAGACATCGATTATTTATTATTATTTTGTATGCGCTTATGCGCCTGGATATGTTATTTCTATTTGGACATTGAGATTGGGCGTGCCAGACACTATGGGCACCGTCCATTAGCTTTATTTTCCTATTTTTGGTAGAAAGCAAACTCAAAAGCTAAAAGCTTGTATATTTTTGTAATTGGGCTATTTTTGAGCATAAAGATTGGAAATATACATTAAATACATGCTTTGTGAAGCGCTCACACAAGGCATGGGGGAGATTGAACCCAATTTGTCTCTTGTCTCATGTCGTGCTTGCTTTTACATTGGTTTTTGTGCTAAAAAGTAGAGTACTTTGTTCTTGGGGACCTTTGGGAATTCACTACGTGAGCTACCTGCGTCCGATCTGCGCACCAAGTATGTATAGTGGAATCTAGCTTCACACTTTCTTGTGGCATGTGCTCAAAGCGTTGTCCTCTCGAGGCATGTTTGAACATTTCAGGCTCATGGTTTTTACCATAGGTCTTAATCATTTCTATCCATGCTACCACACCTTCAAAAGGCATCTTGTCAAACATTCCATGAGCTTCTCCTATCAAGAAATCTTTTCCATACATGTCTCTCAACATACTATATATGAAAAGATCATTGTCTAGAATTTCCCTATAACCTCATGGTATCATCGCATGTTTGTATAGTTCTTAAGGTGCTATAAGCTTCAATAAAAAAGAACATATGTGGTAGCACCTATTAACATGCCTATAATTTGCATCCATCTAAAACAATCTAATAGTTTCTTATCACAACCACGTATAGAGTACCTTGCAATTGACAAATTATTGAACATATTTCTTTTTTTAATGGACTATTGAACATAAATGAACCATATTAGTCAAGTGAGATCTTTGAATGATGTCTTAAAATACTGATAATAATGGTTGTAATCTTGAATAAAGATACCAAATTTTTGGATTTCTCTCGTTACACTATTTTGATAAAGAAAAAAGTAATAAGGGTCGTATATGCCACAAAAATTTGCAAGGATGTAGCATGAAACTAAAATATTCAAGGAATTTTTTGTCTAATTGACTGTAAATTTGAAGGATGTAACATACAACAATGCATTCAATAGAAAACTTGAGTTACCTATCATGGAAGGGTGGATCAATGTATGTGACTTGGTTGTCATGGAAGAATAGATAAATCTATCTAGGTATCTTGGAAAATTTTGGTTTTTATTATAGATGAGTTCACAAAATCTGCTCCTCATCATCAACATCACCATCCTAGTCAAATAAAAATCTAAGGATGTCTCATGATCACAGTATCACCTAATAATTCTTTGCTTTACTAGATCCCCTACTTAGTTCTCTACTTGATTCATAGACAATTTGCAAATTCTAGCAAAAGCTACAATAGACTGGCACTATACTTGTTCAGTGTTGAAATGACTTGTTTATTGGCTGATTTTTGTTGTTTTTGAGAGCTGAATGGTTGATTTTATGAGATGATTGATTGGTTTGAAAGTGGTTTGAGAGTGTTTTTTATTATATTGATTGTATTTTGGAAGTTCATGATGTTTATTAGTAGAGATATGATGTTCTGATTGGTTCTGTATACCTTTTGTATAGCTTCTATTTTGTTCTGTTTTGTTCTGATTGTCTTTTGTAAGGAGGGATGGAGTATTGATTGATGAAGATTGAGATATTGTGAAAGCTTATTGAATAGGTTTTGAGAGTTTGGAATGGTTTGAGTATGAGTTATGAGGTTTTGATGACCTTCTGTAACCTTCTGTAGGTCTTCTGTAGAGCTTCTGTCTCTGTTTTGTTCTGTACTGTAGTTGTTCTAGTTCTGTACTGTAGACTGTTCTGTATATTCTATATGTGTTCTGTTGGATGAGAGTGTAGCTTGGGAAATTTTTCTAGCCTTGGAAAGAGGTGAATACAAGTGCAAAAGAGCTAAAAGAAGTGAAAGAAGTAGCTGTTGAAGACTCAAGTGAAGACTGGAGTGAAGTGACAGTAGTGAGCTATGAAAAGACACTGTAGTGGCTCTGGTGACTCTTCATATCAGACATATCTCTTGGGAGGGGTATCCACGACTTAAGAAGGATTATTGAGAGTGATTATGAGAGATTGTAGTGAGGATATGATGTATTATTGATGGAGAGAGAGAGAGAGAGTCAGAGATAGCCAAATCTATCAAAACAGAGTGATTGTATATGAGAGATTGAGAGAGAAGACTATGAAGATATTGAAGATGAATACTATGTGATGTATTTCCATTCAAAGATGGTGTATTCCTTTGCTTTCTTTGTTCTATTGATGGATTTTGTGAAGATATTGAAGAATATGGTTGATTCTATCAAATCCGTGGGAGATCTACATGATGTTGCATGAAGATTTGTTGTGCCTGGTGTTCTTTTCTTCATTGTGATCATATAAAACATAATAAATAATCTTGTTGATGTTACAAGATAGATTTTCTTGCAAGAGAATTCCCTTTTCCTTGGTGTTCCTCTTGGGTATCCATGTTTTTGGTGCACAGCCGGGGAAACTTGCCATCAATAAGCACCAGAAGAGGCTGACAATGAAGGAAATGGCATTGCCAAGAAGAGAAGAATTCAATGGATGTTTGTAAAGTTCCTTCTTCCACTGAAGAGTTGGAATTTCTCATAATCAAAGCCACTTTCCACACGAAGTTCATCCCACAATGGCGGAAACACATCACCATCATGATGCATGCTCTATGTGGTGGACAGTTTCCTCTTCCTGTTGAAGCAGCAGAAACTTGCATCTTGGTGGCAATCATCAAGTGGGAGATTGTGAAGAAGCTTCAGGAGTCTTGGTCTGTGGAGGTTCACAAAGACAAGAAGGAAAAGAGTTGGAATTTGTTCGTAGATGCTCAACAGCAAGATACGTGGGATGCTTGGTGCACTGATAATCTTCTATTTGTTCAATTGGCAACCCACTGGAAGTTGGTAGACAGAGTGTTCTTTACAACATACACTGTTGAAACTATCAGAAGCTAGCATTACTATGATGATGGCACCACCACAATGCTTAGATGTATGGTTTTTGACACCTTCAGAACCGAATACCTTCCTCTATGCAGTGGCATGAAAGCAGAATTCAGAGACGTTGAAAAGGAAGAAGTAGAAGAAATGTTGGCAAGAGAGTCCTCCAGAGACTGAAGCCTTCTGTTAACCCTCTGTGGAGCATTAACAACATAGTGGAACCAACCCCCTGATGAATGACGCAATAAAGAGGCAAGCGTTAGAACGAGTCCAGAGGCACGTGAAAAGAGAGAAAGCAAAAATCAGGACTGAGAACAAGCTCGCAGCAGAAGCCACCTTTGACGCCCTTGCTGAACTCTTTACAGAAGTCCCAATGGCACATCAAGCCCTTCCTCCTGCTGGAGGTCCACTTCCAAGCCAGATTCGTCCTGGAAATATTCATGACAGGCCAGCGAATGTAGTTCCATTGCCAGTTTTTAAGGGAGAGTACAATGAAGACCCAGGGGATCTTCATGTAGCAGAGTTTATGGTAGCGTGTGTGGTTAACAATGCCAGAACCCCTGAGCATTGGTTAGCAATATTCCCCGCCACTTTCAAGGGCCCGGCGTTTCAATGGTATGAGAGACAAGCAGCATGAACTTTTGGCACATGGGATGACCTGAAGTTGGCCTTCCTCACTAAATTCAGGCATAAAGGTTTTGAAGAGCGGATGCGAGAGGAATTAATGAATTTAAGTCTGTCCTCTGGAGAAAGAGTAGAAGCTTATGTCTCACGAATGGAATCCATTCTGAAGAGATGGACTAAGCATAATCTAGATGATGGCATTCAGAAGGGGGTGTTTCTCAGAGGATTACAACCAGAAGTCCGTAAGTTTGTAGAGCTGCAAAGACCAGCCACACTGCAAGCTGCAACAGAAGGTGCAAGACTGTACGATGAAGTGGAAGCTAGATTGGCGATGAATCCAGGAAGAGAAGTCCTATCTCCTCTGAAGCCAAGAATGATGTACCCAACAAATGTAGTCCCAGGGACAGTACCCTATCCCTACCAACAGATGCCCCCAGTATCACAGTACAATGCACCAAATCCACAGTGGCCACAATCCATGCCTCAAATGATGGTTCAACCACAACAACAATGGTCCCAACCAATTTTCCCAATGCCAAATCAGCAGCAACAGTGGAACCCTACCAACTGGAGCCAATAGCCAACAGTTCAAACAGGAGCTCTGAATCAGAATCAGAACAGAGACCCCTATGTACCAGCCCAACCTGTTTATGCAGTGATTACAAAGACTCCTCAAAACCCTACTGCCAGTACCTCCGGAGGAGAAAGCTTGAAGGATTACTTATCCAACTCAGTTGCAAATATCAAAAAGGAGTTGATGGATGTGATTACAGAGCAGCTACAGACGCTGAAAGTGAATACTGCTAGCATATCCAATGTTGCAGAAGCAGGAAGAGATGTGATGCAATCAAATACTTGGTGTGGTAAGTGTCATCAAGCAGGCCATTTAGCCACTGAATGTACACGAAAACCAACCATCCCTGGAGCCTTCTGTTCCTACTGTTTACGGAAGAACCATACAGAGGACATTTGCTCTCTGAAGGAGATGCATGATAGGAGAAGAAAGGAAGAAGATGCAAGATTCAACTTGGTGGAATCCAAAATGACAACATAGGATATTGGACCTAAGCCTAGAGAGTTTGGTCCTAATTTCGGACCCAGAAGATTTCCTTCTCAAAGTTACAGAGGAAGACAATCTGGCGGTGGTCAGAGATCAGAAGTGGAGTGTAACAAATGCGGAGAAAAGGGACACATCTTACCAAATTGTCCAAATCCCATAAGGTCAGTGGATTACAAGCCCTTATGCAGTCGATGCAAAGGACAAGGCCACACTGCAAAAGACCGTCCAAGCCTAGCCCCAGTGAAAAACAGTGCTACTGATAGTCTGGCCAAGGCCCAAGAGCCTACCTCCAATTTAGTGGAATTGGAAGTTGCTGCCATCACGCGTGCAAAGAAGAAGGAACCACCTATCTAGAAAGAAAATAATCCTCCTGCCAGAACAGTGAAGTTCAATCTTCCACCAGAAGAACAGAACAGAACAGAGCCTAACAGTGCCGTACAGAGCACTACAGTGCCATAGAGAGTTACAGAGACTGTTACAGAGACAGGACCAGAGGTCCAGGAGATAGAAGAGGAGGAGGTGCCACAAGGGGCAAAAGAAGTTTCCATGATTCCTCTGTTGGAAGAAAGAGGGAAAATGAAAATGGGTGTTACCCCATTCCCTAACCGATTAGAGAAGCCAGTGGATCCTATTAAGGAATACGACCCGTGGCCTCGACACACGTGTAGGTGTGTACACGAGCGTGGATACTTGCGATCGCTTGCTCGTGATCGTGCGCGGGTGCGGGACTTTGTTCGTCCGTTGCTGCCACGCAGCTACCACGCCGCCTATTTCTAGGTATTTTCCCAGATTTTTAATTCAAAAACCCGAAAGCCCTTTAAAAAAAAACAATGCAAAATTAAACAAAAAACTCATTAAACAACCTTTAAAATTTTGAAAAAAATTCTAGAAAAATCTAGAAAATTTCAACTATTTTTGTAGTAAATTGCCCTATTTTTTCTAACTTGTAAATTTTTTAAAAAAAAAAGAAACGAGAAAAAAAAATCCAACCATTTTAAAATTCAACATTCTTTCAAAAAATACTCAAAATTTTGAAAAAATTCATTACAAATGCTAAAAAATTCCAAATTAATTTCCAAAAAATTCCTAACACTTCCATTAATATTTTTACTTATTTTTGGCATATTTTTCTAAGCTATCACCATATTTTATTTCACACCTAAATTCCTTAAAAATACAAAAACATAATAAACACATCTTTTTCATCCAAACACAAACTAAACATCTAGAAAAAAAATCCAGATATTTTTGGATTGAGGAGAGCGCATTCTTTGCATTTACATACACCCACTACCATGTATTTTTTCTTTTATTTGTTATTTTTTTTCTGCTACCCCACAACCCACGGTTAATTCAAAAATAAAAAAAAAACAAAAAAAAAACATAAAACAAAATAAAATAAACCCTAAACACCTCCATGGCACGCGTATTTACGCTAAACACACAATTTTTTAAAAAATAAAAATAAACCCGTCGTTCACTTAGCACGCGCTAAGTGCGCTAAAGAGGCACTTTAATATTTTTAATTAAAATAAACCAGCCGTCACAAGAGCACGCGATGGCAAAAAAGCGCTCTACATCACCTTAATTTGTAATCAATAAACTTGCATTTAGAGACTCAGTCTGGGTATCGAAGTTCGAGATTCGAATTAAAGCACCGCTTTAACCTAGGTAATTAAATTTTTAAGAAGGAACCGCCGTTTTCTTGCTAAGGTTTATCACTTAATAAAACTTCATCCATTTATTAATAATTTGTTAACATGAACCTTTCATTAAATTAATTCCCCCTCACTGCACTTATTTTCCCTTTTTAATGAACCCGGTTTCGTGGGATGGGTATGCGTAGTCATTGAAGTTATTTCCATGGTCAAACACCGGTTTATCCAAGTTGTGATCTTGATATGTGTGGATTGTGGTGATGTTTTGGTTCAGTGTCTTTGATACGGTTAAGGGTACGGTGTGTAGTTTTTTTTTCCTTTATTTGCCTGATACGGGGATTTGGGTGTTTGTATGACGCATAGCATTAAGCTTTCGGTCGCATATGTCTCAAGGTCATGTCAAATTTTTTCTAGGCTATGGTTTGCTTGGGGATAGTTGGTCGAGTCACGTTTTATTGTTTTGGTTGTTCTCTTATCCTTGGTTTTTTGTCTGTTGCTTTGCAGGCATTCTCCTTGATTGTCTGTATTTGTGGTGTGTGTGCAACCCTCTGAATGGCGCCTTCTCACGCTCCTCCCCCTATCCAATATGTCCCACTAGTTAGTAGGGATTACTCTTCCCTACTCACTTTTGAGCCTCTTACAACGGCCAGACTCGCTGCTTTTGTGGCTACCTCCTTTCCATTGCTTCCAGAGGATCCATCGTTGTGTGATGAGTTTCTGGCCTCCTACAGCAAGAAGTTGGGACTGGTCCAGGGTATTTCTATGACTTTGACACCTCGGGGCCTAGGGAAGGCTCTGTCTCTTCCCTCCAAAGGTGAACCCTTTGTTACCACTCGTCAACTTTTCTCTAATGAAGAGATTTTGAAGTTGTTACAAAAGCAGACACGAGAATTGCTGGATGTTAAGAAGGTGATCAACTCTTCCGAAGTTTCCTTTTCCATGATCATTGATCCTGTGTGGAAGATGGTCTGTCAGTTTCTCCAAGACAGGTTTATGCCTGCCAAAACGCCATCCCAGTACTTGTCCAAAGAGCTTTTCACAGCTTCAAGGATGGTGTTGAAAGGAGTCGCTATTGATTGGAGCACTTACCTACTCACTAAAATGGATCAACATTTTGTCAAAGTCACCAGGGGTAATGTTACCAATGTCACCTATGGATCATACTTGTCTGCCTTCTTGACCTACTCGGGTTTTACAGAAGAGTGTGCCTCCACCTCCTCCATCAGATTCAGTACCTCCTCCTCCACCTTCAAATGAGTTAGAACCCATTGATATAGAGGATGATGATTCTCCGCCTCCCCGGGTCATCCAGCGCAAACGCTTGAAGCAGGTAGCGGATAAAGCTCCTTCAGTTCTTCCTCTGGCAGTGATCTCCCTGGGTATCTCACTTGTAATAACCTATTCAGAGCACATCGCGAAGGTTCGTTGGACATATCAGTTCTCTCACTGAACAGCCTAGTCTCGGGAGATGCAATTCCTTTCCTATGTAAAGACATTCAGAGTTCCATTGAACTGTCAGTGACAGCCTGTGTTCAATAGTTGTACGCTTCCTTTTATGAAGAACTCATGCAGTCTAAGGACCAGTTGCATAAGGCAACATCCGAGTTAGCCTCTGCTAAGGATACCCTAGCAGATTTGTTTAAGCAGATGGAACAACAAACCCAACTGGTTGCAACCCAAAGAGATGAGATCTCTTCTTTGAAGATTCAATTAACAGAGGCTCAATCAGAGGTTACTAGCCTTTCAGAGGAGAAGGAGAGGATGTCTAGAGAAGCACAGGCGTTCCAAACTCTTTTAGATGTCAAACTTTCAGCCTTACAGACTGCTAATGACACAGTGGAATCCCAAGCTTCCCAAATCCAGCAGTTGCAAGATCAATTGGCAAAGTCACGGTCTGTTCCTCCAAGCCCTAATGTTCCCTTGATCCCTTCTCTCTCACATCAGGACTTGGCTGCTCTTCAGAGACAGGCTACCTTGTGTCCTCTCTTCCAAGATAAAGTGGAAAAATTGCAATCCAGAATGGATTTGTTATGGTCTACATTTGAGCAGTTTCAAGAATATGTTCCACCAGACCATTCTTTCTTTGTCCACTACCACTTACAGAAGTTGGCCTTCTACATGAAGCTTTCCACGATGGATTTACCTCTTCCAGAGGATGGGTGGAGTGGGGCTTGGTCTGCTGAGTTACTGACAAATGTGGTAAGGATGGTGTTTGAAGATTCTGTCACGACAGATACCATGTTGATGTCCTACATGTATCTACGTGGAGACTTGTTGATTCCAGATGAGATGGATATGGCTTGGTATGTGGGGGACGTGGTTCTACAAGTTGTTTTGTATGTCAATCATTTGGAGTTGAGCATAGCTGACATGTTCCAGAGTTACTCCTCCAAAGTGGCTAATTGTCATGATAATTCCTGGCATACCATGATTGATTTTGTGGTCCTGAATCAAAGACAGAACACAGCCCCTACCTATGTCCCGAGTACTAATCAACTGAGGGTGGATCTCTTAGCTTATCTTTCAAAACATAATCCATTTGATTCTATTTTTTTTTAATGCCTATCATAGAAGATCTCTCTTACGGCCTTCTGTTCCTACCCTCCTGTATTACCAACAAATGGCTCACCGATATGATATATATCTTTCCCTTTGTCAATCTAATTCCACAACCATTTTACCCCTTCTTTTCCAACCTTCCTCTTTCCCTCAAATTTCCATTTTTACATACTGCTCCTTTATTGAGGATCGAGTATTTTCCCCTTCTCCACCATGTCCTTCTCCATCCATTCATGTACCTTCCACATTTCCTATTTATCAGTTAACACCCTTCCTTAGTGATTCCATACAAATTTCTGCCACTCCTTCTTTAAATCATTCTTCCTTTTATGATTTTGCCTATCCCTCACTTCATCCACTTTTGCTTATTTCACTTTCCTCTCCTAACACTTCTATATCTCAACCACCTCAGTTGGTTAGTGACTATGACGGTGTCGTGTTGCTGCGCATCCGAGTCGTATACACCTCCATTTCTTTTGTTTTGCATTTGTGTTAATTTCTGCGTGTGATTCATTGTTTGTGTGATGCATTTTGATAATCCGCATCCAATGTATATATTCCCTTAGTGCATGCGTATGATTTTGTTTGGATGCATGATGTGTGTGTATTAGAAAAATATTAAAAAAAACTGATGCCAAAGGACATTATCAAGCTGATTATTTCAATGATGATCTTTAAGAAATGATGCAGGACATGCATATGACGCCAAACAGGGTGACCTTTGAAATCGTCATTAATGGTTTTGCCAAAGCAAACAGAGTTAAAATGGTGCTGGAACTTCTGGATGAAATGAAGATTATGGTGGTGATGACAATTGCGAAGGCACTTGAGTAAGCAGATGTGCAGTGGAGTAGTTCTCTTGTAATAGGAATTTTAAGATTCCTCAAAAGCATAAAAGCTTCTTGGGTTTTTTTTAATTGGTGGAAAGACACTGCTGGACTCATGCTAAAATTGGTTTCCTAATCGCTGTTTTGGGACGGGACAGCCTGGTTTCAAAAGGGGTTTTTTTTAGAATTTTGGGAGCAGGCCTTCAGGGTAACGTGGGGAGGGAAGACTAATTCTGGAAGGAGCCGCCGGTAAAAACAAAAAAAGATACGAAGGGGATAATCCAGGAGGGGAAAAGAGGGCTTTTAGAGAAAAACCAGGCATTGAACGTCAATTAAAAAAAAGGATGCCAATGAATGCTATGAGAATTTTGCTGTGATTTCAGGAGATTACAGGTGGGAGGGGTGTGGATATTGCTGTGGAAGCTTTGGGCAACCGAAAAGAAAACTTTTGTTAAAAACAACCTTAGCAATCAGAGATGGCGGCAGAGCAGTTATCGTCGGGTTAGCCCGGTTTGAAGCAACGGCAAAAGTTGATATGGTTCGCCTTGTCAGGAGACAGTCACAGAAACACACAAGCTGGAAGATCAGTAGAGGAGCGAACTGTGAGGAGCCGTCTGTGAATCGGGAGGGGAATATGCAGGTAGAAGGTGGAGGGTAGGATAATTTCGGATGGTCCCAGATATGGATTCCGGATTGGTCAACACCGACTGAACTCTGAGCAGCTGAGGGTTGAGATGCCATTCTTTTTTGTTCTAGTCCAGGATGAGGCCGTGATGTAGTTAAAGAAGCGGAGGAAAGCTTGGAGGAAGCAGAAACGATTACTGGTGCGACAGAGATGAAGATAGACACTGTCATCTGATCGAGGATGCATCGATGGTTATGCTCCCTGAAGGAATACCGCAAGGGGCTACGACGGGCGATAAAAGATGACAAAGATGAAAGTTTGCTGAAGAAAGCAAACGATGGAGGTGAAGAAGGACGTCAGCAAGTTAACGTAGAAAACTGCAACAACGTCAATAACCAGACTTCCTTTTGACAACGAAATTCTCTTCATTCATGCAAGCTTGACAAGGAAACAATACCTACTTTTCAGAAAAGCTTTGAAACGAACGATTCTACGCCAACTCCGAGAAAAATGATGGTGGAATGATCTTGAAGGTTTGTGTTGAATGATGATCATAATGGCTTTGCAGAAAAGGGATGAAAGCAAGTGAAGGTCTCCATCACCTCCTTCAATAGCGCAGCATAAGATGTGAAGGCTAATCTGTCCCAGAGAATGCAGAACAGCATTAATGCAATGGAGCAGGCGCCTCTCTGTCGATTGCAACCTGTTTAATGTCCAGTCGAGTTCATAATCATCTTCAAGGCCCACATAATTAATCTTCTCTGCAGAACGGTTAATGTGTGATACAGTGATTAACTCAGACTCTGTAAACCGGAGGAAAGCTGAATGAAATGATAGAGTCTCTGTCAAAGAAGAGACTTATTGGTCTTGAGGTTCTTGAGGTCAGTTGATGGAATTTGGAGAACATGGCAGATCTGGGAGCAGATGCAACAACTAATAGTTTATTGAGGAGCTTGAGATCAACGTTATGAGATGTGGATGAGCATGAGCTTTTGCAATCGCTGCTGTCTTTCGTGGTTGCCTTTGACTACTCAATGCTTTGATAATCTTCGAAACCTCCCTTCTCAGGCAGTTTATATCAGCAGTGATACATCGATGGCTTCACAATGAACGAGAATGCAGTTTAGACTATGAGGCATTCATTAGTGCAGCCAAGGAAGATTTAAAAACAGAGTTTGTTCAGATATCCTTACAGAAGTCATAAAGGAACTGACAGGAAGAGAGCTAAAAGTGGGTAGATCTTGCTGATGGTAATAAATTGCATGCCTACATTGTGAAGTATGGCCTTAACTTGGAACCTTGTAATCTCAACTACTTAGAGATCCAAACAGTCTTTCATTTTTTAATGATATGAATGGTCTAAAGTACCCTTTAGACAGAAAACAGTAAAGCTGTTTATGATTAAGTCTTGAAACTTAGAGATTTATTTGGTGCTCCTGAAACCAAGTTCATACACTTATTGAAAAACAGAGGACAGATCGACATGCTTTGTCATTTATTTTTGACTCTTCTTTTGTAATATACTTGACAAACAATATAATGATTTTGGCATCAAATATTGTGTTATTAAGATCTTCTTGTTAGTCTTTATTTCTTGCTGTACCTTGAACCCCGTGTTCTGCAGCCCTTGCATGAACTCTACGACATTTCTGGTGAACCCGACGTGAAAGTGCTGCGTCACTTTTCAGCAAGATGGGAGACTCGCAAGAAGAAATGACAGATGATAATGTCATGAAGAACCTGTTTCAGTCATTTACCATGTATATGCAGCAGCAAGCTCATGCAAAATGAGACAGTGATGCTATGGATGCTTTGAAAGCTGTCCAACAGGAGATGAAGCAGTTTAATGGATAGCAAGTGTCAACTTACCTGCATTTATATGAAGAAAAGATGAAGTTTTTTGGGGTTTCTCAAGATGTTTGGAGCCGCTACTTCTTGCGGATCGTGGTTCGAGCTCTTGAAGGTCGAATTGCAGAAATTCAAGAAGCACATGCAGGTTGGGCTGAATTTAAAAAGGCATTAAAAGATGAATATTTCCTGGAGGATACAGGTCTTATGAATCGTAGGAATTTTTTAGTATGGGTTCCTATGCCTAATAAGGGACTTTCTGTTACCGCTCTTCTGCGAGAGTTTGAAAGCCGTTATGATCAGTTGGATGGGACTGAACAGCAAGCTTTGGAGATGCAGAAAGTGGAGTTATTTTTGCAAGCTGCTGATGCTGATTTACAGGAAAAGTTGGATGATCTTTTGGAAGATCAAGCTACTGATTCAGGTTTAAAGACTGAGTGGAGACATGTCATTGATGCTGTGAATGCTCTTGTTAAGAAGCAGCGCAGGAGAGTAAGATTGCATCGAAATACAGGATCAGTTCCTGAAAAATCCTTGGAGACTTCTTCTTCTACCCCTGCTACAACTTCTTTGCCTAAGCCTACTCCTCCTGTTGTGAATCCACCAGTTCCTACTACTCCAGTGCCCTTATCTGTAGATGATGTTATTAAAGGCTTGGCGGATTTGACGATTGAAGCAGTCAAAGCTGAAGTTGGTAAGTTAAAGGAGCAACTTATGTCAGTACCTGCTGTAGCACCTGCTCCAGTGACTGCTTTTCCAGCTGGTCAAAGAAAAGGGCGACGATGTATTTGGTGTGATAGTACAGAGCACCAACACTGCAAAGATTGTGATGCTTTTCAGGAAGCACGTAAGAAGAATGTAGTATTCTGGGGACAAGATGGGAAGATATGGCTGACAGAGACTGGCGCTCCTCTTGACACGAACTTTGGTAAGGGAGGTATGAAGAAACTTGTTGATGATATGGCTGCGCAATCAGCTTATGTGAGTGTTAGAGGAGATGCTTCAGCTTTTGGAGTCCAGCTTGAGCAGAAATCTGATGGAGACTCTGCTTTATGGTCTTCTGCCTTGGAGATAGCGAGAAGAGGGAAAGTTCAAACTTCTACTATGACTTGTGTGGGCTCTAGCATCCGAGGAGAAACGGGATGGGATTCTCCTGTTGACAGGTATTCTATTTTTGCTTATATGGCCAAAACGCAGGGTTTAGATGCCATGGTTGAAGAAAAGAGAAGAAGAGATGAGGAGGGTCCTAGCTCCTCCAAAAAGACTAGAGGGGGTGACTTTGTTTCACCACCTGTTACAGCTCCACCTATGTCAAATTCTCGAGCTCAAACAGGTTCTGATCAACCAATGGGAGACAAGCAGAAAGAAAAGAGGCAACCAAGAAAAGAGCCAGGATTCAAGCTCTTGTCAGACCTTGATATACAAACGGATATGAGTAAGATTTTTCATGAAAGAATTTTGAATAGTGAAGTCACTTTTACTGTTGGAGAGGCTCTTGGGATTGCTAGAAGAGAAATACAGGATCAGATGCTGGATCTTTTGCGGAGGAAACGGCATGCGATGGAAGGAACTGCTTTACAGGGATTGTGGCATGGAGCTCTTGGGGAAGAGCATGATGATGCAGTGATGGTTGAGAATGCTTCTGTTAATCCGCAATTGGAGAAAATAGTGCAGCCTATGCAGTATGAAGATGATGAGACCCCTATTCTCATCCCTCGCAGCCATTTTTCACATAGTCATTGGGCTAGAGCAACCACTGAGATAGTGGTAAGGATTGGAGAGAAAAAAATTCCCTTGATCGCTTTAGTTGATCATGGTTCTGAGATTAATCTTATTGCTCGAGGTGTTTATGAGAGTGGCAAGTGGCCTATGGATGCAGAGCATGGCTGGCGCATGAGAGCCACAAATAATACTTCTGGTGATATGTATGCTGCTTGTCCGAGTATTAGAATTTCTATTGGTAATGTTGAAGAGGATTATCATTGCTTTGTTCAGGATTCATGTTCTTATCCGATTATTCTTGGACAACCTTTCATTACAGAAGCAAGAATGGAAACAAAAGTGATGGATGACAGGTCAGCTTATGCGCGGATACGCAGTAAAGATGGTATGCGAGCTGTTCAGTTTATGATTGTTGGGGTAAATCATCCGAGAAACAGGGACTCCTTGCGTGAAGCACCACTACCTGCGAAGGAGTTGGATTTTCATTAGGTACCGTTGTCTTACGAGATGCCAGTGGTACGGAGCGGAGAAAAGAGGAGATCTCGCCTCCTGGCAGCCAATCTTTCTCCAATAATTTTGTTGGTTTTTCTTCAGATAGTTCAGTGAGTTATCAGAAAATTTCAGATTTGCCTAGAGCTGCCAGGCAGTACATTGGCCGTAAGGAGAAAGAGTTGAATAATGCAGGTATTTTGCAAGCAGAAGAGCATGTAGATGGATTGTATGAAGGGATGTCTTATGCAGATACATTGTTTGAGATGAGAGCAATGCTGAAAACTGATGTATGCAAGAGTTCAAAGATCATACCTGTGCAAACCTTGGATATGTTTTAGGAAATTTCTGGTTTTATGCTGCAAACAGAGTTAGAGGCTGAGAAAACTAAGCAAACTGAATTTATGGCTGATCTTGATCAGCTAATAGAATTGCAGAGGGCTGAATCCATTCAGCCAACAGAGTTGAATGCAGAAAAATTTCTGCATACAGAGTTTCAGGATGCATCTATGCAGTCCATAGAGCCAAGGGCTGAATCCATTTAGCCAACAGAGTTGAATGCAGAAAAATTTCTGCATACAGAGTTTCAGACTGCACCCATGCAGTCCATAGAGCTAAACGCTGAAATTTTTCAGCCAACAGAGTTGAAAGTTGCTGAAAATTTGCAGAAATTGCAGCAAAGAAGAGCGTGCTTGAATGATGCCAAGGTTGACACAAAATATAAAACAGTTGATAAGAAGGTTAAGCCGGTTGCAGGCCCGCTTCCTTCTGATAGTGATGAACAGATTGAAAAAGCTATGAAGCAGCCTATGTTGAGGGACCCTGCAAATATTGGACATAAGTTTACTGCTGAAACTCTTGCAGAATTGAAGATTGGAAATGATGATTTTTTGCTTCCAGTGGAAAAAGAATGTTTTAGAGAGATGCTTGGACGTCATGGTAAGGCATTTGCTTTCTTTCCACATGAAATTGGCTGCATTAGTCCCGAATTGGTTGCACCTATGGTCATCTTCACTGTTCCTCATGTACCATGGAATTTACGTCCTATACCTGTGCCTAAAGCACACTTGCCAAAGCTGATAGAGTTGCTGAATGAAAAGATTAAAATGGGGATTTTGGAACCCTCTTCTGCACCCTACTCTAACAGGTGGTTTACTGTACCAAAGAAGAATAGTACTTTGAGATTTATTCAGGATATGCAGCCCGTGAACAAAGTGACAATCAGGAATGTGGGAACAGGTCCAGTTGTGGATGAATTTGTTGAGGCTTTTGCAGGATGAGTCATCTATTCACTAGGTGACTTGTATTCAGGTTATGATCAGTTTCAGCTTGCCTTGGAAAGCAGGGATATTACTACTATGCAGACATCTATTGGTCTTGTGAGGATGTGTACCTTGCCTCAAGGTGCCACAAACTCAGTTGCTCATATGATGAATGCTATGCATAGAGTTTTACGAGACTATATTCCGCAGTATACCGTGCCTTTTCTAGATGATGTGCCTATTAAGGGTTGTGCAGAAGAAGAAAAGAATGAAAGTCTTGATTTGCGTGGATGTAGACAGTTTGTAGCTGACCACTTGATTGCTTGTGAGCAAATATTGACACGATTAGAGGAGGTAAATTTGACACTTTCAGGGCTGAAATCTGTCTTTGGTGTTAATGAAGTCATCATAGTTGGGCATATGGTTGGATATTATGGCAGAAAGCCTTCTCCTGCAAAGGTGGATGCCATAAACAGGATTACAGAGCATTGCTCGACTACTTCAGAGGTGCGGAGATTTGTGGGAGCTTGTGTATTTTACATGATTTGGATTCCTCATTTTGCTCATATAGCAGATGTTCTCTATCAGCTGCTTCGAAAAGGGCAGAAATTTCATTGGGATGAGAAGCATTCAAAAGCCATGCGTAAGCTCAAGAAGCTGTTGCAATCAGCTCCTACTCTACGCAAGGCGGATTATCAGTGTGGACGGCCGATCATGTTGACAGTTGATACTAGCCCTATTGGCATAGGTTGGGCTGTGGGACAGGATGATGCTGATGGAAATAGGTATGCTATCCGCTTTGGAGCTAAAGTTCTTAATGAGCGACAAAGGAGATATCCGCAGATCAAAAGAGAGTTGTGGGGAGTAGTCACAGCGCTGAAGTGTGACAAAGGGTATTTTATTGGAGCTTCAGTTGTTGTGGAAACAAATTGTTTGCCTTTGCTTGGCATGATTACTAGTTGCTCGACTCCAGATATAGCGATGCTTCGGTGGATTGCCTATATCAAATCATTGAATCCAGAATTTCGACACATAGCAGGGAAAGATAATCCAGTTGCTGACATGCTATCTAGAGCGAGATATGAGGATGAGGAGTCATTGCTTGCAGAAGATGATGAAACAGAGTTTACTGCTTCTGTCCTTGTTCATGATTGTCATGTATCTACTGTTGAAGCCTTTATTGAAGAACTTTATGTTGATGAGTGGCTGCAAATTGGACAGTATCTAAGTTCATTGACTCGAAGAGCTGATTGGACGGATGATGAATTCAAGAAAATCAGAAGGAAGGCTTATGGGTATTTCTTGAAAGATGGTTTTCTTTGGAAGCATCCAAGAAAGAGAGGAGGCTTGCCCTTGAGAGTAGTTTGTGATGTAGTGATGCAGATACAGATTATGCGAGAGTTTCATGAGAGCTCATGGGTTGGACATAGAGGTGTGTGGGCTACCTATGAGAAAATCAAAGAAAGATACTGGTGGAAAGGGATGTATAAAGATGTTTCTCACTTTGTGGAGACTTGCAGGGACTGCCAGCTTTACTCTTTAGTGCGACATCGTGATGAGTTGCATCCGACTTATCCACTATGTATGCTTATGTGGATGGTTCTTTGGTCAATTTTTGTTGCTCCTGATATGAGACAAACAGTGGCTATGGGTGTCTTCAAGAGGTTATGCTAGAAAACAGGGAATGACTATTCTTATGCATAAACAATCCCAATTGAGAACCTTTGATGCTCAAAAACAGGAGTTGGATTGCTGAAAGTTTCTGGACTGATGTGCCTGCTGCTGTTGTGATCTGAATTTGATAGAAAATCTCTGAAAGCATCTGAAATCAGATGTATGGAACAATAGAAGGTTCACTGCATTAAAGGACATGCTTGATTGGATTATAAGTTAATGCTCATTATTCCGTTCAAAGTAAATGACATCATACATCTGAATGTAAACAAAGTGATACTTTCACTTAGATGCAATGCTGACTAAGAGAAACTTCAGTTTATTCTGAACATGAACTTCTTGTAACTCATTTGACAAACAATATAATGATCTTGGCATCAAATATTGTGTTATTGAGATCTTCTTGTTAGTCTTTATTTCTTGATGTACCTTGAACCTCGTGTTCTGCAGCCCTTGCATGAACTTTACGACAACGGGTTTGATCATCAGATTTCCAGAAGAAGGGGATGGAGCTTGAATGATTCCCTTACAGGACCTCAGATAAATTGGCCAGTAATTCCAGGAGAATGGACAGCTGCCAGTCAAGCCTATCAGAACTATATTCATTTTTCTCAGCAGTATTCACAGTCTGCAGATCCTTCAGTGAGATTAACTGCTCACTTTGCTTGGTACTTGGCGTATATGCATAGGCATTCTCATAATGATTCCAAGCCTATTCCAAAGTTGTGCATGAATGTCAATGTGAGCATTGATTCCCAGCAGCTGGATATATTGTATTTTCATACCCTTTGTTTGCCTAGCAGATACCTTGTCCTATTGAAAAGGATGTGCTGTCTTCAGTTTTTTCAGAATCCTCCCAAAACATTTGTAGATGAATCCTTGTCTATGGATCGTTTCCGAAATCACCAATCTTTCAAGAGGGATCATCTTCATTGATACCTTTTCCAATGTATGGTGGATGCTTTTTAATGAAAATCTCTTTTTGGAGGAGTCATTCAGATGGTTGTGTTGTGTGTAGTATTTGTGTTGTGGGTTAATTTATGTAAAAAGATCGTGGTGGTTTCTTATTGGATTGGATTTCGTGCGAGCTACATTTTGGAGAATTGTGGTGATGGGGTCGTGGTTGGAGAGTTGAAGATGCTGATGCAAAAGAAGAAGAAGAAAACTCTTATATCCTTTACAAGTTTGTTGTGCTTTCTAGTTTGATAAGAAGTGTTAATGTATAAAGGGTTTTCCATTCGTTGTATTTTTATATCAGATACAGAAAAACATGGAGCCCCAAGAGGAACACCAAGGAGAAGGGAATTCTCTCGCAAGAAAATATATCTTGTAACATCAACAAGCTTATTTATTATGTTTTATATGATCACAATGAAGAAAAGAACACCAGGCACAACAAATCTTCATGCAGCATCATGTAGATCTCCCACGGATTTGATAGAATCAACCATATTCTTCAATATCTTCACAAAATCCATCAATAGAACAAATAAAGCAAAGGAATACACCATCTTTGAATGGAAATACATCACATAGTATTCATCTTCAATATCTTCATAGTCTTCTCTCTCAATCTCTCATATACAATCCCTCTGTTTTGATAGATTTGGCTATCTCTGACTCTCTCTCTCTCTCCATCAATAATACATCATATCCTCACTACAATCTCTCATAATCACCCTCAATAATCCTTTTAAGTCATGGATACCCCTCCCAAGAGGTATGTTTGATATGAAGAGTCACCAGAGCCACTACAGTGTCTTTTCATAGCTCACTACTATCACTTCACTCCAGTCTTTACTTGAGTCTTCAACAGCTACTTCTTTCACTTCTTTCAGCTCTTTTACACTTGTATTCACCTCTTTCCAAGGCTAGAAAACTTTCCCAAGCTACACTCTTATCCAACAGAACACATACAGAAGCATATAGAACAGTCTACAGTACAGAACCAGAACAACTACAGTACAGAACAGAACAGAGACAGAAGCTCTACAGAAGACCTACAGAAGGTCATCAAAACCTCATAACTCATACTCAAACCATTTCAAACTCTCAAATACTATTCAATAATCTTTCACAATATCTCAATGTTGAGTGTTGAAATCACTTGTTTTTTGGTTGATTTTTGTTGTTTTTGAGAGCTGAATGGTTGATTTTATGAGATGATTGATTGGTTTGAAAGTGGTTTGAGAGTGTTTTTGATGATATTGATTGTATTTTGGAAGTTCATGATGTTTATTAGTAGAGATATGATGTTCTGATAGGTTTTGATTGGTTCTGTATACCTTCTATATAGCTTTTGTTTTGTTTTGTTTTGTTCTGATTGTCTTCTGTAAGGAGGGATAGAGTATTGATTGATGAAGATTGAGATATTGTGAAAGCTTATTGAATAGTTTTTGAGAGTTTGGAATGGTTTGAGTATGAGTTATGAGGTTTTGATGACCTTCTATAACCTTCTGTAGGTCTTCTGTAGAGCTTCTGTCTCTGTTATGTTCTGTACTGTAGCTGTTCTGGTTCTATACTGTAGACTATTCTGTATGCTTCTGTATGTGTTCTGTTGGATGAGAGTGTAGCTTGGAAAAGTTTTCTAGCCTTGGAAATAGGTGAATACAAGTGCAAAAGAGCTAAAAGAAGTGAAAGAAGTAGCTGTTGAAGACTCAAGTGAAGACTGGAGTGAAGTGATAGTAGTGAGCTATGAAAATACACTGTAGTGGCTCTGGTGACTTTTCATATCGGACATATCTCTTGGGAGGGGTATCCACGACTTAAGAAAGATTATTGAGAGTGATTATGAGAGATTGTAGTGAGGATATGATGTATTATTGATGGAGAGAGAGAGAGAGAGTCAGAGATAGCCAAATCTATCAAAACAGAGTGATTGTATATGAGAGATTGAGAGAGAAGACTATGAAGATATTGAAGATGAATACTATGTGATGTATTTCCATTCAAAAATGGTGTATTCCTTTGCTTTCTTTTTTCTATTGATGGATTTTGTGAAGATATTGAAGAATATGGTTGATTCTATCAAATCCGTGGGAGATCTACATGATGCTGCATGAAGATTTTTGTGTCTGGTGTTCTTTTCTTCATTGTGATCATATGAAACATAATAAATAAGCTTGTTGATGTTACAAGATAGATTTTCTTGCAAGAGAATTCCCTTTTCCTTGGTGTTCCTCTTGGGGCTCCATGTTTTTGGTACGCAGCCGGGGAAACTTGCCATCAACAAGCACCAGAAGAGGCTGAAAATGAAGGAAATGGCATTGCCAAGAAGAGAAGAATTCAATGGATGTTTGTAAAGTTCCTTCTTCCACTGAAGAGTTGGAATTTCTCATAATCAAAGCCACTTTCCACAAGAAGTTCATCCCACAATGGCGGAAACACATCACCATCATGATGCATGCTCTATGTGGTGGACAGTTTCCTCTTCCTGTTGAAGCAACAGAAACTTGCATCTTGGTGGCAAACTGTTTGGGCATAAACTGAAGAGCAAAAAAAAAGAGAATGACCATCCATGGAAGATTTGGCATTCATTGAGAAGTTTCCAGATATCATCAAGTGGGAGATTGTGAAGAAGCTTCAGGAGTCTTGGTCTGTGGAGGTTCACAAAGATAAGAAGGAAAAGAGGTGGAATTTGTTCGTAGATTGTTAAGTGTTGAAATGACTTGTTTTTTTGCTGATTTTTATTGTTTTTGAGAGCTGAATGGTTGATTTTATGAGATGATTGATTGATTTGAAAGTGGTTTGAGAGTGTTTTGGATGATATTGATTGTGTTTTGGAAGTTCATGATGTTTGTTGGTGGTTCTGTAATGTTTTGATATGTTCTGTATACCTTCTATTTGGTTCTGTTTTGGTCTGTTTTGTTCAGATTGTCTTCTGTAAAGAGGGATGGAGTATTGATTGATGAAGAATGAGATATTGTGAAAGTTTATTGAATGGTTTGTGAGAGTTTGGAATGGTTTGAGAATGAGTTATGTAGTTTTGATGACCTTCTGTAACTTTCTGTAGGTCTTCTGTAGAGCTTTTGCTTTTGTTCTGTTTCTGTTCTGTTCTATACTGTAGCTGTTCTGGTACTGTTCTCTAGACTGTTTTGTATGCTTCTGTAAGTGTTCTGTGGAATGTATGTGTGACTTTGGGAAAGTTTTCTAACCTTGGAAAGAGGTGAATACAAGTGCAAAAGAGCTTAAAGAAGTGGAAGAAGTAGCTGTTGAAGATTCAAGTGAAGACTAGAGTGAAGTGACAGTAGTGAGCTATGAAAGGACACTGTAGTGGCTCTGGTGACTCTTCATATCAGACATACCTCTTGGGAGGGGTATCCACGACCTAAGAGTGATTATTGAGAGTGATTTTTGAGAGATTGTAGTGAGGATATGATGTATTATTGATGGAGAGAGAGAGAGAGAGTCAGAGATAGCCAATTCTACTCAAACAGAGTGATTGTATAAGAGAGATTGAGAGAGAAGACTATGAAGATATTGAAGATGAATACTATGTGATGTATTTCCATTTCAAGATGGTGTACTTCTTTGCTTTCTTTGTTCTATTGATGGATTTTATGAAGATGTTGAAGAATATGGTTGATTCTATTAAAATCCGTGGGAGATCTACATGATGCTGCATGAAGATTTGTTGTGCCTGGTGTTCTTTTCTTCATTGTGATCATATGAAACATGATAAACAAGCTTGTTGATGTTACAAGATAGATTTTCTTGCAAGAGAATTCCCTTTTCCTTGGTGTTCCTCTCGGGGCTCCATGTTTTTGGTGCGCAGCCGGGGAAACTTGCCATCAACAAGCACCAAAAGAGGCTGAAAATGAAGGAATTGGCATTGCCAAGAAGAGAAGAATTCAATGGATGTTTGTAAAGTTCCTTCTTCCACTGAAGAGTTGGAATTTCTCATAATCAAAGCCACTTTCCACAAGAAGTTCATCCCACAATGGCGGAAACACATCACCATCATGATGCATGCTTTATGTGATGGACAGTTTCCTCTTCCTATTGAAGCAGCAAAAACTTGCATCTTGGTGGCAAACTGTTTGGGAACAAACTGAAGAGAAGAAACAGAGAGAATGACTATCCATGGAAGATTTGGCATTCATTGAGAAGTTTCCAGACAACATCAAGTGGGAGATTGTGAAGAAGCTTCAGGAGTCTTGGTCTGTAGAGGTTCACAAAGACAAGAAGGAAAAAAGTTGGAATTTTTTCGTGGACGCTCAACAGCAAGATACATGGGATGCTTGGTGTACTGATAATCTTCTGTTTGTTCAATTAGCAACCCACTGGAAGTTGGTAGACAGAGTGTTTTTTACAACCTACACTGTTGAAACCATCAGAAGCTGGCATTACTATGATGATGGCACCACCACAATGCTCAGACGTATGCATTTTGACACCTTCAGAACCGAATACCTTCCTCTGTGCAGTGGCATGAAAGCAGAATTCAGGGACGTTGAAAAGAAAGAAGTAGAAGAAATGTTGGAAAGAGAGTCCTCCAAAGACTGAAGCCTTCTGTTAACCCTCTGTGGAGTACTAACAACATAGTGGAGCCAACCCCCTGATGAATGACGCAATAAAAAGGCAAGCGTTAGAACGAGTCCAGAGGTACATGAGAAGAGAAAAAGCAAAAATCAAGGCTGAGAACGAGCTAGCAGCAGAAGCCGCCTTTGACACCCTTGCGGAACTCTTTACAGAAGTCCCAATGGCACATCAAGCCCTTCCTCCTCCTGCTGGAGGTCCACTTCCAAGCCAGATCCGTCCTAGAAATATTGATGACAGGCCAGCGAATGTAGTCCCATTGCCAGTTTTTAAGGGAGAGTACAATGAAGACCCAGGGGATCTTCATGTAGCAGAGTTTATGGTAGCGTGTGTGGCTAACAATGCCAGAACCCCTGAGCATTGGTTAGCAATATTCCCCGCCACTTTCAAGGGCGCGGCGTTTCAGTGGTATGAGAGACAAGCAGCAGGAACTTTTGGCACATGGGATGACCTGAAGTTGGCCTTCCTCACTAAATTCAGGCGTGAAGGTTTTGAAGAGCGGATGAGAGAGGAATTTATGAACCTAAGTCAGTCCTCTGGAGAAAGAGTAGAAGCCTATGTCTCATGAATGGAATCCATCCTGAAGAGATGGACTAACCATAATCTAGATGATGGCATTCAAAAGGGGGTGTTTCTCAGAGGATTACAACCAGAAGTCCGTAAGTTTGTGGAGCTACAAAGACCAGCCACCCTGCAAGCTGCAACAGAAGGAGCAAGACTGTATGATGAAGTGGAAGCTAGATTAGCAATGAATACAGGAAGAGGAGTCCTACCTCCTCTGATGCCAGGAATGATGTACCCACCTAATGCAGTCCCAGGGACTGTTCTCTACCCTTACCAACAGATGCCCCCAGTATCACAGTACAGTGCACCAAATCCACAGTGGCCACAATCCATGCCTCAAATGGTGGTTCAACCACAACAACAATGGTCCCAACCAATTTCCTCAATGCCAAATCAGCAGCAACAGTGGAACCCTACCAACTGGAGCCAACAGCCAACAGTTCAAACAGGAGCTCTGAATCAGAACCAGAACAGAGACCCCTCTGTACCAGCCCAACCTGTTTATGCAGTGATTACAGAAACTCCTCAAAACCCTCCTGCCAGTATGTCAGGAGGAGAAAGCTTGAAGGATTATTTATCCAACTCAGTTGCAAACATAAAAAAGGAGTTGATGGATGTGATTACAGAGCAGCTACAGACGATGAAAGTGAACAAAGCGAGCATATCCAACGTTGCAGGAGCAAGAAGAGATGTGATGCGGTCAAATATTTGGTGTGGTAAGTGTCATCAAGCAGGCCATTTAGCCACTGAATGTACATGAAAACCAACCATCCCTGGAGCCTTCTGTTCCTACTGTTTGCGGAAGAACCATACAGAGGACATTTGCTCTCTGAAGGAGATGCATGATAGGAGAAGAAAGGAAGAAGACGCAAGATTTAACTTGCTGGAATCCAAAATGACAACACAAGATATTGGACCCAAGCCTAGAGAGTTTGATCCTAATTTCGGACCCAGAAGATTTCCCTCTCAAAGTTACAGAGGAAGACAGTCTGGCGGTGGTCAGAGATCAGAAGTGGAATGTTACAGATGCGGAGAAAAGGGACACATTTCACCAAATTGTCCAAATCCTCGAAGGTCAGTGGATTACAAGCCCTTATGCAGTCGATGCAAAGGAGAAGGCCACACTGCAAAAGATTGTCCAAGCCCAGCCCCAGTGAAAAACAGTGATACTGATAGTCCAGCCAAGGCCCAAGAGCCTACCTCCAATTTGGTGGAATTGGAAGTTGCTGCCATCACACATGCAAAGCAGAAGGAACCACTTGTCCAGAAAGAAAATAACCCTCCTGCCAGAACAGTGAAGTTCAATCTTCCACCAGAAGAACAGAACAGAACAGAGCCTAACAGTGCCGTACAGAGCCCTACAGCGCCACAGAGAGTTACAGAGACAGTTACAGAGGCAGGACCAGAGGTCCAGGAGACAGAAGAGGAGGAAGTGCCACAATTGGCAGAAGAAGCTCCTGTAGTTCCTCTGTTGGAAGAAAGAGGGAAAATGAAAATGGGTGTTGCCCCATTCCCTAATCGGTTAGAGAAGCCAGTGGATCCTATTAAGGAATACGATCTGGTCAGAGATCTAGATACCTTTAAACCAAACCTTACATTCCGACAATTATTGATGTTGTCTCCTAGTTGCCGGAAAAGGTTCAAAAGTATACTGACAAGAAGACGTGGCTTAAGGATTGCTCCCTCAACAGCAACAAAGTCCAACAAGGCTCCAGAGCCTGTAAAAGAAGTGGATGTGGCTAATGCTTTCCTAGATCCGGGTACTCCAGAGACTGGCGTGTGGATAGAAGGCTGCTTCATTGCAAATGCACTGATTGATGGAGGCTCATCAGTGAACATTATGACGGATGTTACAATGAAGGATCTAGGCTTACAAGGTGTGCAACCAACCCAATGGCTCATCAGACTGGCAGATCAGAGTAGAATCAAGCCTTTGGGCATTCTTCCATATGTGAAGACTACAGTGGCTGGAAAAGATTATTGGCTAACCTATCTGGTGGTGAAGCCAAACTCTTATGGTACATCCTATCCTCTGTTACTGGGTAGACCATGGCTTTTTGAAGCCCGAGCAAGGACGGATTGGTTCAAAGGAACCTTGACCTTGGGTAGAGGACCCAACAAAGTGGTGCTGAAACTGTATGATTCTCAAAAAGGACATGGATCCACCTCCTTGGAATTATCTTCTGACTCCCCTAATGAGGTTACGGATGGAACATCAACAGACGAAGATGCTGTCAAACATATCCTTCCCAAGAAAACAGTGGCACATTCCTTAACAGTGGATACTGTAAGCCGACTTCCAAAAGAGGCAAAGCCATTATCAATGGGTGAATACTTCCTGCCTGAACTGGGCATGACTTCTGAAATCACTTCTGATAGTGAGATAGAAGCATGGATGTACTGCTCTCCCTGTTACATGGCTATAGCAGAAACAGAGACAGAGACAAGAGAGGAAACAGAGAATCTATTCTTTTGTTACAGAGCTCCTACAGAGGCAGAAGCAGAAGCAGAAGCAGAAGCAGAAGCAGACGCAGAAGCAGAAGCAGAGACAGAGACAGAAGAGGTCGGATATGAAATGGACGAAGAAGGTTATGAAAGAGAAATGGAAGGGTCTATCCCACCTGAAGAGGATACATTTGAGGAAGAAGTTCCAGAAGCATCAAAAGCAGACGAGCTCATGCTACGGGACAGAATGGCAATGGTACCATTTGGTTTGGTAAATGGATCTTCTCATATGCAAAACCTTTATAAGAAATGGAGTAAGAAGAGCAAGCCGTCTTTCAAGAGTGGCTCCTGCCGTCCTAACCCATCCTTGCCAAAGAAAGATGATGATGATGCACCGTGCCAACAAGTACCAGTCCCACAAACCCAACAGGCATCAGAGGGTCCCTGTTATGTGACGTTTCTGGATGTGTCATCATCAGAAGATGAGTCTTCAAGCCAAGAGGTAATTAATTTTGAAACCAAACCCGAAATGGCTCTTATCCCATTTCAACATCTCAAGGAGCAACCTAAGTCTCCACCAAAAGAAGAAGTTGGTTCTAGTGGGACATCAGAAGAGGACACCACTCCCTTGAAGGAGTCGGATCTCTATCCAGAAGCAGTCCGCGGGACCTTTATCCGTGAAGTAGAAGGTGAAAGGCAGTTAACCTTTGTGGATGCAGAAGGCACTAAACGCCACTTGAAGGTGGGTAGCAGCCTCCCAGAAGAGGAGTTGTCAACCTTGTACAACTTGTTGAAAGAAAATTTGGATGTGTTTGCATGGTCCTACAAAGACCTAAAGGGGATTGATCCCACAATATGTCAACATCATATTGACTTGGAGCCTGATGCCAAGCCAGTACGGCAACGACAGAGGCGAATGAACCCGAATTATTCCACATTGGTGAAAGCGGAGCTGCTGAAGCTTCTGGAAGCCGAGTTCATCTATCCAGTGGCAAATAGTGAATGGGTTTCACCCATCATGGTTGTACCCAAGAAAAATGGCAAATTGCGAATATGTGTGGATTTCCGAAAGCTTAATTCCAAAACAAAGAAAGATCACTTTCCTATCCCTTTCACAGATCAACTGTTGGACACAGTGGCAGGACATGAACTTTATTCTCCTTTGGATGGATTTAGTGGATACAACCAAGTCCAAATAGCAGAAGAAGACCAGTCCAAAACAACCTTCACCACAGAATGGGGAACCTACGCTTACCGAGTGATGCCATTTGGGCTCTGTAATGCCCCTGCTACTTTCCAACGAGTCATGATGGCCGCATTTCAAAATCATCTGCACGACTTTATTGAGGTATATTTGGATGACTTCTGTGTCTATAGTTTGATCAGTGAACACTGGGGACATTTGGAGCAATGCTTTGATCGATGCCGGGAGTATGGGATTTCCCTCAACCCCGACAAATGCATCTTTGGGGTCTCTTCTGGAGTTCTGTTGGGCCACATTGTCTCTGCACAAGGGATATCAACAGACCCTGCAAAGATTGAAAAGATCGTAGCTCTGGCAGCACCCACCAACCTCAAACAGTTGAGGGGATTCCTAGGCCATGTGGGTTACTACAGAAGGTTCATAGCCCATTTTGTGACAAAGGCAACTTCCTTGCACAAGCTTCTGAGGAAAGATGCAGAGTTTACTTGGACGGAAGAATGTGACAAAGCCTTCCACACTCTGAAGCAGTGTTTGATAGAAGCACCCATTCTGCAACCTCCTGATTGGACGAAAGAGTTCCATGTACACACTGATGCATCAATTGAAGGTTTAGGTGCTGTCCTCTGCCAAAAGGGCTCCTCGAAGTTGGATCAACTAATCTATTATGCAAGCCGAAAAGTCACTGATAGGGAACGGAACTATACAGTGACAGAGCTGGAGTGCTTGGCAATGGTGTTTGCCCTAGAGAAGTTTCGCCATTACCTCCTATCTACCCACTTTAAATTTTATGTGGATCATGAGGCCCTGTCCTTCTTGATGAACAAAGCAGATGTAAAAGGACGAATGATGAGATGGCTCCTTTTATTCCAGGAGTTCGACTTTGAGGTGATTACTAAGCCTGGCCGTTCCCATGTTCTGGCTGATTATCTGTCGCGTATCCCACAAACTACAGACGAGGAGCAGGATGATCCAGACCTCCCTGATGCTTCCCTATTCTTGGTAGAAACTGTAACTCCCTGGTATGCAGACATTGCCAATCTGCTGGCAACCCAACAGTACCCTCCTGGTATTTCTAGTCAGGAAAGGAAGAAGCTCATGCTAGAATCAGCCCCATACACCCTGCTAGGTGGTGCACTGTACAAGAAAGGCAAAGATGAAGTGCTCCGAAGATGTGTTGCAGGAGAAGAGATTGGGATTGTTCTGAAGGCTTGCCACGACGAGCCATGTGGAGGTCACTTTGCAGGCGAAGCTACAGCCAGGAAGGCTCTGCTAGCAGGATATTGGTGGCCTACCATTCATAAGGATGCCTATGATTACTGTAAAAGATGTGATGTTTGTCAAAGAATGGGGAAACCTACCAAGACAAGTGCCATGCCACTATAACCTATCCTTCCTTTGAAGCCGTTTGAGAAGTGGGGCATCGACTTCGTCGGTCCCATCGATCCTCCTACCAGAAGGAAACAGAACAGATACATCCTCGTATGTACGGATTATGTTACAAAGTGGTGTGAAGCTAAAGCCCTAAAGCGGAACGATGGTAACAGCGTGGCCCTGTTCATGTACGAGAATATCATCACCCGTTTTGGTAGTCCCTTAGAGCTGGTAAGTGATAGAGGCACTCATTTCCTCAACAAAGTCATGGAAGAGTTGACAGAGTTGTATAAGATCCGCCATTGCAAAGTCCACTCCTTATTACCCCAGAGCCAACAGCCAAGTCGAAGTCACCAATCGCATCCTCTGCTCGATTCTGACAAGAACAATCGCCGCACATCGTCGTGATTGGGACGATCGACTTACAGAGGCCCTCTGGGCGTACAGAACCTCCCATAAAGCCGCAACAGGACAGACACCTTTCCAGTTGGTGTATGGAACAGAAGCTGTTTTTCCTGTTGAACTAGAACTACCCTCTTTGAGAGTGGCTATCAAAGAGCGTTTAGGGGATGATGATTCACTGCAACGCCGTCTCCTGCACTTGGAATGTTTGGATGAAATTCGCAGGATGGCTCTACAATGCATGGAAGCCACGCAAGCTCGACGCAAGGCTTACCATGACAGCTTCATCAAGCACAAGGAGTTCAAAGAAGGTGATTTGGTCCTAGCCTATGATTCACGCTTTGGCAAGTTTCCTGGCAAGCTCCAACAACGGTGGATGGGGCCCTATAAGGTACTTGCCGTCAACCCTAATGGCTCTGTCCAAGTACAGACCCTGGATGCCTCTGATGATCCCTTTCTGATTAATGGATATCGCCTGAAGAAGTACTTCCCTCCTTGGGGATCTTGACAATTATGGTCACTTGATCTTTTTCCTCGTTGGCACGGCACTGTACTTGTTATGATGCTACTTCTGATAGCCGTTCTTCAATCACTCCTGCTGAAGTGGACGCAACCCTCTGTCCCCTCAAATCCCCCTTCCAGCCTTGATCTCTTATCCTCTATTTTCCATCAGCGACAGTGGCGAGGTGGGTTCTGACAAATGGTAGTTCTACCATTCCCTTGCTCAATTCGAAAAAAAAAACAAAAAAGAAAAAAGAAAAGAAAAGAAAGAAAGAAAGAAAAAAAACAAACAAAACAAATCTGTTATGAGAGAAAAGGAAGCAATTCCCTGTCATAACAGGCCTCGTTCCAAGAAAAGGTGGTAAACACCCTTGGGCGAGAAGCTGGCTGTGGAAAAGGTGGTAACACCCAGCAGTCCAGAAAGTGGATTCATTAATTGATATCTCCAGGATCCAATTCCGACGTTGCCTCCCTTGGTACGCTGTGTCCTGGGTCTCTCTGCAAAGTGACTACCTGTCCTCTAGCAGACGACATGTTCCTGTCCAATAAAACGTTCAATTTGATGGCTACCTCCCTGGGTACGCCTCTTCAACAACTGACGAAGCGATCTTCATCGACAACCCCTTGAGTGATGTGAGCTTTCATCCTAACCGGATGGGGAAGTGAGTATGGTTACCCTCTATAATTATCAACAGAGCGTGAGACAGAGGGTGGGTTGAGTGTGACTGGAGTTTCTTCAATCATTTACCGAGAGGTGCGTTTGAGGGACGTTACGACACTTGGAGTCAGGTATGTTCCACTTTCCCTGTGCACCCACGGGATGGGTCTTTACCGTCATCACCAGACATATCACCCTGTTCTGTACACTGCACTGTAAGGCTCCCTTGCCTTCCTCCTTGCACCTATGCCAGACGGGTTGGACGCACTACTGCACCATCAACTGTGCACCCTGGCATACTCCTTCTGCACCATTCCCCCTTGTCGATTCCTCAACCGGGTATGAGATATGGGTTTTAATCATTCTTTCTCGAGTGATATTAGTCATGGGGCGAGTGACTGTTCTTTCATTTCAATTGAGTGATTGTGAGTTGAGTGTAGTATCCCTCATCAGCGACGAATTTCCTGTGATTCCTTCGACCAGTTACATCCCTGGGTGCTGCCGCGTGGTCCTTGCCATGACGGACGTGTGCCGAGAAGATGCCTTGGTCCCTCCAGCGCCGACAACAATACTGGACGTGCCATCGACACTCACCCTTACTTTGATCCTCAACAAAATGGGCCAAGTTTTTCTAACCCTACAACTTTTGTTTCTTAGTGATGTTCATGTTTTAAGTGTGGGGAAGTTAGTGGATGGTCTGTGGCGTGGTCCTAGGTCCCTGTTGCTCGGTTAACCCTATCCATTGAGGTCTTAAGTGTGGGGACGCGTCCCTGCGCGTCTACATTGCATATCCTCTGCATATGCCTTACCCTGCTCATGCATGTATGCCTTGCCTTGCTTTTACCCTAATGGGATCCCTTCCCACCCACCCGGTTATGTTCCACCCACCTTTGGGGTTGTTACTTTGCCGTTTCTCGTTATTCCCTGATTTTGAGGTCCTACCATGTGAATGCATCCTACGTTCACTGAAGTCCAAATCCAACTTTATAGCCCTATTCCTCGCTTTGAACTGATCATTTTTCCTTTTTACCTACCTTTGTTCTGGTGCATGGTTTTTGAGTTATTAATTTTTGAAGCATTTTGTGCAATTTAGCCGGTTTTCCATGTGAACGCACTTTTCTTGCTTCGGAACCATGCTCTGATGTCATAGCCCTGACCACCACTTTTCCCCTGACATTTTTCCTTTTTATTCCACATCATTCCGCTACACGGTTTGTCCGTTATTAATTTTCCGGTTTTTTAAGACTTTTTCCTGCGTCTTTTTGCTATTTTTCCATGTGAACCTGCCCTATTTGCATCGGAATTCCAATTTGATTTGACAGTCGTGTCCTCTGTGCCTTCCCCCACCTTTTTCCTTTTTCCTCCACCCTTTTTCGACTTTCGGATTTTTACGTATTAATTTTTAAATCAGTTTTCGGGCGTATTTTTGGAGTTTTTCGCATATGAACCCTTTTCCCTTCCACCGGAACTGCGGTTTAATGTGATCACCCTGTGCCACTCCTTCCTGCGGACATTTTTCCTTCTTACTGCCTATCTTTTCGGTGAACGGTTCGTCCGATATTAATTTCCGATCCCATTTTCGGGTTTATTTTTTGGGTTTTTCCCATGTGAACGCATCTTATCTCCGTCGGAATTATGTTTTGATGTGCTAGAATTGTCGGGCACATCTTTCTGCACAGTTTTCCTTTTTTCTGCACCTCGTTCCGATGCACGGATCTTTCGATATTAATTTTTAATTGCGTTTTTTTTTCGTTTTTTGGGTTTTTTGCACGTGACCGTCCTTTACCCCCCCCCGGAACCTCCGTCCTATATTTTTCTTGTTTTTCCCCTGTCGTCCTACCCACTTTTTGTTTTTACGCTATTTCGTTTTGACGTCCGGATTGGGAGTTATTAATTTTTCTTTATTTTTACGTGTATTCGCGCGCCCATTTTGCGCATGAACGTGCCCTTTTTCGATTTTACGCGTCTCCACGCGTCCCGATCGTGTCCGCCTAACTCGTACCGTCATCTCGGTTCCATTTCAATCCAGTCACGGCAAATTTTTTTTACCCCGCCCCGCGCCCGTGCGCGGGACGAGGATACGCCCCCTCTTGACACTACCCAACCCCTTGGCCCCTGCCCAACCACCCTGCCCACCCCAACCCCTTGACCATGTCCCCCCTCCCCTACCCCTGCCCGCCCACCCTGCCTACCCCCCTTGTCCCTACCCATCCTCTCCCCATGTCCACCCTCCCCTATCTCCCCCCTACCCTCCTTTCTCTCTCCCCGTCCCCCAACCGTCATCCTCTCCCTCTGCGTTCTTTCCCTCCCTCCATCTCTTCTCCTCCTTCTTCACCTCCATCTCCCTCCCCATCTTCCTTTCCCTTCTTCTCCCTCTTCTCCCTGCGTACCCCCCTCCCCTCCTCCTCCATTCCCTCCCTCTGCGTGTCCTCCTCTTCCGTCCTCTTCTCCTCCTCCTCCATTTCCTTCACCCTCCCCTCCTCCTTCTCTGCTCCTCTCCTCTCCTTCCCCTCCTTCCCCTTCCTCTTCCCCTCGTCGCCGCCCGTTGACTGTGCCCGTGCGCCGCCCGTCTGCGTTGCCGCCTCCCGTTGACCTCCCCGTCGCCGGTCGCCTGCGCCCTGCCGCCTTTTGCATCCTCCCCACTGCCTTGGCTGCTGACGACGCCCGACGCCTGCCACCCGTGCAACCCGTGGAGCCCGCGTCCCCACTTTGACTGGCGCCCCTCTCCCCCTCGCTGACGTCATGCCTCCCCGCTGTGATGCCACGTGGTGCCCTGCGCCTCTGCTGGCCCCGCGTCCTCTGTCTTCTCCACCGCCTGCCGAGCCTGCCGCCGACGCCTGACGAGCCTGCCGCCGTCGCGCCGCCTTCCGCTTTCAGCCCGTGCAGGCCGCCGACACGCTGCGCGTGGCCGTCGATAGGCCGTTGACGACCTGCCCCTCCCCTCCATGTGCCACCACTAACCACCCTTCTAAACCCCCCACTAACCCCCCTTGCCACCCAGTAAATTCCCCCCACTACCCTCCCACTAACCCTCCTTCCCACCAATCAAACCCACCACCCCCCACTAACCCCCCTTCCCACCCAGTAAATTCCCCCCACTACCCTCCCACTAACCCTCCTTCCCACCAATCAAACCCACCACCCCCCACTAACCCCCCTTCCCACCCAATAAATTCCCCCCACTACCCTCCCACTAACCCTCCTTCCCACCAATCAAACCCACCACCCCCCACTAACCCCCCTTCCCACCCAGTAAATTCACCCCATTCCCCTCCCACTAACCCTCCTTCCCACCAATCAAACCCACCCCCCACTAACCCCCCTTCCCACCTAGTAAATTCACCCCATTCCCCTCCCACTAACCCTCCTTCCCACCCATCAAACCCACCCCCCTCTAAGCCCCCAGTCCCACACACACTCCCCAACCTCCCTGTAAAGCCCCCCTGTCACACACTACACCTCCCACAGGCACACCCGCGGCTAACACACACAAAACCCCCCTACCCCGCTGTAAGCTCCCTGTGCCCCTGGAGCAGCTCACCACACCCAAACCTCCATAAACCCCAGTCCCACCTGCAGACACCCTTGAGCTGTCGACACACGCGCCGGTGTGTACGCCCGAGTGCGTGATCGCGGTTGCTTGTGCGGGATCGTGTACGGAGGATCATTAGTCTGTTGTTGCCCCGCAGCTGCCACGCAGCCTGTTGCTGGGTATTTTTCCCAGTTTTTTAATTAACACACATGTAAATCCCTTTTCAATTTAAAAACAAGAAATAAAAAATATAAAACACACAAAAACATTGAAAAATACAAAACAACTCATTACAAACTCCTTTCAATTCTGAAAAAATCCCAAAAAATCTCAAAAACTTTACTTTTATTTTTTCAATCCTTGGCCATATTTTTCTCAACCTGTAAATTTCAGAAAAAAATATTTTTTCCCATTTTAAAAATTCTCAAATCTTTCAAACTACTCAAAAATATGATAAAAATTCATTAAAAATACTCAAAAATTTCCAAATAATTTCTGAAAAATTCCTAACCCTTTCCTTTCCATTTTTATTTATTTTTGGCATATTTTTCTTAGCTGTCATAATATTTTCTTTCATATCTAAATTCTTTCACACTTAATCACACATCCATAACATTTAAAACACAAAACAATCTTTTTCATCCAACACCCCAACTAACCGTCTAGAACCAAAATCCAGATATTTTTGGATTGAGAAGTGCGCATTCCTGCATTACATACACACCCCTTTCATGTATTTATTTTATGTGCTTTATTTATTTTCATTTCCCCCTTAATCACAAATTAATTGTTAAAATGAACCCTTTTATTCACCCACAGTTTTCACGCGCATTCGCGCTAAACACACATTCTTTTTAATTAAAATAAACCCGCCGTTCACTTAGCACGCGCTACGTGCGCTACAGAGGCACTTTAAAATTTTAATTAAAATGAACTAGCCGTTACATGAGCACGCGCTGGCAAAAAAGCGCTCCACATCACCTTAATTTGTAATCAAGGAATTGCATTTAGAGACCCAGTCGGGAATCGAAGTCCGGGAATCGAATAAAAGCACCGTTTTAACCTAATAATTGGTAATTTAATTTATAATAAGGAACCGCTGTTTTCTTGTTAAGGTTTATCACCTAATAAAAATTCACCCATTTTTAATAATTTATTAAAATCAACCCTTCATTAAATTAATTCCCCCCTCACTGCACTTAATTCCCCTTTTTAATGAACCGTTTCAAGGGATGGGTATGCGCAGTCATTAGCGTTATTTTCCATGGTCCAGTCTTGGTTTATCACAGATATAGTCTTGCTATATGTTGGATGTGGTCTTATTTTGGTTTCCTCTCTTAGATACGGCTATGGGTACGGTATGCAGTTTTTTTTTCTTTTGTTGCCTGATACGGGGTTCTGGGTGTTTGTCTGATGCATCACATGAAGCTTTCGGTCGCATTTGTCTCAAGGTCATGTCAAATTTTTTCTAGGATGTGGTTTGCTTGGGGTTAGTTGGTCGAGTCACGTTTTCTTATTTGGTTATTCTCTTATCCTTGGTTTTTGTCTATTGCTTTGCAGGCATTCTCCTTGATTGTCTGTGTTTGTGGTGTGTGTGTAACCATCTGAATGGTGCCTTGTCATGCTCCTCCCCCTATCCAGTACGTCCCATTAGTTAGTAGGGATTACTCTTCCCTACTTACTTTTGAGCCTCTCACGAAGGCGGGACTTGCTGCTTTTGTGGCCACTCCTTTTCCATTGCTTCCAGAGGATCCGTCGTTATGTGATGAGTTCCTGGCCTCTTATAGCAAGAAGACAGGACTAGTCCAAGGCATGTCTATGACTTTGATGCCTCGAGGCTTAGGAAAGGCTCTGTCTCTTCCCTTCAAAGGAGAACCTTTTGTGACCACTCGTCAGCTCTTCTCTAATGAAGAGATTCTCAAGCTGTTGCAGAAGCAGACAAGGGAAATCCTCGATGTTAAGAAGGTGATAAACTCTTCAGGAGTTTCCTTTTCTATGATCACTGATCCCGTATGGAAGATGATCTGTCAGTTCCTTCAGGACAGGTTTATGCCTGCCAAAATGCCATCCCACTATTTATCCAAAGAGCTTTTCACAGCTTCCAGGATGGTGCTGAAAGGAGTTGCTATTGATTGGAGCACTTACCTCCTCACTAAAATGGATCAGCATTTTGTTAAAGTCACCAGGGTTAATGTTACCAATGTTACATATTGATCATATTTGTCTGCCTTCTTGACCTATTCAGGTTTACAGAAGAGTGTGCCTCCACCTCCTCCATCAGATCCAGTACCTCCTCCTCCACCTTCAGAGGAGTCAGCACCCATTGACATAGAAGATGATGATTCTCCGCCTCCCCTGGTCATACAGTGCAAACGCTTGAAGCGGGTAGCGGATAAAGCCCCTGTTGTACTTCCCTCAGTGCCTATCCCTGCTACCTCTGGCAATGAACTCCCTGGGTATCTCACTTGTAATAACCTGTTCAGAGCACATCGCGAAGGATCCTTGGACATATCAGTTCCTTCCCTGAACAGTCTCGTCTCAAGAGATGCCATTCCTTTCCTCTACAAGGATATTCAAAGTTCCATTGAGTTGTCAGTGACAGCCTGTGTTCAACAGCTGTACGCATCTTTCTATGAAGAGCTCATGCAGTCCAAAGACCAGTTGCATAAGGCAACATCTGAGTTAGCTTCTGCTAAGGATACCCTAGCAGATTTATTTAAGCAAATGGAACAGCAAACCCAACTGGTTGCCACCCAAAGCGATGAGATTTCTTCTTTGAAGACCCAGTTACTCGAGACTCAGTCACAGGTTACTAGCCTTTCAGAAGAGAAGGAGAGGATGTCTCGAGAAGCACAGGAATTCCAAGCTATCTTAGATGACAAGCTTTCAGCTTTACAGATTGCTAATGACACAGTGGCCAACCAAGCCTCCCAAATCCAGCAGTTGCAAGATCAGCTTGCAAAGTCCCGCTCTGTTCCTCCAAGCCCTCCTGTTCCATTGATTCCTTCTCTTTTACAGCAGGACTTGGCTGCTCTTTAGAGACAGGCTACTTTGTGCCCTCTATTCCAAGATAAAGTGGAAAGATTGCAGTCCAAAATGGACTTGTTATGGTCTACCTTTGAGCAGTTTCAGGAATATGTTTTACCAGACCATTCTTTCTTTGTCCACTACCACTTACATAAGTTGGTCTTCTACATGAAGCTTTCCATGATGGATTTACCTTTTCCAGAGGATGGCTGGAGTGGGGCTTGGTCTGCTGAGTTGTTGACAGAGGTAGTCAGAATGGTCTTTGAAGATTCTGTCACACCAGAAACCATGTTGATGTCATACATGTATCTCCGAGGAGATTTGTTAATTCCAGATGAGGTAGATATGGCATGGTATGTGGGGGATGTGGTCTTACAGGCTGTTCTATATGTCAATCATTTGGAGTTGCGCATAGCTGACATGTTCCAAAGTTATTCCTCCAAAGTAGCTGATTGTCAGGATAATTTGTGGCATCCCATGATTGATTCGGTGGTCCTAAATCAAAGACAAAACACAGCTCCTACCTTTGCCCAGAGTACTAACCAACTGAGGATGGATCTCTTAACCTATCTTTCCAAACATAATCCATTTGATGCTACCTTCTTTGATGCCTATCATAAACGATCTCTCTTAGGACCTTCTGTTCCTACCCTCCTCTATTACCAACAAATGGCTCACCGCTATGCTATATATATTTTCCTTTGTCAATCTAATTCCACAATAATTTTACCCCTTCTTTTCCAACCTTCATCTTTCCCTCAAATTCCCATTTTCACTTATTGTTCCTTTATTGAGGATAGGGTATTTTCTCCTTCTCCACCCTGTCCTTCTCCCTCCATTAATGTACCCTCCACATTTCCTATTTATCAGTTAACACCGTTCCTTAGTGATTCCTTACAAATTTCTGCCACTCCTTCTTTAACCTTTTCTTCATTTTATGATTTTTCCTATCCTTCCCTACATCCACTTTCCCTTATTCCATTACCCTCTCCTAACACTTCCATATCTCAACCACCTCAGTTGGTTAGTGACTGTGACGGGTTTGATAATCAGATTTCCAGAAGAAGGGGATGGAGTTCGGATGATTGCCTTACAGGACCGCAGATTAATTGGCCAGTAATTCCAGGAGAATGGACAGCTTCCAGTCAAGCTTATCAAAATTATGTTCATTTTGCCCAACAGTATTCACAGTCTGCCGATCCCTCAGTGAGATTAACTGCTCACTTTGCTTGGTACCTGGCGTATATGCATAGGCACTCTCATAATGATTCAAAGCCTATTCCAAAATTGTGCATGAATGTCAATGTGAGCATTGATTCCCAACAGTTGGAGATACTGTATTTTCATGCCCTCTGTTTGCCTAGCAGATACCTGGTCCTGTTGGAAAGGATGTGTTGTCTCCAATTTTTTCAAAATCCTCCTAAAAACTTTGTAGATGAATCCTTATCTATGGATCGATTCCGACAACATCAATCTTTTAAGAGGGATCATCTTCATTGATACCTTTCCAATGTATAATGGAAGCTTTTTAATGCAAAACTCTCTTTTTGAAGGAGTCATTCAGATGGTTGTGTTGTGTATTAGTGTTTGTGTTGTAAGTTCATTTATGTCAAACGAACGTGGTGGTTTCCTATTGGATTTCGTGTACGAGCTATGTTTTGGAAAATTGTGGTGATGGGGTCGTGGTTGGAGAGTTGAAGCTGATGCAGATGAAGAAGAAGCAAACTCTTATATCCTTTACAAATTTGTTGTGATTTTTTGTTTGCTAAGAGGTGTTAATGTATAAAGGGTTTTCCTTTCTTTGTATTTTTATATCAGAAACAGGTTATAAGTTGGGGTCGTGGTGGATGGATTCTTTGTGAAAAGATATTGAAGATCAAAGTTGAGATTTTTCAATGAACTTGTATTCCCTTTTTCCTGGGTCGCGAGGACGCTTCCTTATTAAGTGTGGGGATATGTTGAGTGTTGAAATGACTTGTTTTTTGGCTGATTTTTATTGTTTTTGAGAGCTGAATGGTTGATTTTATGAGATGATTGATTGATTTGAAAGTGGTTTGAGAGTGTTTTGGATGATATTGATTGTGTTTTGGAAGTTCATGATGTTTGTTGGTGGTTCTGTAATGTTCTGATAGGTTTTGTATACCTTCTGTTTTGTTCTGTTTTGGTATGTTTTGTTCTGATTGTCTTCTGTAAAGAGGGATGGAGTATTGATTGATGAAGAATGAGATATTGTGAAATTTTATTGAATGGTTTGTGAGAGTTTGGAATGGTTTGAGAATGAGTTATGTAGTTTTGATGACCTTCTGTAACCTTCTGTAGGTCTTCTGTAGAGCTTCTGCTTCTGTTCTGTTTCTGTTCTGTTCTGTACTGTAGCTGTTCTGGTACTGTTCTGTAGACTCTTCTGTATGCTTCTGTAAGTGTTCTGTGGAATGTATGTGTGACTTTGGGAAAGTTTTCTAACCTTGAAAAGAGGTGAATACAAGTGCAAAAGAGCTTAAAGAAGTGGAAAAAGTAGCTGCTGAAGATTCAAGTGAAGACTAGAGTGAAGTGACAGTAGTGAGCTATGAAAGGACACTGTAGTGGCTCTGGTGACTCTTCATATCAGACATACCTCTTGGGAGGGGTATCCACGACCTAAGAGTGATTATTGAGAGTGATTTTTGAGAGATTGTAGTGAGGATATGATGTATTATTGATGGAGAGAGAGAGAGAGTCAGAGATAGCCAATTCTACTCAAACAGAGTGATTGTATAAGAGAGATTGAGAGAGAAGACCATGAAGATATTGAAGATGAATACTATGTGATGTATTTCCATTTCAAGATGGTGTACTTCTTTGCTTTCTTTGTTCTATTGATGGATTTTGTGAAGATGTTGAAGAATATGGTTGATTCTATTAAAATCCGTGGGAGATCTACATGATGCTGCATGAAGATTTGTTGTGCCTGGTGTTCTTTTCTTCATTGTGATCATATGAAACATGATAAACAAGCTTGTTGATGTTACAAGATAGATTTTCTTGGAAGAGAATTCCCTTTTCCTTGGTGTTCCTCTCGGGGCTCCATAGATGCTCAACAGCAAGATATGTGGGATGCTTGGTGCACTGATAATCTTCTATTTGTTCAATTGGCAACCCACTGGAAGTTGGTAGACAAAGTGTTCTTTACAACATACACTGTTGAAACCATCAGAAGCTGGCATTACTACGATGACGGCACCACCACAATGCTTAGACATATGGATTTTGACACCTTCCTCTGTGCAGTGGCATGAAAGCAGAATTCAGAGATGTTGAAAAGGAAGAAGTAGAAGAAATGTTGGCAAGAGAGTCCTCCTGAGACTGAAGCCTTCTGTTAACCCTCTATGGAGCACTAACAACATAGTGGAACCAACCCCCTGATGAATGACGCAATAAAGAGGCAAGCGTTAGAACAAGTCCAGAGGTACGTGAAAAGAGAGAAAGTAAAAATCAGGGCTGAGAACGAACTCGCAGCAGAAGCTGCCTTTGACGCCCTTGCTGAACTCTTTACAGAAGTCCCAATGGCACATCAAGCCCTTCCTCCTCCTGCTGGAGGTCCACTTCCAAGCCAGATTCGTCCTGGAAATATTGATGACATGCCAGGGAATGTAGTTCCATTGTCAGTTTTTAAGGGAGAGTACGATGAAGACCCCGATCTTCATGTAGCAGAGTTTATGGTAGCATGTGTGGCTAACAATGCCAGAACCCCTGAGCATTGGTTAGCAGTATTCCCCGCCACTTTCAAGGGCACGGCGTTTCAATGGTATGAGAGACAAGCAGCAGGAACTTTTGGCACATGGGATGACCTGAAGTTGGCCTTCCTCACTAAATTCAGGCGTGAAGGTTTTGAAGAGCGGATACGAGAGGAATTTATGAATTTAAGTCTGTCCTCTAGAGAAAGAGTAGAAGCTTATGTCTCACGAATGGAATCCTTCCTGAAGAGATGGACTAACCATAATCTAGATGATGGCATTTAGAAGGGGGTGTTTCCCAGAGGATTACAACCAGAAGTCCGTAAGTTTGTAGAGCTGCAAAGACCAGCCACACTTCAAGCTGCACCAGAAGGTGCAAGACTGTACGATGAAGTGGAAGCTAGATTGGCGATGAATCCAGGAAGAGGAGTCCTACTGATGCTAGGAATGATGTACCCAACAAATGCAGTCCCAGGGACAGTACCCTATCCCTACCAACAGATGCCCCTAGTATCACAGTACAATGCACCAAATCCACAGTGGCCACAATCCATGCCTCAAATGATGGTTCAACCACAACAACAGTGGTCCCAACCAATTTTCCCAATGCCAAATCAGCAGCAACAGTGGAACCCTACCAACTGGAGTCAACAGCCAACAGTTTAAACAGGAGCTCTGAATCAGAATCAGAACAGAGACCCCTCTGTACCAGCCCAACCCGTTTATACAGTGATTACAGAGACTCCTCAAAACCCTACTGCCAGTACCTCCGGAGGAGAAAGCTTGAAGGATTACTTATCCAACTCAGTTGGCAAATATAAAAAAGGAGTTGATGGATGTGATTATAGAGCAGCTACAGACGCTGAAAGTGAATACCACTAGCATATCCAATGTTGCAGGAGCAGGAAGAGATGTGATGCGGTCAAATACTTGGTGTGGTAAGTGTCATCAAGTAGGCCATTTAGCCACTGAATGTACACAAAAACCAACCATCCTTGGAGCCTTCTGTTCCTACTGTTTACGGAAAAACCATACAGAGGACATTTGCTCTCTAAAGGAGATGCATGATAGGAGAAGAAAGGAAGAATATGCAAGATTCAACTTGCAGGAAGAAAGAGGGAAAATGAAAATGGGTGTTGCCCCATTCCCTAACCGATTAGAGAAGCCAGTGGATCCTATTAAGGAATACGATCTGGTCAGAGATCTAGATACCTTTAAACCAAATCTCACGTTTCGACAATTATTGGTGTTGTCTCCCTGTTGCCGAAAAAGGTTCAAAAGTATATTGACAAGAAGACGTGGACTAAGGATTGCTCCCTCAACAACAACAAAGTCCAATAAAGCTCCAGAGTCTGTAAAAGAATTGGATGTGGCTAACGCCTTTCTAGATCTGGGTACCCCAGAGACTGGCGTGTGGATAGAAGGCTGCTTCATTGCAAATGCACTGATTGATGGTGGTTCATCAGTGAACATTATGAGAATGTGACAATGAAGGATCTAGGCCTACAAGGTGTGCAACCAACCCAATGGCTCATCAGACTTGCAGATCAGAGTAGAATCAAGCCTTTGGGCATTCTCCCATATGTGAAGACTACAGTGGCTGGAAGAGATTATTGGCTAACCTATTTGGTGGTGAAGTCAAACTCTTATGGTACATCCTACCCTCTGTTACTGGGCAGACCATGGCTTTTTGAAGCAAGAGCAAGGACAGATTGGTTCAAAGGAACCTTGACCTTGGGTAGAGGACCCAATAAAGTGGTGCTGAAATTATATGGTTCTCAAAAAGGACATGGGTCCATCTCCTTGGAATTATCTTCTGACTCACCTAATGAGGCTACGGATGGAACATCAGTAGACGAAGATGCTGTCAAACAGATCCTTTCCAAGAAAACAGTGGCACGTTCCTTAACTGTGGATACTATAAGCCGACTTCCAAAAGATGCAAAGCCATTATCAATGGGAGAATACTTCCTGCCTGAACCAGGAACGATTTCCGAAATCACTTCTAACAGTGAGATAGAAGCATGGATGTACTGCTCTCCCTGTTACATGGCCATAGCAGAGCCAGAGATAGAGGCAGAAGATGAAATAGAGAACCTGTTCTTCTCTTCCAGAACTCCTATAGAGACAGAGACAGAGCCAGAGACAGAGACAGAAGAGGAAGGAGATGATATGGAAGAAGAAGGTTATGAAAGCGAGACGGGAGAGTCTATCCCACCCTAAGCGGATACATATGAAGAAGAAGTTCCAGAAGTATCAGAAGCACACGAGCTCATGTTGTGGGATAGAATGACGATGGTACCATTTGGTCTGGTAAATGGATCTTCTCACATGCAAAATCTTTATAAGAAATGGGTTAAGAAGAACAAGCCGTCCTTCAACAGTGGCTCTTGCCGTCCTCAACCACCTTTGGCAAGAAAAGATGATGATGATGCACCGTGCCAACAAGCACTAGTCCCACAAACCCAACAGGCATCAGAGGGTCCCTGTTATGTGACGTTCCTGGACGTGTCATCAGAAGAGGAGTCTTCAATCCAAGAGGTCACTGATTGTGAAACCAAACCCGAAACGGTCCTAATCCCATTTCAACATCTCAAGGAGAAAATTAAGTCTTCACCAAAAGAAGAAGTTGGGTCTAGTGGGACATCCGAAGAGGACACCACTCCCTTGAAGGAGTCGGATCTGTACCCTGAAGGAGTCGGATCTGTACCCAGAAGCAGTCCGCGGGACCTTCATCCGTGAAGTAGAAGGTGAAAGGTAGTTAACTTTTGTGGATGTAGATGGCACTGAACGCCACTTGAAGGTGGGTAGCATCCTCCCAGAAGAGGAGTTGTCAACCTTGTACAACTTGTTGAAAGAAAATTTGGACGTGTTTGCGTGGACCTACAAAGACCTAAAGGGGATTGATCCCACAATATGTCAGCATCATATTGACTTGGAGCCTGATGCCAAGCCAGTACGGCAACGACAGAGGCGAATGAACCCGAATTATTCCACATTGGTAAAAACAGAGCTGCTGAAGCTTCTGGAAGCCGAGTTCATCTATCCAGTGGCAAATAGTGAATGGGTTTCACCCATCGTGGTTGTATCCAAGAAGAATGGCAAATTGCGAATATGTGTTGACTTCTGAAAGCTCAATTCCAAGACAAAGAAGGATCACTTTCCGATTCCTTTCACAGACCAACTGTTGGACACAGTGGCAGGACATGAGCTTTATTCCCTTCTGGATGGGTTCAGTGGATACAACCAAGTCCAAATCACAGAAGAAGACCAGTCCAAAACAACCTTTACCACATAATGGGGGACCTATGCTTACCGAGTGATGCCGTTTGGGCTCTGTAATGCCCCTGCTACTTTTCAGCGAGTCATGATGGCCGCATTCCAAAATCATCTGCACGACTTTATTGAGGTATATTTGGATGACTTCTGTGTCTATAGTTTGATCCGTGAACACTGGGGACACCTGGAACAATGCTTTGACCGATGCCGGGAGTATGGGATTTCCCTCAACCCCGACAAATGCATTTTTGGGGTTTCTTCTGGAGTTCTGTTGGGCCACATTGTCTCTGCACAAGGGATATCAACAGACCCTGCAAAGATCGAAAAGATCGTAGCTCTAATAGCACCCATCAATCTCAAACAGTTGAGGGGATTCCTAGGCCATGTGGGTTACTACAGAAGGTTCATAGCCCATTTTGCAACAAAGGCAACCTCCTTGCACAATCTTCTGAGAAAAGATGCAGAGTTTACTTGGACGGAAGAATGTGACAAAGCCTTCACCACTCTGAAGCAGTGTCTGATTGAGGCACCCATTCTTCAACCTCCTGATTGGACGAAAGAGTTCCATGTACATACTGATGCATCTATTGAAGGCTTAGGCGCTGTCCTATGCCAAAAGGGCTCCTCGAAGCTGGATCAACCAATCTGTTACGCAAGCTGAAAAGTCACTGATAGAGAACGGAACTACACAATGACCGAGCTTGAGTGCTTGGAAATAGTGTTTGCCCTAGAGAAGTTCTGCCATTACCTCCTATCTACCCACTTTAAATTTTATGTGGATCATGAGGCCCTATCCTTCCTAATGAACAAAGCAGACATGAAAGGACGAATGATGAGATGGCTCCTTCTATTCCAGGAGTTCGACTTTGAGGTGATTACTAAGCCTGGTCGTTCCCATGTTCTGGCTGATCATCTGTCGCGTATCCCACAAATTGCAGATGAGGAGCAGGATGATTCAGACCTCCCTGATGCTTCCCTCTTTGTGGTAGAAACTGTAACTCCCTGGTATGCAGACATGGCCAATCTGCTGGCAACCCAATAGTACCCTCCTGGAATTTCTAGTTGGGAAAGGAAGAAGCTTATGTTGGAATCAGCCCCCTATACCCTGTTAGCCAGTGCACTGTACAAGAAAGGCAAAGATGAAGTGCTCAGACGATGTGTTGCAGGAGATGAGATTGGGATTGTTCTGAAGGCTTGCCATGACGAGCCATGTGGAGGCCACTTTGTAGGAGAAGCTACAGCCAGGCAGGCTCTGCTAGAAGATACTGGTGGCCTACACTTCAAAAGGATGCCTATAATTACTGTAAAAGATGTGATGCTTGTTAGCGAATGGGGAAACCTACCAAGACAAGTGCCATGCCACTGCAACCTATCCTTCCTTTGAAGCCTTTCGAGAAGTGGGGCATTGACTTCGTAGGTCCAATTGATCCTCCTACTAGAAGGAAACAGAACTGATACATCCTCGTATATACGGATTATGTCACAAAGTGGTGTGAGGCTAAAGCCCTAAAGTGGGACGATGGTAACAGCGTGGCCCTGTTCATGTACGAGAATATCATCACCCATTTTGGCAGTCCCTTAGAGCTGGTAAGTGATAGAGGCACTCATTTCATTAATAAAGTCATGAAAGAGTTGACAGAGCTGTATAAGATCCACCATCGCAAGTCCAGTCCTTATTATCCCAGAGCCAATGGCCAAGTCGAAGTCACAAATCGCATCTTCTGCTCGATCCTAACAAGAACAATTACCGCACATCGTCGTGATTGGGATGATCGACTTATAGAGGCCCTCTAGGCGTACAGAACCTCCCATAAAGCAGCAACATGACAGACACCCTTCCAGTTGGTGTATGGTACAAAAGTTGTTTTCCCTGTTGAACTGGAATTACCCTCTTTGAGAGTGGCTATCAAAGAGTGTTTGGGGGACGATGATTCACTGCAACGCCGTCTCCTGCACTTGGAATGTTTGGACGAAACTCGCAGGATGGCTCTACAGTGCATGGAAGCCACGCAAGCTCGACGCAAGGCTTACCATGACAGCTTCATCAAGCACAAGGAGTTCAAAGAAGGTGATTTGGTCCTAGCCTATGATTCCCGATTTGGCAAGTTTCCTGGCAAGCTCCAATAACGGTGGATGGGCCCATATAAGGTACTTGCCGTCAACCCTAATGGCTCTGTCCAAGTGCAGACCGTTGATGCCTCTGATGATCCCTTTCTGATCAATGGATATCGTCTGAAGAAGTACTTTCCTCCTTGGGGATCTTGACAATCATGGGCACCTGATCCTTTCCCTCATTAGCGTGGCACTGTACTTCTTATGATGTTACTTCTGATAGCCGTTCTTCAGCCACTCCTGATGAGGTGGACACAACCCTCTGTCCCCTCAACCCTACCTTTCAGCGTTGATCTCTTATCCTCTATTTTCCACCAGTGATAGTGGCGAGGTTGGTTCTGACAAATGGTATTTCTACCATTCCCTTGCTTAATTCGAAGAGAAAAAAAAAACAAAAAGAAAGAAAAAAAATATACATATCGGTCATGGGAGAAAAGGACTTAGGTCCTTGTCATGCCGATCTATTCTTCGAGAAAAGGTGGAAACACCCTCGGGAATAGGGAAAAACAAGAAAAACAAAAAGAAAAGAAGAAAAAAAAACAAGATTAAAAAAAAAACAAAAAAAGACAAATCTGTTATGGGAGAAAAGGAAAAAATTCCCTGTCATAGCAGGCCTCGTTCCAAGAAAAGGTGGCACACACCCTTGGGCGAGCAGCTGGCTGTGGAAAAGGTGGCAACACCCAGCAGTCCAGAAAGTGGCATCATCAATTGAAATTTTCAGGATCCAATTTCGAAGCTACCTCCCTTGATACGCTGTGTCCTAGGTCTCTCTGCAGAGCGTCTAACTGTCGTCTAGCAGACGCCATGTCCTATCCAACACAATGTTCGATTTGATGGCTACCTCCTTGGGTATGCCTCATCTTCAACATCTTGATGACAACAACCGACAACGTGATCTTTATTGACAAACAATCGAGTGACGTGAGCTTTCATCCTAACCGGATGGGGAAAGTGAGTATGGGTTGCCCTCTGTAACTATCAACAGAGAGTGAGACAGAGGATGGGGCGAGAGCCCAGTCTTTTCCCTTCAAATCAAATGAGAGGTGAGTAGTGTGAATGAAGTGTTGCACGCACGGGATGGGCCTCTCAATGCACAAAGTACAATTTGTTTCAGTGCACTGTACCATAAGGCTCCCTGGCCTTCCTTCTTGCACCGTATGTCGGCACAAGGCGGGATGCACAGTTGCACCATCAAATGCGCACAAGGCATACAACCTTTGCACAAGTGACCCTGAGGATTACATTAATGGGTTTCAGGACATGGTTGCCCTCCTGTATCTATCAGCAGAGCGTGAGACAGAGGGTGGGCTGAGTGTGACTGGATTTTCTTCAATCAATTATCGAGAGGTGAGATTGAGGGACGTTACCACACTTGGAGTCAGGTATGTTTCCGTTTCCCTATGCACCCACGGGATGGGTCTCTGCCGTCATCACAGGACACGTCACCCTGTTCTATACACTGCACTGTAAGGCTCCCTTGCCTTCCTCCTTGTACTTATGCTAGACGGGTTGGACGCACTAATGCACCATCAACTGAGCACACTGGCATACTCTCCCTCTGCACCATTCCCCTGTCGATTTCTAAACCGGGTATGAGATATGGGTTTCAATCCTTATTCCTCGATAGATATTAGTCATGGGGTGAGTGACAGTTTTTTCATTCCATTTGAGGACGTGTGCTGTAAAGATGCCTTGGTACCTCCAGCAGCCGATAACGACACAGGGCGTGCCGTCGACAATCAACCTTGATTCTCTACAACATGGGCCAAGTTTTTCTAACCCTACCACTTTTGTTTCTCAGTGATGTTAAGGTTTTAAGTGTGGGGACGTTAGTGGATGGTTTGTTATATGGTTCTAGGTCCTTGTTGCTCGGTTAACCCTATCCGTTAAGGTCTTAAGTGTGGGGACGCATCCCTGCGCGTCTACATTGCATACCCTTCTGCATATGTCTCAACCTGCTAATGCCTCTATGCCATGACTTGCTGTTACCCTAATGGGGTCCCTTCCCACCCAAGCGTTCATTTTCCACCTACCCTTGGGGCTGTTTCCTTGCAGTTTTCCTTCATTCCCTGATTTTGCTGTCTTGCCATGTGAACGCATCCTACGTTCACCGAAGTCCCAATCTAACCTTATAGCCATGTTCCTCTCTTTGAACTGACCATTTTTCCTTTTTACCTACCCTTGTTCCGGTGCACGGTTTTCGAGTTATTAATTTTTGAAGCATTTTACGCAAATTAGCTGGTTTTCCATGTGAACGTGCTTTTCTTACTTCGGAACCATGATCTGATGCCATAGCCCTGACAACCACTTTCTCCTTGACATTTTTCCTTCTTACTGCATGTCATTGCGATGCATGGTTTGTCCAATATTAATTTTTCGGTTTTTTAAAGACTTTTTCGTATGTATTTTTGATATTTTTCCATGTGAACCTGCCCTGTTTGCATCGGAATTCCAATTAGATTTGACAGCTGTGTCCCCTGTGCCTTTCCCTACCTTTTTCATTTTTCCTCCCTCCTCTTTCGACTTCTGGATTTATTATTATTAATTTTTAAATGTGTTTTCGGGTGTATTTTTGGTATTTTTTGCATGTGAACCCCTCTTACTTCCATTGGAACTGCATTTTAACATGACCACCCTGTGCCACTCCTTCCTGCGGACATTTTTCCTTCTTATTGCATGTCATTCCGGTGAACGATTCATCCAATATTAATTTCTGATTCCATTTTTGGGTTTTTTTTTTGTTTTTTGCACGTGAACGCGTCTTATCTCAGTCGGAACTATGTTTTGATATTATAGGATTGTCGGCATGTCTTTCTACACATTTTTCCTTTTTCCTACACCTCGTTCCGATGCACGGATCTTCCGATATTAATTTTTAATTGCGTTTTTGATTCGTTTTTTTGTGTTTTTTGCACGTGAACGTGTCTTATCTCAGTCGGAACTATGTTTTGATGTGATAGGATTGTCGGCACGTATTTCTACACATTTTTCATTTTTCCTGCACCTCGTTCCGATGCACGGATCTTTTGATATTAATTTTTAATTGCGTTTTTTATTCGTTTTTTTGTGTTTTTTGCACGTGAACGCCCTGTTTTTCCCCCGGAACCCCCGTTGCATATTTTCCCTGTCTTCCCCCAGTCGTCTTGCCCACTTTTTGTTGTTACAACATTTCGTTTTGATGTCCGGATTGGGAGATATTAATTTTTATTTTATTTTTCCGTGTTTTTGCGCGCCCCGTCCCGCGCGTGAATGCGCCCGTTTTCGCTTTTCCGCGTCTTAACGCGCCCCGGTCGCATCCACGTGCCTCGTCCTAGCGTCCGACCGCCCTTTCACTCCCGTCACGGCAAATTTTTTTACCCCGCCCCGTACACGCGCGCGGGACGGGGGTACGCCTCCTTTTTGGACCCCTACCCCTACCGCGCCCAGTCCCACTGACCCGTACCCCTACCCCATCCCTTGGGCACCTCCCCTATGGCCTATCCTACCCCTACCCTGCCCATTGCCCTTCCCACCCCTACCTTTCCCTATCCCCCCTCCCCTCTCACGACCCCTTCCCCTCCAACTGGCTCCCTCCCGTTCTCCCTCTCTCCCATCTTCTTCTCCCTCCTTGTCGTGCCCCTCCCCTCCCTCTCCTCCATCTTCTTGTGCCTCCCTCCTCTCCCACCTACCCTCCTCCTCCTCTTTCTCCCCTCCTCCCCTGCCTCCCGCCGTGTGGCCTTGCGCCGCCCGCGTCTGCAGCGCCCCTTGCCCTCTACTCGACTGCGCCAGCTCCTCGATACGGACGCCTGCCCCCGCCCTCTGGACGCCGCCTGCCGCCAGGTCGCCCGCCAGCCCGCTGGCCGTTGCCCCGCCCTCTAACCTCGACAGTGCCCCCACCGGCAACGTGGCCACGTCGCCAGTGCCCACCTCGTTGCCACATCACCAGCCGCCCGAGTCCGCCGTCCCACCCGCCTCGACAGTGCCACGGCTGCCGCCACCTCGCCGTGCAGGCCCTCCTGCCTGCACCACCGTCGGTCGCTAGCGCCCTCTTCTGCCACGTCGCCAGGCCCCTCCTGCCCCGCCCGTTGACCTCCTACACGTGTCATTTCCCCCCAATCCTCTATCTAAGCCCCCCTTCCCCCCCTTCCCTCACAACACCCATTTCCCCCCATTACCCGCCTTCTAAACCCCCATTCCCCCCCACTGCAAACCCACTAACCACCCTTTCCCACCATCCAACCACCCACTAACCCCATTACCCCCCTTCTAAACCCCCATTCCCCCCCATCACCTACCTTTCCCCCCCACTAACACACTCCCCTACACAAGCCCCCAGTCCCACCACGCCGACACATAACCCTACCCTCCCCGAAGCACCTCCTTCCCACTAAACCCTCCCTAACCCGTTTAAGCCCCCTGTTCCCCCGCAGCCGCTTACCCCACCCCTTCCATACACTCCCGTCCCACCCGTCGACACCCTCGTGGCCTCGACACACGTGTAGGTGTGTACATGCGCGTGGGTGCTTGCGATCGCTTACTCGTGATCATGCGCGGGTGCAGGAGTTTGTTCGTCCGTTGCTGCCACGCAGCTACCACGTAGCCTATTTCTGGGTATTTTCCCAGATTTTTAATTCAAAAACCCGAAAACCCTTAAAAAAAAAACAATGCAAAATTAAACAAAAAACTCATTAAACAACCTTTAAAATTCTGAAAAAAAATCTAGAAAATTTCCACTATTTTTGTAGTAAATTGCCCTATTTTTTCTAACTTGCAAATTAAAAAAAAAAGAAACGAGAAAACAAAATTCCAACCATTTTAAAATTCAACATTCTTTTAAAAAATACCCAAAATTTTGAAAAAAATCATTACAAATGCTAAAAAATTTCAAAATTAATTTTCGAAAAATTCCTAACACTTCCATTAACATTTTTACTTATTTTTGGCATATTTTTCTAAGCTATCACCATATTTTATTTCACACCTAAATTCCTTAAAAATACAAAAACATAATAAACACATCTTTTTCATCCAAACACAAACTAAACATCTAGAAAAAAAATCCAGATATTTTTGGATTGAGGAGAGCGCATTCTTTGCATTTACATACACCCACTACCAGGTATTTTCCCTTTTATTTGTTATTTTTTTCTGCTACCCCACAACCCACGGTTAATTTTTTTTTAAAAAAAAAACACAAAACAAAACAAAATGAATCCTAAACACCTCCATGGCACGCGCATTCGCACTAAACACACAATTTTTTTAAAAATAAAAATAAACCCGCCGTTCACTTAACACGCGCTAAGTGCGCTAAAGAGGCACTTTAATATTTTTAATTAAAATGAACCAGCCGTCACAAGAGCACGCGCTGGCAAAAAAGCGCTCCACATCACCTTAATTTGTAATCAATGAACTTGCATTTAGAGATCTAGTCTGGGTATCGAAGTTCGAGATTCGAATTAAAGCACCGCTTTAACCTAATAATTGGTAATTAAATTTTTAAGAAGGAACCGACGTTTTCTTACTAAGGTCTATCACTTAATAAAACTTCACCCATTTCTTAATAATTTGTTAACATGAACCTTTCATTAAATTAATTCCCCCTCACTGCACTTATTTCCCCTTTTTAATGAACTCGATTTCGTGGGATGGGTATGCGTAGTCATTGGAGTTATTTCCATGGTCAAACACCGGTTTATCCAAGTTGTGGTCTTGATATGTGTGGGTTGTGGTGATGTTTTGGTTCAGTGTCTTTGATACGGTTAAGGGTACGGTGTGTAGTTTTTTTTTTCTTTATTTGCCTGATACGGGGATTTGGGTGTTTGTATGATGCATATCATCAAGCTTTCAGTCGCATATGTCTCAAGGTCATGTCAAAGTTTTTCTAGGCTGTGGTTTGCTTGGGGATAGTTGGTCGAGTCACGTTTTATTGTTTTGGTTGTTCTCTTATCATTGGTTTTTTGTCTGTTGCTTTGCAGGCATTCTCCTTGATTGTCTGTGTTTGTGGTGTGTGTGTAACCATCTGAATGGCGCCTTCTCATGCTCCTCCCCCTATCCAATATGTCCCACTAGTTAGTAGAGATTACTCTTCCCTACTCACTTTTGAGCCTCTTACAAAGGCGGGACTCGCTGCTTTTGTGGCTACCTCCTTTCCATTGCTTCCAGAGGATCCATCGTTGTGTGATGAGTTTCTGGCCTCCTACAGCAAGAAGTCGGGACTGGTCCAGGGTATTTCTATGACTTTGACACCTCGAGGCCTAGGGAAGGCTCTATCTCTTCCCTCCAAAGGTGAACCCTTTGTTACCACTCGTCAGCTTTTCTCTAATGAAGAGATTTTGAAGCTGTTACAAAAGTAGACACGGGAATTGCTGGATGTTAAGAAGGTGATCAACTCTTCCGGAGTTTCCTTTTCCATGATCACTGATCCTGTGTCGAAGATGGTCTGTCAGTTTCTCCAAGACAGGTTTATGCCTGCCAAAATGCCATCCTAGTACTTGTCCAAAGAGCTTTTCACAGCTTCAAGGATGGTGTTGAAAGGAGTCGCTATTGATTGGAGCACTTACCTACTCACTAAAATGGATCAATATTTCATCAAAGTCACAAGGGGTAATGTTACCAATGCCATCTATGGATCGTACTTGTCTGCCTTCTTGACCTACTCAGGTTTACAGAAGAGTGTGCCTCCACCTCCTCCATCAGATTCAGTACCTCCTCCTCCACCTTCAAATGAGTCAGAACCCATTGATATAGAGGATGATGATTCTCCGCCTCCCTTGGTCATCCAGCGCAAACGCTTGAACATGGTAGCGGATAAAGCTCCTTCAGTTCTTCCTTCAGTGCCCATTCCTACTACCTCTGGCATTGATCTCCCTGGGTATCTCACTTGTAATAACCTATTCAGAGCACATCGCGAAGGTTCGTTGGACATATCAGTTCCCTCACTGAACAGTCTAGTCTCGGGAGATGCAATTCCTTTCCTCTGTAAAGACATTTAGAGTTCCATTGAACTGTCAGTGACAGCCTGTGTTCAACAGCTGTACGCTTCCTTTTATGAAGAACTCATGCAGTCTAAGGACCAGTTGCATAAGCCAGCATCCGAGTTAGCCTCTGTTAAGGATACCCTAGCAGATTTGTTTAAGCAGATGAAACAACAAACCCAACTGGTTGCAACCCAAAGAGATGAGATCTCTTCTTTGAAGATTCAATTAACAGAGGCTCAATCAGAGGTTACTAGCCTTTCAGAGGAGAAGGAGAGGATGTCTAGAGAAGCACAAGCGTTCCAAACTCTTTTAGATGTCAAACTTTCAGCCTTACAGACTGCTAATGACACAGTGGAATCCCAAGCTTCCCAAATCCAGCAGTTGCAAGATCAACTGGTAAAGTCACGGTCTGTTCCTCCAAGCCCTAATGTTCCCTTGATCCCTTCTCTCTCACAGCAGGACTTGGTTGCTCTTCAAAGACAGGCTACCTTGTGTCTTCTCTTCCAAGATAAAGTGGAAAGATTGCAATCCAGAATGGATTTGTTATGGTCTACATTTGAGCAGTTTCAAGAATATGTTCCACTAGACCATTCTTTCTTTGTCCACTACCACTTACAGAAGTTGGCCTTCTACATGAAGCTTTCCACGATGGATTTATCTCTTCCAGAGGATGGATGGAGTGGGGCTTGGTCTGCTGAGTTGCTGACAGAGGTGGTAAGGATGGTGTTTGAAGATTTTGTCACGACAGATACCATGTTGATGTCCTACATGTATCTACGTGGAGACTTGTTGATTCCAGATGAGGTGGATATGGCTTGGTATGTGGGGGACGTGGTTCTACAAGCTGTTTTGTATGTCAATCATTTGGAGTTACGCATAGCTGACATGTTCCAGAGTTACTCCTCCAAAATGGCTAATTGTCCTGATAATTCCTGGCATACCATGATTGATTCTGTGGTCCTGAATCAAAGACAGAACACAGCCTCTACCTATGTCCCGAGTACTAATCAACTGAGGGTGGATCTCTTAGCTTATCTTTTAAAACATAATCCATTTGATTTTATTTTATTTAATGCCTATCATAGAAGATATCTCTTAGGACCTTCTATTCCTACCCTCTTGTATTACCAACAAATGGCTCACCGATATTATATATATCTTTCCCTTTGTCAATCTAATTCCACAACCATTTTACCCCTTCTTTTCCAACCTTCCTCTTTCCCTCAAATTCCCATTTTTACATACTGCTCCTTTATTGAGGATCGAGTATTTTCCCCTTCTCCACCATGTCCTTCTCCATCCATTCATGTACCTTCCACATTTTCTATTTATCAGTTTAACACCCTTCCTTATTGATTCCATACAAATTTCTGCCACTCCTTCTTTAAATCATTCTTCCTTTTATGATTTTGCCTATCCCTTACTTCATCCACTTTTACTTATTCCACTTCCCTCTTCTAATACTTCTATATCTCAACCACCTCAGTTGGTTAGTGACTATGACGGGTTTGATCATCAGATTTCCAGAAGAAGGGGATGGAGCTTGAATGATTCCCTTACAGGACCTCAGATAAATTGGCCAGTGATTCCAGAAGAATGGACAGCTGCCAGTCAAGCTTATCAGAACTATATTCATTTTGCTCAGCAGTATTCACAGTCTGCAGATCTTTCAGTGAGATTAACTGCTCACTTTGCTTGGTACTTGGCGTATATGCATAGGCATTCTCATAATGATTCCAAGCCTATTCCAAAGTTGTGCATGAATGTCAATGTGAGCATTGATTCCCAGTAGCTGGATATATTGTATTTTCATGCCCTTTGTTTGCCTAGCAGATACCTTGTCCTGTTGGAAAGGATGTGCTGTCTTCAGTTTTTTCAGAATCCTCCCAAAACATTTGTAGATGAATCCTTGTCTATGGATCGTTTCCGAAATCACCAATCTTTCAAGAGGGATCATCTTCATTGATACCTTTTCCAATGTATGGTGGATGCTTTTTAATGAAAATCTCTTTTTGGAGGAGTCATTCAGATGGTTGTGTTGTGTGTAGTGTTTGTGTTGTGGGTTAATTTATGTAAAAAATGGTGGTTTCCTATTGGATTGGATTTCGTGCGAGCTACATTTTGGAGAATTGTGGTGATGGGGTCGTGGTTGGAGAGTTGCAGATGCTGATGTAGAAGAAGAAGAAGAAAACTCTTATATCCTTTACAAGTTTGTTGTGCTTTCTAGTTTGATAAGAAGTGTTAATGTATAAAGGGTTTTCCTTTCGTTGTATTTTTATATCAGATACAGGTGATAAGTTGGGGACATGGTTGGATGGATTGTTTTTGAAGAGATATTGAAGATCAAAGTTGAGCTCTTAACTGAACTTGTATTCCCTTTTTCCTGGGTCGCGAGGACGCTTCCTTATTAAGTGTGGGGATATGTTGAGTGTTGAAATGACTTGTTTTTTGGCTGATTTTTGTTATTTTTGAGAGCTGAATGGTTGATTTTATGAGATGATTGATTGGTTTGAAAGTGGTTTGAGAGTGTTTTTGATGATATTGATTGTATTTTGGAAGTTCATGATGTTTATTACTAGAGATATGATGTTCTGATAGGTTCTGATTGGTTATGTATACCTTCTGTATAGCTTCTGTTTTGTTCTGATTGTCTTCTGTAAGGAGGGATGGAGTATTGATTGATGAAGATCGAGATATTGTGAAAGCTTATTGAATAGTTTTTGAGAGTTTGGAATGGTTTGAGTATGAGTTATGAGGTTTTAATGACCTTCTGTAACCTTCTGTAGGTCTTTTGTAGAGCTTCTGTCTTTATTCTGTTCTGTACTGTAGCTGTTCTGGTTCTGTACTGTAGACTGTTCTGTATGCTTCTGTATGTGTTCTGTTGGATGAGAGTGTAGCTTGGGAAAGTTTTCTAGCCTTGGAAAGAGGTGAATACAAGTGCAAAAGAGCTGAAAGAAGTAGCTATTGAAGACTCAAGTGAAGACTGGAGTGAAGTGACAGTAGTGAGCTATGAAAAGACATTGTAGTGGCTCTGGTGACTCTTCATATCAGACATACCTCTTGGGAGGGGTATCCACGACTTAAGAAGGATTATTGAGAGTGATTATGAGAGATTGTAGTGAGGATATGATGTATTATTGATGGAGAGAGAGAGAGAGAGTCAGAGATAGCCAAATCTATCAAAACAGAGTGATTGTATATGAGAGATTGAGAGAGAAGACTATGAAGATATTGAAGATGAATACTATGTGATGTATTTTCATTCAAAGATGGTGTATTCCTTTTCTTTCTTTGTTCTATTGATGGATTTTGTGAAGATATTGAAGAATATGGTTGATTCTATCAAATCCGTGGGAGATCTACATGATGCTGCATGAAGATTTGTTGTGCCTGGTGTTCTTTTCTTCATTGTGATCATATAAAACATAATAAATAAGCTTGTTGATGTTACAAGATAGATTTTCTTGTAAGAGAATTCCATTTTCCTTGGTGTTTCTCTTGGGGCTCCATGTTAAGTGTGGGGATATGTTGAGTGTTGAAATGACTTGTTTTTTGGCTGATTTTTGTTGTTTTTGAGAGCTGAATGGTTGATTTTATGAGATGATTGATTGGTTTGAAAGTGGTTTGAGAGTGTTTTTGATGATATTTATTGTATTTTGAAAGTTCATGATGTTTATTAGTAGAGATATGATGTTCTGATAGGTTCTGATTGGTTCTGTATACCTTCTGTATAGCTTCTGTTTTGTTCTGATTGTCTTCTGTAAGGAGGGATGGAGTATTGATTGATGAAGATCGAGATATTGTGAAAGCTTATTGAATAGTTTTTGAGAGTTTGGAATGGTTTGAGTATGAGTTATGAGGTTTTAATGACCTTCTGTAACCTTCTGTAGGTCTTCTGTAGAGCTTCTGTCTTTATTCTGTTCTGTACTGTAGCTGTTCTGGTTCTGTACTGTAGACTGTTCTGTATGCTTCTGTATGTGTTCTGTTGGATGAGAGTGTAGCTTGTGAAAGTTTTCTAGCCTTGGAAAGAGGTGAATACAAGTGCAAAAGAGCTGAAAGAAGTAGCTATTGAAGACTCAAGTGAAGACTGGAGTGAAGTGACAGTAGTGAGCTATGAAAAGACATTGTAGTGGCTCTGGTGACTCTTCATATCAGACATACCTCTTGGGAGGGGTATCCACGACTTAAGAAGGATTATTGAGAGTGATTATGAGAGATTGTAGTGAGGATATGATGTATTATTGATGGAGAGAGAGAGAGAGAGTCAGAGATAGCCAAATCTATCAAAACAGAGTGATTGTATATGAGAGATTGAGAGAGAAGACTATGAAGATATTGAAGATGAATACTATGTGATGTATTTTCATTCAAAGATGGTGTATTCCTTTTCTTTCTTTGTTCTATTGATGGATTTTGTGAAGATATTGAAGAATATGGTTGATTCTATCAAATCCGTGGGAGATCTACATGATGCTGCATGAAGATTTGTTGTGCCTGGTGTTCTTTTCTTCATTGTGATCATATAAAACATAATAAATAAGCTTGTTGATGTTACAAGATAGATTTTCTTGTAAGAGAATTCCATTTTCCTTGGTGTTTCTCTTGGGGCTCCATGTTAAGTGTGGGGATATGTTGAGTGTTGAAATGACTTGTTTTTTGGCTGATTTTTGTTGTTTTTGAGAGCTGAATGGTTGATTTTATGAGATGATTGATTGGTTTGAAAGTGGTTTGAGAGTGTTTTTGATGATATTTATTGTATTTTGAAAGTTCATGATGTTTATTAGTAGAGATATGATGTTCTGATAGGTTCTGATTGGTTCTGTATACCTTCTGTATAGCTTCTGTTTTGTTCTGATTGTCTTCTGTAAGGAGGGATGGAGTATTGATTGATGAAGATCGAGATATTGTGAAAGCTTATTGAATAGTTTTTGAGAGTTTGGAATGGTTTGAGTATGAGTTATGAGGTTTTAATGACCTTCTGTAACCTTCTGTAGGTCTTCTGTAGAGCTTCTGTCCTTATTCTGTTCTGTACTGTAGCTGTTCTGGTTCTGTACTGTAGACTGTTCTGTATGCTTCTGTATGTGTTCTGTTGGATGAGAGTGTAGCTTGTGAAAGTTTTATAGCCTTGGAAAGAGGTGAATACAAGTGCAAAAGAGCTGAAAGAAGTAGCTATTGAAGACTCAAGTGAAGACTGGAGTGAAGTGACAGTAGTGAGCTATGAAAAGACATTGTAGTGGCTCTGGTGACTCTTCATATCAGACATACCTCTTGGGAGGGGTATCCACGACTTAAGAAGGATTATTGAGAGTGATTATGAGAGATTGTAGTGAGGATATGATGTATTATTGATGGAGAGAGAGAGAGAGAGTCAGAGATAGCCAAATCTATCAAAACAGAGTGATTGTATATGAGAGATTGAGAGAGAAGACTATGAAGATATTGAAGATGAATACTATGTGATGTATTTCCATTCAAAGATGGTGTATTCCTTTGCTTTTTTCGTTCTATTGATGGATTTTGTGAAGATATTGAAGAATATGGTTGATTCTATCAAATCCGTGGAAGATCTACATGATGCTGCATGAAGATTTGTTGTGCCTGGTGTTCTTTTCTTCATTGTGATCATATAAAACATAATAAATAAGCTTGTTGATGTTACAAGATAGATTTTCTTGTAAGAGAATTCCATTTTCCTTGGTGTTTCTCTTGGGGCTCCATGTTAAGTGTGGGGATATGTTGAGTGTTGAAATGACTTGTTTTTTAGTTGATTTTTGTTGTTTTTGAGAGCTGAATGGTTGATTTTATGAGATGATTGATTGGTTTGAAAGTGGTTTTGATGATATTTATTGTATTTTGGAAGTTCATGACGTTTATTAGTAGAGATATTATGTTCTGATAGGTTCTGATTGGTTCTGTATACCTTCTGTATAGCTTCTGTTTTGTTCTGTTTTGTTCTGATTGTCTTCTGTAAGGAGGGATGGAGTATTGATTGATGAAGATTGAGATATTGTGAAAGCTTATTGAATAGTTTTTGAGAGTTTGGAATGGTTTGAGTATGAGTTATGAGGTTTTGATGACCTTCTGTAACCTTCTGTAGGTCTTCTGTAGAGCTTCTGTCTCTGTTCTGTTCTGTACTGTAGCTGTTCTGGTTCTGTACTGTAGACTGTTCTGTATGCTTCTGTATGTGTTCTGTTGGATGAGAGTGTAGCTTGGGAAAGTTTTTTAGCCTTGGAAAGAGATGAATACAAGTGCAAAAGAGTTGAAAGAAGTGAAAGAAGTAGCTGTTGAAAACTCAAGTGAAGACTGGAGTGAAGTGACAGTAGTGAGCCATGAAAAGACACTGTAATGGCTCTGGTGACTCTTCATATCAGACATACCTCTTGGGAGGGGTATCCACGACTTAAGAAAGATTATTGAGAGTGATTATGAGAGATTGTAGTGAGGATATGATGTATTATTGATGGAGAGAGAGAGAGAGAGTCAGAGATAGCCAAATCTATCAAAACAGAGTGATTGTATATGAGAGATTGAGAGAGAAGACTATGAAGATATTGAAGATGAATACTATGTGATGTATTTCCATTCAAAGATGGTGTATTCCTTTGCTTTCTTTTTTCTATTGATGGATTTTGTGAAGATATTGAAGAATATGGTTGATTCTATCAAATCCGTGGGAGATCTGTGTGAAGATTTGTTGTGCATGGTGTTCTTTTCTTCATTGTGATCATATAAAACATAATAAATAAGCTTGTTGATGTTACAAGATAGATTTTCTTGCAAGAGAATTTCCTTTTCCTTGGTGTTTCTCTTGGGGCTCCATGTTAAGTGTGGGGATATGTTGAGTGTTGAAATGACTTGTTTTTTGGCTGATTTTTGTTGTTTTTGAGAGCTGAATGGTTGATTTTATGAGATGATTAATTGGTTTGAAAGTGGTTTGAGAGTGTTTTTGATGATATTGATTGTATTTTGGAAGTTCATGACATTTATTAGTAGAGATATGATGTTCTGATAGGTTCTGATTGGTTCTGTATACCTTCTGTATAGCTTCTGTTTTGTTCTGATTGTCTTCTGTAAGGAGGGATGGAGTATTGATTGATGAAGATTGAGATACTGTGAAAGCTTATTGAATAGTTTTTGAGAGTTTGGAATGGTTTGAGTATGAGTTATGAGATTTTGATGACCTTCTGTAACCTTCTGTAGGTCTTCTGTAGAGCTTCTGTCTCTGTTCTGTTCTGTACTGTAGCTGTTCTGGTTTTGTACTGTAGACTGTTCTGTATGCTTCTGTATGTGTTTTTTTGGATGAGAGTGTAGCTTGGAAAAGTTTTCTAGCCTTGGAAAGAGGTGAATACAAGTGCAAAAGAGCTGAAAGAAGTGAAAGAAGTAGCTGTTGAAAACTCAAGTGAAGACTGGAGTGAAGTGACAGTAGTGAGCCATGAAAAGACACTGTAATGGCTCTGGTGACTCTTCATATCAGACATACCTCTTGGGAGGGGTATCCACGACTTAAGAAAGATTATTGAGAGTGATTATGAGAGATTGTAGTGAGGATATGATGTATTATTGATGGAGAGAGAGAGAGAGAGTCAGAGATAGCCAAATCTATCAAAACAGAGTGATTGTATATGAGAGATTGAGAGAGAAGACTATGAAGATATTGAAGATGAATACTATGTGATGTATTTCCATTCAAAGATGGTGTATTCCTTTGCTTTCTTTTTTCTATTGATGGATTTTGTGAAGATATTGAAGAATATGGTTGATTCTATCAAATCCGTGGGAGATCTGTGTGAAGATTTGTTGTGCATGGTGTTCTTTTCTTCATTGTGATCATATAAAACATAATAAATAAGCTTGTTGATGTTACAAGATAGATTTTCTTGCAAGAGAATTTCCTTTTCCTTGGTGTTTCTCTTGGGGCTCCATGTTAAGTGTGGGGATATGTTGAGTGTTGAAATGACTTGTTTTTTGGCTGATTTTTGTTGTTTTTGAGAGCTGAATGGTTGATTTTATGAGATGATTAATTGGTTTGAAAGTGGTTTGAGAGTGTTTTTGATGATATTGATTGTATTTTGGAAGTTCATGACATTTATTAGTAGAGATATGATGTTCTGATAGGTTCTGATTGGTTCTGTATACCTTCTGTATAGCTTCTGTTTTGTTCTGATTGTCTTCTGTAAGGAGGGATGGAGTATTGATTGATGAAGATTGAGATACTGTGAAAGCTTATTGAATAGTTTTTGAGAGTTTGGAATGGTTTGAGTATGAGTTATGAGATTTTGATGACCTTCTGTAACCTTCTGTAGGTCTTCTGTAGAGCTTCTGTCTCTGTTCTGTTCTGTACTGTAGCTGTTCTGGTTTTGTACTGTAGACTGTTCTGTATGCTTCTGTATGTGTTTTTTTGGATGAGAGTGTAGCTTGGAAAAGTTTTCTAGCCTTGGAAAGAGGTGAATACAAGTGCAAAAGAGCTGAAAGAAGTGAAAGAAGTAGCTGTTGAAAACTCAAGTGAAGACTGGAGTGAAGTGACAGTAGTGAGCTATGAAAAGACACTGTAGTGGCTCTGGTGACTCTTCATATCAGACATACCTCTTGGGAGGGGTATCCACGACTTAAGAAGGATTATTGAGAGTGATTATGAGAGATTGTAGTGAGGATATGATGTATTATTGATGGAGAGAGAGAGAGAGAGTCAGAGATAGCCAAATCTATCAAAAAAGAGTGATTGTATATGAGAGATTGAGAGAGAAGACTATGAAGATATTGAAGATGAATACTATGTGATGTATTTCCATTCAAAGATGGTGTATTCCTTTGCTTTCTTTTTTCTATTGATGGATTTTGTGAAGATATTGAAGAATATGGTTGATTCTATCAAATCCGTGGGAGATCTACATGATGCTGCATGAAGATTTGTTGTGCCTGGTGTTCTTTTCTTCATTGTGATCATATGAAACATAATAAATAAGCTTGTTGATGTTACAAGATAGATTTTCTTGTAAGAGAATTCCCTTTTCCTTGGTGTTCCTCTTGGGGCTCCATGTTAAGTGTGGGGATATGTTGAGTGTTGAAATGACTTGTTTTTTGGCTGATTTTTGTTGTTTTTGAGAGCTGAATGGTTGATTTTATGAGATGATTGATTGGTTTGAAAGTGGTTTGAGAGTGTTTTTGATGATATTTATTGTATTTTGAAAGTTCATGATGTTTATTAGTAGAGATATGATGTTCTGATAGGTTCTGATTGGTTCTGTATACCTTCTGTATAGCTTCTGTTTTGTTCTGATTGTCTTTTGTAAGGAGGGATGGAGTATTGATTGATGAAGATTGAGATATTGTGAAAGCTTGTTGAATAGTTTTTGAGAGTTTGGAATGATTTGAGTATGAGTTATGAGGTTTTGATGACTTTCTGTAACCTTCTGTACGTCTTCTGTAGAGCTTCTGTCTCTGTTCTGTTCTGTACTGTAGCTGTTCTGGTTCTGTACTGTAGACTGTTCTGTATGCTTCTGTATGTGTTCTGTTGGATGAGAGTGTAGCTTGGAAAAGTTTTATAGCCTTGGAAAGAGGTGAATACAAGTGCAAAAGAGCTGAAAGAAGTAAAAGAAGTAGCTGTTGAAGACTCAAGTGAAGACTGGAGTGAAGTGACAGTAGTGAGCTATGAAAAGATACTGTAATGGCTCTGGTGACTCTTCATATCAGACATACCTCTCGAGAGGGGTATCCACGACTTAAGAAGGATTATTGAGAGTGATTATGAGAGATTGTAGTGAGGATATGATGTATTATTGATGGAGAGAGAGAGAGAGAGAGTCAGAGATAGCCAAATTTATCAAAACAGAGTGATTGTATATGAGAGATTGAGAGAGAAGACTATGAAGATATTGAAGATGAATACTATGTGATGTATTTCCATTCAAAGATGGTGTATTCCTTTGCTTTCTTTGTTCTATTGATGGATTTTGTGAAGATATTGAAGAATATGGTTGATTCTATCAAATCCGTGGGAGATCTGCATGAAGATTTGTTGTGCCTAGTGTTCTTTTCTTCATTGTGATCATATAAAACATAATAAATAAGCTTGTTGATGTTACAAGATAGATTTTCTTGCAAGAGAATTCCCTTTTCCTTGGTGTTCCTCTTGGGGCTCCATGTTAAGTGTGGGGATATGTTGAGTGTTGAAATGACTTGTTTTTTGGCTGATTTTTGTTGTTTTTGAGAGCTGAATGGTTGATTTTATGAGATGATTGATTGGTTTGAAAGTGGTTTGAGAGTGTATTTTATGATATTGATTGTATTTTGGAAGTTCATGACGTTTATTAGTAGAGATATGATGTTCTGATACTCTCTCGAGTCCACTTCATAGTCGAAGGTTTTAGCCATTCCCAAGAGAATCAACTTGAATTTCAGGTTCTAAGTAAACTAAGGTTACCTATTCAAATTAACTAGCATTGGTCTTCAAGCATTTGCTTATGCTAGATTGCCCAAACTGAAGTTGACTCGTATTACACTTAGTTCAAGGAGAGTAAGAACTTGTAATGAAAGAAGCTGAGGGGAGAGAGAAAGAGAACAAGAAGAAGAAGAAAGAAGACTAGAAGAGGAGAGAGAAAGAAAGGAAATAGGAGAGAAAGAAAGATGAAGCTATGGAAGCTAGAGATGAAGGTGAAGAGTGTGATCTTTATAATAACTGGTTGCCCTAAGCTGGGGCTCTTACACCTTAAATACCCCAGTCAGTGTGACGGGGTGTCTAAACCCTAGCCGGTGTGTATCCCGCCGCTTGTTACAATCCATCCCCACTCGAAAGGTTTTTGCCATAAAAAACAAGGAGAAACAGAGGGGAGTGATGGGTGGAATAAGGGAGGGTTGCCAAGTACTACTCAGAGCCCTTTGACAATGAAGAATAGGTGTGGAGAGACTAGGGACAGCATGCAGTCCTGGATCGGTCAGCTGAAGTAAACTTGTCATAACTTTGGATAGGTAGCTCCAAATGGGGCATACTATATGTCGAAATGGAGCTTATGATGAGTACTTTTAGTCTATGTAGAATGCACATGCATTGGATTTGACTAAGTACAAAACTGTTCTAAAACAGTGTGTAGTCTATGGCACCGGAAAGTGGGCAATTTGGGTCATGACCGGCTAGTCTTCCAGCCATTGGGGTTCACAGAGGTAGGGAAATTCATCAAGGATGGTTGCTGGGCACCAAGAGGCTTCTTCCAAGGGTAGGCCTTGCCATTTGATGAGGTATTCTTTGATGGATCGGGATCGTAAGTGTTTATCTCGCTGCCCAATGATTGCTTCAAGAACATATTGAATGATGCCCTCTTCATCGATAGGGGGAAGTTCTTCCACATAGTCCACTGAGGATCCTACCAAGGGTTTCAGCTGATTGACATGAAACACATTGTGGATTTTGGTGGTAGAGGGAAGTTCCAAGCGGTAGGCCAAGTCGCCAACTCTCTTCAGGATGCGGTATGGGCCATAGAAGCGGTGGGCTAGCTTGTTACTGTTGCCCTTTTTGAGAGTGGAGTAGCGGGACTTAGGCACTTTCAAAAGGACCAATTCCCCTTCTTGGAATTCCAAATGCCTGCGTCTTTCATCAGCATAGAGTTTCATGTGTGTTTGGGCCTTGTGAAGATTCATTTTGCATTGCTGAAGTAAAGCTTGCATGCGATCCAATTCAGTTTGACTCTGAGGATTGATCTTATCAGTAAACAAGACTGTAGGAGGGGAACCTTATACCCATATAAGGCCTCAAAAGGGGAAACTCCAATCCTAGAGTGTGTGGAGTTATTATATGCAAACTCAGCCCAAGTGAAGCCACGTATCCCAACTATGCTGTACATCATGGCAAAAGTGCCTCAAGTATGTCTCAAGCCATTTGTTCACTCTCTCAGTTTGGCCATCAGTCTGAGGGTGGTATGCAGTGGATGGAGCAAGCTTGGTCCCCATGGAGGTGAAAAATGTCTGCCAGAAGTTGCTCATAAACTTTGCATCCCAATCACATACTATTACTTGTGGTAGGCCATGCAACTTGAAGACATTTTCCATGAATTGAGTGGCCATTTAAGAGGCAGTATATTGGAACTTAGTGGGGATAAAGTGGGCAGCTTTGGTGAGGCGATCAACTACCACATAGATACTGTTTCACCATTTCTTAGTCACGGGAAGGCTGGTGATAAAGTCCATTGTGATGTGAGTCCATTTCCCGTCAAGAATGGGGAGAGGCTGCAAGAGGCCAGTGGGCCTGAGCGTACTATCCTTGTTCTGTTGTCATGGAACACATTTGGTCACAAAGTCCTTGACATCCCTCCATAAGCTTTCCAATGAAAGCTCTTGGCAATCCTGTCATATGTTTTGAAAACACCCAAGTGACTGGCAATGGGGCAAGAATACATTTCTTCCATGATCTTCTGCGTGAAGGGGGAAGTGTGTGGGATGACAATCTTGCCATGGGACCAAATAAGGCCATGCTTGAGCTGATACTGGGAGTTTTCAGCCATAACCCCATGCTGTGATTTGTTGAGAATCAGCAATCACACTCACTAAACGGCCTCTTTGTATGGAGCTTCAGGGTCAAGGATATGCAAGCTAACTTATCCCATATGCACAATGGTGCCTACTGCAGTTTCCTACTTTCCTATAAAGCATTGTACTTGCTTCCTTTCTTAATAAAATATAGTACTCTTTTCTTTTCAGTGAAGTGTCAATGTCATTGTCCACATACACAAGATTGTGCTTATGAGTCCAAGTCTCAATCTTGGAACCTAATTCACTTGCGTAACAAATAGTGTCTTTGTCTTCTCCATCATGAGTCCACACTTCTCATTTCATCCTCCATAGCTTTCGGTTTTGCCATGCTCTAGATCCCGCATTTGTCACATGGTATCAGAGCCCAATTGGGCATGGCATTGCTTCTCTAGCCTCTCTTGATTCCTCTCAACCTCAGTCTAGCTCAATGTCAGCTCATGACTTCATCTCCCAACTCTACTCTCACTGAAGCTTCCATGGTAGCCATAGCCAGCAGCACCCTGTCAGATTGAGCTGCTTATATCTCACTCCACAGGTCAAATCTCTTGGAGCTTCCTTCTGGATGTCCACCATGTTTATGGTACCCACACTTAGCCTTTTCTACGACAGCCTCTGGTGTTTTGCCATGTTTGTGGTATGCACACACTTTGCAGGTGGTTCTCATTACAGCCTCTACACACTTTGTGCCTTTCTAGTTGTGATTGAGGAGGGGTGTTGAGAATCAGCAATCACACTCACTAAACAGCCTCTTTGTATGGAGCTTCAGGGTCAAGGATATGCAGGCTGACTTATCCCATATGCACAATGGTGCCTACTGCAGTTTCCTACTTTCCTATAAAGCATTGTACTTGCTTCCTTTCTTAATAAAATATAGTACTCTTTTCTTTTCAGTGAAGTGTCAATGTCATTGTCCACATACACAAGATTGTGTTTATGAGTCCAAGTCTCAATCTTCAAACCTAATTTACTTGTGTAACAAATAGTGTCTTTGTCTTCTCCATCATGAGTCCACACTTCTCATTTCATCCTCCATAGCTTCCGGTTTTGCCATGCTCTAGATCCCGCATTTGTCACATGATTTCTGAAATATGTGGCTGAAATGGTCATCTAACAAGTAAGCCTCTTGGAGCACTTCAACCCAATCACTGTGCAATTCTGAGATAGATGACACTCTGCATGCCCACATTTGAGAGAGAGAATCAGCCACAATATTATCCTTGCCCCGCATGTGTGAAATGTCAAAGTCATAGTTCTGTAAGGTTGGCACCCATTGCCTTTGCTTAGGAGTTAAGGTAGACTGAGTTAAGAAGTATTGGAGGACTCGGTGGTCACTTTTCACTTGGAAGCAGCTGCCATACAAATAGTGGTGCCATTTCTTGATGCATGAATTATAGTAGGTAGTTCTAGATCATGGGTAGCATAATTCTTCTCATGAGTCTTTAGCTTCCTAGAAGAATAGGTTATTGGATGGCCTTCTTGCATGAGTATACAACCTAATGCATAAGAGCTTGCATCAATGACAACTTTAAATTTCTGGCTCAAGTCAGGTAGATTCAAGATAGGAGTTATGATCAAGCTTTGTTTAATATTCTCAAAGCGAGATTGTTTAGTAGGAGTCCACATAATAACAATATGCTTCTTAAGTAAATTAGTTAAGGGTGTGGCAATCAAGGCATAGTCCTTGATAAAAATTGTGTACTATCCTGTTAAGCTAAAAAAACTTCGGAGTTTCTTCAATGTTGTTGGGGTTTCCCATTCTTGCACATCTTTAACCTTGACAAGATCTACCATAATCCCTTCGTCAAAGGCTATACATCCAAGATACTCAATCTGCCTCTTAAAGAAGAAACATTTCTTCTTCTTGGTATAAATTTTGTGTATCCTCATTGTTTCAAGGACAACTAGGAGTTGCAACTCATGATCCATATCTTTCTTTGAGTAGGTTAGGATTAAATCGAAGAAGACAAGGACCAAGTCATTAAGACAGTGCCAAAAGATGTCTTAAATTAGCTTGTGCAAGAGTATGACTCTGAGATCAAGTACATGCCAAGTAAGGAGAATGTCATTGCAGGTACCCTAAGCTACAAAGCATTTCTCAATGCCCTTATCTCAGAGAAACTCTCAGGAAAAATCTCTAGCAGCAATGATGACAATGCCTAGTAATGGGATCATAGAAATAGCCAAAGAAGAATCGCATAAGGATCCAAGGTATCAATATATGATAAAAGAGGTCCTATCTAAGGAGCCCCAAGCATAAACTTAAGTTTCTAAAAATCTCTATAGAGGGAGGACTCCTCTACTTTAACACAAGATTGTGCATTCCAAGAAGGAGTTAAAATCTCAAGAAGAAAATACTTTGGAAAGCCCATGATTCCCCTTTCTCAGGATGTTCAAGCTATACAAAGACTCTTGACACTATAAGAAGAATATTTCATTGGGAGAAGATTAAAGGAGATGTGCTTAAATACGTCATTGAATCCCTAACTTTGAGATGGGGACATCTTGATTCCTCTAAGGAAAAAATTATGTAATGTTGCAAAAACTCAAGTGTGAAGGGAGATAAACTTATATAGTTTTATAAACTTAAGGGACTCTACTTAACAAAAAGAAAAGAAATTGATATAACGAACTAGTCATTGGAAGAATTGATCACACCGCCATCAAATCAAATGCCATCCATTTCTCAAGGTTTTTGCCACCAATTGCCTCAACATCATCATCTTTACTAGTTGTTCAATGGAAATCACCCTTGGCATCATCACACTTTGCATCAGTCCAAAGCATCTCGCAGTCCAGAAAATGATAATCACAATAATGGAAGAGCTAGTTATCCTTAAGATTAAGGCTATAAATCCTTAGTAAAGGCATATGCATAAGTTGATTTTCTTATTGGCCACTAGTTGTTCTTGTTATCATATATATATATATATATATATATATATATATATATATATATATATATATATATATATATATATATATATATATATATATAGAGAGAGAGAGAGAGAGAGAGAGAGAGAGAGAGAGAAGAAGAAGAAGAAGAAGAAGAAGGAGGAGGAGGAGGAGGAGGAGGAGGAGGTACAAGGAGTGAGAGGAAAAGAAGAAGAAGGAAGAGAGTAGGAGAACGAGATAGAAGAGATAGAGAGGGAGTATCAAGAAAGAGAAGAGAAAGAAGAGACCATCATCACTGACAACCACTTGGTAGAAGAAACACCACTTTTGGCTTCCAAAAACTCTATCTACCCTCTTCCCCCTAGCATCAATGAAATGGCTCCTTTTCCTCTCTATGAGGTCTCCATCTCAGAAGAGATCCAACTAGCTACTCGAGGTTTCTAATCATATTTTCAAGACTGACGAAGGTCAAAAGACTAGCATTCAAGGACCTTTTTCATGATGGCTCTAAAGAGATGATACTTTGGAGAGGGCAGTGTGGGAGCTACAAATGCAATCACAAGCATAGATAAGGCACCATCTCATTTGATACCATCCCAAGTTCCTTCCATAGGCTTATCAAATGTTCTTCCAAATTTTAAATGGAATTTTCATAATTTGCAACTTAGGATAGTTAAAAACCTTGACAAGGAAGGAATGTTAAAATGAAGTAGGAACTATTAATTTAGATTTCTAAACCTTTAAATATAGGATAAATTGGTTTCATATAAGCAATTTTCATCAAATAAATCAATTTTTAGTTCATGTGTGTGTATTAGAAAAATCCACAATTAATTTTAGTAAGAATTATGAATCAAGTAATTGCATTAAGAATATTTTTCTGGCATTTATGAATCATGCAAATATAGGAAAAAGTGAATTAAGTTAGTTATAAGTTGGTTGTTAGATTCATCGAGTAAAGGTATCCTCTTTAGTAGAGAAAATCTCATTGTTATTAGTTAAGTCAAAATTATTAAATTGTGTACATAGCCATTAAAAATGATCGAATTGTGTACGTAGCCATTAGAAGCCTAGAATATTCCAATTGATTGATTTTACAAACATAACAAAGTGAATTTCGAATCCTAGTTCATGAAGTAACCGAAAAGCTGATATGGTCTTGTTTTGAGAAAACATAAGCTTGAAATTCCTAGGAAAAATACTCATCTTGTTAACTTACATAGCTTCCAAGGGAAAATTCAAGATTCCAAGGTATTCGACTTAGTTTCCATAAGTAAAGATAAATCTTAACCATATTCTAGCTCATAGAAGTCTACGCAAGACTCGTAACAAGGTCAATCAACCGACCTTCAACAAAGGTTTAGACTGACAAAGGTTGTGAGCAAAGGTCAAAACAAGTTAGAAAAATTAATAATAACCAAGGAAAGTTCCAATAAAGAAGACTAATTAGAATTGAGAATTCAAAGAAAACCTAGAAAAATCCAAAGAAAAAATAAGAAAATTCAAAAAGGGGACAAGACCAAGTTGGAAAGAAATGCCACTAGGTTAAAACCTTACTCTAATTGCATCCCTATTGTATAGAAATATTTCTTGAACAAGAATTTCTTATGCTTGTAAATGGTGCATACAAGTTGACTTGATACATTTAGGAAGTTTGATTTAATTGGTCAAAACCCTAATGTACCATATTGACAATAAGATAAATGGAATGTGTGCTAGACCTTTTCCAAAGCTAGCTACAAGATCCTTCACCAAGAGGGATTGGTTTTTTCTACCTAGGAGAGTTCAAACTAGCCCTGTTGTTGGTGAGAGGTTGCTCCATAGGGGAACCTTGGGTAGGAGGAGTTGAGGATGCTAGGGGCACTTTGGCCAGTAAACTCTTAGGCTCCTAGGAGCTATCTCAAACCCTATATGACTTAGGATGGACTTCTTGAGAGCCCCATTCCTAGTTAGGGATAAAATCTTGGCAAAATAAAGGCCTTCGAATCATTCTTCCATATGGGAGCAAGATGAACACTTATATAAGATTCTCTAATAAATAAAGAAGAAGTATTCAAAATGATTGTTTTCATTGTTTGTATGTTGTGACCTAAGTTACGTGAATGAATACTGTAACTAAAAGGATTAATTAAGGAAGGTGATTTTATTTATACAATATAAATGTGTTAGGTATGTAGATAACTAAAGCTATCTAACCAAGGGAAGTGAGAGGTGAGATTCATGACAAATTATCTCTAAGGCAAGGTGGTCTCAGTAAGTCAAGAGTTTCTCTATATTTTAATGCCTTGTAGTATAGGAAACATTGACCACATTTAACACGTTAACTTTGTATCACTTAGGAGAATTGAATGAGACTTTTCCCTACTACTGATAGAGGGGCCGATGTATCTATACTCCCCCTCAGTTTTGTAACAAGCGGGATACACACCGACTAGGGTTTAGACACCCCGTCACACTGACCGGGGTATTTATGGTGTAAGAGCCCCAGATTAGGGAAACCTGTTATTATCAAGATCACACTCCACCTTCATCTCTAGCTTCCATGGCTTCCTTCTCCTTTCTCTCCTCTTTCCTCTCTTTCTCTCTCCTCTTCTAGTCTTCTTTCTTCTTCTTCTTCTTGTTCTCTTTCTCTCTCCTCAGCTCTCTTTCTCTCTCCCCTCAGCTTCTTTCATTACAAGTGGTATCAGAGCTTCAAGCTTTGGTCCTTTTCCCCTTTCTCCTTTCTCCCTTTTCAAATCTTAAAAACCCTAGTTACTCAACTTACACGTACAGGTACAGCAAGGACTGCAGTTAACTCCAGCTTTTTGGAGCAAGCAGGAGCTATGGCTGGAGACTCAAACATATCTGGAGGTAAAATGGTTAAAATAGCAGATCGTCACTTCTTTTCATGCAAATTTTAAGGGTTCTAGGCCAAGTTTAGGGTCCCAAGAGTTAGAATAGGGCGAACCACTCTTCCACGGATTCCCAACCAACAACTGAACTTCATCAATAGAGCAAGCGACATCATGACGATTCGGGCTTCAATGGTTATCACAAGCATTAAAGAGGTATACCACTCTGATCTTAATCTCTCAATTTAGCCACTTGCTGAGCTTAATCCATTGTTGGAGAGATTCAAGATTACATACAAGAATCATACCTCTTCTCGAGATTTCATTGTAATGGCTAACATTAACCCCTACTTTGTCTTTTGATCTTGGAAGAATATTAGCCATTGTAAATTGGGTAAGTAGCAGCCAGTGAGTCACTGGACTGCCAAGGTAAACCCTACCCCAACCCTCACCATTCCTTGCATCTCATGAAAAGGCCCAATGTCTCCTTTCCAATGCATCTCATGATGATTACAAATTAAAAATGTCTGCCATGTATACTCCGGTTGAGGAAAAAGGTCGATGCCAGGCGAGGTGGTAAGACAAAAGAGAGGTGACCCTTCCTTACCACTTAAGACCCTGAAGGGGTGCACAACCCGGCCCAGGGGGAACTTTGCCCACCTCCCGCTGATCTAGGGCCCAATACTTGTTTGCAAGTGTAGGTACTTTCCATAAGCCCCACTTCCCTACCCAATGATCCCTCTTGAATACCCCACAATGATAATGGCACCCATGTATGCCACTTGAGGTACATGCAGTCAATGGAGATGTATGGCAGTGAATGTACTTATGCATGAATGGCAGAGTTGATGGGTATGCAATGATGCTCCGGATTATGTTTAGTATGATCAAGATGCTATTGAGATGTTAGATCAAGCCCCTTGATCTATGCTCTATCCATGTCAGATATTGGCACTAAGGGATAGACAGTGTTTTTGGTCACAGTCCTGCAGGACTGTCACAAAGATCCAATTGCAGAAAATTTTGTCCTAAATCTAGGGGTAAACCCTATAGCTCATCTCGAAGAGGGTTTTTTCCCCTCCGGTTTGAATAAAAAATATCCCCAATCGAAGTTACGGTGTGAAAGTTATGCCCATTTTTGTGCACTAGGGTCACTGTAGACAGGTTGCAAACCGCTCCAAGACAGCCACTATAAAACCCCTACAGAAAATTTTGATCATTTTCTGTCATAAAGATTAATAGCTCATCTCAAAGAGGCCATTGTCCCCTCTGGCTTGAGCCCAAAACCTCAGCAATCGAAGTTTCCTACTAAGAGTTACGCCCTTTTTACTCACAGTAGGTCCTGTGGACTGCATCCAGATGGCTACCAGAAAGGCAAAAGCAAGGCCCAAGAGGAACTCCAGAGGGAGATTAGAGACTCTCGGACCTCCATGAATGAGGAACAAAGATCAGCGCAAGATTACCATCATGATATATAGGAGGACATGCCTAAAACGGACCTGTATACCCTTCTTAATCACACCCTCTGTCAACATGAGCTCCGTCATATGGAACGCCACAATGATATGGTCACCAACCACCGCCAGATGATGTCTAAGTTTGATGAAGCGATCGAGCACATGGCCATCTCAAACTCAAAGACCCAACAGACCTTGGAACATCTCATTGCTCTTGTTGCTCAGTTAGCGACCGCTTCATCCCAAGAGAAGACCAATGACTCTAGACATGAGTCTAGACGCCTTCCACATCAGGAATCGTCGCATGGACCATAGGGTATACTTGGCGCTAAGGGAATTTCCCCTTCTACTTATGAGGTCGGGGAACCCTCTCACATGCATGATGAGCCCCTATTGAATTCCCCTGTCCACCATGCCGGCAACATTCACTTGAGGCCTTTCCCTACCTTGGGTCGAATTTCACCCGCTCTACCTAGGAGCCCCCGTGCACCACATATGAATTAGCCCCATCAAGGACAATATGGTACAAATGGCCAGCCTGGCAATCATGGACAGCATGGCTATAATGGACAACACGGGCTAAATGCACCACAAGGGATGTATGGACATTAGGGCATGTATGGCCACCACGGGATGCATGGACAGCAAGGATTTCATGGGCAACATGGCCCCTATGATTTGCATGACAAGGTCATTCTCACAAAGTATAATGGGCAATCTCCCTCACCATCTAACGTGGAAGAATGGACGTCCAAGTTGGAGTCCTACTTCAACATCTACCACCGCACTGATGAGCAGAAAAAAAAATTTGCTTCTCTCCACTTGGAAGGCTTTGCCCACACTTGGTGGCGCTATGTCAATCAGGAGAATCAGTAGTTCATTGATTGGGAAGATTTTAAAATGCATATGGTCCAAGTTTTTGTGTTCCTTATGGAAAAGGAATGGTTGGCAAGAAGATGGTACACTCTTAACCAACGCAACCTCACTGTACGTGACTACACCAATCAATTCATGAACTTGACCATGTATGTGGAAAGCATCAGTGATGATGCTAAATTGCACAAGTACATCTATGGGTTGGAACCGAGTCTATCAGTTGATGCCATGGCCCAAAAATTCACTATACTGTTTGATGCAATTGAACTAGCTAAGAGATATGCAAGAAAGTACCGTAAGAATGAGCATTTTCAGCAAGGTGTTGGACCTCCCGGCATCCCTTCACGATCAGCCCCATATGGAGGTGGTTTTCGAGGCTCTTCTATGCCTAATAACAGCCCCAAAGTACCCACTTACCCCGCCTTCCATGCTGAAAGAAAAACGGGCACTTTTGGGACAACCTCAAGCTCTATGGCTGAAAATCGGTATGCTAAAAATAAACAGTCCATTGCATCACCTTCCCATGGATCCAGTAGTCAACAGTTCATCTCCCCAGATGTTGTCAAAGAACGGAAAGAAAAGGGCCTATGCTTTAAATGTGGAGATAAGTACACTACTGATCATGCATCCAAATGCCCCTACAAGTCAGCTAAGGTCAAACTTCATAGCATGTATGTCATGGAAGATTGGCACAATGAGGAGGATGACTTGGCCATTGACCATATTGAGCCCACGGAGGATGTTGATCATGAGCAGTTCTATGGCCTAGAGGATGGGTTTCCCTTTGACCCGGGTGGTGCACCCTCACAGATACTTGATTTAACATCCCACCCACCTCCCACTTCCCTTTGCTTGAGCTCCTTGGATGCTTGGACAGGTTCATGTAGCCCCAATACCCTTTGCATTCAAGGCAGTATCAATGGGAAGCATGTTTTCATCCTTGTGGATAGCGGAAGCATGCACAATTTTGTCAATAAATCAGCCATCGATCGGTTGAAATGTATTCCTATGGCATTACACCACCCCTTGAAGGTCCAAGTAGCAAATGGAGAAGAAGAAATCAACACACATGTATGTCCCGCAGTTCCCTTATGCTTGTCTGAAAATTATGTAGCACTGCTTGATCTGATTGCCCTAGATATGGGCCTCATTGATGTTGTATTGGGCTGTAATTGGCTGAAACAATTGGGGAAAATTTCTATGGACTTCTCTCAGCTTTACATGGAGTTTATGATGCATGGGCAGCCTATCCACCTAGAGGGAGTTCGAGACCATGCTGATTTTCAACTCATTACAGCAAAGCAACTCAAATAGGAGTTTAAGAAATGCTCACAGATCTTTGTTTTGCAATTAAATAAGGACAATTCTGATCAGCCCTCCACAGTATCATATGACTCTGCCTTGCAAGCCTTACTTGAGGAATACAATGACTTATTTGAGATGCCTACATCCCTCCCTCCCAAGAGACAAGTGGACCACCCACTTGACCTAGAGCCCCATTCCAAGCCTGTGAACAAACCCCCATGTAGACTCTCCAAGTGTGAGCGTGAAGAGGTTGCAAAGCAAATCAAGGAGTTGCTGGAGATGGGTTTCATCGAACCAAGTTCTTCCCCCTATGCATTCCATGTTCTCTTAGTCAAAAAGAAAGATGGCTCCTTCCGCATGTGTATTGACTATAGAGATTTGAATAAGATTACATTGAAGAACCGCTACCCCATCCCACGGATTGATGATTTGCTAGACGAGTTAAAAGGGGCATGCTTTTTCACTAAGATTGACTTGCGCTCTGGCTACCATCAAATTCATATGCGGGCAGGAGATGAGGTTAAAACAGCCTTTCAGACTGATCGTGGACTTTACCATTTTCTTGTGATGCCTTTTGGGTTGACTAACACCCATGCCACCTTTCAAAGCCTCATGAACAAAATCCTACAGCCCTTTTTGTTCAAGTTCATGCTTGTTTTCTTTGATGACATCCTCATTTACATCAAGTCATCTATGGAGCACTTGACATATGTTTGGAGGGTGTTTGACATATTGAGAGAGCATCGACTCTTTGCTAAGGAGAGCAAATGTATATTCATGCAGACATCTGTGGAGTACTTGGGACACATTGTAAGCAAAAATGGTATACATGCTAACCCCAAAAAGGTGCAATGTGTTAAGGATTGGCCCACTCCTTCCACCACCACCTCCTTGCGTGGCTTCCTTGGTCTCTCCTCATTCTACAGATGCTTCATTAAGCACTATGCCACCATTGCAGCACCTTTGACTGATCGCTTGAAAAAAGAATCATTCTTTTGGGATGCCATGGCAGATCATAGCTTCAAACAGCTAAAGGACACGCTTACTTTAGCCCTCATCCTTGTTTTCCCTGACTTCTCTAAGCTCTTTACCATTCATTGTGATGCCAATGCCTGGGTATTGGTGCAGTATTGTTGCAAGAGCATGGTGTGATTGCATTTGAAAGTCACGATTAATTGGTAAATTTGGTTGTACCTTGTGTTAAATGCAGTTTTTAAAATGCCTTCTTCTTTGATCCTTGGTTCAAGAGTTTCTTGAGCTATTCTTTCAACTCAATGGCTTCTGGAATAGACATATGATATGGTCACTTTGCTACTACTGAAGCACTTCCTAGTGTTAGCTTAATTTCATGCTGAACTTATCTTTGTGGGGGAAGTTCTATTAGCTCTTCCAAAAACACATCCGCGTATTCCTTTAACTAGGATGGTTCTTTTTCAGCTTCCTTCCCTTGCTTAGTCTTATTAAGTTTGATTAGGTTGAGCAGAAATTTTCTCTTTCCCATTGCTAATTCTACTAAGAACTTTGATGTAGGTATAGTGTATATTCCTTTTGTCTATTCCTTTGTCCCTTCTCTTGAAGGTTACTCCAACAACTTTTTCTTCTGTTATTAAACTAGATTTTGGCTATGAGATTGTTATTGGAACATTGTTTGGCCTAAACTTTGGGCATTGTCTTTTGAAGTGGTTGAAAATACCTTGATGCCTCCTTGTTACTTGCTGCATGTACAAAGTTTCTGGTATTATCCTTGGATCCTTTTAATATACCCACAACATGGTCCTTTGTATGGACAATATTGCCCCCAAAATTTTCCACTCTTAAATGTTGCCTATAGCTCTTGGATAATGGGCCTTGCTTGAATTAATGGATCTTGTAAGTCCGATGGGCACATTACTTTGAGGTGAGTATCCAAAGGAGAATTTAGCCCATGGAAAATCTTTGACACCCACTAGGTGATGTCCATGGGTGGGAGATACTTCAAAAGGGATACAAATCTAGAATAGTAGGCTTCCAAGCCCAACCCAGATTGCTTCCAACTAAAGAATTTGTTCATCTTTAAGGTGTGGTATGCCGGTGGGAGGTATTGTCTGCATAATCTACCTTCAATTTTTTCCAAGTAATGGTTGTTTCGAAAACCCCTTGGTCCTTACACCATTACTTTCACCAAAGTCAGGCATTACTTGTCAACTTTACCTTAGCTATCATTGCCTGATTAGGAGGAGTAGTACCTATAGTAGGAAAGTAATCCTCCATAAATTCAATCCAAATTTTCTACTTTAGATTCAACATCCTTTCTTTTGCCATCAAACTCGAGCGGTTTGATTTTCTTGAGAAGAAATTTCTTCTCTTGTGCTTCTGTCAAGGTAATCATAGGCATGGAAGGTGTAATATCCTCAAATTGTTTACATTTGCAAGATTAGATATACATTGTATGTGCTATAAATTTCATCCCTCTCTAAGGTTTTTGATCATTGAATCCACAATTTTTAAATTTATAAGATAAGTCTAGTACGAAAGTACATGATCTTGCAAAGAATTCAAGACTCTTTTATTATTCATGGTTGCAATAATGCTAGCCATTTCTTGCAATTTTTAAATTTATAAGATAAGTCTAGTACAAAAGTACATGATCTTGCAAATAATTCAAGACTCTTTTATTATTCATGGTTGCAATAATGCTAGCCATTTCTTTGTTACATCAAATAGAGATAATTGAGATCAAGCTAGGAAGACTTTTTTGTCAAAACAGTTCTAGTTTTGAAATTCAAATACATCCATGATTTTGTAGGTTAGAGGCTCATCAAATATATTTAGGACTTTATATTTTTGGGAGAGATTTGAGAAACAATGTTTACAACTATTATTTCAACGCGAGTATACTAAATTGGTAACACACTCAGCTGGGAGAATGTGAAGTACTTGGTCATAAAGATAATAGTTTTGAGGATTCCATTGTTTGCCTATGTTGAGGGTGGGATTTAGGTGTGATTCTTCAAAGATAAATAGCTTGACCAACTTAAGGTGTTCCATCCACTTGATTCTTTTGACATTGTTTTGAAGATAGGCAAGTCGGTTGGCATTGATAAAATAGTAGACATTGCTTCATGTCCATCAACACTCCCGATGTAGCAGTGAGGGATTATACACATGCTCCAAGATTCTCTTGAAGTGATCCGGCCAATCAAAATCAAGAAAATGTATCGTGGAGATACACATTACTCAAAACACCAAGAATTTTCACCAATCTTTATTATTTTGAAAGAGATTCCACTAATTGTTGGAGGGTGAATCATATTTGCATCGAGATTTTTTCGTTAAACAAGGCTGCAAATAATTCTTTCTATAAATTAATTTAGTTTTTGCTCTAATACCACGTGTCATGTATCCACTCTAAGATGTCCTTAGTGGTATGATTTAATGACCCATTGAGATGATTTTCTAGACGACATCGCTTGGTACTATTTTGAATAACATGAGGTTTACTACCTAGGCTCTCTCAAGTCCACTTTGCAACACAAGGCTTTGGCCCCATTCCCACGAGAATTGATCTAAAATTTGGATTCTAAGTAAACTAAGGTCACCTATTCAGATTAACTAGCATTGGTCTTTGAGCATCTTCTTGTGTTAGATTCCCCGACTCGTATCATATTTGGTTCAAGGAGAGTGAGAAAGGAGGGGGAGTATAGATATGCCAACCCCTCTACCCATAGGATAAAGTCTCACTCCATTATCCTAAAACGATACGGTATTAAGGTGCTAATTGTGGTTAATGTTACTTATATTATAATGCATCAAGATATAGAGAAACTCTCAACTTATCGAGACCACGCTGGCTTAGAGTGGATTCATCACGAATCTCATCATTGCGCTTCCCTCAGTTGGATAGTTTTAGTTATCTACCTACCTAACACATTTATGCTATACAAATAAAGTTAGCTTCCTTAATTAATCCTTTCAGTCATAGTGTTTATTCACGTAACTTAGGTCACAATAGACAAACAATAAAAACAATCCTTTGAAATATAACTTCTTTATTTATTAGAGAATCTTATACAAGTGTTCACCTTCCATCCATATGGAATAATGATTTGAAGGCCTTTATTTTACCAAGAATTTGGACGGTTCTTAGGAGCCTAAGATTTTATTGGCCAGAGCCTCCCTGGCACCCTCAACACATCCTTCCAAGGGATTCCCTATGGAGTAACCTCTTGGTGAAGGATTTTGTAGCTAGCCTTGGGGGAGGTCTAGTATGCTTTCCTTTTATCCTAGTATTGTAAATTTGGTATATTAAGATTTTGACACATTCAATTAATATTTCTGATTACATTAAGTCAACTTGTATGCACCATTTACAAGTATAAGCAATTCTTTTTCAAGTAATATTTCTACACAATAGGAAGGTGATAAGAGTAATGTTTTAACCTAGTAGCAATTATTTCCAACCTTGTCCTATCTCCTTCTCTTAGATTTTTCTAGTTTCTCTTTGGATTCTTCTAGGTCCCTTTGATTTCTCAATTTTATCCAGCCTTCTAATTTGTTGGATTTATCCTTGGTTATTCTTAATTTTTAAAACTTATTTTGACCTTTGCTCACAACCTTTATGAGTCTAAATCTTTATTGAAGGTTGGTTGATTGACCTTATTATGAGTCTTGCTTATTTTCTTAGACTTATATGAACTAGGATATGGTTAAGATTTATCTTTACTTATGAAAACTAAGTTGGAAACCTTGAAATCTTGATTTTTACGTTGGAAGCTACGTAAACTAACAAGGCAAGTATTTCTCATAGGAATTTTAGGCTTCTATTTTCTTAAAAGAGAATCATATTGGCTTTTCAATTACTTTATGAACTAGGGTTCATACTTTACTTTGTTATGTTGATCAAATGAGTTGATTGGAATATCGTAGGCTTCTAATGGATGCCATACGTAATTTAATACTTTCTAATGGCTACGTATGAAATTTCATAGTTTTGACTTAGCTGATAACAATGAGATTTTCTCTATTTAAGAGCGGACTTTTACTCAATGAGTTTAATGACCTACTTTTAACTAAATTAATTCACTTTTTCCTATAATTATAAGTGCCAAGAAAAATATTCTTGATGCAATTACTTGATTCTTAATTCTTACTAAAATTTGTTGCAGATTTTTCTAATTAACATTTCTGAATTAAAAGTTGATTTATTTGATACACTTTGTTTATATGTTGTCAAAGCAAGATTTAATTCGATGCATTATGATGTTGTGAAATTTAATAAGGAATATTAGTCAACATACTTTATCTATGCTTGATGAAGATGTCAATCTTGAACATCTTTTGCTTTGGCTACCACTACACAGAGAAAGCTTGCCCTAATTGTATATGCCATATGGGACAATTTATGTGTAGGTTTAAAAGGCCCTCAAAAGATCTCATGCTTCTCTCTCTATCTCTCCCTTGATTTATTCTCCCTCTCTGAGTCCCTCTTTTCCTCTCTCTTAAGCTCTCCTCTCTCTCTCTCTCTAAAAAAAAAAGAATGAAAAAAAGGCCAAACCAAGCAACTAATCTATAATTTTCTCTCTTTCTCTATTTCCTTAAAGCAGTCAAACCATAATTTCTCCTCTCTCTCTCTCTCTCTCTCTCTCTCGTATAGAAGTTTCAAAATTCATGATCAAGAAACTCAAAATTGACCACAACAAAGTATATTATCATATCTTCTATTTCTCTTGATCACACACACAAACTTTCTCACTCAAATTTGTTACAAGAAAGCTCAAAATCTAAGTTTCTCATGCATATATGCAAACAAAAAACACTACCTTGAAGCTATGGTATTCTTCAAGTATAGTGTGGAGCAAAGAGAGTATTTAGAAGAGAAGCAAGCAAAGAAATTAAAAGTCATGAAAAGTATAGATAGACGCTCTTGTTGTTCAGGTGTTTTTAAAACTTTCATTCTCACTTTCTCTTAATAAACTCCTTCATATAGAATGCATAATAGAGAAAAGAAACATTAGGAGAAATATAGACTCTCTTTTTTGCCCCTTAAGTAGTGAATAAAGAAATATAGGCCTAACCAATGAGAGATTTGGGATTCCAAATTCATGTAACATGAATCTTCTAGCCATATCTTGGCCCAAATCTTCCCTCAGCAATAAAATAAGGGGAAATATGGGAAATACAATGCTGACACTTTCTAGAAGTTTGTGAATTGAATTTTCATTATCTTAATTTTTTTATGTTTGACTTTTCATTTCTCCTCTTTTTAGATTCTCCCTCTTTCTTAGGCGAAGCTCAAATTTATCATATCTCTTTCCCCGCTTCTTCTTTCCTGACGAAATCTTATAGCCTCATTGTTGCTTGCCCTATCTATAACCTTGTGAAATTTCATTTCCTCTACACAAACACAGAGTGAGTTTCACATGTTTATGAGAGCAGGGCTTGTTCTACCAAAGCCCTAAGATTTTCGTCAGAAAACTTTACAGGTATATTGTTCTCTTCCATGGATGTTCTATGGTAAAGTTTTATCTCATTTGGACAAAACCTATGCAAGTTATGTGCATTCTCTAACATGTAATTTCTTTTGTTTTAGTACTCTAGGAGTCTCTTACAGTCAAGAACAATGATCTTTTGGAACACTCAACTTCTTTTTTAACATCTTACAATTTCTTTGTAAACAAAGTTATAGGTATGTTGTCTTATTTCTTTGCTGCTCCATGGTTAATTTTTATCTCGTTTGGACAAAATATATGCAAGCTATATACATACTAAGTTTTCCTTTGTTTTTTTACTCCCAGAGTCTTTGAGGGTGGAGAAGAATGATTTTTTAAAACTCAACTTTGTCAACATCTTTAGGCTTCTATGCAAAGAGAGCCACATGTATATTGCCACTTTTTTCTATTGCTCCATGGTTAAGTTTCAACTCATTTGGACAAAGCCTACGTAAGTTATATGTATGCTTTGACTCGATATTTCTTTTGTTTTTGTACTCTAGGAATTTGTCAGTGAAGAAACAATGGTCTTGTTATAAGTCAACTTATTGTTCAATATCTCTGGGCTTCTTTGTGAAGAGAATTAAAGGTACAATATTTTTTTAAAATTGATCCATTTAAATTTCATTTCATTTGGAGAGAACATTTGCAAATTATACAAATGCTGATAGGTAACTTTTCTATTTGGTTATCATAGATGTCTTCACGGAGGAAAAACATTAGTAGTGGAGGTCTTCAATAGGAAAGATAGTGGCGGTAATTGGATTTGTGATAAGTACTATAAGTTGGATTGGATTTTGATGCACCCAAGTACTCGAGGGAGTTTCAAGGTCAAGCATAAGGATGTTGCAAACCCTAGAAAACATTGGAAAGGTAAAAATTTAGAGTTCAGAAAAGTGTTCAATGGAACAAGAATAGTAACAACAGTGTTGATCCAACATGTTTATACGCACAAAAAATTCTCTATATACGACAAGAACTGCATTGCAAATTATAAACAAAACAGTAAATTTTTAAAATTTATCATTGTTTATTCTTTTACATCAAAGTTATTTTTAAAAATATTTGCAATATTCTAATTCAATCTTGTTTTATTGACAGCTCTATATCCATCAACTTTGCATGAATGGTAGAATGTGGAATGTTTTGAGCAGCAAGATACATGTTTGGCATGAAGACATAGGTTCTTTGATCTATGATAATAACTTTGAATTGTATGTAGTAGAAAGCCAAAGATTGCAACATGTCCCGTTGCCGCCACTATCTAGTGGTGAATGGTTGATTGGTAGCTTGGAGTTGTTAGGAGCATATAAATCCAAGATAAAATCTGACATCAATAGTGCTATGAAACCCACCACAGGCTCCAAAGATGTGCATCTTAGTTGGTTTATTCCATTCTCATTATTTGCACATTTGAACTATGCATCGTCTTCATGACAGAATGAAGATAAAAATGAGCGTCTGTTTGTTATGCAACATATGATGAATGCAGTTACAGGAAAGGGGACACATGATGATGTATGGTATGTCGATTCAGGCGCATCTAATCATATGACCAGTCATGTTGAATGGTTTGGAGAGATGTATGACTTACAAAATCTAGGTTATGTGCAGGCGGGTGATGATTCATGCCACCTAATTTCACACATTGAAAAGGTTGCCTTGTCGTTGTATGATGGCCAGACAAAGAGTCTGACAGATGTATTACATGTGCCATGAATCACAAAGAATCTAGTGTATGTTGGCCAAATGGTAGAGCAGGGGTTGCAGGTCGGATTCAATGCAAAAGGTTGTTTTGTAGAAGACTTTAATGATAAGTGCAGGTGGGTCGCAAAAGGAAGTAGAGTTGGCCGCATGTTCACTTTAGATGCTGGAATTCCTACAGTGGATGCTACTGTGTATGCTAAAGGAAAAGGAGTAGTTGCAGATATTGAAATATGACATAAATGTATTAGACATGCAACTGTGCAAAGACTAAAATTAATGCAATCCAAAGAATTGGTTACAAGGTTGCTTTCTTTTAGAGTTGCAAAATTGCATAAAGTCTGTGAAGCATGCCAGTTTGGTAAGCATATAAGATAACCCTTCTTACATGACAGAGAAGTAAGTAGAGAAATACTTGATGTAGTGCATATAGATGTTTGGGGGCCTACACAGAATATATCTCTTGGTGGCAGCAAATACTTTGTCACATTTATTAATGACTATTCAAGGAAGTTATGGGTATACTTCATGAAGGAAAAGAGTGATATGTTTGAGTACTTCAAATCTTTTAATGCAGCTGTTAAAACATGAAACATGCTTAAAAGTGAAGTGCTTGAGATTAGATGGAGGGGGAGAGTACCTCTCTAATGAGTTTAGTGGATTCTTGAGAACTCATGGGATAAAGAGGCAATTTACTTGCAAGTATATCCCACAGTAAAATGAGGTTGCAAAAAGAAAAAATAGACATATTGTAGAAGTTGTACGGGCATTAATGGCTGAAAAGAATATGCCAAGACATTTTTTGTCTAAAGCTGTCCATACTGTTGTCTATATTATGAACAGAATTCCCATAGCTATGGTTCATGGGATGACTCTCCTGAAGAATGCTTTACTGGCAAGAAGGCCGATGTATCACACTTGAAGGTATTTGGACGTGTTGTATATGTTCATGTGCCAGATGAGCTACGAAAGAAGCTTGATCCAAAGGAAGAAAAATGTATTTTTATTGGATACTCTTTAGAGCAGAAAGGGTATCGTTGTTATAACCTTGTCACAGGTGAGTTCAGAGTGAGTAGGGATGTTATCTTTGATGAGATGGGTAGCTGGTATGCACCTAATGGTGATGTATTGAATGATGATAATGATCAGGACAACTATGTGCATAAAGAAAAATAAGAAACACGGAGTCTTAGTGGACTAGAAACATCATGTGGTACTATACCTACAGTGAGCCCTTGGTCTGGGAGACTAAGGAGTAGCTCCACATCTTCAAGTGGATCTATAAGTGCTGTAGGGAAGGACAAAGCAAACAAGAAAGTGTTGGATGGTAATGATGCATCTACTAGCCATTTGGGATTTGATGGAGATTCTAGTGGTTCGGAGAGTTTGGATGATGAGCTTGGTATTCCTTCAGTCACAGGACACTAGGTGTACAGAGAGCTCGTAGTAATGTAAAGGCTCCATTGAGTGATCCAATGGTACACAGATCTAGCAGGGTCAGATATCCTATTAAAATATTTAGTTTTGAAGGTTATGCAAATCACCATTATGCTTATATGGTTAAACTAGTTGAGGATGTTGAGCCCACTTGTTTTGAGGATGTTGTTGGTCATGCTCATTGGGATGCAGCAATGGATGAGGAGATGGTTGCATTAGAAACCAATAAGACTTGGGATTTGGTACCCTTACCTAAGGGTAAGAAAGCTATTGGCTGTAAATGGGTTTACAAAGTCAAGCATAATGCAGATGGTTTAGTTAGTACGTATAAGGCTAGGCTGGTTGCAAAAGGCTATGCTCAAACATATGGCATAGATTATAAAGAGACATTCAGTCCAGTTGCTAGGATTGCAACTGTTAGGTGTGTGATTGCCTTGGTAGCAGCTAAGGTTGGAGTTTGCATCAAATGGATGTTAAGAATGCCTTCTTGCATGGTGAATTGCAAGAAGAAGTGTATATGGAGCAGCTAGCAGGTTATGAGGATTTAGAGTATCCCACATATGTGTGCAAGTTAAAGAATGCACTCTATGGGCTGAAGCAGGCACCTAGAGCATGGTCTGACAAGATTGAAGAGTATCTTGTCAATATTGGATTTTTTATTTTTGATGTTGATCACTCACTTTATGTGAGAAAGGGAGATGCAGGTTTGGTCATCATTGTCATCTATGTGGATGACTTGATTATTAGAGGTGATAGTGACAATGGGATTGCTAAAGTTAAGGACTTCTTGAAGAAGAAGTTTGAGATAAAAGATTTGGGTGAGCTGAGTTACTTTCTTGGTATTCAGGTGATCACATGTGATGATGGTATATGGGTATCCCAAAGGCAGTATGGCTTGGATATGTTATCCAAGTATGGTATGAGAGCATGTAAGCCTCTTTCAGTACCATTGAAGCAAAATGTGAAGTTAAGTGCCAACATTGGGGATGAGATAGAAGACCCTACTATGTTCAGGAGGATAGTAGGGAGTTTGATTTACATGACTATCACAAGGCCAAACTTGAGCTATGCTATTGGCCTTGTCAGTCAGTTTATGCAGATGCCTAGAAAGCCTCATTTGGATGCAATTAGACATATATTGAGATATGTGAAGTCCACTTTACATTATGGACTTTTTTATGAGGCAAGTAAGGATGTACATGTCTTTGGATACACAGATGCAAATTGGATTGGTAGCATGTCAAACAGAAGATCTACTAGTGGATTCATGTTTTCCCTTGTTAGTGCAACAATTACATGGAGCAGCAAAAAGCGACCTACAGTTGCTTTATCAAGTACGTAAGCTGAGTATAGAGGTGTTGCTATGGTAGCATGTGAGGTGGTATGGCTGTAAAAGTTATCAGGTGATTTGGATGTGCAGGGAGATGATTTGGTTTTCATTCATTGTGACAACATGAGCAACATATAGTTAGCTAAGAATCTAGTGTTCCATGCTAGGATAAAACACATTGAGGTGCACTACCACTTTGTGAGAGAGAAGGTACTTGCAGGAGAGATTGACTTGGTATATGTCATCACACAGGATTAGATAGCTGACGTTTTCACAAAGGCATTAGGTACAGAGAAGCTTCAAAAGTTCTGAAGCTTACTTGGAGTTGCAGAGATAAAGTTGAGCTTGAGGGGGAGTGTTGAGATGGCAAGCTCAACACATGCAGACATTGATGATGGACCACTTGGCTAGATGGGTCCACACGTCTAAACTTAGCACGTTGGTGGTCATTATGATACTCACATGGCCACTGACTTATCACTTATTATATTTAGTTTGTTACACCTATCTACACAGCTAAAAAAGATATAGCGCCAGTCGATTGGTGTAGTCGGTTATGCACTGTTTGACTCAAAAGGCCACTTTTCTTTATGTTGTATATTATCTATACTTTGTGTATATTGTATAGTGTGTGGAAGAAGAAGAAAAAATAAGCAAGAAAATGTTTTGGTCTCCATCTCTCTTTTTGTGTTCTTGAGTGAGCTTTCTCTTGTGTATATAGTGTGTGTTTGGTGCAGTAGCTCAAGCAAATCCCCCCAATCATGCGATTCTTGACAACAATAAAAACAATCCTTTGAAATATAACTTCTTTATTTACTAGAGAATCTTATACAAGCGTTCACCTTCCATCCATATGGAAGAATGATTTGAAGGCCTTTATTTTACCAAGATTTTGCCCCTAATTAGTAATGGGGTGTTGAATAGTGCATGAGGGAGACGAGGAACAGAGAAAGAGAGAGGAGAAGAGAGACACAAGACACCGAAAGTGGAACCCCATAAGTGTGTCAACTGAGCACACATGATAGGAATATATAGAGGGGACCTGGGGCGCTATATATAGATAGACTATATATAGCTAACACCCCCACTCAAATAAAGGTCCCTTACTATGGATGACCTGGGGCACTATATATAGATAGACTATATATATAGCTAACACTATATATAGCTAATACCCCCACTCAAATAAAGGTCCCTTACTATGGATGAAAAAACCCTTGGGGGCTCAAGGGAAAAACCCACAGCTCTATATAGGCCCACTGTTATATTAATATTCAAAATATAAAATTACAAAGTTGAACTTACAAGAGCCTATTCATAGGCATCAAAGGAGCTATATCACTCCTGAATTACAATAGCCTATTGAGAGGCATCAAAAGAGCCTTGTCACTCCTAAATATACAACATGTAAAATAAGGATAAGCGACATCACTGCAAATGATAAAATCTCCAAGAAATTCCTTCAACTGAACTTGGGATGTAAGCAGTATATCTGTCACATCAAAACTTAAAGAAAAAACGTTACAGTGACATTAGAACAACACAAAGTCTATAGAGACGGTTCGCGACTCCGCTCTATAGACAACATAACACATGTGGGGCCCCATGAACAGAATATAAATAAAACAATTTGTCATTAGCTGGAATATAGACGCTCATAAACTGAAAAGAATATAAACGAAATAATGTGTCATCAGCTGGAATATAGACCCTCATCAGCTCGAATAACGAACGAGGACGATCACCAGCTGGAAAGAATATAAACGAAATAATATGTCATAAGATGGAAAGAATATAAACGAAATAATATGTCATCAGCTAATGTATCATCAGCTGGAATATAGACCCTCATCAGCTAGAATAACGAACGAGGACGATCATCATGAATCTGAGTAAAAGTCAAGATATTAATAAACTCTCACAATGAGTACCATAGTCTATCTATATATAGCGCCCCATGTCATCCATAGTAAGGGACCTTTATTTGAGTGGGGGTGTTAGCTATATATCGTGTTAGCTATATATAGTCTATCTATATATAGCGCCCCAGGTCCCCTCTATATATTCCTATCATGTGTGCTCAGTTGACACACTTTTGGGGTTCCACTTTCGGTGTCTTGTGTCTCTCTTCTCCTCTCTCTTTCTCCGTTCCTCATCTCCCTCATGCACTGTTCAACATGGGGCCCTTAGGAAGTCTGTCCTTAGTCACGTAGGATTTTGACGGTTCTTAGGAGCCTAAGAGTTTATTGGCCAAAGCCTCCCTGACACCCTCAACTCATCCTCCCAAGGGATTCCCCATGGAGTAGCCTCTTGGTGAAGGATTTCGTAGCTAGCCTTGGGGGCAGTCTAGTATGCTTTCCTTTTATCCTATTGTAAATTTGGTATATTAAAATTTTGACCAATTCAATTAATCTTTCTAACTACATTAAGTCAACTTGATGCACCATTTACAAGTACAAGTAATTCTTTTTCAAGTAATATTTCTACACAATAGGAAGGTAATCATAGTAATGTTTTAACCTAGTAGCAATTATTTTCAACCTGGTCCTATCTCCTTCTCTTAGATTTTCCTAGTTTCTCTTTGGATTTTCTAGGTTCCTTTGATTTCTCAATTTTAACTAGCCTTGTTTGTTGGATTTATCCTTGGTTATTCTTAAACTTTAAAACCTATTTTGACCTTTGTCCACAACCTTTATGAGTCTAAATCTTTATTGAAGGTTGGTTGATTGACCTTATTATGAGTCTTGATTATTTTCTTTGACTCCTATGAGCTAGGATATGGTTAAATTTTATCTTTACTTGTGAAAACTAAGTTGGAAACGTTGGAATCTTGATTTTTACCTTGAAAGCTATGTAAGTTAACAAGGAAAGTATTTCTCATAGGAATTTTAGGCTTCTATTTTCTTGAAAGAGAATCATATTGGCATCATATTGGCTTTTTGGTTACTTTATGAACTAGGGTTTGTACTTTACTTTGTTATGTTGATAAAACGAGTTGATTGGAATATCCCAGGCTTCTAATGGCTACATATGTAATTTGATACTTTCTAATGGCTACGTATGCAATTTCATAGTTTTGACTCAGTTTTGATAACAATGAGATTTTCTCTATTTAAGAGGGGATTTTTACTCAATGAATTTAATGACCTACTTTTAACTAAATTAATTCCCTTTTTCCCATATTTACATGATCTATAAAAGTCAAGAAAAATATTATTGATGCAATTACTTGATTCTTAATTCTTACTAAAATTTGTTGTGGATTTTCTAATAAACCTTTCTAAATTAAAAGTTGATTTATTTGATGCACTTTGTTTATATGTAGCCAAAGCAAGATTTAATTCGATGCATTGTGATGTTGTGAAATTTAATCAGCAATATTAGTCAGCATACTTTATCTATGCTTGATGAATATGTCAATCTTGAACATCTTTTGCTTTGGCTACCACTACACAGAGAAAGCTTGCTCTAATCATATATGCCCTATGGGACAATTTATGTGTAGGTTTAAAAGGCTCTCAAAAGGTCTCATGCCTCTCTCTCTATCTCTCCCTTGATTTATTCTCCCTCTCTGAGTCCCTCTTTTCCTCTCTCTTAAGCTCTCCTCTCTCTCTCCCTTTAAAAAAAAGGCCAAACAAATCAACTAATCTATAATTTTCTCTCTTTCTCTATTTCCTTAAAGCAACCAAACCATAATTTCTCCTCTTCTCTCTCTCTCTCTCTCTCTCTCTCTCTCTCTCTCTCTCTCTCTCTCTCTCTCTCTCTCTCTCTCTCTCTCTCTCTCTCTCTCTCTCTCTCTCTCATATAGAAATTTCAAATTTCATGATCAAGAAACTCAAAATTGGACACAACAAATTATATTATCATATATTCTATTTCTCTTGATCACACACACAAACTTTCTCACTCAAATTTGTTACAATAAAGCATGCATGTATGCAAACAACAAACACTACCTTGAAGCTATGGTATTCTTCAAGTATAGTGTGGAGCAAAGAGAGTGTTTAGAAGATAAGCAAGCAAAGAAATTAAAAGTCATGAAAAGTATGGATAGAAGCTCTTGTCATTCAGGTGTTTTTAAAACTTTCATTCTCACTTTCTCTTGATACACTCCTTCATATAGAATGTATAGCAGCAGAGAAAAGAAATGTTTCATCTGAAGGGTAAATTTTAATAACATTGATATGCTCATTAAAACACACATCAAAATGCACACTATTACAAGCACTATTAATAGTGTCGAAAAGAGTTCTAGGACTCACATTGAGATATGCATCTGAATATTTAGTGAATATATATTTATGCTACCAATGGCATCAACAATACTAACACCTATAACGTGCATTTTATTTTTGCACATTCTTTTTAAAAAATCACATAGATGTCCCCACCATATGTTGTAGCATTTCAGAGATGCTATCAATTTTTTGTTGTATGGATGCTCAAAATGAAGGATATATTGGTAATTCTTTCAAATTATCCAACTCAAGAAATCTTATAAATGCCCTTTTCAAAGGATTTTTTAACTAGGAGGGATGTTATAATTGAGAGAGCATGTGGTTGAATCCGTTTTCAAGTGGTAAGTTATATTTTCTATTAGTAACAATTTCCAAACCATAAGCTACAACATGTTTATTATTTTTTGAAAAAATTAAACTTGGGATCATAGAGGTGACAAATTTAAACCTTCTCATAAGATGATTGGGGTACGAGATGTGGATAATAAATCTTGGGTCTTTATTTTCAAGTAGAACTTTTCTCTCATCACAGGGAAGCTCCAAAAGATGAAAATGGATTGGTTGTAAAGTAGCTTGTTAATAGTGCTACTATATAATCAAGGGAGGCACCTTTTCTTTAATTAGGGTTGCTAGAAGTTGAACTTCTAGTAAAGGGTTTTTTAATTTCACACTATGATGTCCTCTTTTGATCGCAAGAGGTGGAGCAAAGCTTGAGAACTTAGGCACTTCATAGATTGTGGTGGATTCAAGCTTCTTTTTTGTGTGTGGGGAGAGTATACATCTATCAATGAGTTTTATGCCATCCCCCTTTCCCAAGGGGGATACCAACATGATGAGTGAGAGTCAAGTATACATCTATCGATGAGTGTTATGCCATCCCCCTTTTTGAGAAGGGGGCTACCAACATGATGAGAGTGAAAGTCTTGTTCATAGCTATAATAATTAGTTCCCTCTAGTAATAAAATACTAAAGAGAGCTTGATGAAGTCGTGCGCATCATCAATCTAGTTAGGATCATCGAATGTCAAAGTAAATGACTGATAAATATGTTGGGGATGTTGTAGATATTAGAAAGTGGTCAAATCGTAGGATCGAGCTATTTTTTCATATCCAAATTTATGGCCTCTAGCATCACATGCACATCTAATGAATGCACAAAGGTAGTTCATATAGTTATACAAAGATTTGACATCTTTTGTATCCTTGAGCATGAGTGTGGATATCTTTAGTGATATATTGTGTGTGTGTGTGTGTGTGTAGCTAACATCTCTAAATCCTCACGTGCTTTATTGACGTATATGTGTGTGTGTGTGTGTGTGTGGAAATCATTTGAACGAAATACTGGCTAAATGGTAATCGAATGCACGTCTGTGTCCTGATGGACTATGTAACTTGCACAAAGTAATCGCCCGATGAGACATCTCGATACAATGATTCAAAGGTCATCTTGCTAGATTAAAGCGAAAGAAACGATGAGCGCTTGCGCAAATCGGCACGACGGATGATCGATAGCTAGCGATAATTTGATCAGCGCGCGTAACCTTAAAGTTTGAAGGACGCGAAGAAAAGGATGGTCGGAAGCGGGAATGATATTACGAAGTAACAAGCTACAGAGAGGAGCAAAGATTGTAGCTGCGGCCTGTAGGTATACCAGATTCCAATTATATATATGTCGTACTATTATTGTTTCTCGATTCAGAGACGTTGTCCTACAGTTGGCTGCTGTTAATTATACGCGATCATCAACGGGCGCCGCAGAAGGAGCCGGAGACGCCGCAGCCACGGACGATCTTGGAGATGACGGAGGAGCCGATGCCGGGCGGGATGTTCTGGCAGAGGCAGGCCACGGTGGCGGGCTTGATGGAGCGCACCACGCCGCAGCAGTTGCGGTCCGGGCGCGCACTGCCGCTCGCGAACTGGGCGCACGCCGACGCCAGCGCATTGATGGTGCCCTGGCACGCTGGAGCCGCCTCGGCCATCTCACTAGGCAGCACTAGCGCCTGCAGGAGAACTAGCACCAGCATGGCCAGCATGATGATATTCTTGCTCATCGCTACCGGCTTCGTCTGCAGCTGGGCCATCTCTCTCTCTCTCTCTCTCAGCCTCAACTGATCAGAAGTAGACCGAGTGCAGTGTAGACGGCGTGCTCCCTTGCGCCCTCTTTTATAGCTGTAAGTGATCCCTGGCTCTCTCTCCTCCACAGTCAGACATATCCTGACCCCCTCTCTTTATTATCGTCAACGATTCTCTTTATTTGCATGGGTACGGCGCGGCGAAAAAGGCCCAGGGGCCAGGACTTAAACCCAAAACGCGTATAAAACCGAGATTTGTTGTCAAGCGCGAAAATTTTAAAACAACGATCCAAATTGGCTTCGTGGAAATTTGGATATTGTAAATGCTAAAAGGTGCAAATGGTAGGTGAAATGTCACAATTTAGAAGTAAGACACAAGTAAGAGGATGATAATTTTTCATAGTAGGCACAATTGCAAGTGGTAGGCGAAATGTGGCAAAGAAGAAGAGACAAGCTATAAGAGGATGATAATTCATAGAACCTCTAGGCCTTATCTCCATCTCTAATCTCTAATTTGTAATATTGAAAGGTTTTGGAGGGGTATCACATGTTGAGGATTGAAAGGGCGCCATGTGGTGGCCGCTCACCACCATAGAAAATTCATAATGTTCTTATGCTAATAAAAAGAACCCTAAATGAGCACTGAATATAGAGATATAAGTGCTAGTGTCTTCAAATCTTTGAGTCTTCTAAAATCCTAGATTGCTTTAGATAGCAATTGCCCGTATCAAAGGTTTTGTGTGTGTGTGTGTGTGTATAGAGAGAGAGAAAGGGGGGGGGGGAAGAGAGCAAGAGGGAGATGGAGAGAGATAGAGGCTTTGAGCAATGCTTAGCCTAGCCTAGCATACGTTGTCATGTGTTTTCGCATAAGCAGGAAAACCCTAGGCACTATTCACAGCAGGTATTATTATGTGTGATTGTTTACTTGTGTGCTTACTTGCTTTGTCATTTCATAGCTTAGCTTCTTTGTTGCTTGGCTGGATTAGAATTTTTTGTGATGGTTCGGAATATTTTTGGCTTTACACACATGATGTTGTGGTTGATATTGGTGGTTTCTTAGGAGATGCCGAAAGCTTTCGAGAATCATGGATCAGGTATATTTTCTTTGCACCTTCACAAGATATTGGGTTCATGAGCATGTCACATTTGCATATCTTGTCTTTTTAATAGACTCATGGGTTCCCTCCCATTCTTCGAAATTTATTTCCATGACAAGGAAAGTATTGATGCACATTACATGCTTAGATTACATAAGCACGTTGAGGTTACACCATCAACGAGAGCATGCACATTCTAGGACAGGCCATTCTTTTGGAAGGTGGCCATTGT